>NW_025814856.1:133846897-134561897 GCF_022079265.1 Lynx rufus | reverse complement strand
AGGACTGGCTGGATCAATTAGAGAATTATCTATTTATGAAATGTCTGGCTTCAATGAAAAGAGCTGGTACAATTATGAACTGTTGTCTTGACAACTGGGAAGGACTGATTGGATCATTTTATCAGTAGGGTTGCTGATGATTTCAAATACTGAAAAGCAAAAGCTACCAGAAAAATAGTAATGAACTTAGGTTAGAGGAGAGAGTGGGGGAAAAAAAAGGTGTGTGTGTGTGTGTGTGTGTGTGTGCACGTGTGTGTGTCAGGAGCATCCATATATGTGGGTGTGATTTTGTATACAAGAGTGCATGGATGCAAGAGTTATAGCAAAAGGAGTTTTCACCAAAAGGACCATGCAGATTTCTTGGCAAAAAGCCAAGGTTGCTATTGTAAATTTCCTAGTTGGTTTCAATGTCAACCTAAGCTCATATTTGAACCTGGAATCAGGGCAAAAGCATTATCGCTCTGTCACTTTGTTGCCAGAAGTGGAATTTTTTTTGTTAATATTTTACTGTTACATCTGACAGGATTTCACATTTTCTGTAGCCCGCCTTTAGTACATTGAACTGCCAGACAGAGAAATTAATACCCTGAGTGACTGTATTTTAATTAAGCAATTTCATGCAAATTACAAATTTTAGATTGCCAAATAATATATTGCACAAAAATTGTAGGCTGGCTGATCTGATATGCATGGAGTATTACTCTTCCAGGCACTGTGCATACATGGGAAAATGAACAAAAATGCTAATTTCCAATCTACTATGCAAACGGTAAAAGATGCCTATTTAGATACATATGCTTTTCTTAGGAAGGGTAAACAGTTCTTTAATTTAATATAGCTGACACTTGAAGATGTGTTTTTCTCTTTTACAAAGATAATTTTTACATTGAGCAAGTAAATGAGAATTCAAGTAGAAAGCATCTTGTTAATGGCGACTAATAAAAACTAATATTGCATGCAGTATAATGATATTAAACCTTGTAACTGGTACATAAAGCAAGATCATTCCTATTGTGACTCTGTCAATGAACATCAAATATACTTGCATATTAAATATATACTTTTCAACAGAAGAAAATGTTAACCCCTTCAGCAAAAGACTAAGCTTCCCTGTGGGATTTTACCTTACAATGAAAATAAAGAAATGGCACATTTGAAGGGAAAAAAATTATTTAAATCCAACACTTAAAAAAACTCTGGTGAACTTTCAGTTTTTCTAACATACATAGAAGGTAAGAAAAATCAGAAAACTACTTGTTAAAGATGGAAGAACACATATACATTTTTTTCAACATTCAGTACTTAAGACCTAGTCTATATAAATGGGCTTGATAAGTTTGTTTGTTTACTTAGTATGTTCATGCTGGTACATCAAGGAAAGGAAGAGGTTATGCTTGTCCTTTGCACATAACTCCTTGTCGTGTTCTCCAGATGTGCCTCACCTCTTGTAAAGATATATTTGTATTCATAAAAACACAGTTTGATACTCCATGAATAAAAATCAATATAGCATTTAAATGCTGCTGGGGTACCATAACTTTTCCAAAGCAAACATTCAGAGTAGGATTGGGAAAAAATTCAGCAGAGAATTCCAAGAGATCTGTAACAAACCTTGCAAGATGATTTCTCAGCTTTTGAGAACATATACACATGCAAGTTGGTGTTCATCCAAGAAAGAACATTGATTTTAGTGTCTATGCAAAAGAACCTTCTAAATAAGTGCTACTCCAAAGAGTTTAACATCTCTTTCCATCCCTTGGAAAGGGACCTCAAAGAAGTTAGGATACAGTTTTTAAAATAGTGCATTATATAACTTTAAAACTTATTATTATTTTTTTTTTCCAGAGTGAGCATCACAGTCTCTGGTTTTGCCCACATAGGACCTTAGAATCTTGTTTTATAATCAAGGAGAGTCTACTTTGGGCAGATCTACCTCTTACTTTCTGTTGTGTTTTTGTAACTTGGACCTTTATAAACACTATGTAAGTTTGATAAGAATGACTCAACCCAGACCATGAAATAAGCACAATATGGATTTGATTTTATAGTCAGCTTATGTATACTACACATTAGTTGAGTCATGTTCCTGAAATAATTACCAGTGTTCTCCTTACTAAGGAACTGATGACAACTTTTCGCTTTGTCTTATGTGTGTGTGCGTATGGTCTCCATTCTAAACCGGATTGGAGTTTTACTGAGCATTTTCTGTGTTCTGTTATCTTTGGCCGTAAAGATCAGCTGCTTCCTGCTAAAAGAGCACTAACAGTGTTTGCAGAAAAATTTTAGTCAGGATTGAAGTAGTTGCTCAAAATTCTCATTTAAAGTTAGGCATTTATTAATGGCCTCAGGGTTGGCCTTCAGGAAGGTTGGACCAAATCCAAAATCCTTGAAGGCACAGTCATGAGCTGGAGAGACAAGATAAAAACCCCAAGTTTTAACGGTTAGGATCGGGATCGTAAATAAAAGACAAAGCCAAGATTTGTGGATAGAGTGGGAAGTGAATTGCCCAGGTCATGTGCCCATGTCTAAGCCAGTTATTGTGAAGAGATGGAAGCAGGGTTCTGAGTGCCCACATCTGGGCCATGTACACACCTGGAGGCCAAGAGGTGTGGTCAGACTGGAACTGAAGTGAGGAGGGGTGTCTCCCCAGGAAAAAGCTTTGTATTCTGGTCTTAGAAGAATGGATAGTCAGTAAGCAAAACAACACCTGCCACCACAGCCACCTTCTAGCTTTATGAACCTGAGCATCTTACATGATTGTTCTGAGCCTCAGTTTGCTTATCTATAAAATAGGGATAACAAGGCCTTCCTGGAAGTGTTGTGGTAAGAATGGGAGATAATTTATGTAAACTGATTCTTAGGCATTGAGCATACAGAATAAGAAAATAAATTTAATAACATAGCTTCAGAGCAATGCTTGTACTAGATAAAACATATTGTATGTGCATATTTATAGTCACAATTTTTTAAAGCTGTGTTTTTAAAAAATGATAGATGATATTAGTTCAAAATGTAAACAGTAATTGTCTTAAGGTAGTAGCCAATGGAAATAATTTTTTTCCAGTTTTTCTGTGTTTTCCAGGTCTTCTTTAATAGCTAGGTACTTATTTTGTGGTGTAAAATAATTGTTTGAAATAAAACAGCAAAAAAACATGATATCAATCCCAAACAATCCTTTTTTTTCAAAGTATCTTTAAATTTGAGAATACTTTCTCACAATTCACTAAGTACAAAGAATGTGGGGCCATCAATGTGATACCTCATTTAGCTGTTTATTGTTATTTCCTGTTATCAGGATAGGTGGGCCCATTCAGTTATAGTTTTTAGGCTAAATATATGGAGACACAGTTGCCTTTAAAGTGTGACTAGTGGGTTTTATTTTTTTTTAAATGTGTAATTAAAAAATGGTCTGTATGTCTTTCCATGCTGATTTTCTGTAGGGTAGGAGTTTTAGATCCTTGCGTTGATACTCTGAGGAATTGGCTTTTCCCCATCAAGACCAATTGCTATTTATGGGCAGCTTTAACTCTTCTGGTAAAATAATCTGTTATTTTCATGCCGTCTAATAAATCAGAGATTCAGAACCCTTAAAAAGGGTGTCTAAAATTAAAACGGAATTGTCCTTTAACATTTGTGCTATCAAGTGATCCCACTGGTCTGAGTTCAAGGAACTTTATAACTAGAGGTATCAAAAGGAGCTAATGTTAATACTATTTATCCGGCTATATCTGCAGTGTTGCTATTGCATGTTGTGTGTGTATGTATATTCACACAGACACATCTATACATGCGTGCGTGCACACACACACACACACACACCCTATATTCACACAGAGTCTTTATAAGAAATCTATTTTAACCAATGGGGTCTTCAAAATTGTGCTTTACAAAATTGTAGGCTTATCACATGCCAATGTGATAGCATCGCAATATCCATATTGCTAAAAGAATTCCCTCTAAACCTAAATAGATTTCATTTAATAAAGTTTGATAGTATAAAGATAATAATAATAAGTCAAAGAAAAATCAACAATGGAGAGCCACCAAGGCTGTTATAGTTTAAAGGAGGATATAGGATTGAAGACAAAAATACAAGAAGTGTAACTGCTATTATGTAAATGTATATCAAGTGCAGTGAGAACATAAGGGAAAGACTTGCTAAACCTGCCCTGGAGAGAGAAAAAGGGAAGCTACAGAGGTTGCAGCATTTGAAGGGAGGTTTAGAAGGTGAGTGAGAACCTACTGTCAATCAAGTGAACAAGAAAAAAGGAGTATAACGGAGTCCAGTATGACAGAGTGTGGTTCACGTGCTGCTGGTAGCAGAGGTGATGTTTCAGGTTAGATACTGATGGACAGGTTTTTTTAACTTTTCATTTTGAAATATTACAGATTCCCAGAAAGTTGTGAAATAATGTACAGGCAGGTTTTGTGCACCTGACTCTCCCACTGTCCCCATGTTAGTATCTTGTCTAACTACACTTGAGTAGCAACACTATGAAATTGTCATTGGACCAACTCACATTGCTTATTGGGTAGTCCTACATATACTCATTTGTGTATGTGTGTGTGTGTGTGTAATTCTAATCAGTTTTGTGACATATGTAACTTCATGTAACTACCACCATAATAAAAATGCAGAACTGTTCAATCATCACCACAAGATTCCCTTATGCTGATCATGTATATCTCCTATCACCCCCCATTCTTCTATTCTCTACCCCCTACTTCCCTCAAACTATAATCTCTGGTGACCACTAATCTGCTTTCCATCTCTATAATCACATTTCAAGAATGTTATGTAAATGTAATCACAGAGAATGTCTCCTTTTGAGATTGGTTTTTCCAGGCAACATAATTCTCTAAAGATTCATCCAGGTTGTTGCATGTATCATTAGTTTGTTCTTTTTTATTGCTGAGTAGTGTTCCATGACATGGATGTACCAGAGTTTGTTTGACTTTTGACTCACTGAAGGGCCTTTGGATTTTCCCGAGTTTAAAAACTGGTATGAGCATTCCTGTACATGTTTTTGCCTGAACATGAGTTTTAATTTTTCTGGGATAAATGCCTAAGGATGCATTGGTTGTATGGTAAAGTATTTGTAGTTTTAATAAAAATTGCTGAACTGTTTTCCAGAATGGCTATATTATTTTACATGTCCACCAGCAACATATGAATAATTGACATTTATTTTTAAATGTTTATAGTTAACATATTGACTTTAAGTTTTCTTTAGTAAATGACATCAAGATTCCACTTATAATATGTTATAGAATTTCCTTTAAATATAAATATATTACAATAAACAATGATATGGTTAAGAACAATAAAAACATATTACACCATTGGCCTTTTTTCAAAATGGCAAAAATAATGCAGTGATACAGAAAGAGGAGAAGTTTAGGAAATTAACATTGTGGTTTAGGATGCTTACTTTGATTATTAAATATTAGGTATCTTTGGTTTCCAGTCTTTTATCACTAGCTCTGATTCAGCTCTTTGGCATTATTTTATTTATATTAATAATTATATATATTTAATAGTAATAACAACATGGTTGTTGAGAGAAAAACAGACAATCTATGTGAAATATTTAGCTGATGCCCAGAATGTTGTAAATCTGTTACCTATTGCTGTAAAGAGAGCCATTGTTCAGACTAAGTAGACATGAAGAGGTAACAGTATTCAGAGATCATAGAATGTTGGTTACATATGCATGGAACTAAAACAAAGTTTAGTCATGCTAAACTATAAACTTGAAAGGGGCTAAGTGCCTAGTATATAGAGATTAACAATGGCAGTAGATTTATCCATAGAATGGAAATATCCCCTCCTATTTATTCTCCATAAAGTAATACGTACTAGCTCATAGAACCAAGTTAAAGGAATTCTTTTGAAATTTACAAAAACGAAACATACCCCTTTATGATGTGAAGTTTGTCATTCCATTCTTTTTTCATTAGTTTTCAACTGAATTCTCCCTTTTCGACTCCAGAAACTCAAAAGCAGACCTCTGGGGCAATTGAGAGGCAAGGACTTGGTCTAGTGGGAATCCAGAGTTCAAGAAGGCGTCTTTGTTACTTCAGTAATATTGTTACTCCAGCAAATTATTTGGTCTCTCTAACACTCTGTATTCTCCTAATAGACGTTAATATCTTCTCTAAGGGCTCCTCCCAAGTATTAAGTGAGATAATAAATATACTATTATTGTCTCACATATAATTACAGCTTTCTAAATAGTAGCTACTTTTATTTTTATTTTGGAGGGTTTTTTTTTTTTAATTTTTTTTTTCAACGTTTATTTATTTTTGGGACAGAGAGAGACAGAGCATGAACGGGGGAGGGGCAGAGAGAGAGGGAGACACAGAATCGGAAACAGGCTCCAGGCTCTGAGCCATCAGCCCAGAGCCTGACGCGGGGCTCGAACTCACAGACCGCGAGATCGTGACCTGGCTGAAGTCGGACGCTTAACCGACTGCGCCACCCAGGCGCCCCTTTTTTTTTTTTTTTTTTTTAATTTTTTGGAGGGTTTTTTTAAACAATTTTTTTTTTAATATTGCTCTGTGGTTAAATCAAGCTCTCTTGTGAGTAGAACTGACTTTGTTGATCTACACTGAAGCCTCTTTTTGCAAACATTCCAAAATGGGGTCTCCTAAGAGAGCTTTTAGAGAATCTGCATGAGGTTGGGAGTAGAGTCCCGTGTGCCTGTCTTTGTAACTGTTCATATGTTTTTTAAACACACAATACTCATTCACTCACTCACTCCTTCAGTAAATAAAACAACCACTCTTAAAACCTAAGGAGTAAGATCCTCCACATGTCCTAGTTCACCAAAAGCATCCTGCTCAGCTGTGTGGATGGTTCCTATTCCACCTGACTTGTTTGAGTTATTTTCTCATAGTGAAGAGAGAAATCAGTTGCGCTTGGACACAGAGTAGAAGGGAAGGTTGCACAGTGACAGACTCTCATAGTTACTCATAGGAAGACTGGGGAAAATTTTGCTTTAGTTTTCCTACTAATAGCCTTCATAGAGATATAGAAGATTGATGATAGCGGTGCTTTTATTTGCCCATCATATCCATCATAAAGAATATCAGCTAGCCTTTTCAGTTTTGAGACACTTTATAATTTTGGCAGGAAAGAATGTTAAAGGAAGCTCAGCAGGATAATGACATCTCTCTTAACCCCTTTTAAACTATAGATTCCCCCACCCCTATAATTGTGGGAAATTTACTGACCATATAACAGAATTAGAAAAGAAAAAATATCAACAAAATATTTCATCAGAAGTATTTAAGGCTGCATCTTGTAAGTTGTTAAGGTTACTTGTTACAGAATATTTGGCTTTGCAGCACTTGAAATTTATTTTAGACAGTAATTATGGTTAAAATACTATGAACTATAGTTTAATAGAGAATAGCCTTGTAATTATAATATCACCATATATTTCTTACTACAAAGATTTGAATTTTACAATAAAGCTTTCTAAAATGCACCTAGACATTATTAAAGTATTGTGTTTTTTATTTTATTTTAAAGTTTTAACTGGATGATGCACTAGAGTGAATGCTTTTTATGATTTTTAAAACGATTTTTTTTGCAACATTAACTTTTATAATGTGGAATATAATTAGGACAGTGAAAATAAGAAGTGCTATCTATCCCACCAGATTACAGTGCTCACTGTCCTTGTTTTTCTCCACCCCTCCCCTACTTTTTTTTTTTTTTTTTTTGGTCTTGTTTTTCATTGGCCGCATGCTAATTTTGGGAGGATCTTTCTAAATAGATTGTCTATTTAGAGTTAACATTCCAAAAGATATCCCTTGCCCCTTCCCAGTAACTCTTAGCTGCCTTGTTTGCAAAGATTATAAGTTAATTGGAGTGAACGTAGGATCATTATCTCTACTAGAAGAGTGTTGACACTTAAGGATTTTGACCAGGTTTTGGGAAGTATACCTTACAGAAGTAGGATGCTGCATTTGGAGACAAAAAACAAAACAAACAAAACAAACCTCGTGTTTTAGCTTGAACTCTGCCACTTGAAAGATTTACAGACACAGGCAAATTACTTGCTTTGACACTCAGTCTCTTCCTCTGTAAAATGGACGTGATACCACTTAGTGTGGTCACTCTGAGGGTTAAATGGAATAATTGAGGCAAAAATGATTTTAAAATTGAAATGTTGTGCAAAAACTAAAGTGTTTCTCATAACCTCAAAGTTAATCTTGGCAGAATTGAGGTCTGTTCACTTATGCAACATATTCAAAATACAAATGTGAAATATAAATATATATGTATAATTTATATTTTTCACAAACACATTATTTTCAGAAATCACTACTCTAGTGGGAACAATGAATCTGTTCTTCATTGTTTTCAATAAAATCATACAATTATTATAAACATAAATTATACTACATATTATAAAATATGAAATACTGGGCTATATAGGCCTGACATAGGGTAACATTTCTTGTGCATTTATTCTACAAAAAAAATTTTATATTCAATTTTTTTCAAATAATTCAATATTTCAAAATTAAAGTTTATTTGTATTTGAGAGTGAGAGAGAGAGATCAGGGGAGGCACAGAGGGAGAGAAAGAAAATCTTAAGCAGGCTTCGTGTGCTGTCAGCACAGAGCCCAATGTGGGGCTTGATCTCATGAACTCTGAGATCATGACCTAAGTGGAGATCCAAGAGTCAGGCGCTTAACCGATACTTCAAAATACAGTGCCCCCAATATTTCAAAATTACAGTGTGCACTGTTATGAGTATTTTTTTTTATTTTTAGATGACTGTAACATTACCTAGCCAAATGCCACTCTAAAAGTAAAGGAAACAAAACCATATTGTCAGATATTCCAGGAATGAAGAGATGCTATATTTAAGCTTAATTAGGATTGGATACACAAAGATAAGTGAAACAGAAGAATCAGCAAATCTAAAAATGAGGATATTGGGGATATAAAGACTTTGGTGGACATTAATAAGGATTCAATACATAGATTATTTAAATATTTTTTTCAATTTGGAGAAAGCATCAAATTCATGATAAAATGACACTTGAAATAGAAGTTATATAGTACAAGTCAATAATAATAATAGTCATGATCCATAACCTCTGATCATGTTCATAAAGATTTGCTGATCTTAAAGGGTAGAGGAAGTAAAAGTTTAGTAAATTTCACATCTTATTTAAAGAGAAGTCCAAAGTTATTTGCATCGAAAACAGGATATTTATTTGCCAAATTAGAGTAAAAACTAAAATCAAAGGAAACACTTCTTGAAGTAAAAGAGAATAGAATTATGCTCAACCATATTCAATTTATGTCTAGAAATGAGAGTATTAAGTATTATGAGTTAAAAATATGAAAATCCTAATGAATTATATTTCTAAAGATATTTAAAAATACAAATTCAAAAATAAGGATAACTGAAAGAATAAAGTAGATCAGATTCAGATAAACAAAATAAAGGGAAATATAGGATACAAATGTCAGACACATTAACATTCCAAGGTGAAAACCATAAAAAGAAACAAAATGGTTGTTTTCTATTAGATAAAAGATACCATTCACTTTTAGGCAGCCCTTACAATAGTTAAGAATGTTTATGTAACAAAAAGAATGCTAACTAATTATATAAATGAAAAGCAATTAGAAATGGAAGGAGAAATAGAAAATAAATGTTACTAGCTGTTATTTGTCACTATCATTCTAGGATAAAACAAGTATCAAAAAGCAAATGAATGTGTCAGAGATATCAAGCTAATTACCAGCACACTGTTTACTCATATGCAAGGCAGATGAATCCTTAGATTGATTTCATCCAACAAAAGGGAAGATAAACTTTATATAAGAGAAAGAAGAGAGAAGGAGGAAAAATGAAATATGGCCAATATGAGAAGAGTTTTCTGTTTCCACATATTTGGAGTAAGTGATTAGTGGTCAGTTAAAAGGAGGTGACTTCCACCCATCTCTCCATCCACAGACCAACTAAGTCTCAAAGAAAACAGTTTCCGTTGTGTATGGATTCCCTGGAAGACCTTATAAGTTTATTATGGTATCTTTGTGACACATTGCCTCTATAAAGTATTAGCCAGAATCCTTTTTAAAATATCTTTACTTTTGTTGCATCATATCTACACCATTACCCTCTTCAGAATTTCTCAGGTATAATCATGATTTTCAAAATATATGTGTATATAAAATGCATACAAAGTCTACAAAAGAAAATACTTTAAATTGTTAAAACAGTTCTGGTGGCATTACTAGAAGTGATTTTTATTCTTTTTGTAAACTTTTTTCTGTGTTCCCAAATTAAAAAAAGAGGCATATGTTATTTTTATAATTAACTTTTTCAATTTTATTTTTAGAAACAATAATTGATCCCAGTCATTGATTACTCAGGTTGAACACTCAACTCAAATGTGTTGCTTCATTCAGTCCTTCAGCAAAACCCAGTATAGTTTATATCATCACCTCATTTAGAGACAAAATTGATCTTGATAGAGGACACCTGATTTGTGTAAGGATTCCTTGGTTCCATTATTTTGACTCAGTAACAATTAATGGCATATTCCCTCTGACCATTCCTTTCTAACATAATACTGGAAGTTGTAGCTAACACAGTAAGACATGAAAAGACTATAAAGATATACAGATGCATACCTTCTATGTTCATGAGAAGAGGACTCAATATTTCCAAGGTGTCACTTCTTCCTAACTTGATCTCCAGAATTAATGCAATCCTAATCCAAATCCCCCAAGTTATTTTGTGGATATTGACAAACTGAATCTGAAGTTTTTATGAATAGGCAGAAAACCAAGACTAGATGATGCAATATTGATGGAGAAGAACAAAGTCAGAGCCCTGACTATCTGACTTCAAGACTTAATATAAAACTGCAGTAATCAAGACAGTGTGGTGTTGGTTCAAGAAGAAAGAAAGACAAATAGATCAACGGAACAGAATAGAGTCCAGATACAGACCTCCATAAAAATGATCAGCTGATCTTTGACTGAGGAGCAAAGGCAATACAAACAAACAAAGATTGTTTTTTTCAACAAGGGATGCTGGAGTATCTGAACATCCACAGGCAAAAGTGTGAATCTAGACATAGATCCCACACTCTTCATAAAAATTAACTGTAATGGATCACAGAAATAATTTAAAATGAAAAACTATAAAACTCCTGGAAGATAACATAGGAGAAAACCTAGATGACTTTGGGTATGGTGATGACTTTTTAGATACAACACTAAAGACACAATTCATGAAATAAAATAAAGAATAAGCTGGACTTTGTTAAAACTAAAAGTAGAGTAGTAACTCTGTAAAAGACAATGTCAAGAGAATGAGAAGACAAGCCACAGACTGGGAGAAAATATTTCCAAAGAGCATACCTGATAAAAGACTGTTTTACAAAATATACAAAGAACTCTTAAACTCATAAGAAAAGAAACAACAGAATTTTAAAAATGGACCAAAGATTTTAATAGATGCCCCACCAAAGAAGGTTATACAGATGGCAAGTAAGGATATGAAAAGATGCTTTAAATCATATGTCATTAGGGAAATGCAAATTAAAGCAACAATGGTTACACCTAGCTGAATGGCCCGTATCTTGAACGTTGATAATGCCAAATAATGCAAGGATGTGGAGCAAGGTAACCCTCACCCACTGCTGGTGGGAGGACAGAATGGTACAGCCACTCTGGAAGACTGACATTTTCTTACAGAACTAAACATATCCTTACTATATGATCCATCCATTGTGCTTATTTGTATTTACCCAAAGGAGTTGAAAACCTAAGATACAAAACAAACCTGCATATAGATGTTTATAGCAGCTTTACTTGTAACTGCTAAAACGTGGAAGTAACCAAGATGTCCTTCAGTAAGTGAGTAGGTACATAAACACATCCAGACAGTGGAATACTATTCAGCACTAAAAGGAAATGAGCTATCAAGCCAAGCAAAGGCATGGACAAAGCTTAAATGCTTATTACTAAATGAAAGAAGCCAACCTGAAAAGGCTACACACGCTGTATGCTTTCAATTAAATGACATTCTAGAAAAGGCAAAACAATGAAGAGAACAAAAGTTTAGTGTTTGCTAGAGGTTAGGGTAGGGAGGATGAATAGGTAGAGCACAGAGGATTTTTAAGGCAATGAAAATACTCTATGTGATACCATAATGATGGATTTATGTATTTGTCCAAACGCGTAGAGTGCACAACACCAAAAGTGAACCCTAATGTAAACTATGGGTTTTGAGTATTATGATGTGTCAACATAGGTTTTATCAGTTGTCAAAATGTACCACTCATGGGAGATATTCATAGTTGAAGACACTATGCATTTGTGGGGACAGGTCGTATATGTACCTTACCCTCAATTTGCTGTGAACTTTAAAATGTTTTAAAAACATAATGCCTTAGTTAAAAAAAGAAAAAATATATATATATATATACCTTTGCGGGGTGGGGGGAGGTGGAAAGTACTAGCTCAGAACTAGCAACCATGATTTGAAACTCAGGAGAGAAAATCATTCATTGATTTTTTTTCCTAAGCATTCATTTCTTCAATGACCTTGTTTTAATGAATGAAACATAATCCCTGTCTTCTTAGTGCTCCTAGCCCATCAGTGGCACAGACGCTTAAAGAAACACTTGCAGTAATGTGTAATAATGAGGGCAGAATGTAACACATAACTGCTAGTGATTAACTCTGCAGGATGGACATAGAGGTATAGAAAGGTGGAGCCTGCACTAGAAACTGTGATTTGGGAGACAGCCTTGTAATGATGAGAGATAAGACTGTATATGAGACATTCTTGAGTCTGAAAGTTAACAAATAAAAAGTTATTTAATACCCTCCCCCAAATTAATGGAGTTGCCAGGAAATATATAGAAGTTTGTGAATGAATGCTCACATTTTGAAATATGAATTGAAAAATATAAATAATTC
The DNA here is from genome assembly GCF_022079265.1 of Lynx rufus. Classification (NCBI taxonomy): domain Eukaryota; kingdom Metazoa; phylum Chordata; class Mammalia; order Carnivora; family Felidae; genus Lynx; species Lynx rufus. The sequence continues at coordinate 134,548,927 of NW_025814856.1, read as the reverse complement.
ATACGTGACAATTTTTTAAAAAATATTTGAATCTGGAGCTAGATTGCTTAGGTTTGCTTTGCTACTGTGATAACTTTGAGGTTTAGGGCAAAGCTATCTTTTTCAAAGCTCAGTTTCTTCCATTAAAAGGCAGTCATAGGGGCACCTGGGTGGCTCAGTAGGTTAAGCATTTGAGTCTTGATTTTGGCTCAGATCATGATCTTGGGGTTGGTGAGTTCAAGCTCCTCATCAAGGTCCCAGAGCCTGCTTGGGATTCTTTCTCCCACTCTCTCTGCCCCTCTGTTAAGTTCTCTCTAAATAAATAAATAAATACGTAAATAAACTTAAAAAAAAAAAAAAACAACCTAAAAAGGCAGTTACAATAGCACCTACCTCATAAGGGTAGAAGAATTGATACACATATATATCTTAATACTGTGCCTGGTATGTTTGAGGGGAAGAAGGGACAGCATGGCTGGAACAGCATCAGCAAGAGAGAGAGTATGGGAAGGAGATCAAGTGTGAGGTGAGAGGAGAATGGGGCTGTTACTTTGAGTGAGATGAGAGGCCATTGGAGTGTTTTCAGCAAGATAGTGACAAGAACTGAGTGTTTTACATGGATCACCTTGCAGGTGCTTTGTGAATAAAAAATGGGGTGCAAGGGTGGAAGCATTTACCCTGCTAAATGAAGGTATCTTAGTCTGAGAATTAGAGCTGAGGGAACCAAGGTGAACATTGGTGCATGGATTATTCATGCACAAACGTTACTTCTCATCATGGTAAGTCTAGAAAATTCCAGCGTGTAGCTATGGTTGCTTTTAGTCTCCCTACCCTATAATTTTGAAATAGTGGCAAGTGGCAGCTTAGTATACAACTTGCTTACTTCTCTAGCATCAAACATACTTGTTTCAGGTGTCATTTAGTGATAATAGACCAGCTAAGGCTAGTTGGTTATTATCAAATGAGAAAGCTACAAGTGACTGGGGCTAGGAGATCACAATTGTTAACTGGCAAAATCTAACACAAATAAATTTTAAATTTTCCAAATTTTATTACTTATTTGAAAAATATCATGTGATTTGGCAACATCAAAAACTATATTAAACACAACTAATGATATATTAATGGAGACTTTTCTTTAAAAATAAAAACCATTCTTATGTATTCCAAAGATGAATGCAACTGTTTCTTCCTTCTATCAGTGTGGTAGTGAAGAGTCACATGCAAAATCTGAAATTTGGGCAAAATATATCTGTGTACTGTTCTTTTCCTATTTATAGACAGGAGAGTGAGAAATGGTTAAGAGTTTTAAACTTCTAATGTTTATTTATTTTTGAGAAAGAGAGAGACAGCACAAGTTGGGGAGGGGCAGAGAGAGAAGCAGACAATCTGACACAGGCTCCAGGCTCTGAGCTGTCAGCACAGAGTTTTAAAGACAGCTGACTATTCGGAAAAGTTCATTAAATATAGTTTGAACATTCAAGGGCAGGAATGGAGCTACATGTATCAGGCATAACTAAGTTACTACTCTGCCTAAAAAAGTATGAAGAAGGGCTCCTGTGTGGCTCAGTCCATTAAGCAAGCATCCGACTTCAGTTCAGGTCATGATCTCAAGGTCTGTGAGTTCGAGCCCCGCGTTGGGCTCTGTGCTGACAGCTCTGAGCATGGAGCTTGCTTCGGATTCTGTGTCTCCCTCTCTCTCTGCCCCTCCCCCACTCATGTTCTGTGTCTCTTTGTCTCTCAAAAAAATGAATACACTTTAAAACAAAATTAAACAAAGAAAAAAGAAAGTATGAAGAATAGGTTGTGAAATTACTGGGAAGCAAAGAAAGAGAAGAGCAGATAGAGGCTAGGAAGGTTTAATGAAGTCAATTGGACAAACACGATTTAAGGAAATTTTGTAAAGAGATATGACTAATTTTTCAATACCAAATTATTTTCCTTGTCATGATGTGGCTCTCACTCCACCTACCTTAATTTCCTAAGGAATCCACATTGTAAGTTTAATGCCTTCTCTAAATGGTAATGGTTCTGATATGTGTAAAGCAGACAAAACTATATGGGATCTTTATATAAGGTGATTAGTGAAGAGATCAGTAAGTGGAAACACTATGACAAAAGCTGAAATTTAGACCCAGTGGTGACTAGGAAATCATTAGACATCTAGCCCCTGCAAAATCCGGAGAGATATAAGGACACATGGATCTCATTGCACACGTACTGGATTTTAAGCTATTCTGATTTGGATCTCAAGACAGAGTCCTTTGCTATCATTTGAGTTAATGCTTCAGCTGGGCTTTGATAACCTGAAGTGACTGTATATCGGGGATAGGGCTGTCAAGGGATAGGTGAATCCCACTTAACAGTATTTGGACGGGTCAGCTGTCAACGTCAGGGGCTTTGCAGATCCTTTAACTCTGTGGTTCTCCAATTGGACTGAACATTAATATCACATGGGAAGCTTTGAAAAACATGCCGTTTCAACTCCATCCAAAAGCAATTAAATAAGAATTTTATGTGCAATCAAGTTCTGAGAACCACAGTGAATATCATCAAATAACTCTACAACAATTCAACCTGAACATCCTAGTCTGTGATCCCGGTTTTTCACCAACCAATCAATCATAAATCGGTCAGAAAAATACGGATCCTTAACTCTACAGAATTTAACTTATTTAAAAATAGAGGAGGGGCGCCTGGGTGGCTCAGTTGGTTGAGCGTCCGACTTCGGCTCAGGTCATGATCTCGCGGTCTGTGAGTTCAAGCCCTGTGTTGGGCTCTGTGCTGACAGCTCAGAGCCTGGAGCCTGCTTCCGATTCTCTGTCTCCCTCTCTCTCTGCCCCTAACCCACTCGCATTCTGTCTCTGTCTCTCTCAAAAATAAATAAACATAAAAAAAAAATTAAAAATAAATAAATAAATAAAAATAGTAGAGGAGAAATATTGATGTATGGGGCACGGTTATACCCTTAAAGACTTTCTAATGATATTAAAGGAACTAGATTTATACATGGTAAATAACTATCAAAATTGCTGTACGACTTCAAATATTAGAATAACAATATGGACAGAGTAATCAGAAATTACCTTAAGGAGGCAAGTGTATCTGGCTTACTCAGTAAGTACTGTTCTTTGCTTTAGAAAGACTACGACAGACAGCTATTGTAGATGGATAGGACTGATCCAAGTTACTTTTCATATATCTGAAAATACCATTGTTATTGAATCTATGCCTCAGATTCTAGAAATTGTGTTGTAAACAGGTGGACATGATGAAAGAGTTGCAAACCATAAAGACTGAGTTTCCACGAACAGAGTTTTATGTTGTCAATCAACCTTATGGCAAGTTTAATCAACTTGTATACAAACTTTTCACGATTCTTTATAGTCCTTAAGGTGAAATAACAATTTGAATGATAATAATTACTATTTCATACAATCAAAAACATTTGTTTCTTCCCTTCTTATTTGTTTCTTCCCTCCTTATTTGTTTCTTCCCTTCCATACTTTATTGGAAGTATGTATAATCTACCTCATAGTGGTACAGAGCCACAGCTTAGGATCTGAACCTCCTAAGTTTGGATCCTCTGCTTTCTCTGTGACCTTGAACAAGGTAATTAATCTCCATCTTTTGTTTCATCATACAGAAAAATGGGGTAATAGTACTATTTTTCCTTAAAAACTGTCATGGGGATTGAACTAGATAATACACAAAAAGCACTTAAAACCGCATCTGTCATATAATCTGTCCTTAATAAGTGTTAGCTATTATTATTATCTCCAATTTTCTTTGAAATCATGTTAATTAGTAATCATTATTACTCATACACAGAAACTAGAAAATAGAAGATTGCTTTATTTAAATTATATTTCCAATAAGTGGAATCTTGAGTCTCCAAAGGCCTCCACTGAAAGAGCTATACAAGATGTAGCCTTTGGCAAGTCCCATCATCCTTTTTGTGCCTCAGTTTCTCACCTGTATATTGGGGTTAATCATACATCATACTTCAAAAGATTGTTGCAAGGATTAAATAACTTGCACAGAGCACTTATGACAATACCTGGCACAAACTAAGCACTATCTGTGAGCTATTATTTTTATGATTATCATTATTTTTATGATTGTGCTCCATTCATGATCTTCCACTTTGCTATTCCCATGGTTCTTTAGGCCCCTGAGGGGTCCTTTGGTGGATCCCCTCTACCCATGTTAATTTCCCTGGTTGCTTGTGAGCTTAAGGCAGTAGAAAATGACTACCAGCTTGTTAATAGCATTTTGACTGAAACTCATTTTATAGAATGTCCTGGGAATTTACATTTTAAGACTCTCATCGCTAATATTCTGTTGAAGGATATTCTTGAAGTATAGGTAACAAAGAGCCAAATCTCATCTTCACTACCTTTGAGTGGTGTGGACATTGAGTGGTGTGGGAATAAAGTGGGGGTGGAGAGGAGGCTGCTTCCTTGAACTTGGCTCCATTCTACATCTAAGTTCAGTCCAAAGAAAATATTTCTCTCCTTGAGAAGAAGGGAGAATGGCTTTCAACTCTTTGACACTTAATATCTGGAGTAGGAATAACTGAAGATGACAAAAATAAATTTGACTGACTTCATAATTCTTCCAGAAATTGGCATTATTTATATTCTTCTTTCTTAGGCAAGTAGAGTTGTGCAATGGTACCTCGTGTCATGTGTGGCCATGCACTGAGGTACTTTAGGAAAATTATGATGATGACAGCAATTTTTAGAAAATGTACCTTCAAAACAGGTTTTCCAACAATGGAAAGAAAAGCAAATTAAAACACATCTTCTTAACATTTTAGTAGTAAGAATATTCTGATAAGACTAAACAGGTAAATTGTAGCATTCCATTCTCAAAATAATCAACTAAAGCAGCATTTCTGCAGTAAATTTAAATCTAATCTGCATTATTAAATAAAAAGTGATAGTGCTCTATTTTGTTTTACCTGCATTTGAGAATAGGTCCCTTTTATCTAATGGAAGAGAACAAAAAGAACAGACATAGTATTTTAAAAACAGCACCCTAAGGATTTTTAAAAACCAGAAAATTGAAATAACTTTGTAAAGATGACATTATATCATTTTTAGAATTTTTAAAAAGCTTCTTTCATTAAAAATCACCCCCAAACTGCATTCCTTATAAAAGAAATTACTCTACTCATTTTTATTAGTTTAGCTTTAATGTCAGTACTCAGGTTTATAAGTGCAGTATTAGAAAAACAATGGATTAATAATAGATGTCATGTGATGCTTTTATATCTCATATTATGTTTGATTCCTCATTGCTTTTCTCTGTTGCTTTAATTCCTAATCACTCTCCCCCAAACAGAGAGCATCTGCCAATTTCATTATATGGGAACTTAATAATACTTAATTAAAATACAAAGCTCTAGTTGCTATCTACCATTTAATTGAATGTGATTTAAATAAAACAATAATGGAAAGTATCAGATAGTTCATATATATTTCTGTTTGAAAAAGGATAATATCTTGACTATTTCTTCAGCGTAACCATGGGTTTTATAATTTTATCTATATTATAAAAAGAATCTTTAGAAAATGTTATTGGTTTTTCTCTCCTTCTAGCACTTAAAAATATGTTCTCCTGTAGGTTTTTAAATACGAATTTTTCTTTTGGACATTCAAAGCAATGCCATTACATTTGTATGTATCTTGAGAAGTTTATTCTAGGTAGAAGTTTGTAATGGTTTCAAAATGTTCATCTACAATGCCTGATAAGATTAGACATGACTTTACTAATTATTTTTTGCTTGCAAATTTTGATGAAAAGTGTGACTTTATGACAATCTGTTAAATGAATATCTTTGGGTAGGAGTGGTAATTATCAATTAGTTACTAGGTACCCTACAAAAGTGATGAAAGAACAGTAATAATCACGGCAGAAGAATTCAGATGCCATGAACTGGTGCTTTCTTCTTTTTTTCCCCCTAAATTCAGTAATTTTTTAGTAACACAAATCAATTAAGTATAGAAATATGAATCCCAGAGGAAAAGGAGTGAACTGGAGTACAGTGTTTAGAAGTCAATGTGTATTTTGTAAATAAGTTTGAAGGTGATCTTCAATATGCATCCTTGATTTTGTCATATTTGCTTCAAATAATTTTGAGAAATGACACATTATTAAGTCAGTTAAAGCCCCTTTTGTGCTCTTTCCCTCGCATTCCCCTCCGTCACTCTCTAGTAACCTACAATTGCTATTTGGTTTAGCTGCAAACGCTTTTGTACTTTTATAACATAATTGTAAAACAAATACCCAGAAACAGTTCATTGTGATTTTTTGGGTATTGGTTTTTGTTTTCGAGAATGTGCATGCATTTTCTAGTTCCTTTTAATTCCTGTAGAGTATTCCATTATGTCAGTGGTGAACCAAGGTGGAGGTATATGGTGAGTATGAGCTGTGTGCAGGTAGGGAGTACTATTTTATCATTGACGTTGTTTAGAATTGTCAACGTTTTGTTGGTTTTATTGTTGTTTTTAAACACAGACAGTGCTCCTCCTTATTGTTTGCCCTAAGGCAGAACATTCCCACTCCCCTCCCTCCCTCAGAATGCCCCTGCAGAGTATGAATATGCTATGATTTCAAATGTCTTCTCTCTTTTTTTTTAAGTTTATTTATTAATTTTGAGAGAGAGACAGTGCGAGTCGGGGAGGGGCAGAGAGAGAGGGGAAGACAGAGAAGCCCAAGCAAGCTCTGCACTGTTAACTCATGAAATGTGAGATCATGACCTGAGTTGAAACCAAGAGTCAGACGCTTGAGATCATGACCTGAGTTGAAACCAAGAGCCAGACGCTTAACTGACTGAGCCACCCAAGTGCCTCAAAATGTCTTCTCTTTTTGTGTTCATGTGAATTGGCACTACTCAATGTACCTGGTCTGCAAACTGCTTATATCTGTCTGTGACCAGATATGGAGCTTTCATCACAATGTACATTAGTCTAATGTTTTCGTCATCCAGAAAATCATAGTATGAAACAGTCTGTGTAAATGAAGTAGTCTCACTGAACCAGAGTATGTGTAATGAGGTGACTGAATTGCATTCCCTAGCAAGCCCCTTGCAGCAGAAGGGTAACAGACTGTTTACAGAGCAGTACTAGGCAGTGCTAGTCCTAGTACTAGCCAGTACTAGGTGTACTGAGTAGCATTGTTTGGGGATAGTTACAGTTTTTCTTATGTAGTACTTAGAATTCAGAGAAAATACTTATATGTCCTTCCCAGTGTATGAGTGCGGGAGTTTCTCGGAGCTTGTCCCTAACTGAAGAATGGCTGGGAATTGGCCTATGTGCATAGTCAGCTTACTAAGTATCAGCAAATCGCTCTCCAGTGCAGTTATACTGGCTAAACCTCCAATCAGCATGCTGCATGTTTAAATTTTCCTCCAAAACTTACCAACAGTTAGAAATGTCAGACTTTTCTTTTCCAATTGAATGGGTTCTGAATGGTTTCTCTTTGCTGTTTGACCTTGCATTTTCATGATTGCTAGAGTAGTTGCTTATCTTGTTGTATTAGCCTTTCAACATTATTATTGTATTATTGTATTATTATTATTATATGGACTCTTTTCTTATTGAGTTGGAGGATTAATAAATATTATATTGCAGATAAATATCTTTTGTTAAGTTTATAAGTATCTTCTCCCAAAGTTGCTATATTTTAAATGCTTATAGTTTTGTTTTGTTTTTTTTTTCTTTTGGTCTTACAAGAAGTTTTGTTTTTGATGTAATCAAATCCATCAATCTTATCCTTTATGATTTAAAAACATCTTTTTCAAGATACCTTTTTCTATTTCAAGATTATAAATAGTTTCTCAATATTGTCACCTGTGTTTAAACATTTTGAATTTTTCATATTTAATGGGTTAACATACTTTGTTCTGTTTGGAGTGAGGTCAAGATCTAATTTTATTTCATTTTTCCATGTGGATAGAAATACATGTTCTGATGCTATGAAAAAATTAACACACAACCTTGAATCATGAATTTATAATGCTATTACATATTTATCAAATTCAGATTTCTATACATTATGTCCTGCTATCTTTACAGTATTCTGGCTACTGTAACATTTACTGATCTTGTACCTGTTGCACACTATTTTCTTTACCTCCTATTTGATAGAGTAGAGCCCTCTATCCTGTGGGTTTTCTACATTATTATCATGTTTATTCTTACATCTTTGCATTTTCATATGTACTTTAGAATAAGTTTATATAATTGGACTATTATTTTATCCCAGATTCTGCTAGGATTTTTTTTTTTTTGCATTTAACTTACAGATTAATTGTAGTGAGGTTAACACCTTTACAAGTTTTAGTCTTGCTATCCATAACATATATCTTTATGAAATCAAATCTTTGTGCCTTTAATAGCTTTCAACGTTTTTATATTTAAATATTTTGCATCTCTTTATACTTTATACAATTTATTAAAATGTTTATTTATTTTTGAAAGAAAGAGAGAGAGAGAGAGAGAGAGAAAGAGAAAGCAGGGTAGGGGCTGAGAGAGAGGGAATCCCAAGCAGGCTCTGTACTGTCAGAGCAGAGCCTGATACGGGACTCAAACTCATGAACTATGAGATCATGACCTGAGCCAAAATCAAGAGTCAGATGCTTAACTGACATAGCCACCCAGGCGCCCCTGTATCTCTTTCATTGGAGTTATTACTCAGTGTTTTTTTGTTGTCTGTTGCTACTGTGGAATTTTTGTTCCATACCACACTTTACATTTTGAATGTACTTCTATATGGGATTATTTTGTCCTGATTTTATACCCATTTAACTTGCTGGATTATTTTATTAGCTTTAGGAATTTAAAATACATTCACTTGGACTTTATAGATAACTACATTGTCTAAAAATTGTAACAATTGTGACTTTTATTTCTCTGTTATTTTTTCTTTACCAAATTGCATTGGCTAAGATCATCAGTATATTATCTTTTTCTTAAGTTTAATGGGAATACTTCCACTATGTTTGCTACAGCATCTTGACATATTGTGGTAGCCATGAGAATGCATCTTGCAGACTTCCCATTATAGGGCATGGTGGATAATCGACCAAGACCCGCAGCTGCTGTACTCTGAAATTCATTGCTGTGTTTTCTCTGAGGCCATACTTTCCATGGGCTGTTTCCAGCCAATGATTGAGCAATGATTAAGTTATACCCCTTTCTAGGAGGGGACATTTTTATAATCTTCCTTCTACAGTGCTGTTACCCCTCAAAGTTACTTCAGTGCCATTTTAACATTGACAAAAATGAAAACAATGAAACTACATTAATTCCCAATGAAGAATCAACTTTGAGGGGCGCCTGAGTGGCTCAGTAGGTTGAGCATCTGACTCTTGGTTTTGGCTCAGGTCATGGTCCCACAGTTCGTGAGTTCAAGCCCTGTATTGGCTGTGCACTGACAGTGCAGAGCCTGCTTGGGACTCTCTCTCTCCCTCTCTCTGTCTCTCTCTCTCTCTGCCCCTCCCCCACTGGCCCTTTCTCTCAATATAAATAAATAAACCTAAAAAAATAATCAGCTTTGAAGTAAATGGTATATATTTTTTCTGATTGAAAGCTGTCATTTATTGTGTCAGAAATACCATCCAAGCCAGCACCTTCATTCACAAAATTTGTGAATTGACACTGATTACTTTAGAGGTAGAATTCTAATGTAAATCCTTGCCAAATGTTAGTGAATTTACTGTAATGCAATGCGTTTTCAAAATATTACATTACATTGAAATATGGTTAAAAGAAAAGACCTTCACACAAGTCTGAACTTCAATAATGTCATACTACAAATGAACCAGATTCAGGACAGAGTGCCTATCGGCACCAAATGGATGTCTATGTGCAGAATTATGAGGCTGGGATTTTAAACGCTGGGAGTATTGGTTCAGAACACCTGGCCTGGCCCTCATCCTCACAGTGAGCAGAAGACAGGGAATAAATTCCCAGCATAGGATACAGATAGTTCACATGACAGACAAAAGAAAATAGAACTTCTAGTCAATTTAGTAAAGTGGACTGACATGATAAAGTCCTCTGTACCAAACTCACAGCAGCAGTGTATAAAATATAATTTAATATTTACTTAACAAATCTTAAAAATATGAATGAGCAATTCTTGAATGCCAGAAGTAAAGAAGCACTTCAAATTCAGATTGATGAAGAGGAGTTTAATTGAATGGTCTATGAAGATATTGGAACTAGATATATGCCTTTTACTAGGGGAGAGCTTTAATGCCTATGCTGGAGACAGTAATTCATGACACATTTCTCTTGAAATAACCCAATTCCGTATTTAATATGATTGAATTTTTGGGCTCCTCTTATTATATTATGGCAGGATTTTATTATACATAGAAATGCTGCACATGAAAAAAATGTAGCCCCTGAAATTACAAAATTCAACAAGTGTTTTATAAAAAGAGAATAAGCTAATTGGAAGAGGAGTTTGGTATACTGAGGAAATCAGGCATGTTGCTGAACAAAAGATAAAGACATAGAAAGTAAATATTAGTTTTAAAAAATCAGAGAATAACTGATGGGAAATCCAATACATGTCAAATAGGGGTTCCAGAAGGAATGAACGGGGAGACTAGGGAAGAGACAATAGCTGACAGAACCAAAGCTGAGAGTTTCTCAGAATTGAATAAAAACAGGAGCCATCTGATTGAAAAAGCATAGTTTTATGGCTGAGTTTATAGCAGGAAAATTAAAGCAATGTATAAATATGTACTGAAGCAAATATAGAACACAGTATTTATTTGCATTTACTCCTAAATATGTAATTACTAAACATTTTTGGTTGAGCTGTTATGCTCTTAAGATACTAAGAAACAGGATCACAAGCAGTAGAGGGGAAGTAATCTTTTGATAGAGGGAAGACAAATGAGCAAACATGCAGATAAACCTCACAAAGATAAGCACTATAATAGAAGTAGATAAAGAATATTATGACTATGAGACTGGAGAGGAAGGGGACACATCTCTACTTCCAAAAGTCAGGAAGTCATTAAAATGAGATGATGTTTGAACGCAGTTTTACAAAAAGACAAATCACATAAGGGAGATTACTGCTTTAGCAAAGTGAGAGTAATAATTCTAGGCAGTAGGCACATATACACAATCATGTGAGGACCCATATCATGATCTGTGACCTGAAGATAGTCTGATAGAGCAGAGAACAGCAAAAGTCTCAGGTAGTGTGTATTGATGGAAGCTGAGGCAAAGCAGAGGACCCAGGCTGAGTTTCCACTGAAAGGAGATGGTACTTTGTGTAAAGGAATAGTCCCACCTAAAGTGCAATGTGTGAACTGAAGCCAGTCTGCAAACTCTCTTACTGGTCCTCAATGTGATAAGTAGACATAGTGAATATGAGCATTTAAAAAAAACCTTTTTAGCAGTTTGGCATTGCCAGGAAATCCAAGTACATGGCTTCATACTGCACAAAACTATTAGTCCAAGAGAGATTATAAATTAAAAACAAAGAGAAGGCACTTGTGATGAGCACTGGGTGTTATATGTAAGTGATGAATCGCTAAATTCTACACCTGAAACCAATTCTATCATATATGTTATATAACTAGATTTTAAATAAAAACTTGAAGTAAAAAAAAATTAAAAATAAACAACAATGGGGGTGCCTGGGTGGCTCAGTCGGTTGAGCGTCCGACTTCGGCTCGGGTCATGATCTCACAACTTGTAGGTTCGAGGCCCGTGTTGGGCTCTGTGCTGACAGCTCAGAGCCTGGAGCCTGTTTCGGATTCTGTGTCTCCCTCTCTCTCTGCCCCTCCCTTACTTGCACTCTGTCTCTGTCTCAAAAGTAAATAAACATTAAGAAGAATTAAAAAAAAAAACAACAGGGGCGCCTGGGTGGCGCAGTCGGTTAAGCGTCCGACTTCAGCCAGGTCACGATCTCGCGGTCCGTGAGTTCGAGCCCCGCGTCGGGCTCTGTGCTGATGGCTCAGAGCCTGGAGCCTGTTTCCGATTCTGTGTCTCCCTCTCTCTCTGCCCCTCCCCCGTTCATGCTCTGTCTTTCTCTGTCCCAAAAATAAATAAACGTTGAAAAAAAAAAAAATTTTTATAAAAAAAAAAAAAAAACAACAACAACTGGGGCGCCTGGGTGGCGCAGTCTGTTAAGCGTCCGACTTCAGCCAGGTCACGATCTCGCGGTCCGGGAGTTCGAGCCCCGCGTCGGGCTCTGGGCTGATGGCTCAGAGCCTGGAGCCTGTTTCCGATTCTGTGTCTCCCTCTCTCTCTGCCCCTCCCCCGTTCATGCTCTGTCTCTCTCTGTCCCCAAAATAAATAAACGTTGAAAAAAAAATTAAAAAAAAAAAAACAACAACAATGACAATGAGAAAAACTGGTTCTTCTCTGTAGATAGGTTGAGAGGGCTTCTAAAGGTTTCTAAGTCAGGGAGAAGTCAGGATGGCTACAATGAGGCAGCCATCGCTATTTTATATATAAGAAAAAAATAAGTAGTGAGGTAATGTGGTTAAATTCAAATATGAAGTAAATGAGGGACAGTTCTCTTTGACTTTGATGATACTAAAAATTTTACTTTATTGAGATTTAAGTTATTCTGTTTTTTCCCAGAAATTTTAAAAATCAATCTGTTTCCTAAAAAGAAATATATATGGACCATGCTATATAGCCTCCTCCTTCTTCCTCAAATCCATACAAATAAGAGAAAACATACATTTCTAAAATCCATAATCAGTTTCAGAAAACAGAGAATCTTCATGGTAGACTAGAAATCGTGAAGACTCTTGACAGATTAAAAATAGATGGTACCTGTTTCTCCACATCCTCTCCAGCATCTATAGTCTTGCACTGTTGGTGGGAATGCAAACTGGTGCAGCCACTCTGGAAAACAGTGTGGAGGTTCCTCAAAAAATTAAAAATAGATCTACCCTATGACCCAGCAATAGTACTTCTGGGAATTGACCCAAGGGATACAGGAGTGCTGATGCATAGGGGCACTTGTACCCCAATGTTTATAGCAGCACTTTCAACAATAGCCAAGTTATGGAAAGAGCCTAAATGTCCATCAACTGACGAATGGATAAAGAAGATATGGTTTATATATACAGTGGAGTACTACTTGGCAATGAGAAAGAATGAAATCTGGCCATTTGTAGCAACGTGGGTGGAACTGGAGGGTATTATGCTAAGTTAAATAAGTCAGGCAGAGAAAGACAGATACCATATGTTTTCACTCATATGTGGATCCTGAGAAACTTAACAGAAGACCATGGGGGAAGGGAAGGGGGAAAAATAAGTTACAGAGAGGGGAGGAGGCAAACCATAAGAGACTCTTAAATACTGAGAACAAACTGGGGCTTGAGGTGGGGTAGGGGAGAGGGGAAAGTGGGTGATGGGCATTGAGGAGGGCACCTGTTGGGATGAGCACTGGGTGTTGTATGGACACCATTTTGACAATAAATAATATTTAATATATTAAATAAGTAAATAAACATTAAAAAGTAAAGGTGCTCACCTTACCTAAAAACGAAAAAAAAGAGTATGGTAACTAATTAAAGAAGGAAACGGTAGCTCAAGATTGGTGGAAGATGGATGGTATTATACCTATTATAACAAGAGTGGTAGTGATAGCAAGCATGGTTCTTGCCCAGACATGGTGGATACTTGGAAAAAGAAAAGAATGCACAGAGGGAAATAATACAGATTAGTCAAGTTGTCACAGGCCAAGCAGCCAAAAACATTGAGACAAACAGTAGCAACGGAATGGCTGGCCTTCCTCCAGGTGGGACAGTGGAAGTGGAACCTTGAATCAACGAATGAAAACAGTGTCCCAAACAGATAGCCACACTTGGAAGAAGTGAGGAGCATATGCAAGCCAGAAGGTTAGCCATAGTTGGTGGGCATGCCCCAGAACTACTCTCACTAAAACATATCAAAGTAAAAGCCACAATATTCCCTGCCTCTACCCAAACAGACGATGCAAACAGAGTTTAGAAGAGCATGTCCACTTCAAAAGATGTGCACAATAAAAAACTAATAAAAATCAAGGAAAGCCAACATCATGAATGAATGAATGATGATCAACTCAAAAAATAACACTTCTACGTAGGCAGAATTGATAAGTGTAAGCAGTAGAGAGCTTTTAAATAAATTGTATTAATAGTGTGAGAGAAATGAAAGTAGCAGAAGTCATTGTTCTGGCCAAGTTAAGTATTGGCATGAAATAAAACTTCAGTTATCAGAAAGAATAACGGAATGGATTTAGGTGAGGGAAGATTAGTTTATTGGTCGAATAAGATAAGAAGTATTCCCAGAATACAGAATACAGTAGAAAGACATATACAATATTCAAGAAAAGCCCTCATGCAGGATGGAAATTGTGAATTACTTGTCCATGATAACACAGCTGGGAATAAAACATATTCCTGCTTTCTTAATGTCAGAGTATAGCTACTAATATTCTTTAGGTTTATTTATAAGACTGTTCCAGTAAGTAAAAGATGAAACTGCCATCTGGAGATACAAGATTTTCTTTTCATTGCCTGAAGTCCAGGCTTTCCTTCATGCTCCTTGGAGCTATTGAATATTTTGAGTCAATCAAAGTAAATACTTTCAAATTTAAAATATTTATCATATAATTAAACAGTGCTACTGTAAACATCACTATTTCTTGTATATACATTGTGTGTTCCTCTAGAGAATATGCCAAAAATTGGAATCAAATATCAATATCTACAAATTGATATCCAAAATAGCTATTCTAATTCATATTTGTACCACATTGTTTCAGAGTTCTTATTCCCTCTACCCTTTGCTAACTCTTGATATTATCACACTTTTATTTTTTACTAATCTGACATTCAAAAAGTATTTATTGATGCTTTAATTAGCATTTTCTGATTGCAAGTGAGATAGAAGACTTTTTAATATTAATCAGATATATTCTCTCTTCTGAAGATACTCTGTATTAGTAGGAGTTCTTTATATCACTTGAATGTTAGTGCTTTATTTGTTCCATATGTCCCAAATATTTTTGTTTGCTAAACAAGCCAAGTATTCAACCTCTGTGTACCTCAGTATCTTCAATTATAGAAAAGGGGATAATAATGATGGTATTACTAATGTTTGTAACTGTTAAGAGTAACATATACTGTCTTTGAAAATCTTCATGTGATGCCAGGCATGAGAAACTCAATTTGTCAGTCTCATTTAAACATATATTTTGAAACATTATTATAAATGAAAACCTTGTGATGATGAATCCTAAACAAGAGAAAATGCACTTTTGGTAGATATTTCTCACAGCCCCTTGCATGTGCTCTCAGAGAGGGGAAGAATAATGCACCCACCCTCTTTCATCACTTTAAAAAATCTAAATGTAATTTTATTACTGATGATTGAACCTCAGTGTCCATATTTCCTTCCATGACTAAATGTATTTATATAATTTGTCTTAAATGCTTCTTGTATTATGAATAGATTGTTTTTTACTGTTAACAACCACACCAGGTATAATTTTTCTTTAATTAAAATTTTTTCTATTAGATAGTAATTAAATCCTTTAGCTAGTCTCTTCCTTTTGAAAACAAACCACATTTCAGGGGGGGAGAAATGTGTTACACTCAGAATTCATACACGATAAGAAATTCATTCCACAAGTGGAGTAAGACCTTTAAAAGACCTTTATCTACCTCACAGAATAAATTTGATATGCCTTACAGACCATTATGCGAACTCTCCCTCACTCTGCATGCAGATAGAACCATCTCTTGAAAGTGCTAACACTATAATTTCCATTCAGATGATGAAATTGTAATAAAAACAGTTTATTATGCTACATTTGTATATGATTACATATTAGATTGTAGAAAGTTAACATTTATTTTTCTTCTACTAATAATCTTTTTTTTTTTTCAAGATCTAATAAATCCAAGAAGCCTAAAAACATGTTTAAACGGAAAGCTCCATTCCATAGGCCAGTATGCCCTGCTGGTGGTGCTGCTGAAACTGTTTGGGAGCTCAGCTAAATACTTATATGTTTCTATGCCACATATACAGGTTTCCTATATATTGTTCATAGTATAAGAATTGTTCCTTTATTACTAGCCTAACATTTGGATTTGGACACATATCGTAATTCATTTAAAATGCTATCTAATTCCAGTTTACCCAGTTTCTCATTCAGTCATGTCTTAGTAACAAAGAAGTCTTTTCAAGACTTTAAAAAATAAGAAAGAAATATTATAAGATTAACCTGAGTAGAATTCATGTCCTCTACCTGTTAATATAAGCAACTTGACAAGAGTGATGAGGTACTTGAATCTGGTGAAGTCAGACCTCTCTTAAGTAGCCTGGGTCTTTCTTTGATGGAATCTATAGAAACAATTTGTTAAATCGTTATATTTAGAGCTAAAAAGGAAGAGGAACCATCCTGTATAATGCATTGATTTTTAGAGATGAAGAAACTGATAGAACATGTAGTTAGGGGCAGACTTGAAATTTAGAACCCAATTTCCCCTAATTGAAATGGTGTCTATACTGTTCATTACCTGATCACATTGTCTCATCTTTACGAGTAACATCTGACTTGTTAGAAAATGTTTACATGCCAAATATCCAAACATCTGAAAGAAACGGACATCCAAAAGCTGTTAAATTGAGAAAAAACTACATAAGCTCACGGTCAGAGGAACATGTTATATTACATTGTATGTGCATTGATGTCAATGAGAATTCAATACCAAGATCAAATGTACAATATGCTGTCAAATGTTTAATAATTCTTCAGTGTCTAATTAAGTCTAAGAAAGCTGCACTTGTGAGTGAGTCATTGTAATTTCATATTAAGTACAATATAATGAACTGGTATAAATAGGATAACAGTGAAGAGCCAATGACTTAAGCTGATTGTCTGAAAGCAGGTTTCATGGCACCACAACCTTTTAATATCAACTTAGGTTTCTGTGTAAGGCAGGAAGAAAAGAGAAATGCTACACTCGGTGCCACGTGAATGGAGCTGGATATTCATGGGCCTTAAGTGATCAATATCTTTATCAGATCTGTGTAAATGTTGTGGGCAAGTACAATTAAAGAGCAAATCCCTGGATCAGCTGGCTAAGCTAAATTTCAGCTCCAGAAGCAGCTGATTTCACCGGAGGGCACTTGTTAGGGAACACAGGAAACAACTGTAGAAGGCAGAGGTTTTAAAGAAAACATCTAGGTTACTAATGGGGACACTGGAGTCAGAGTGCCTAGGTTCAAAACTCTGTCCCAACATTGCCTGGTTCTATGATCTTGTACAAGTCACTCAGCCTCTCTGAGCAGCAAATTTCCCATCTGTGAAAGAGAATGTTTTTTTCATAGGGCTATTATGACATGTATTTTTTTCCTACTAATACTCATTTTTTTCAAGATCTAATAAATCTGAGAAGCCTAAAAACATGTTTAAATGAAAAGATCCATTCCATAGGATCTGAAAAAAAAATGAAGGATACATGTAAAAGTATACATGTAAGAGACCTAGAAAAATGTCTGCCTCAAAGCATTCTAAGTGTTAGTAATTTTTACTCATGGAAGAGCATTTTCCAAGTAATATATAGGCAAGGAAATGCCTCTTTAAAATCACAAAGATCTGTGCATTTACGTTTGAAGGAAGTTCTGTGCAGTTTTACTGATAATTCGAATTTGCACAGGTTCTTGGAATATCAATTATGAACAGAAATAGAAAAAAACAAGCATAGTTAAAACACAAATGTAAAATTTTATTTGATGCAAAAAATAAATGTCAACTTATATTCTATAAATGAAATCATGACCATTTGAAGACGGAGTAGGCGTGTGTACTTTGTAATTGACTCATCAGTAATGATTTTAGAAAACAACCAAATCACTGTGGAGCATAGAGGGGAGCATAAACATAAATAAGAAGGCTGAATGGAGGTCCAGGAGCAGGACTGGAGAAGCACTGACCATTTCTAGAGAAGGGTTCTCCATCCTTTGGTGAGGAGGGGTTTATAGCACCATCATGCACCAAAACCATATGCATGTATATATATTGTTTTTCATACAGCATACATGGCGATAATAACTGTTAGAACAATATATAATTTATTGTGTAAACAAATTCTTCTCAGTGTACTGTAAATTTATAATATGAATTGAAGGAACCTCTTTAAATACTCAAAAGGGATGTTTTCTTAATATTTCCTTCCCAAGGAAATTCAGTGGCTCTTTTGGTATTCAATGCTGGATAGATTTTTGGAGTCATGTTGGAATCAAGGAATACTTTCTGGAAAAGGTCTCATCTTGTTTGGATTAATTAGCCCTTTCAGGAGTCTTCTAAACCACTCTTGTAAGAATTTGTTGTAGAAAAGATGTCCTGACCTGAAAACACACACACACACACACGCACACATGCACCCCAAAATGGAAAGCTGTACATTGTAGGGAATTTCTTAAGATGTCTCCCATGCTTTAAAATGTAATTAGGCCCATAGTTCACAAGCGCAAATATATCTCCCAGAAGAAAGCTGACTGCAATGAAAGATAAGAGCTCGTATAAATTCTTTAATAAGAATTCTGAGTTACTATATTTCTGACAATACATTTGTTCCAATATGCAAGAATTCTCATTTTAAATATATTTTTTAATGTTTATTTATTTATTTTTCAGAGAGAGAGTGATAGAGAGTGAGTGGGGCGGGGGGACAGATAAAGAAGGAGAGAGAGAATACCATTGCAGGGCTTGAACTCACAAACCATGAGATCATGACCTGAGCTGAAATCAAGAGTCCGATGCTTAATTGAGCAACTTAACTGAGTGACTGAACCACCCAAGTGCCCTGTAGAAATTGTCATTTTAATGCAGAGTATAAACACCTGCCCATTAGAAAGGTTCTGTTTTGTTTTTGTTTATTCCCCAGATAGAACCCTCACAGACTCTCTGGGCACAGCTTCTGGTCACAATGATCACAGAGAACTCTATTTTTCTTTTCTTTTCTTTTCTTTTTTTTTTAATTCTTCAACTGGGTGATGATCATAACTGAGATACCAGCAAATCGCTAAAAAGTCCTCAGTGATGCTTTCATCATGTTCTAATTATCATCCTTTATATTTACAAAATGTTTTACATTTTCTAAAGTTAATATAAGAGCGTTCTTACTGTAATCTCAATGACAGTCAACTCTGTGTTTGAGCTGACTGACTGCAGTTGATGAATTGGTGAAAATTGATTTCCCTCCCATAGGCATCTCTTTTAGAGATGTTGCTCAAAGATATTCTTAAACAGAGGAGGGCCATCTTTTTGGTCAAGGATATTTCAGTAGCTGATATACAGTTTGGAATAGCTAAACCTTCAAACGAGCTTCTCAGTTTCCTAAGAGTTTTTATCATGTACAGCATCTCCAAACAGAAACAGTTCCTTCACTAGATGAGGTTGTGTACTGACAGTTGTACCAGTAACAGGGGCTCCAGTATCCTAACTGAAAGTCGAAGGTAGCGACTTTTCTTTCCAGTTACATATTAGAGCAACATCCAGAGAATTCTTTAAGTAACTCAGATTTGGCAGGGAGGGACAACATAATAGATAAGAGTGACTGAACCCTGGAATGAAATCTGTGTACCTTTTACTATACAGTAAATCATATATATGTAAAAATCATATATGTGTTTTATGTAAAAACTAGGGAAGTAAATTTTATTTTGGATAAAGTGTGTAATTCTTATCTTTCAGATACACCTAATTCTCAATTACTACAATCATGTTCTTGTACCATTTATAGCAAGGATTATTTTCTTTATTCACAGTACTTAACATTTATAAATTATCTAAGTCTCTTTTGTTGCCATTGTCCATGATTTGCTTCCAGCACCCATTCTTTTATAAGTTTATTTCTATGATAGTTTATTCCTTCCCATCTATGCTGGATTTTGTCTTCTATATTAATTTAATGCTTCAGGAGTGGTGTTTCATTTTTTTTTCTCCAGTTAGGAGAAAAGGTGCTCTGTTTTATGTCTGTATTCATCTCTCATTGACAGTGTTCCCTCTACCACACTGAGGCATGGGGAGGATTATTTTGTACTCTCTTGGGCTGAAAAGTAACTTTCTTTTTGAGGTTGAAGTTGAAAACTGATTCCTCCTTTATTCAGCACTATGATACTCCTGTGCGATGCTGTTAAACACTTTCCCTGGTTGCGGTAGCACAGAGGACAGCCTTTTGACCATTTCATGTCTACCATTGGGTGGAATAGACATTCACAGACATTACCCCATTTTATCCCCACAAGAGGTATGCACAGCAAGAAACGCATTCAGCTAGATTAAATCAACTGCCTGAGGTCACATATCTAGTAAATTGCAGAGCCAGGACTCAAACAAAGGTCTTTCGACTTTAAATCCCTTGGTCCTTTCATTATGCCATATTGCTTTCTATTGAGTTAGTAATTCATCATGATACATGCATTGTCGTAGAAATAAAATGGAAGAGAATAATTGTTTATATGTTTTGTTTTTGAAAGGCAAGATGTCCTATTTTGTCTGATGCTGATTAAAAACCACCAAAATTTTACAAATTACAGACCCTCAGCTATATAGCTCCTACTGATCAGTTCCTTAAAATAGCAGAGTGGAACGGTTTCATAATTTAAATATTCTTATCTTGAACAAACAGAATTATTTAGACTGTCTGGCAAGGTAGTAGTGTGGGGGTACAGTGGGGTTCAAAGTGTTAATGTTTAAAAAAATCATTTGACTATGGATTAAAAAAAATTACTTTCAAAATAAAAGAGCATTACAAATTTTTAATTTATAGTTCAGCAAACTTTTAAAATGCGTTTTATTGAACTAAAATACCCTTCTACTCTCTTTTTGTAAATAAAGTTATAGTAAAGTCACCTGAATAAATTGTTAGTCATGAGAAGAATCAATTATCCTTTAATCTAATCATTGTTCTTCCACTTTAATAGAAAATACTATTGCTGCTGAAAAAGCAAATGGACCCTGACTTTTATTTCAAATTAATTTTTGATTTTTGTTACATTAGAATTTTTATTGAAACAATATATGTGATCAAGTAGGAGACCCCTGAGAGATTATTTTAGCTCTCTCAGTGATTGACTATCAGCCTGCAAAATGCAGAAGTCAGAGTGACCAGCAAAGCACATGTGGGGGAAACCCTTTCATTTCTCCAGCTTCATTAGATCTTTCAAAATATTTAGATCCAATTTTAAAGCACTTGATCTTGGAAATATCATATAGACATCCCTGATAAAGCCATTTCAATTCATAAGGAAATTCTGTGTTGTCATCTCTATTCACATTCCATTCAGAATTTCAAGTTTGAATGAGGATGGGAGAGAACTATGTTGTCTTTTTTCCCCATTTTGTTCAGTACACTTTTTGTTTTGGTGTTCTTCATATTTCCATTTTATGAAGCAAGATAATCGTTTTCAAATCCCAAAGGCTTTGTTCTTTCTGCTGCACGTAAATGACTGTTTATGGCAACGTTGCTTATAAAAGCCTTCTAGTTGAAACCTCAGTCTAAATTTTACTTTTTTTTTTCTGGTAAAATTGTTTCCTGTTTCTCTTTTCTCTGATGGGCCATTTTAACAAGCATATTCTAAATTGTCTTTCCCTTCTCCACACCCTGACTGCATCGCCCTGGGCAGCGTCTACATGTAGCCTTTGCCTCTTATGCTCAAGTATTTTATGCTGGCACAAATCAAGAAGTAAGATGTAGAGGCTATGGTTCAAATTTGGCATTGCTGTCCCAAACTTAGAACATCCTGCCTATGAGATAGCACTTATAGCTTCCTGCTGGCCAACCAGTTAGTTTTGTGTGATTTCTGTGCAGTTTGCAGCCAAAAGTTGTGTACTGTTGGGGAATAAGATATATTGATTGGAGGTAGGCCAGTTATTTCCTTAGCCATAAAAACGGTCACACTGAGCTTTGGGACAGATCTATATATTAGTCATTATAATCATCAGCAGCTTTAAGAAAAAAAGGCAAAAAAGATAAATTCCTGGTTCTTACATTGCCGTGACAGAGTTCCCCTTTTCTGAGATCCCATAGCATTATTTAAACATGATTTGATTCATTCCTGTAATATTCTCTCAAGGTCAAGGACAAGCATTGCCAACTTAATTTTACAAGTCATGTGTTCTTGGCAAGGAGGAGGTTTGGCAAAAAGAGACAAGATGATGCCAGGTGCGGTTAGAAGCATAGTTGGGAATGTCTCAATGCAAGAAACGTTACTCTGTCATTAAAACTTCTTACTAGGGTGCACCTGGGTGGCTCAGTCGGTTAAGCTTCCCACTTCAGCTCAGGTCATGATCTCATGGTTCGTGAGTTTGAGCCCCGTGTTGGGCTCTGTGCTGACAGCCGAGAGCCTGGAGCCTGCTTCAGATTCTGTGTCTCCCTCTCTCTGTGCTCCTCCCCTTCTTGCACTCTGTATCTCTCTCTCTCTCAAAAATAAATACATATTAAAAAAAAACTTCTTACTAGGAATGTATGCAGGTTTTAGTGAATGTTATGAATGGTGCTATGATATTACATTGAACAAACACATACTCTTTATCTGTTATTTGCAAGGTTCTATACTAAGTAATGTTTAGAAGATTTTATTTCTAAGCATTCCAAGTGGCTAACATTTTACTCCTCACATTTTGCAGTTAAGCATTTTCTCTATATGGTTGTATTTGGGCGGTAATTTGATGGCTTGTGTTTTTCCTCCATTTGGGATCATTGACAGTATTCCATTTAAATCACTTGAATAAAACTTACATTTCAAAGATAATATTATACTTCTTTTTATATGTTAGTGAAACTATTCATATTCTATTTATTTTCATTATCTTCCCAATAACGGAAAATAAGTCATGACTATTGGGATTCAAGAAAATATGAATCATGAGACAATGTTCTCGTACACACTTTTAAAAACTGTGTTTTAATGTTTATTTATTTTGAAAGAGAGACAGAACGAGCAGGGGAGGAACAGAGAGAGAAGGCGAGAGAAGGGCCAAGCAGGCCCCATGCTGTCAGTGCACAGCCCTGTGTGGAGCTCTGTCTCACCAACAGTGAGACCATGTCTCACCTCCGCCAAAATCAAGAATCAGATGCTTAACCTATTGAGTCACACTTAAAAAAAAAACATTTTATTTTAACATTTATTTATTTTTGAAGGAGAGATCGACAGAATGTTAGTTGGGAACGAGCAGAGAGGGAGACACAGAATCCCAAACAGGCTCCAGGCTTTGCGCGGTTGGCACAGACCCCGACATGGGGCTCGAACTCATGAACTGTGAGATAATGACCTGAGCTGAAGTCAGACACGTAACCAACTGAGCTACTCAGGAGCCCCAAAAACATTTTATTTAAAATTAACTTTAGATTAAAAGAATTATAGTACAGAGAGTTCCTGTATACTCATTATCCAGCTTCCCCTAGTCTTAACACCTGACACATAACCCCTAGTCTTAGTAGGCACAGCACTATTAACTCAATTATAGACTTTGTTTGGATTCCACCAATTTTTCTATTTCAGGATAAAATCCAAGGATCCACATTTCATTTTTCAACCTCCTACTCTCCTACAATCTTTAACACTCTTATTCTTTCCTTGTTTGTCATGACTTTGATATTTTTGAAGCATAGGCAAGTCTTTATGAATTGAGAAAATAACATGATTTATCTGTGGTCTAAATGATGAAATACATTTATTTACATAAGGAACTTCTTGTTTATCTCTTTCCTCTCTTATCAATATTTATACTTATTTTCAACACAGTTTAGTTTACTTTGTTACAGTAGGTGCATAAGAAAAATGTAGGACTAAAAGAAATGCCAAAATTATACTTAGTCATAGAATTTTTATACTATAGCTTGCAAGACTTTAGCTTGAAAGACCCCTGTTTAAAAGAGAAAATGTTTGAAAAAAAAGACTCTGACATAGAAAATGAACTGGTGGTTGCAAGAGGCGGGGGCTGGGCGGGAGAATGAGTGAAATATGTGAAGGGTATTAAGAGTACGCTTTTTGTGATAAGCACTGAGTAATGTGTAGAATTGTTGAGTCACTATATTGTACATTTGAAACTAATATACCACTGTATATTAATTATACTTTATTTTTAAATGGTAAATAAATAAATACATAAATACATAAATAAGAAAATGGAGCCAAGAGAAGGACTAATTATGATACCATCTACATTAATGTATTACTTCACAGCTGACAAATTGCCCACATAGACATGATTTCCTTTGGTTTTTCACAAAAATTCTTTGTTCCTGGAATAAAATAGGCAAGCTCCTACCTCAAAGATTTTGCTCTAGATGTTTTCTCTGTCTAGAATGCTCTTCCCATAGACATTTATTGGCTAATTCATCACCACTTTCAAATATTTGGTCCAATCTCAGCTGCTCCTTGACACTTACCCTGATGATCTACTTAGCGTTCAATCTGTTTTGGATACTTTATGTCCTATAAATATACTGGCTATCCTTATATCCATTTCAGATTCTACTGAACATTTACGAATACCTGCTGTATGATAGGCATTTTGGTAAATGCTGGAAATACAAACATAAATAAGACATCATAACTGAACAGCATAGTCTGGTAATAGAAATATGTATGAACATAATATCACTATGATGTTATGGGAAGTATAATAAAAATATATACAGGGAGCTTTAGAAGCAAATACCTTGAGAGGTTATGGTACATTTTCTGGGTGAAATGGTCTGAGTTAACTAACTATTTCGGACACTATCGCATTTCCATTGTCTCTGTCTTTCCCAGTTCCTCATAGCTGGATCCATTGAAACTCTTCTTTATTTCAGTTATCTCTGAGCTATTGGTATTGATTTAACTATGTTGAGGAGTACCTAACTTGTCCCAGCTTATTCCTTGGCATCCTCTATAAGTCTAAAGCCAACACTGTGGAGTTTAACATTATGTCTTCCTCCACATAGACTCCACAAGCAAGGAGCTCATGGCTCCCTTTTTTCTTGTGATAGTGTCCACATCTTATATCCTGAATTCTTGTATTGTAATGCCTCCATTTGGATAACTGGAGTCAGAACCCGTTTCTTCTCTCTAAGAGGCCTTGGGAAAGCCTAGTTTATGGAAGGCATATGGTGAAAAGGGAAAGAGATCATATCTAGATTGAAGCAAATATGGATGTGAACTCTGTCTTTGCCATCTACTGTCATTTTTTTTCTTATAGAGATAATTTGATGAGAATTGAATAAGTTACAGTCACTTTGCCAAGCACTGGAAATATTATTGTAAATAAGAGTCTTTGCATCTGAAATTTTATTTTCTAGAAATAGGGCAATAGAAAATAAATTAATGATTATGATAGTGTATTAGTTTTCGAGGGCTGCAATAACAAAGTACCACAGACTGGGCGACTTAAATCACAGAAATTTATTCATAGTTTTAGAGGCGAGGAGTCCAAGATGAAAGTGCTGGTGGGGTTTCTTTCTCTGAGAGTCTCTCTCCTTGGCTTGTAGATGACCATCTTCTTCTGGTGTCTTCTCATGGTCTCACTTTTGTATGTGTCTGTGGCCTAATTGTCTCTTTTTATAAGTACATCAGTCATATTAGACGGATATATTTATAAAAATACATATGACCCACCCATATGACCTCATTTTAATTTAATTACTGCTTTAAGAGCCCTGACTCAAATATAGTCATTTTGAGGTATGGAGTTAGGATTCAGTTTATGAATTTGGGGAGTGGGACATCATAAGCCCATAACAGAAAGTAAGAGATGGCTCTAAGACAGCATCATAGTGATATTACAAAGAAAAGGAGTAGGCTGGTGGACTGATTCAAATAGCAGTCAGTGGAGTCCTCTCTGAGGAGATGGGAGTTTGAAAAATGAACCTGTTATAATTATCCAAGGGAAGGGTATGCCAGGCAGAAGAAACTGTGATGCCCCTGAGAGAGCACTTAAAGTATTTGGGGAACTGGAGAGAACCAGTCATGGTATTAGGAACATGGTGAATCAGGAAAAGAATCCCATGAAAATGGGGTCCGTAACTTGTGTTAATCTCTAATTTTTTTTCTGTTTGAGTTTCCATAGCTATAAAATGCATACAATAGAACCAACCACAGGAAACTGTTGAAAGAGTTAAACTATGTAATAATGAACAATTCTAGCATCTAATTGATGCTCCATTAAAAAAAAAATAAAAGCTTAAAAAAAGAAGAAGCATTTTCTCTTTTTTCACACATCATTCATTACCTTTGAAATTACACTCCAGGACATTCATTACTGTAACTAATTCTGACCTAACTCTAGCAAAATGGAGGTGGCGTATTCACACGTTTTCTATCACCTGACCAGCTTCAATCACTTTACAGCTGCCATCAAAATCTGACAAGCCCATGATCACTATTCTAAAATACCTTCATTAAAAATATCCTTATCAAATATACTGTCAAAAAATCAGGATTTGATTTGCTGTGTAGTTAACCTCCAATTAGTTTTGGAAAAGAAAGTACATTATAATCACTCTTCAACTATTAAAACAATTTCAAATTTGGTAAATTTCTACTCATAATTATATAAAAACAATGGCAAGTGTCTTTTTAGATAATTATACTTAATCAATTGTAATATAATCTATTTTAAATCCACTAAGAGATATTTCAAAATACCAAATATGCTATTCACTCACTTATAGCACATGTATTAGGAAGTAAAATACAAGGTGTAATGTTATCTGCAAATTGAAACTTTATTAACAAGGGTGATAAATTAATGATGTTTTAGAAGATGTAATTTTTGTTTCAAAAGAGAGGGTAGACAGGTTAAACTGGATTCAGATATTTTTTTCTCACAATCTGTGATACCTCAAATTACCCTTCATTTCCTTCAATTATGACACTTTTTTTTTTTTAATTCTAGTAGTACTTTACCTTTCTAAAGCTGCCTTCAACAGAACATTCAATACCACACTGGATTATCAGCATTGCTTCTGGGTTATTCAAATAAGAGTGAGATGCTGAAACATGTTTTGGACTGATTTACTACGTAGTTTGTTCATGTAGATTTTGTAGTTGTCTGAGAAATATTTCTATGTATAGTCGGCACTTGTGAAACCATATCTTTCTTTTCTTCCTTTCTACAAAATAATGTCAAGGGTAGCAAAAAAGTGCCTTCCAAGAAGTACATTGAAAATTTCATTATATTTTAAAAATCACAGTGGCTTGTACAAAATCGATTTCCAATATTTTTTGTTGGATTAATAAATATGTCCCAGGATGTCTCATAGTAGGATTTGCGGTGTTATCATCAGAATGATTTTGCAACTAATTCTGAGTTATTTGCTGATGGAAGAATTACAGAGAATAAATAATAAAGCCAGAGAGGCAAAACAGTAACTGTGACTTAATTTTAACTTTTAAATTTATTATGTGAGTTTTTATTCCCAGTGTATGTGCATTCTTCATCCAGATTTTTAGTTTTTATTAGTGCCTATCTGAAATTCTAAGATTAGGATTCTGAGATCATGCCCAAGCTCATTAGGGTTATGATGATTAATGTGTCTATCATGGAGGCTGGAA
This sequence comes from Lynx rufus, assembly GCF_022079265.1. Taxonomy (NCBI): domain Eukaryota; kingdom Metazoa; phylum Chordata; class Mammalia; order Carnivora; family Felidae; genus Lynx; species Lynx rufus. Next base: position 134,521,352 of record NW_025814856.1, on the reverse strand, counting down.
GGGAATGTTAACATGGCATTTGCTATTCCAGATTTAGGGAATATTTTGCAGCAGATTAAATTTTTCACATTCTACAATTGTTTTGTCCTCTGATGAGACACCTTCTTTATCATCCAGCACTTCTATATTTACACTCCAATTTTCAAATTCTGCTTCTAGGAAGGAAAAACAAAAACCTCACAATGTAAAACCAATAACAATAATAATTCTCATTTTGTGCTAAATCCTTTACATGTATTTATGTAATAACTAGTAAAATGACTATAGAGTAAGAATTACTCCAAATTTACAGAAAAAAAAGCTTAGTAACATAATCTCAGAACTACTAAGGCCCCAGTTCAGAATTAAAGCCCAGGTTTTCTGACTCCAGAGTCCATGGTCTTAATCACTATATTTACAAGAGTTTAAATGACGTTGAATCTGATAAATAACAAAAATTCAACTGAGTAAATTTTAAAGATCTAATCGACTTAAAAAAATTTTTTTAGTGTTTATTTATTTTTGAAACAGAGCACAACAGGGGAGGGGCAGAGAGAGAGGGAGACACAGAATCAAAAGCAAGCTCCAGGCTCTGAGCTTTCATGAATGAATCGGTCAGCATTTCATTTAGCAAGAAATGGGGCTCCAAGGAGTTCTAAAAAAATGGAAGCATTTTAGAAGAGAGTGGGACAAGAAAATTATTAGTAGAAGGAAAGGATTGTTTGGGGTAAGGTGGCTTTCCCTTAGGGGAAAAGCAAAGTGTCTTACCATGTAGATTACCTCACCTTTCTTTGAGGGATGGAGAGGACCTGTGTGGCAGATTCCTTGGCACAGATAAAAAAAATTCTTGACCGACTGGTTTAAGATTACATTTTGGGGGAGGGTGAAACTGCAATTAGATTATGTGTAAGCCCTGGTTTGAGAACTTGGTCTAAGTGACCCTGTTTGGAGCCTGTGGTTTCCTTTGAAACAAACCTCAGAACATATGAATATCAGTATGGATCAAGGCTATCAGTGGAGAGGTCAATGCTAATGATGAAATATTACTTATCTTCCAGTAAATGAAACTTCCAGTAAATATATATAGTTTTTGACATTTCTCCAGATCAAAATCAATCCATACAGTCAGTAGTGCTTGGGTTATAGAATCAAAAGGCTTTAGCACATGGAGAGACCTTAGGAATCATTCCTTTCAACATCATCATTTTTAAAAAAAAAATTAGAGAGAGAGAGGCAGAGCATGAATGGTGGAGGGGTGGAGAGAGAGAGGGAGACACAGAATGTGAAGCAGGCTCCAGGCTCTGAGCTGTCAGCACAGAGCCTGATGTGGGACTCGAACCCACGAACTGTGAGATCATGACCTGAGCTGAAGTGAGGTGCTTAACCGACTGAACCACCCAGGCACCCCAACATCCTCATTTTTTGAATGAGGTGATAGGGCTTGAGGATATAGGGATAGGGATATAATGACTTGCCCTGGTTCAGGAAGACTAGTATATCAGACTAGGTGGTCTGATTCTAGATATTAGGTTCTTTCTGTCACCTCAATCTACTTTTCCTGAGCACATGTGAAGTAAGGTCAGAAAGAAAAGCCATGATCAGGGCAGAAGAATGAACCTAGTGTTGGGGATAAAGAATTTCTTCTGCTCTCCAAGGTCCTTCTAGCTGGACTAAGAATCAAATTGACATGAGGTAGATTAACAGGAGAAAATCATATTTAATAGTGTAGGTATAGGGAATCCATGCAGACGTGGAAATTCCAAAGACTGTGTGGCAACATGATGACACGACTCTTATGTGAGCTAAGAAGAGGGAAAGGAGCCTTACTATACAAAGTGGAAAAAGACCATTTGCAGGAAGGTGAGGGATGTTTGGAAAACAAAAGTTGCCCTATTATGCAGATAAATCTCTTTGGAAAAGAGGAATCTCTGTTAATAGCTCTTTTCCTGGTACTGCCAAGGGGAGGTGAAGAGCGTTTCCTGAATTTGTGGGGTTCTGATTGCTTTTAACTCAAAATAATGTTTATGCCAATGTGGCCCATCTTGGGGCTACCTGCCTTTGGCCCCAGCACAAGTATTAAAATTATGTCATGGAATAAAGAAATAAAAGACAAGGGAAGAGAAGGCAAGAGAAAGTAAGGACTAAGTAGTAGCTCAAAAAAAAAATGTTATTGTACCCACCATCTATAATTTCAGCTATCTTTGCCTTTTAGAATTTTATTACTTACTGACCAACAGATACCAACATTTTAAAGAAAGGAGCGATATCAATTATAATCCCTCTCCTCAAAAATAGACCTAACACAACTTGCTTCAGGTGTCTCTTCACTCTACATAGTAGATATCTTGTAGGTTTTTTGCAATGAAATTTGAGAACAGGGGATGTGCAGAAATGGAGTCACAATCCAGAGAGGAGACACTTTGACTACTTCAAAATCCTGAGTACCGCTGCTGGTACTATTGGAGAGAGCCCCCTATAGTCCTGAGATGTTATGGTAGCTCCTGAGTCATGAATTAGGGACTCAGGTTTTAGGTGCTAAAACAACACCCCCATAGTGCCTGGTGACATTTAAGGGAATCCCATTCTTAGGATTCAAATGTAATGGCCAAATGGACTTCTCATTCTGTTGATAGGAAGATAAATTGCCAAACTGCTCTCTTGCTAGTGTAGAGAAAGAACACCATAATATATCATGAAACTCCACTGGATTAGAAAGACTGTAAGTACCATATTTAATGTCAGTCTTACTACTGGGATAAAAAATTGGTACAAATATAATTGTGTATCATTTACCATCTTCTTTGTTTTAAATCTACTACCTACCCCTACGTACACAACTGAGTCCTTAGAATTGACTGACCATAGGACTCAGGCTTTTTATTTAAAAAATCATGTGCATGTGTGTGTGTGTGTGTGTGTGTGTGCACATGAATGTCTGTTGTTATGGTGTGTTTTGACTAGCTAAACGTAACAGGCACTCATACAATTCTATGGCCATCAGTTAGGTGAGGCTGAACCAATCATAGATCTTTAGTCTTCAGATTTCTTGTTCAGTCAGAAACTATAAATTACTTCCAGTTTTAGTCAAGAACTATAAATCTTAAGAGGTGAAATGTCAAGTTAGTGAGAAAAGGCATCCCCTCAGGTGGAAAATTCTCTATATTAAGCTAATGTTCAGTGATATTTAGGTACCCATTTTGGTAAATCTGTAGGAGCTACATCTCACTGAGAGATTAAGAGTTAAGGGAATAGAAGAAAACATTTTTTAAATACAATTGAATTGTTTTTCAGAAGGCCAAACAAAATTAACGTGTTTAGCAATATCTATGTAAAATGGTAATGTTAAAGCATATTGAATTATGAATTCTCAAGTGATCAGTAATGACAAATGTATCAATGCATGCAACTAAACTTAAAAATACATGAAGCTTTAAAAGGAGGCAAGAGCTCAGTTTGAAAATCAGAAGAATTCTGTTTTTCTATGCGGTCTCATTAATTTTACCTTCCAAAAAGCAAAATATCTAGCTTATCCTGTTTTTGTTTTTGTTTTTGTTTAACCAGATCATCTTGAAACTTTCCTTGTGGATCTGAGTAATAATATGGAAATTTTTAAAAAATTAATACTTAAAAAATTATTAACCTATAACTGATTATAGGTTCATAGAGTAAACATTTCCTTGCCATGAGATCTTGATTTGATGACTGAAATAATAGACTAATTGATGTAGTTTCTACATAAGTTTAACTACAACAGAAGTATTTTCACTTCATACATTTTAGTATATAAAATGTTTTCATACACAGCATATAAGTATCAAACTGCAAGTAAGAGACAGAAAAGATCAGATAGCTTAGAAAAAAATATTCCTGGACCTGACTGGTTAGCTCTTTCCTCAGAGCCAAATCTTCTTTTGTATCCAGGAAAGGTTTAGAGATAAATTAACTTAGGGGTGGGTAGGGTAGACTTGGATGTATGTGTGTACGTATGTGTATATATATGTATGTATGTATTTATATTAACCTTTAGTAACAAAGAAAATCTTACCTCACTGACAGCTATTCATTGACATATTTAAAAGAGGCAAATAGATCTTTTAGAATTTTCTTACCTTAAGTAAGTATGAAGAGTTTTCTTTACTAGAATTCTGTTATCAAATGCCTTGAATGCACAATGGTATAATTTCATTGAATCATTCTGAGGACCATATATTATGCCTTGTTTGCCATAATTAATATAGATCTCCTCTCTCAACCTTATGCCCAAATGATGTTCATTTATCACAATCGGACTTGTACACACATATAATAACAAGGCCTCTATATGGCACAAAGAATTTAATTCTGGTGTTAAAGTCTAACAGCAAATAGCAGAAACTTTCTTAGGGATTTTGAGACATGGTTAAAGAGTGAGGAAATGGTATTGGGATTTTGTTAGCTGATAGGAAAAGGAATCTTTCAGCTATCACCAGTGATGTCAGAAAGCTATTTCTGTGAACAGAGAACACAGCAGGATTTACTTACAGGTTGTCAGGGGCAGGGGGTGGTTGAAGGTCTTCCCTGTGGTATTCATTCATTTCTTGAGTGCCGGTACAGTTATTTGCTTCAGCCAACATGATCTGCAGTGCATACAAAAAAGCATATAAGTATTCAAATTTTCAATGAAAATCTCAATCCTAATTAACTATAAATCAGTAAAGCTGGGTAGCCTGAGGTAGGTTAAAATGAGAACTTTGTACATGAAAGGCTACATATGCCCCTAAATCTAAGAATTTCCTAGTTGCAAGACTCCAAATCACTACATGCAACTTCCTTGACTTCAGTTGCCTTCCCAGGGGAAGTGAGAGCAGGTTAACCAAGCCAAATAGAAGTTCATGTCATCGGGAATAAGTTTTTTTGGTTTTATGTATGTATGTATGTATGTATGTATGTATGTATTTATTTATTTATTTATGTTCTTGTAACAAAAGCCATAGATCTCAACGGGAGTAGATTTCTGGCCTGTCATCTGAGAATGTGGAGTGGAACAATATTAGAATTTATGCCCCCCTGATTAGCTGAATTACACCCCTGGGGTCTTAGACTTAGAAGGAGCAGTGTGTTCCTTCAGCGCTTTCTTTGTGCCACTCTTAAGAGACGTAGCACATATTGCTTTATCAAGTTATTAGTGTGATTATATTTTCTTCCCTTGTAAGGCTTAAAGTTCTTTAAGAACAGTTTCTATGACTTATACTTCTTTATAGGTATATTAATAGTATTGCCAGTGATTGGACATTGCAAATAGTGTATACTCAAAAAATATACGATTGCTTTTAAAGAAAGAGATTAAGTTGTGCTATCCAGTTAACAGAGAGCAGGGAAGAAATTCTCAAACACTTTACAAGGATGGACTATTTCAAACATTCACAAAAATTCCTATCTTGATCCTCATTCCTAAATGGGCTTCTGTTAGATTCACTGGTTTTGTTTATTTTCATTTCTGCTCATCTCAAGTCAGAAGTAAGTTGACGCTGGCAAATAAATGAATAATCATGCACACATTCCCAGTGTGAAGCATAACACCTGGATATCCAAAGTGATATTCACCTCTCTTCAAATTGGAAGACAGTCATCAAAGCCCTAATATAAATAGCAGCTTTCCAAACAGGACTGTGTGCACATTCAGGAAGACCATGGAAGTTAGATAGGGGCTGGCCAGACCTCAGCCTCCCTGGCTCATCTGCTGTGACAGTTACATTTTTTAACCAAGCCAGATGCTGTATCTGAGCATTTTCCTGTGTTTGATTATTTTATTTAATTCGACATAGAAGTTTGAATAAGGTCTCATAATCCATATTACAGTGTTTATATAAAAACTGAGGAGTTCAATAAAACCACTGAGTATGATTTGACTCTGTACAATTTCATGTGAAATCCTCTCTTCTCAAAAGAGAAAGCACTTTTGGTATTTGATAAAGACCAGACATAACAGTACACTGTTTATTCACCCTTCTTTGAAAAGTAGCTCACTCAAGAGAAGATTGACCATTCAGAATCTTTCTTTTTCTTTCTGTGTCTCTCCAGTGAGTTGTCTGTGTTGAGTTTGAACTCAAACTACATACTATATGCAGGTAATGGGGAAGTCTGCAAGTCTTCACTTTCTGACATCTTTTTGAGAGAAAAATATGATCCTGTCTTTCTGATTTCCTCCTTTTACATTACAATGTAATGGTAGTTTTTGTCCACTGAACTACGGGACCCTAAAATTACATGTGCAGAGAGTAGGTTGGGGTATGTAGTTTAGTCTCTTAAGCTTCTTAAATGATAATGTAGATATCAGTCATGCTTCAAATAAAATATGGAAGATTAAAGTATATTTAGCCTATAGGACAATCTCAATCATGTTTTTCAGTCATCACTTTTATTTGTATATTCAATAAAGAAAAATAACATTATCTCTAAATGTGTTTGGTATTTTGGTGATATGTTAGTGCAGAGAAATTGATGTTATACTTGGTAAAGTGTTAGTTTCCATAAAAATTACTTGTTCTAATTATTCTGTACTATTTCACCTTTCAATTATATATCCATCTCATTTGTTTGGAGTTATCCTTTAATTTGATTTTTATTTTTAACAAAATATTTTAATTAAGTATTTTAATAAGTTTGCTTTATGGGTCTTTTATTTATAAAACAATTTATAAAGATTGTATACCAGAATGCTGTAAAGATTTTTTGGCAGTATGTATTAAGTGAGTAAGTCTTGCTCAAGATATCTATGGTACAACCTGTCTTAGTCAGCTTGGGCTGCCATAACAAAATACCATAGCCTGATGATTGAACAACAGAAGGATATTTCTCACAGTTCTAGAAATTGGAGGTCCAAGTTCTGAGGCTGGAGGGGCCAGACTGGATAGTTTCTGATATTGACTTTCTTCCTGGCTTGCATATGTCCACCTTATCACTGTGTGCTCACATGGCCTTTCATTAGTACATGTGAATGGACAGAGAATGAGAAAGAGAGAGAAAGAGAGAGAGAGAGAGAGAGAGAGAGAGAGAGAGAGATCTTCCTCTTCTTATAAAGCCACCAATCCTACTGAATTAGGATTCTACCCTTAGGACTTCACTTAACTTTGCCTCCTTAAAGCACTATGTACAAATACAATCACATTGAGGTTAGGGGTTCAACATACAGATTAGTGGGGGACACAATTCAATCCATAGGATTCTTATTTCTATACATTTCTATTTTTCTTTAATTTTTAAAATGTTTATTATTTATTTTTGAGAAAGAGAGAGAGAGAAAGACATAGAATCCCTAGCAGGCTCCAGGCTCAGAGCTGTCAGCACAGAGCCCGACATGGGACCAAACCACTGAACGGTGAGATCATGACCTGAGCCAAAATTGGACGCTTAACCGACTGAACCACTCAGGCACCCCCTATACATTTCTAATTTGTACTCTACTAATGACAAGGGTTTTCATAGTTGATTGTTCACTGATAGATCAATTGAATCTGTATTTATCAAACACTTAGAGACAACTTCTTATATAACAGGCAATATAGTAGCACTGAAGTCATAAAGACTAAAAGGCATTATTCTTGTCCACTAGGAGTATCCATCTACCCCAAGTATAGTGGGGATATCAGTCAGATACAAAGAATTAATGTACAATATGGGTAATTGCTATAATCTGGAGACTTGATGAGCAGTAGAATTTAGATAAATGAATGGAAGAAGGGAAACAAGTTGTAAATCCGTAAGGATGTAGAAGGCCTGAATAACACTGTCAACCAACTTGAGATAATTGACATTTATAGAATACTCCAACCAACAATAGCAGAATACTCATTCTTTATGAGCTCAAATGTAGCATTCACTAAGCTATATTTATGCTGGTGTAAAAGCAAGTCTGAGTGAATTTAAAAGGATTGGAAATCATAAAGAATATTTCTGTTACAAAACAGAACTAAATTAGAATTCTATGACAGAAAAATACCTGAAAAGCCTTCAACTATAAGAAGAAATCATAACAGATATTACAAATATTTTGACCCAAAAAATTTTTTTTAAAAGTACATCAAAATTTGTTTCATGCAGCTAAAGCAGTGATTAACCTCAGTTTTTCCTAAGGTAAACTTAGGGGTTAGGGAGAAGCCAAGCACTTTCTCTTTTTCTCAGAGGGTCATTTTGATCAATAGATTGTATTAAAAGTAATTGAGGGGTGGCAGGTAAAATGTAAGGTGGGTGAGTATTATTATTTTCACTACTTTATTGAGAAATGATTTTCATACAGTACAAATGTATCCATTTTAAACATATAGTTTGATGAGTTAGGGCAAAAGAACAGGGTGATGAAACCACCATCGCATCAAGATGTGGGACATTTGGGGCACCTGGGTGGCTCAGTCGGTTGAGCGTCCGACTTCAGCTCAGGTCATGATCTCACGTCTGTGAGTTCGAGCCCCGCGTCGGGCTCTGTGCTGTCAGTTCAGAGCCTGGAGCCTGCTTCAGATTCTGTGTCTCCCTCTCTCTCTGCCCCTCCCCTGCTCATGCTCTGTCTCTCTCTCTGTCAAAAATAAATAAACATAAAAAAAAAAAAAGATGTGGGACGTTTGTATCATCTGAAAAATCCATCCTGGGTCACTTTGAGGTTGATCACAATTCCCCATTCCCAGCCCCAGGAATCCACTGACCTGCATTCTATTTCTGCAGTTTTGCCTTTTCTAGGATTTCTTTCTTACAGATGGTATCATACAGTACATAGTCTTTGTGTCTGGCTTTTTACACTTAGCATAATGTTGTAGACTTTCATCCATGTTGTATACATTCATATTTCACCCTCTTTATTCCTGAGCAATGTTCATTTTTAGACATACACAGTTTATTTTGCTTGATAGACATTTAAGTTGATTCTAGTGTGGGGGTCTTATGAATAAAGTTCCAACATACATTATAAGTCTTTGCACGGATATGTTTTCATGTCTTCTGAGTGGGTTGCTGGGCCCAGTGGTAAGTGTAAATTTCTCATTCTCTTTTCCAGCCCTGACTTCTACCCTGGGACCCTGAGTGGGTTGGGGAATGCATTCAGTCAAAAGTGAGAATACATGCAAATCTCACCAGGAGTTGGTTTCTCTTTCAAAGGTAGATCCCCTTTTAGGTTCTACCTGCTTTTTAACAGACATTCAGTGGGCTCCCATGCTCATGCGTAGTTTAAAGACAGACAGGATTTTGAGCAGAATTTGTATTTAGAGTTTTATTTTATTTTATTTTATTTTTAATTTTTTTTCAACGTTTATTTATTTTGGGGACAGAGAGAGACAGAGCATGAACGGGGGAGGGGCAGAGAGAGAGGGAGACACAGAATCGGAAACAGGCTCCAGGCTCTGAGCCATCAGCCCAGAGCCTGACGCGGGGCTCGAACTCACGGACCTGGAGATTGTGACCTGGCTGAAGTCAGACGCTTAACCGACTGCGCCACCCAGGCGCCCCTGTATTTAGAGTTTTAAATCTCAGTTCTTCTGTGGCTATTTTGCTTACAGGATTTCCCCCTTAAAATCCAACTGGTCTGCTGCCTTTTACTTTATCATCTGCCACCTTGAACTGCTAAGGCTGTAGTTGTCCACCTGGTTTGAGGACATGGGATAGCTTATGAAATACTCAAGACAATAAAACCACAGACTCACAATTCCTACCCAGTACCACAGTCATCTTTGAGAATAAGCTATTCCCAAGATTTTGCCAGGGTGGAGCCTGATGTGGGGCTTAAACTCACGAACGGTGAGATCATGACCTGAACCGAAATCAAGAGTTGGACACTTAACCAACTGAGGCAACCCAAGAGCCCCACAAGTAGTTTTTTTTCAATAATGTTGTCCAGTGTTTATAATTTTTATCTGTACCAGAAAGATTTGATTTTTTGAAAATTTGTATTATTAGCAAAGGAATGTCTAGAAAATATTCACCAAGTAGCAAGTAGTAATTATTTTATAGTGGAGGAATTTCAGATAATTCAGATAATTTTTCTTTTTTATACTTTTCTATATTTTTGTTTTTCAATTATATTGTTATTATAATCAGGGGGGAAAGAGCATTCCATTTTATTACTTTCGTTTTGTGATAGTCTGCAAGAACAAGAACACTGGAAGTTGGAGCTGAGATGTAATTTTAGAGACTGTTTAAGTGCTTTAACAAACAGAAGAGAATTATTTTGTAATTAGTATAGTTTTATGTCTAATGCAAAACCTCCTGTTAAGGTGGTACTTGAAAAGATTTGTTGGGCTTTCACCCCTAAGTAGTTTAAAATTTTGTCTCATTTATGCTATTAATTCATATTAGTATAGCACACTCTTTAATAATATAAAGTAATGCAGGCTCATGTTTTCTGATTAATTTTAGATATAATTAATATAATTTAACTGCTTTTGTAAAGGTCACACTATTATTTCTATGGAGGCATCTTCTGATCTGAGAAAAAAAAAATGCAAGGAGATTATAATAGCTGTTACTCATCGAGAATTGACCAAACACCCGCCGTTGCTCTAAGCACTTAATGCATTTTTATTTTATTTATTTTTTTCATTATTTTTAATTTTTTTTTTTTGAGAGAGAGAAAGAGAGCAAGCAGGGGAGGGGCAGAGAGAGGAAGACACAGAATCCGAAGGAGGCTCCAGGCTCTGAGCTGTAAGCACATGGGGCTTGAACCCATGAACCTTGAGATTATGACTTGAGCTGAAGTGGGATGCTTAACTGACTGACCCACCCAGGCACCCTGTGCTTAATGCATTTTTAAACCACTGAGTGTTCTTAACACCTTTATCTAGTGGGTTCAGATATGATTCTCTTTTTAAGTTTGGGAAACTGAGATTTAGAAAAACACTGTTGCTCCAGGGTCACTAACTTGGTACGTGGCTGAGTGGCAGTCCCCTGGATTTGAACCCAGGCAGACCGGTTCTGTGTCCGCCATCTTTACCACCACACTACACTAAAGTATGGAGAATGTGGATTGGGGATGGGTGGTGGATCTCATGGTCCTTCTCTCTCAAAATTAACTGATAGAAAGTGTTGCCAAAGGAGAGGAGAGATTTCCTTCCTCAGAGATCTCAGAAAGCTAAATTGGGCTAACGTTTTCCCAGGATGCTTAAATATGGCCTAAATCAAAGGCATGATGATTTCTGAAAATTTCTTCCAGATCAATATAATTCATTATCTTGGTTCACAGCTATTCTAGCCTAAGCAAAGATTTAGAAGTGAATATTTTCTCACACCCTGCATCCCAACCTTGGCACTCAATTATCCCTTAATTTAGATTTCTAAAAAGTTATTTGTTAAGGTCAGTTTAGTGGAAAGAGTGCAGTAGTAGGTATATATGAGTGTACAGAAGCCTCTTGTTTTTCTCCATTAACCATTCTTTTCTCTCTTATTAATAAAACCTTTTGAGTTTTAACTGCATAAATGGCTGCCTGGACAAATTACGTTTTCTTCCTCCCCTTTAGGTGTCTGTGGCAGTATGACTAACTTCCAACCAAAATAGTATAAACTTAAGTGAAATAGTCAATCAAAGTTTATCTTTCAAAAGGAAAGTGCTTCTTTTCCCCTTCATTTTTTTTCCTTTTCCTCAAGCTGAAAAAATGGATGTAAGTGGTATAGTTGCCTTGGATCTGAGATCAAAACCATATATGGAGAATGGCATACATGAGAAAAAATATGTCCTCTGTTATTTAAGTGATTTTTTTAGGTTTATTTATTTTGAGAGAGAGAGAGCAAGAGACAGGGAGGGGCAGAAAGAGAGGCGGGGGAGAGAGAATCCCAATCAGGCTCCATGCTACCAACACAGAGCCCAACGCAGGGCTTGAACTCACGAAACCATGAGATCATGACCTGAACCGAAACCAAGAGTTGGATGCTTAACCAACTGAGTCATCTGGGAACCCTTAAATGATATATTTTAAATCTATATTGTTCATATCAAGTATTTTGTTGTCTCTTTGTTACAACAATGTAGCCAGTATCCTAATGTAAAAATTGGCATCTGAAAGTAGGACACCACCCCAAGAAAACACAAAATATGTGGTACTGGCTTTGCTATCAGGTGGCTGGAGGCAAGGGGACATATATTGTCCAGAAAGCTGGTGGCTCTTGTTATACCGGGGCAAAACATTTAGTAAACGGTTATTCACAATAACTTTACAGGTAGGCCACATCTTTACTAGAACGGCAGTTCCAGCATAAGTGGCTAGGAAAAGTAAAAGTGTTGTTATATTTTGGCAGATGATTTCTGCTTATAGTAACTAGGAGAGAAGTGGATTTAGTCAATTAACCAATTGGCAAGCAAAAATTGAAGGTAACAAAACCATTCTAATAGAGTACTCTCTGCCCCATTAATCAAAATAAGCACTGATCTTAAAATATAAAGATATATTTTTTTTACAGGAGGGTGTTTTTGGTCATGAAACAGTGTTAGGTCACTAAAGAGCCCACAATAATGATCGTTTGAAATCAAGATTATATCTGGATTAGAAATAGGGAGACCATCTCAAGTTGAGAGAACAGACTGATTGGAAGCTTAATTTTTGTGCACTCTTACCACTTGCCAACTTTCTGGGTAATTTAATTGTCAAAGAGTGAATTTATTGGAAAGAAAAGGGAGGAATATCAAATTGGTATAAAAAAAGAAATACCAGGGTCTGTGTATGACAGATCAGTGTTAAAACACTAAGATTGTAACCAAAACAAATATATTACCAAAAAATCAATCTAGATTGACTATGAGTTCAGTAATTGGGACCTCAGAAGGTTAGAAAAGTCAAATATATCTGAACCGCAAACAGCAGAAAACAGGATGGTCTCTGAAAGCCTTTCCAGAAATTGCCATATTAAATGTTCTTTGTCAGAAAAGTGGAGCAGCTGGCATCCAAGGTCAGTTTAAAGATATTGTCCTCCCACCTAAGCTACTGTTTCAGATGGCCTCAAGGTAAATGCCATTAAATTGATATGGGTGAGTGAGGGAGTAGTCTTAGCCCAGAAACTAGTATATAAATGAAAGCCTGAAGTCATAAAAGCTATAACCAGAGAAGATCCTTTCATTCTGGTTACTTCAAATGGAGCTGACCAGAATCAAAGTGATGAAAAGAAATCATTGCTAACCACAAGCTGGCATACACAAATCTGGCCTATAGTCGCTGAACCTCTAGAATAACCTGTTTCCCAAAGTCTACACCAGCAGTATAAGACTATCAGGACATACTCCTCGGCTCCACTTTCACTTGAGACCACAGAGAAAAAATTACAAGAAGACACAGGAAGAGACTATAGAGGACAATGGACAAAGGATTTATTTCTGGAACCCATGGCAAACTGGGCTAAGCAAGGAACTTACACAGCATGAAGTCTTTATAATTCATAGTCAGTGGGATTTGCGACTTGCTTTCCTTCTTCTTTTGAGTTTGAGTACTTGTTTTAGTTATATTGTTCCTGCCCCTACCATTGTATATCATGTATGTATGTGGAGGGCATGTGTCTTTTAGTGTATAAATCACAGGGTCACCGGTGGCCACTTTCTATACTGGAAAGCATTGTGCTTCACTCAGCTATAGGGACTTCTTGGTGGCTGTAACTCTGGATTCTCTCCATCGGAGAAGACATGAGAATGTTTTGCGTGCCCAGTAGAGATGTGGACTGATAGACGGGCGGCCAGGCAGTGACACCATGGAAGTGACTGCTAGCTGTCCTCATGACCCTTTCTCCCCTCCTCCTTTATTAACAGAAACTTTACTGATAAAACATGAATGTTCAGGTACAGACTGCATTTCTCAACCTTCCTTGAAAGTAGGTGAGAACATATGGCTAAGATCAGGCCGGTGGAATATGAGTAGATGTAATGTGTGTAACTTCTAGTCACAGCCTCAGGATGGACGTTCCTTTCTCCTCCCTTTCTCTTCTGTGCCAGTCTGCTGTATGGACATGAAGTCAAGTGACTTTGAACAAGTGAAGCTTTGTCACCAGTGAAGCTCTCCTACAGCGTTTTAGCCTTTACCTGAAACATTAGCTCTTCTGTCCACAGTTTTTAACTGGCCACATGATTGTAGGCAAACCTGAGAGTTTTCATGTCCAAAAGGAAGCATCTTCTCTTTCTATTCTGATGTGTATGCGATTCCTGTGTGAAAAACACATTCTAAGAATTCTGAAAGCATTTACCATACACAAATTTAACATCACTTATAACGAGATACAGTTTAACCACCTTCAAAGTGATATAGAAACACAAATTAGGACAACTGATATTCCTCACACTAAACTATTCTTTTCCTGAAGAAACAATCATACAATTTTTGGTGTCATTTCTTATGAATTATTCAAAAGAAATATGACTCACAGATAATAAGATGTTCGTAGAATGTTGCTCTCTTCTTTTTAACAGAAAAAATATAAAACCTCCATAACAGAAGAGTAATTAAGCAAACAGTGATGTAATCTTTGTCAAATATAATACAGTCAAATGGTGTTAGGTACACTACTTTTGCCTTCCACATCCTCCCTGCTCTGTGCCACAGGCAGCTGACCTGCTTGGACTTTATCAGCAGGTTTCTTTTCTCTCTGATGATGGCAATGAAAAATACTGGCAGGGGATCAGAGAGAAGGAGAGGAGGTAGGCATGGGTATATATTCTCCAGATTCCCTCGTGGCAGCTTCACTGTGAGCTGTATGAAACTCTCTGCCCAAAGTGAGGACTCCTGTCCCCCAGACCTCTGAGCAGAGCGCTTTCCACCTGTGGCTTGAGTAACTGTTCTCAAACCTTGTCTCTTCAGTCCTTGGCTTGAGAGCAGCCACCTGGTTACTAGCTCTGGGATACTGTACTACCCTACATCCAGCCTACATCTTTATAAATTGTCCCTTTATTGAAAAATAAGATAAAGACAGAGAGGAAGGCGAACGAGAAGAGGCTCTTTACTATAGAAAACAAGCTTAGGGTTGCTGGAGGGAAGGTGGGAGGGGGGATGGGCTAAATGGCTGATGGGCATTAAGGAGGGCACTTGTTGGGATGAGTACTGGGTGTACACATAAGGGATGAATCACTAAATTCTACTTCTGAAACCAATGCTACACTATATGTTAACTAACTTGAATTTAAATAAAATGTTGTGGGAAAAAAAGTCGCCCTTTACTGAGTTTTCCCTAAATTACCCAATTTGGGTATGCCCTCTATTTTCTCCTGGGACCCTGGCTGGTACATAGGTAAAAAATAAAATTTTATACACTATGATAATTGTCATATAGAATCCAATACATAAGGCCTAAGATCAAAAAGAAAGACAGAAAGCAATGGAATACTATGTTATAGTGATAAGATTAAAGGTGAACATATTTTCTTTCTTAATTACATTTCATGTTAGGTTATTTTATTAGTTAAAAAATGTAAAATTGTTGCTAGGATATTTTGTCAGGTGGATTTTCTTAGCTTTGCTTTACTACCTAGATAAGAATGAATCATTAACATATTGAATTTATGTAAATCACCCTAATCATCTGCTTTCTCTTTTTCTGTTTCTATGCCACAGAGAATTGCAAGAGTAAGTTTTGGAAGCAGGCTGACATGATTCTAGTCAGTGTGTTTCACTTTAAGCAGAGGGAGCGGATTCTGGCTGATTTCACCAGAGGAGTTTATTAGGTATACATCAGGAACATACGCATTTGTGGGGAAAAGAACAAAGCTCAGGACTAAGCTTCTAGTTACGTGCTCTAAATTGCGGAATGTCCTAATATGAAGTCTTTTATCATAACTGTTACCGAACGCTAGATCTTACAGCTTACCTGGATGATGCCCAAGTATTTGACTTTGCTATAAACTCAGCTGTTGCCTGAACCTTGCTGCATATGTCTGCTCTGAGAGCGACCAGGGCCTGGAAAAGCCAAATGGCCCTGCAGAGTAGATTCTAGGTGCACTCCAGCTTCACATGGCTCTCTCTTAAACCAAAGTCACTCCAGCTGATAGAGTTGGTGGAGGCTTGTGACGCACTTGCATTTCAGCCACAGAAGACAGTGGGAAATTGAATTTCAACTTCCCTGTTAAGGAAACAGTAAATAGGTGTTTTGTGAATATGGAAGATATATTAGCTTACTACAGCTGTCATTACCACAGACGGGGCGGCTTAAACAATAAAGACTAATCTTCATACAATTCTGGGGGTTATAAGTCTCCTATCAAGGTGTGGGCAGGCTTAGTTTCTTCTGGGGGCTTCTCCTTATCTTGTAGATGGCCATGTTCTTTCTCTGTCTTCACATGTTCTTCTGTGCGTGTCAGTGTCCCGACCTCCTCTTCTTATAACGACACTGGTCATATTGGATTAGGGACCACTCTAATAACCTCATTTTAACTTAATTACTTTTTAAAAACCCTCTCTCCAAATACAGCCATACTCTGAGGTACTGGTGGTTAGGACACTGATATAAGAATTTAGGGCTGACACAATTCAGCCCATAACATAAGGGTATTTGAAAATCATTGCAA
This sequence comes from Lynx rufus, assembly GCF_022079265.1. Lineage (NCBI taxonomy): Eukaryota > Metazoa > Chordata > Mammalia > Carnivora > Felidae > Lynx > Lynx rufus. The sequence goes on along the minus strand of NW_025814856.1, from coordinate 134,504,887 downwards.
CTAAATGCAATTTATGACAGCAGTATTGCTATGAAGGACTGGCATTGTTGGCTGGCCGATAGTAAGACAGGCTTCAAGAAACTGCAGGAATATGAAGAAGGAACCTGGAAGTTAGTAGAATTGAGTGATGGGAAAAATGTAGGAGAAGCTTAAGGTATCTTAAATGGGAGCTAGTTATATGTCATGTACATCCTAAGAAAGATGTGAAAATGGAGGGGAAATGCCAACAACACCCTGTTTTTGTAATATGTTGGACATGAGAGAAGGAGGGGTCCCCATTTTGAGAGCACTGACAGAGAAGCAATGGCCTGGAGGAAAGATCAAGTTTCACTTAGTGAAAAGAAAAAGGGAGAGGTAGACATGTTACTTGAACTTGTGAACTGTAGGGGAATTTGTTATTGATGTGTCAGAGATTTTATAAAAAACATCGAATAATGTTAAATAGAAATGTGTATACAAAGTGTCATTTTATCATTAACATTTTTGCAGTTGCCCAATGAGATATTCCAATTTTTTTTCATCTTTAAAGCTTATTTTTGAGATCGTGTTTTGTATGATGCCTAAAGTTTCTCCAAAACAGAGAAATATTGGAGTTTTCTTTCCATGGTTGTTAAGTAATATGTCTCAAAATTGGAACATTTAAGGGTTTGTTTTGCTATAAGAATAACATTCTCATTTTAATTGATTTATTACAAATTTGATGGAAAAAGAGAAAAACACAACACAACACAACATAAACTTGAAAAACACATGCAGATTCATTGGCAGAAGATTATTTCAACATCAGCAAAGAAGAGATCATAGAAGAGGATTTTAAGGAAAAGCTAATGTGACCTTAAAGGAATATGCACTTCTTGGTCTCCACACATGTGCAGTTATCAGGGAGTTCCCTGACTCCAAGTGTTTATTCACATCTGTCAGCTAAATCATAGATCCAAATGCAAAACGTAACACTCAGGAACATTATGTGGATTTGTGACACTCCCTGGAGGACTTTGGGTCCATAAAGCAATGAATGGATTATAAGAAGACATAAATATGGTATTTTCATCTATGACAGATGCAATCTTACTCCAATGTTATTTATATTATATAAAGGAAAACTGAACCTATTTTCCTCAGTCGAACTGAAAGGAGGCACCCTTAGGGATGAATAAATGAATAGCTTGCTATTAATTTCCAATTCCTATGAATACATCTTTGAAAACGTCATGTTTTGGAGATATTTTTTAATAGCTGATGTTTATTTATTTATTTTATGCATGTGTGTGTGTGTGTGTGTGTGTGTGTGTGTGTGAAAAATGGAACTAAAAAGAAATTGTGAGATTGAATTGTGATGATAGCAGAATAATAAATTTTTCATTTTTGCCATTATCCCAAATCATGCAAAATTTATCTAACTTTAGATTTTAATGACAAAATGAACATCTAGACTAGGTTCTATGAAACCTGCTTTTAGTCTTTAACATTCTTTGAATCCTTATCCTTAGTTCATGTTAGGGAAGTGGGATGTGTGGTGTTCTGGAAAGAACCTCGGTCTTGAAGTTAGAGAAGCAGTCCTGTAGTATTAATTCTACCTAGCCTCTATCTTTATGTGTTTGCAGACCTAGGATTGAAGCAAGAGATACCTTAAGCTTCTCTGACTCCTAAGCTTTGTACTTAGATTTAATCAAAATATCCCATGTCTTTTTTTTTTTTTTTAATTTTTTTTTCAACGTTTATTTTATTTTTGGGACAGAGAGAGACAGAGCATGAATGGGGGAGGGGCAGAGAGAGAGGGAGACACAGAATCGGAAACAGGCTCCAGGCTCCGAGCCATCAGCCCAGAGCCTGACACGGGGCTCGAACTCACGGACTGCCAGATCGTGACCTGGCTGAAGTCGGACGCTTAACCGACTGCGCCACCCAGGCGCCCAATATCCCATGTCTTTTTTAGCATGTTAGTCCTCCTCAAATTTTGGAAAACGATCATCAGTAAAGCAGTAGGTAGTCATCCTACAAAGGCTATTTTCACAATATTTAGAACTTGGGCCAGATATTGAAGAAGCTGCTATGAATGAGTTTTCTGTATTGAAGATGTTTTCTTGTTCAAAGTAGAAAAGAAGGGTTGGATACATAATTCATCATATAAATCTTATTTGTTACTTCAGATAAGTATAGCTTAGATTAGAACTTTAGCTTTATATCTCACCAAGAGATGTATGAGAGTACGCTCTTTCATTATTACAACTGTGAATGACAAAATGCTAATTGGGTGGAATTAGAGAACAATTTAATATTCTTATTTCAAAAATCAAGATCAGAATCATGATGTTTTGTGCTGTGAAATTATTTGATTTCAAATAGTTCTCTGGTGACAGGTGGCAGTCATATTCTGAATCCCTGAAACCTTGGTAAAATTGTTAAAAGGTATTTCATTAAGTCAGAATTATAAAATTAAAGATACTACTATTCCTTTTATCTCCAACTCCCCCACCCTCACTTAAAAGCTCTGTTCTGAAGAAAACTCCCAGGATGGATTTGTCCACCAAGGGAAAAAAAAGAGTCCTCAATTGAATTCAGTTCAGCAAAGTTATTGGATCTCTTTCAGATTTGTTGGAGTAATATCCTTAAATAATGTCTTTTATCTTTTTGAGACAATAAAACATAATGCATGCAAACAGGATGAGTTTTAGCAAAGAAAAAAAGAGTCAGTATAACTAAGTTGAAATTGATATTAAAAATTGAGCCAATTTTCAAAAATAAATTTCCCATGGTCAATTTTGATTGGTGATTTTAGCCAATGAAGTGGCCAGGGTGAAATGTTCTCCTGCTGTTGTTATCACTGCAAAATGGTGGAAACAGCACTGGACTGTTTAATGAATTGTTAATTGACATTATCTCTAAGTTTTATCTGATACACGCAAAGTTGTTTTATATGTAAAATAAACGGCTCTTTTTAAATTTAGTTCTAGGTTTCTGTTTTACATAAAAACTAAACTATTGGTTTTTCTGTGTATCTTTAATACTATTTTAAGCTTTTGTAACCAGTATTTGTACCAATTTTGATTTTAATTAACAAAGAAAATTTCAAGTTCTAAAACTTTAGGTGGTCTAACGGTTTATCTTCATATAAAATCTTCACTGTCCTTCCAATTATACGTCAATTTTAAAATATTGTTCTGAATATTTTTAGGGAAAGATATAGTCCAAGACTGATAGATGTTTTGATTTATTAGCTAGAACTGATTAAGATATAATGAATTTATTTGGATAGATAGTATGGCATAACAAAAAGAACAGTCGCTTATTAGTATATTTGTCCTATTTATAATTTTTACATTATCCTAAATTATATTTGAGTATTTATTGGGGTCTTAAATAACTCGACATCTGGCTCTGCCAGATTATCCTACCTTTATTTTCTTCTCTACTTTCTCTTACTTCTTTAAAATTCAAACAAATAAACAGTGAGCTTTTAGTGTCCATTGTATTTAATGCCATCATCACAGTTTTAACTATTACTGAATCATAGCAGACTTTAACACTTTAGAGAGCCCTCTTGTTGCCCCTCTTTTTCTTAATATTCTATTGTATTATCATGTGTTTCTGAACAATTTTGGAATAAAAAGTTTGTAGTTAATTAAACCTATGATTACATTTTGAGAAAATTGATATCTTTATCTTATTCACTTATTCTACATCAGTAATATGGAATACTTCTTCAATGCTTTTGGGCATTTTTATGCCTTTTAGTTGAGCTTTTTGGTTTTCTTAAAACACACACACAGGCACCCCTCATTACTTTTTAAAAAAATTTTTTTTAATATTTATTTTTGAGAGAGAGAAAGACAGAGCATGAGCAGGGGAGGGGCAGAGAGAGGGAGACACAGAATCTGAAACAGACCCTGTGTTCTGATCTGTAAGCACACAGCCCGACACGGGGTTCGAACACATGAACTGAGATCATGTGAGATCATGACCTGAGCCGAAGTTGGATGCTTAACCAACTGAGCCACCCAGGCACCCCCTCATTACTTTTGAATTCAGGAGCATTCTTACATGCTTACTTCTGTATACTGCTCTTCTTTCCAGAATTACCTTTCACTAAGAGTGGCTGGCAAAGTGGAATGCTTTAGATGGAAATGTATGTGTGAAAGTGTGTGTGTGTGTGTGTGTGTGTGTGTGTGTGCATGTAAACGCTACTTAACAAATCATGAAGTCTTATTATTTTTCATAAAACCATAAGGGAGTTCACAGCCTTACAATTTCCCAAAGACCAATTTCTCAAAGATTCTTTAGGATAAGGCCCAGTAGGTCTACAGAGTTGATAACAGCTGCTGCTCCCATTTAGATTGTTCTATAAAATCCATGAAGACTGAAAATAAGTATAAAATGTATTTGGGGAGTCAAGAGAAAAATTCACTGAAAGAAAATGGAAGTATAAGAGCAACATGAACTTGCTAGAAAATGGCGGGCCTCTTAGGTGGGAGTAAAACTTTGAAAGACATGTGAACTATAGTCATTGGACAAGAGACATCTGAGAGAAGGGGGTTTCCTTACAGTAAGTCCATGAATTTCTCTCTTATTTCTCGTCAATCTTATCTGTATATTCCCACTCGATGCCTTCTGTTTGAAGGCCTCACTTCCTACCTAGTGTGAAAAGTACATCTTCCGGTCATTCATTGGTCTTCTCAGCTTCTGCAGTGGGTTTAAGTACTAACCCTGGTGATCCCCTCAGTGAATAAGGAAGACTGTCCCAGCAGTGCTGGCATCCGCCCACAGCCCAAGAGACCTCAATAACAAACCTGAAGATCCTTTAAATAGTGTCATATTTTTCAAATTGTATTGCAGCTGCCTTGATATAGAAACAGAATAGTGTCAACAAGCTTTCACTTGTAGTGATAATGTGCAATAGTGTGTATGAGATTCAGTTCTTAGCATTTGATCTTTTTTGAGAGGCACTTCTCCAACATCACAGGTTTAAATATTTCTATTGATTTTCATGTCTGGATTTATTGTGAACATATAACCTCCAGTTAGCCTAAAGCAGCCTTTCTGATTTCTTAAGCAAAACAACCAGTTAGAAAGACTTCACAACAGCACTCTAAATGTACGCAAGTGAGCTGTGAAAAATAATTGTATTTATGGTAGGCATTTTACATTGGAAATTGTCAACAGTTCAGTTTTCAGAATATATTATTACAATAAATGGCTGCTTCTGGGTCAGGCAAGCTTTTGTTAACTTGAAATCTCTGCAATGATCTGCAAATTATTTACCTACATTACTATATATATATGTATATATATATATATATGATATACATGTATGGCATACATGTTTATCATATATATGTATATACATACACACACACACACACACATATCAAGGAGAACCATTTTGATGGCTCGATTGCTCAATCCCATAGTATAACTTTTCCAGATGTTGATGGTTAATACTTGTAATTAATTAAATATTTAATTAAAATATTTAAAGTATTTTTCAGATGTGCACAGTTAATATTGAATTCTCCCTAATTTATTTACTTCTACTTCAAACAGAAAAATTAACTGTGGAATTTAGACGATTCCATATTTCCCCTATGAAATTCACACTTAGTCTTTTGGAGGAAGTATTGGACCTCTTATCTGAACTCTATGTTGTTACTATTGGTCTCTTCCTTGTAAGGTATTGACTTGATTATTTTAAAAATCCTTTCTCTTTGTTCTGCCTATTCCTGACTCTGCTCAAGTCAGGCCAAGTTCTTACTGGTATAATTACATATATTTCGAGTACCTGGCTCTGGACCAACCATGTAGTTGGTGCAGAGTAACTGATAGTACTTTATTGTATTATATTGTATTTCATTTTTTAAATTTTTTAATGTTTATTTATTTTTGAGAGAAAGAGACAGAGAGTGAGGGAGACACAAAATCAGAAGCAGGCTCCAGGCTCTGAGCTGTCAGCAGAGAGCCCAACGTGGGGCTCAAACTCACCAACCATGAGATCATGACCTGAGCTGAAGACAGATGCTCAACCAACTGAGCCACCCAGGTGCCCCTATTTTATTTTATTTTTTATTTTTATTTTTACTTTCTTTGAGAGAGAGAGAGAGAGTGTGTGCACACATGCAAGTGGGGTGGGGCAGAAAGAGAGGGAGAGAGAGAGTCTTAGGCAGGCTCCACACTCAGGGAGACTGAGGCAGGGCATGATCTCAGGATGGTGAGACCATGACCTGAGTAAAAATCAAGAGTCAGACACTTAACCGACTGAGCCATCCAAATGCCTCTATTTTAATTTAATTTAATTTAATTTAATTTAATTTAATTTAATTTAATTTTAAGGTAATCTTACTTGAAAAAAATTTTTCTTAAATTTAAATGATGCTATATTTCTTTGTTAGGTCCTCAAAACCAAAATATTTTGCAAAAACAGCATCACCTAAACTTTCTATCATATACTTCTCATATAAACTACCTTTAGTAGTTTTCAAATGAATAATTGAGGCTTAGAGTGAGTAAATAATTCTACAGTCTGGCACAAAAGGAGTTTATTCCTATATGTTGTGCTTTATATTATTTTAAGTAGTTGAAGCATGAAATTTAGAATTTTCTAGATAAGGATATTTATCCAAACAATCAGTGTGGATGATTTAAAATCCTACCTCACAGGGTTTTTTTTTTTAATGCAAAATGGCATAAGAAAAAAGGCCCCTGATTAAACCAGTAAACTAATATTATCAATATGTATGTCTTTATACATAAGGACAAATAATAATGGATATAGTATGTCTTTATACATAAAGATAATTAAAATTCTAGAAAATATCTGACAAACGCAAGAAGTAAAACCCAAGTGATCTAACAGTTTTGAAGAGATCAAAATATATCCATCTGCCAAGAAGAAAGGAAGCTCTTTAGAAGAGGAAGCTATTAAATTTGAACTTCTTACAATTCAGTTAATAGAGTATATGATTATTTACCTGCTGCTATAGACTGAATGTTTGTGTCCCCCCAAATTCATATGCTGAAACCAAATAATCCTCCGTTTGTTGGTATTAGGTGCAAACGTTGGGGTGTTTAGATCATGAGCACGGAACCTTCATAAATAGGATTCGTGCTCTTACAAAGGAGACTTCAGAGAGATCCTTTGCCCCTTCCACCATGTGAGGACCCAGCAGAAGACAACTGTCTATGAACCAGGAAACTGGCCATTACCAGACTCTAAATCTATGGATGCCTTAATCTCGGACTTTGTAGCCTCCAGAACTGTGAGAAATAAATGTTTGTAGAGGCCATCCAATCTGTGGTATTTTCACTGTAGTAGCCCAAACAGACTAAGATATCTACCAAGTTTTAAAAAGCAAAACAATATTAATTATCTCAAAATTTTAACATATCTTACTTTACCTAAGTGTAAATTTTCAGTGATTCAGAGTAAGAGGCACACATCGGATCATATTTTCAGTAAACATAACAACTGAATTGTAAGTATTTATGTATATAAGAAGATGATACCAATTAGTAAGGAAATGATTGTTTCAGTATGAATGGACAAGTAACAGGAAGAAAAGATTTTCAACAACAAAAAATACAATTAATAAACAAACATGAAAAAATATAAAATCATGTTAGTGAGCAAAGAAGTATAAATCCATGTGAGAGGTTAGCAGATGGCTGCATGTGGTCGATCAGTATATTTTAGGTGTTAAATGAAAGCAACAATCAGGCACCATTTTCTTTGGTTATTTGGGTATTATGACATTCCTCCCTGACTGATAAGGAAATAAAAACCATACATTTGTACACTCATAGAGGTCATGGGAGCCAGAGCTAACATTCAAATGCATTATTTATCACATTATTTTTAAAAATTAAATAGAAGAGATAATACTGACAACAGTAACAAAATAAGCATGGCTGTTTACTGTTGGTGGCAGGAAATATTGGTTAAAATCTTAGAATTTGGTTGTATGGGGCAAAAGCCAGCATATTGTTTTCTCAGATACATTAGTCTCAGCAGTGAAACTTAACTTCTAGTGATAATCCAAGCACAGGAAATGTGGACAAAATTCTATGTTATTGCACCATTTATAATTGCAAAGTATTCAAAGCTTACAGTCCAAAATTAAGGATGGGAGATGTGGAAAAGTAGAATCTGAATTGTGCACGTTGTGCTGAACGTCTGGCATCTGCTTCTTTGGGTTCACTCTCCAACTTTGTCCATGCAATCCTGTGCCCTGCTGGCTTGCCTGTTCCACTTGAGTGGACTCTCTTACCCTCTGGCTTTGGGCTGTGTTCAGCCAATACAAAACATGCTAGAGACTAGGGGGGAAGAGGAGAGTGAAGTTGGAATACATTCCCCAACTCCCTCCCCATTGATCGCTATGGTTGGCTGGGTCCGGGCACCAAATGTCCTAACTCCTGTCAGATACACCTCTCCAAGGAGCGGTCTCTCTAGGCTCATGACACTGCTCGCTGCCTTTTCTCTAAAATCCTCTCATTAGTAAGGGCTCCCAGGGTTGCTAGCCCAGGGTAGATACTATAGGATCTCTTATTTCCTAAACACTGACCCTTTTATTTGGCTCTTCTCAAATTGCCCACTTAAGTGTGCCATATGTTTGTTTCATGCCATGGTTCTAATGTTCTTCTGAATTTTTAAAACTTTTCATTTCTGTTAATGGTGACATGTTTTTCAATGTTGATAATATATGTAAAAAGCAAAAGAGCAAGTTTTAAAGATTCAGCTTTACTGTCTTATTGCCATTGTAGGTAGGTTTTTTTTTCAAGATTTTTTTTTTCAATTGCCATTGTAGGTAGACTTATTTTTTCAAGAAACATTTCATGATCGTTTCCTGCTCTATGCCAGGTATTGTCTTAGACACTTGAAGTACAAGATATCTCATGAAACTATAATATGTGAAACATTATCACTGGTGATAAATGCAAACATAAGTCTAACTTGTTTATGATGTAGCTTTGATTCATCATGATTCTTTCAACCTATTTTCCCAATGTTATTTGCCAAGGATGGGATATTTATGTTCTTTAAGATTTTAATAATCTTCTATTTATTATTGCTAGAATAATATTCTGTTATTTGTTATACAAGTTATTGTATAACTTTATAGTATGTTATGTCAATGAATTTGGTTTTACACGTTAGAAAAAGTGTGAAAGTCTGTATAAGCCTTCAAGAAAAGCTAGGAAAAATACAAGAACACACTTGAATCATGAACTTTCCAGTAAAGCATTAGGTTTTATCTTACAAAACTGGAGCTTCAAACACCTGAAATTTGAATTCAGCTTGCAAGGACTCATCAAACTGCTTAAAGAGATTTTCAGGGGTTTTTTGTTTTTTTGTGTTTTTTTTTTTTTTTAATTGACTCAAAGAGGAGCTGTATAAAAAAACAGATCTTTTGACAGAATTTGCCTCTGTAGGTGATAGGCCATAATACATGTGAATAGATCAGTTTATTATTGTGGCTCACTTTGAATCTGGGGTCAGATTATTGCATTCAAACTCCCACACATAATAGTTGTGTGACATTTGCAAAGTAATAATAGTATTTAACTTGTGAGGTTATTTTGAAGGTTAAATGAGATAATAATACCTGTAAAACTATCAAAACAATATTGGAATATAATAATCACCACTAAATGTTAGCTATTTTTCCCTTAGTGCTACTATAATTGTGCAAGTGGAGGCATCAAATATGTCTAAACCCACTGACACAGTATCCAAACCACCACCACCTTGGACAAAAGATTATCTTACGTGTGATATTTATACTAAAAGTACAGTCTTATATTGGTATCTGTTTTGCTATATTTTTTCCTTTAGACAAACAGATAGGTGTTTATTTCACAGTGTTGAGATTTAATAAAAAATGTCCTTCATTCTTTCTTTCCTTCCTTCCATCTCTCCTTCCTTTCATCTTTCCTTCCTTCCTTCTTTCCTGTCTTCAAGGTGCTTCCTAATTGCCACTGGCTCAGTTAACCTAATATATATGTGTTTTGTATGTGTGTATAAATTTGGAGATGTATAGAAAAACAAGTAGATGCACTGAAAAGATTAATGAGACATATCAACACCAAGGGATAGGGATGTGTTTTGTTTATGCAGAATGCTATAGCTGTATGTTAAATATAAGTTTATATTACCATAATAATGCATTTCTTCCTAGCTATTAATCTGAGCTACAGAATATCACATGTATATTTAATTTTCCTTCAAAGAGATCTAAGCTTATTTACATGTTCTATATGTAGCATAGTTTTAAGGACATTTTAATATTGGCCACTAATTTTATTCTGTCAGAATGTTTTAATGTAATTACAAAGGAATGTAGCTACAATCTAAGCTGATTTAATCTACATTCTCTCTGTTTGACCTTTCCTGTAGGAACATATGAAAAGAAATCCATGCCATTCTACAAAATTCCCAGTGCAAGGAAGAGAGCAAAAATAACAAAAATTTCTGTATGAATTATTTTGTGTAGTAACAACTTACAGTCCAAAGCATATGGCAGTAAAAACAAAACAAAACAAAACAAAACAACAACAACAACAACAAAAAACGATAACAAAGCTAAACAAACAGCTTTCTTGTTGCTCACTTTCTTAATTCCTCTAAAATAAAATAAAGAAGGCATTTCAATGAAATAAATTATTTCCAAGGAGCATGGTAACTTCTGTAGGATGACTGTATTTACCTCAAGTAATAATTCTTAGAGATAGTATGTACAAAAGTCGACATAATTATTTTCTTTATTTGACTATAGTGTCTGGATCTTAGTCAAAGGACAGAGTGCAATTGGTTTGTTTTTCAAGTTATTTCTTATTTCAGTTGCATGTCAGAAAGATCATAGTGTTACTGTTTTAATTTTGATTGTTAACATGAAATTGGAATCCAAAGTAAAGGAAAATTGTGAAAATTAACTTGTTACAAGTATAAGAGAACAAAGCATGGGCATTATGATAATGTAATCATTGAGAATCTGTGAAGTAAAATGTATTTTTAAAGACACAAAGTTAATGCTTTCCTTTGAAATCTCCATGTAAAAATTAAAAACACAACTTTAATAGAAGACAGGCACAGGTAGTATATGAAGAATTACAACTGGGAAATTAATAAAAATAGTATCTAAAACAGTATTAGTAAGATATGAAGCTCATTCATTAATGGTCTCTATGATAATATATCACTGAAAATGTTGCATGAAGGACAGTCTTTGATAGGATTATGTACAGTATAATAGCAAGATAGTGGAATTAAAATTCACTGAGAAGATACATCTTGTGAACTGAAGGGTAAGAAGATAATAATGGTAACATTAATAATAGTAAATAACAAGAATAAAATTATTCACATAAATAGAATTTCCATCAGCAGCCATTATTGTAATTATAGGAATGATAAGCTAGTAATCTACAGTAAATAGCTAATCTTTATTGATTCACTGTTTAATTTCTTTTTATTTTAAAGGCTTTAGAACTGCTGTCAATAACAATAATGTGTACACGGAAAAAAGTTACACCAAGAAAGAAAGGGAAAGAATGTACTTCATTGTGCAACACCCAGCATTACTAAAGAATCTTTTTAAAAATACATTTCTATTCTATTGTTAAAGAAAAAGAAAAAAAGGCATTCAAAAGATTTGCCCCCTTTTTAAATGATTGCTGTGGGATTTATTCTAACACCGTTTATGGGGGTTCCAGAGATGAGGTGAGAAAATGCAGGGATCTCAGCTCTGGCTCTTTAATCACAGGGAGTTGAGGATTATTCTTCATCAATAACACCTGGGAGAAAAAGACAGGCCATCAGCAGGCTGACCCTACAGCAGCCCTAGGGGCAGTTCCACCGCCACCAGCAAAGTTAGCACTAAGGGTAACCGAGCCATTATCTGAGGTCTGGAGAATAGCGGGAGCAGAGAACTCACTTCTTGATGGTAGAAAATAAATTCCATGTTTAGCTCATGATTTCTGGCAACCAAGCCTTCTTCCAGGGAACGAAGGTTAATTTTCTTTTAACATAAATGAAAGATGAGAATGCGAAAGGATGAGTCACTGGGGCGTTCCATCAATGACATTGCAAGAGAGGAAGTTGCAAGGAGGCAGTTTTCCATTTTACTGCAAGTGATACAAAATTCACCAGAAAAATTTTAGCTAGAATCTAAAATCATAACGTGCAGTGATTGCAGAGAGAAAAGAAATCAAACTTATTTCTCTTTTCAGTTAGCTTTTAGTTAAAATCTAGACGGATTATTTAATCACTTGAGCTCCTAGGTGATGACTGTCCTTTAGCTATCTGTTAATTATTACAATTTGAAAAGTCTTTTTAAGATTCAGTTAAGCCATTGCCCTTTATTTCATTCTCCACACAGCCCTCCCAGCCACTCCCCACTTCAGAAAAACCTGAACTCGGTAAGGAAAGAACAGAACTCAGTGCTGTAAAGCAGTATCAGTTTGAACCTGGAAGTTGGTTAGTTCTATGCATTCTTTCAATGATAGAATTTCTGATTTTTGTCGTTAAACAGAAGACCCACAGGACTACCACCCTCTCTCCTTTCTCCTTCATCTCAAGAGTATCCCTGCCACACTTCAGGTCAGCTCAGGACCTGCAGATTCCTACCCTTTTCCATTTTCACTTTCCTTCTCTCTAAAACCTTTTACCTCTCACTCCCACACCCCCATGGACTTTCTTCTGTCTCCAGTAAACTATATTTTAGTGCTGAAAATCACTTCCATATAATCAAAAATTTCCTTAGAGTTGTTGGTTTCTTCATAGTAAAAAAGTTTCCCCTGGAAAGCACCATAATCTTCACGACTGTTTCCATTGGTAGTATATTTTCCTGGCCTTGGGGTCTCATGGGTTAAGGAAGGAGACTGTCATTGTCATTGGCCACCACTGTGATTTCTAGATAACTGTCCAGACACCTTGGCGTCACACCCCTTGCTCCTTTGAAATTCACTATAATTTCTCCTGTCACCCTCTTCCCTCCTTGTCACCAGGTTCTTCCTCAGGACCTTCTTTAGTGACTTCAGCACATTCTCTATATCTGCATCCACATCTTAATCAACGATTTCTCTTTTTATAATGTTAGTTTTTTATCTTACATTTAAATAACCACCTGAAAATATTTTTTCCAGCTTTATTGAGGTATAATTGACAAATAAAATGGTAAGATATAAGATATTGAAAGTGTACGTATGACAGATGTATACATTGTGAAAAAAGGATCCCCCCCATGTAGTTAATTACCATACCCGTCACTTCCCATAGTTATCCCTCTGGGTTTTATTTTGTTTGTTTCTGTGTGTGTGTGTGTGTGTGTGTGTGTGTGTGAGAATACTTAAGCCTCACTCTCCCCAGCAAACCTCAATTGTACAATGCAGTGTTATCAACTAGACTCAGCAATCAATACACCAGATCCTCACACTTTATTTATGTTACAGCTGAAAGTTTATACCCTTTATTTTTTTTTTAAGTTTATTTACTTTGAGAGAGAGAGACTGGAGAGGGGCAGAGAGAGAGAGAGAGAGAGAGAATCCCAAACAGGCTCTACTTTGCTAGCACGGAGCCCAATGTGGGACTCAAACTCACAAACCATGAGATCATGACCTGACCAGAAATCTAGAGTCAGACTCTTAATGAACTGAGCCACCCAGGTGCCCCTATACCTTTCTTTTCTTTCTTTCTTTCTTTTTTTATTCATTTATTTTGAGAGAGTGAGAGAACACACATGCACACACAAGCAGAAGAGGGGCAGAGAGAGAATGAAAGAGAGAATCCCAAGAAGGCTCCATGCTGTCAGTGCAGAGCCCAAATAGGAGGCTTGATCACATGAACTATGACATCATGACCTGAGCCGAAATCAAGAGTCTGATGCTTGAACAACTGAGCCACTCAGGCACCTGGTACACTTTCTTAAGACCAGTTTTGCAAGGCCAGTCTTGAAGCAGTATGGATTTGATGCTAAAGAGGAGAGAGTTCAGGATATAACAAAAGATCACACAAAGAAAACACGTGGCCGTGAATTTATTCTTGGATTCCAATTGGCTTTTACTCTGCTTGCCATTCACTCCAGTCATTCATTCAGCTTTATTAATCGTCTACTGTATAATCTGGTAACTAAGGGGCAGTCGCAATACAGTATGTTTATACACTCCAATAAAGGTGTGCACTGGGTACAACAGCAGCCAGTAAAAGGAAGACCCAGTTTCGCCTGAAGGGATGGCAGGGCATCAAGGAAGCCTTCACAGAGAAGATGGTGCTTGAGGCAAGACGTTGAGGATAAGAAGAAAAATATCAAACAGTAAAAAGAAGGGAAGACTTCAAAAACAGGAAATAGGTAGTTCAAGTTGAATGGCCAGAGAGAATAAGCCAACATGGGTGAAATGGAGGGTACATATTGAGAAAGCCACAGGAGGCAAGTGACAAGATGCTTCATTTCCTGCCACTCTTTCCCATTTGACTTCAGTGTGGTGCAGGTCTGATCATCTCATGCTGATCCTAACATCCTTTAACAGTGTCCCATCAAGTTCAGATCCATATTTTCGCAACATTAGGAATAGGTGGGTCATGACAGAAGCAAGGCAATCTCGTGAATCTGAAGTTACTCCGTATACTTCTGTACTGTCTTTATTTCCTTAAAAATCTCTAATCTCCATTCTCTGGGTGCTGGGTCTGGTCCTTATCTTCTCTTCCTTGGCTTTGCAATTCTCTCCTCTCTGGCTTCCCTGACTCTAGTCTTTTCCTTTTCCAGTTTATTCTTCCTACTCTTATAAACACAAATTTAATCAGGTGACTCCTTAAATATTTCACTGGCTACCAACTCTAGGATAAAGTGCAAGCTCTTTAGTTTAGCAAACAAGTACTCTTCATATGCTCTTGTTACTTATCCTCAGCCTCATCCCCTGTGACTGTCCCTACCCTTTGTAGTTTTATCCTACATATTCTAACTATCTGCGAGTCCCCAAAGACATGCTTTCCATGCTCTGGCATCTTTGAAGGTCATGGTTCTCTTTCTCTGAACCAGATGTGTCTTCACCTAATGTGGTGATATGGAGAACTCCTATTCAGTCTTCAAAACTCAGACCAGATGGTTGCTATTTTATGGCATTGTCCCTGTACTCAGTTAATGTATAGAATTTGTAGATTAATAGAAGTTGTCTATATAGTCTCAATGCTGTTTCTGCATCTTATACATGCAGTTAAATTACTAGTTAAATTCTTGGTTTAACCGTGCTGGCTTATAGGGGCGCCTGGGTGTCTCAGTCAGTTAAGCGACTGAATTCGGCTCAGGTCATGATCTCACGGTTCGTGAGTTCAAGCCCCACGTTGGGCTCTGTGCTGACAGCTTGGAGCCTGGAGCCTGCTTCCGATTCTGTGTCTCCCTCTCTCTGCCCCTACCCCACTCATGCTCTGTCTCTCAGAAATAAATGTGTTAAAAAACAAAACAAAACACACTGGCATATGAAAAGCACCTAAATAAAATATTAAAATGAGTTGTATTGCATAGAATAAAAGAGAGGAAATTTTTGTAAGGAAGACTTATTTTGCAGAAAGTTACTATTAAAGTACATCATATCTCAGCAGTCATATGTCTATCTAATCCATTTAAACGAGTGTAAATCTTCCAAAGCATTTATCAGGAAGCAGAAACACAAGCAAAATTGTCTCCAAATGATGCAAAACCTATAATTAACCTAAAACTCCTCAGAGAATATATTCTGCCTCCTATCATAGATTCCCTGCTTCTTCCTTATCTACATTTCTACCCATTTTGTAATAGTAATTAGTGTTTTATAAAAACAATCTACCAGGATGAAGCACAGCTCTGTTACTTGGTTTGTATTCAGGTAAAAATACCAGTTACTGGGGTGCCTCGGTGGCTCAGTCAGTTAAGCTTCTGATTCTAGATTTTGGCTCAGGTCATGATCTCACAGTTGTGAGATCAAGCCCTGCGCCGGGCTCTGTGCTGGAATCGGGGAGCCTGCTTGGCATTCTCTCCCCCTCTTTGCCCACCCTCACTATGTGCAGGCACATGTGCACAGTTCTCTCTCTCTAAATTAATGAACTTAAAAAATACCACTTATCACCAAATTCATGCGATAACACTTATATGATATAAATTTACTTTGGAACATCCTATTCTTACTGGAGTACTGTGTTTTGTAGAATGATTAATAGTATTTAATAATGCAGGCTGTATGTTTTGCTGTTAGTAAACTCCAAAGTATAGAGAAGTTATTAAGAGTTGAACACATTGAAATGTCTAGGGTCCCTGAAAGACAGCTATGGGTCCAGGAGGTGCATTCCATTTTCCTACACAGCTACCACATCCTGTTCTTCCCTCATCCAGGAGGACGTAAAGACTGAAGGTGCTGTGTCTGGTTCCTTTGAGGGGGAGATACAGAGTTGATTAATTTAAAGCACCAACTTTCATATTCTTCTGATAAGTACTAATTGTGACTGTGAGGCTAAATGTCACTACTTCCCTGAACGTGCAAATGTGTTTACTTGATCTGCCCCAATATTATCTGTCATTTCATAGTTTTCTGTTTGTGTGCTACTTGATGGTATTTACTGAAGGGGCCACCAAGCATTTGTCTTAACTTCTTAATGATCTCTGTGTGTGTGTGTGTGTGTGTGTGTGTGTGTAAACACAAATGTTTTGCTTCTCTCTCAGTAGCACATGCATCAAGGCATATGTAGAATAAGGTGAGGATATTTAAGAGTGGTAAGGGAGGCACACATGGAGAAAGATTTATAAAAATGCATTATAAAAATACAAATGGAAGGGTCTGTGAATATATGTGAAAGAACGATATACTCTAAGTGGAGCATTCAATTTTAGGAGTGATAAAGCTCTAAAATTTGGCTGTTTAGACGATTGTTAATTAGATAATTGAAGCATAAAAATTAACTCCTAGATTTAAACTGTTCCTTTACCTATATTTTCTATCTGTTGTTGATTTCCCATAAGAGCAAAATGATCTCACAGTTATTCGATTGCTCTACAATTTAGTCAGGGTTCTTTGTATAAAACATAATACAGTACAGATGTCAACTCAAGAACTAAATAGCACATATTTCTAAAGAACTGTAAAAAAATATTAACGCTATAGAAACAATGGCTCTGTAATTACTTTTTGCTGTGGAGTGAGGTTAGGCATTTATCCTTATAGAGTCCTAATACACTTGAAGTCCGCTCTGCTCCTGTGGTCCTTTTCCCTTTGTTGATGAATGCATTGTGCAGGTACCTCGTATGGCCACCACAGCATTTGAGGTCATCCGATACTGTTAACACAAATGGTGTGAACAATAGTTTATATGCCACTTAACTCCTTGGGAGAAACGGTTAACCTTGCTAGAGAGGACAGATCAGTCATGTATAGTTATTAAGGTCTAGAAGGTTTTGTTAGGCTCTAAAATACTTTTGTACAACCACAGTACACTTCTGTATGAGGCCCACTTTAGCAGGAAAGCAAAGGAAGGAGAACTCATCTTCGGAATTTTTTACAGAAATGTACAATGAAACAGGTGATGGAAGTGTCTCAAAGATCCATTTCATTAATGACACCTCCACTGCAGGGGTGGCAAACATTTTCCCCTTTAGAAATAGACTTTCTAAAAATATGTTAATGAATTAAGAATAAAGGCTTTGCAGATGTAAAAAAGCTTTTGAAAATTTTCAGCTTGCTAAAAGGAATTCAATCTGATCACTTTGTTTAAAGATTTCAGAATCATCTTATTATGTTTTAAGTGACTGCTTTTGCTATGAAATGAAGGGCCCTTATTAAATTTACTCCAGGTCATTACCAGGCTTCATTTAAAATTAACTTTCAACCACTGCCCTTAGTAACTATGTATTTTTAATCTCGAGGGTCATCTGATGATGATAGTCTCAAAAGGAATCAGCTGAGAATACCTAGAGAGAATCTTCAGCTCTCCCCTACTTCTAATGAAATCATGAGACTTATCTCCTTATTACTGGTGAGCAAGGGATATGTAGAAAAACAATCGTGAATTTATTTTTTAATCTTGAAAAGTACCATATTTCATTCCTTTTTCTGAAATAATATATCCTTATAATACTTCGCCGGCACTGAAGATATTTTTTAAATATTATGAGTAGAAAAGCATGAGATGAACAACATTTTTTTAAAGGTCATTGTACAGAGCAGCACATGAGTGAAAATCCTTTGTTTCTTATACCCTCAATAAAAACAGTTGTACTGGGGTTTTCTTGCATTTCATTAAACTATTAACAAGAAAAAGTGCATTTACAGCTTTTTCAAACAGGGGAAAAAGAAATCAGTTTACCACCACTGCTATTTAAATATCTTCTAAGTGGCAAAATTAAACCATGTCTCTTTATTTATTTATTGCACTTGTAAAAAGATTAATGGGGATGTGATTCCTTGAGGCTTTTACATATAACCCCTTCACAAAGAACAAAATTATACAGTTTGGCAAATGAACTAAATTAGCTACATTTATTTAAATAATCACTATAGAGGAAACAATAAATCAACAACATTCTGCACCAAAAAAAGTGTTTACAGAGTGTCTTGTAATTTGTTTTATCGAGGACACAGACTTTTTGCTCTTAGCTAATCTTGCTTCTAACAGTCTATTATCACATCAACCATTAATGAGTATTTGCAATAGAAATTTAGCTGGAGCTTAGGACCAGAAAAGTAAGGGTAACTTCCACCTTTGTCGCCAGCAGTTTCTCTGAAACACATTCTTCTAATAAACATTTTGTCAGAGGTTCCTAATAACTTCAGAGACAATCAAAATTAAATGGCAGAGCTTTGTTAAATCAGGGAAAGAGATGATTTGAATGGTCATAATCGTGCAATTATCTCAGCCTCTCTATATTTCAAAGGACTTTGTCCATATCTCAGTCTATATCAGAAGTAAGTGAGTAGGGGGAGCTCTAATGCTGAACCTGTGATATATTCATAAATCAGGACTTTCAGAGCCTGTCACGGGCACCATAATGAGGGTCATTATTCAGGCAGAGTGTCAAAACTACTATCAAAGGACCTTCTCAGAATTACAATCATTCTGTTTCTTGTTAAATAAGCAATGTAGTACACAAAAATGGCAAACAAGAAGCAGGTCAATTTGATACAGTGTGAGGGCACAGAGATCTCTAGAGTAATTTACCCTCTGGGAATTCTGATGGCTGGTGAGATGAATTATACACACCCTCAGAAAAGATTAATGGTAATAAAACCCCTTGAACATTTTCACTAAAAAAAATCCTTACAAATTGCTCATAAGCAACTTTAGAAACAAATCTAGGGAAAAAAGTGATTAGTTTTGGTGTTACACATAAAACTCCTTGCAAAGATAAAAAATATCATCTTGGAAAACTGTCAGTGCACCAATAAAATGTTACAGATTTGATTAAGTTCATAGTATTTGGTCAATTACAAAAAGTGAAACTTTGAAACTGGAAGATTTTCGTTCCCTTTATCTTAACCACATCATACAGCCACAGACCCACATATACGCAAACATGCACGCACATCTCCAATATACACATAAAAGCCAACCAGTGCACAGTAATACAGTAAAGAAACAATTTCCTGATGTTTGTATTTCTCTGGTAAGCACAGTGACATAGTTAGAGAAAGATATGAAAAGTAGGCTTATAAAGACTTTCATTCTTTGTATGTCAAAAAGGGAGGAAACAGTCTTTAGTCCTGTGGCTCTTAAGGAGGTAAGTACATCTTTCCTCAATTTTCAGGTGCAATTAGCATGCCTATGTCTTTTTATGACCAAAGTAGTAAATGCTTCAGCCCCACAGACAAGCATGTCATCAATTAGAACTAACATAAAAGTATATGAGTCTATGTGGACAAGAATTTGAAGAAATTTTCATATAGTTGTGAGTGAAAATTCATATAACCTTGTTGGCAGATAATTTTGCAATGTGAATACAATGTCATAAAAAAGTAATTCAAATTTGAATGCAAAGTTCTACTTGTAGAAAATCATCTGAAGGATATAATTTTGTGCCAATATAACATTTAGAACACGATATCTCAAATAAGAGATGATTAAAGCAGTTACATTTGAGCCAAATAAGGAAATTATATATATTATACATATAATATATACAATTACATATATTATATATATAATTACGTATGTATATATATGTCCCTTGAAAAAATACTGTAGAAAAATATTTATGATTATAAAAAAATACTTCTTAAGCATTGCTAAGCAAATAAAGAAACTTGCAAATAAAATTAGGCATCAGATGATAATTTTGATACATAAGGTAAATTTTTTTCTTTTTGCACTTCTCTGCATGTTTCAAATTTCATACAACCAACATATATTACTTTTCCAATAAATATAAGTATATTACACAATATTTGTTCATATAATAAAGACACATGCCTATTTTAAAAGAAAGCTTTGGGCTGCCTGGGTGGTTCAGTCCCTTAAGCATCCAACTCTTAATTTTGGCTCAGGTCATGATCTCACAGTATGTGAGATCCTGTCTCGCTCAGGCTGTATGCTGACAGTGCAGAGCCTGCTTGGGATTCTCTCTCCCTCTCTCTCTCTGCACCTTCCCCACTTGTACACACGGGGTCTCTCTTCCTCAGTAAATAAATAAACATTAAAAAAAATAAAATAAATAGAAGAAAGTTTTGAAGTCTAAATAGTATAATATTAGAAGACTATCTTCTAAATAGAAAACAGTCTTCTATTAGAGTGAAGAATTTCCTTTTGCAACTTTTTCAATGAAATGGACATTTATTAGAAATAAATAGATGTGTTTAACAGACATTTTTCAATCAGCATTGCTTACAATCCATGGAACTTCAATGAGTCTGGCTTTGGCATGGACAATGGTCATCTAAACATTTAAGTGAACATTTGTATTTATATTATGTAACTTTGGAAAAATTTATGTTGACAGGAAGGGAAAGGGAGATATTTGAAATTATTTTAATTCTTATGTTTTATCTTCATATGCTTTTGTTATCAAGTTTAAATACAACCACTACTGTTTAAATTAAAAAAAAACACAATGAAATAAATCTAAGGAATCACTTAGTGATTTTTAAAGCCCCTATTTTTTAATTTTGTGCTTACTGGGTACAAAATAGGATTAAGCACAGTCAGATATAGTGGATTTTACATAAGAGGGCAGAGCACATAATCTTCTGATAGATAAAAGCCATTAAAAATAATAGTTATGTTTAACCCTTTGTTTGGGCTGGTTTGCTAACCAAAAAGTAAGACTCAAAAACAATTGAAATCTTCAACTATAAGACACAGGGCTATTTCAAGAGTCTTTAAGAAGTTTCAGGACAAGTGCTGGCATTATTGCTTTTGAAAGAACACTGATTTTCACAATGAGACAGAAGAGATTCAAATCTAGGCTTCATCATTGGTTAACTCTGCAGCTTTGAACTACTCAGTCAACTTGAGTCCAACCAACTTTCTTATTGTAAAATGGAGATGATGCCATTCTCTTTCCTGTGTGTGTGTGTGTGTGTGTGTGAGAGAGAGAGAGAGAGAGAGAAAGAGAGAGAGAGATTTCACTGCTATGCTCTGTCAAATTTCAGGTTTAATTTGAGACACTTAAAAAAACATCCAAAATCCCATAAAATACAATAATTTAAGACACGGAAATATATGTTTTTTTAAACAATCATCAATAATTACTTCTCATATTTTTAAAATTGATATTCTCCACCTATTCAAAAGAATTTGTAGTAGCTTAATATCCACTGTGAAACCCAGAAACCCTTAAGAAGATCTCAAGTACCAAGAAGATAGACTTTAGTTTCATCAAATGTTTGTATTGTCAGCTCTAAGAAAGACAAAGCCAAACGTTTGGTCAAGATTTCATTTCTTCCCAAGCTTTTATGTGTTGAGGTTGAAAGAGGATCACTGAATCCCTTAACTCCTCTCTGTAAAACTGAATATTCTGTGACAATAAATCCTACCTTGTCCAGACTTACTCGTTAAGTAAATTGGTATCAATGAAATAATCAAAAGCAAACCAATTATATTCTGGCATCTTTTATCCATCTGTTTGGATTTAACTGTCTATTAAATGGTGTTTGCATTTGAGGAAATGCTCTATTGTAGGCAGAAGTACTCAATTATTTAGATTATACATTTGAATAAACTGTGCAGCGGAAGGACTACTCTTGTAATGTAGGACAATTACATTTTCTTGCATAGTTTACAGATTATTAAACTAATATCAATTCGACCCACACTACCAGTTGCTGGATTCTAACCTTTGCCTTTGAGACTTAGCTACTATGAGGGTCTAGTTTCTACCCCAACAATTAGCAACCTGTGTCAATCACTTCAAATTATACCAAATTATGTAAATTGGTTTTGGGAAAAGGACTATATGAGAAGAGACCACAAAAATTTAATTTCAATAAAGATCATAGGTGAGGTTTGTAGCTGCTTGCTACTGCTTGAGGGCTGCCAGATATCTGTAGTTAGTAAGCAATTGTTCTATTGTTTCAGAATGGCTCTCCCCACACATACAGACTGGGAGAAACCTCTGCATGAGCCTTCCCGGAACACAGGAACATCACCTCCACCGAAGCTGAACACCTCGGAACTGCAAAGATTGCCTTTGCTAGAAATATCTTTAATTTTCTTGAAAGAGGCATTAGGTCCTTAACACATAAGTTCATCACGATGTGCAATGTTTAATACATATAACAAACTGTCCCATTCAAACTCCATTTTCACAGAATTCTGTGTTTATAAGATTACCCGATAAGGTAATCTCTTTTCTCTCACTTCTACATTTTTGTTATAAAATTTAAAAATACTTTTTAGCTATAAGAATAATACCCATCTGCTGTAACAAAACAGAGATGCTCCTCTCTCCAATCTTGCCTGCCACTCATTATGCAATAAATGGTATGGATGTAGATTTTTGTCTGTTTATAAATGCAGGCATAATTTTGAAAGTCTGTATTTTATAAAATAGGATTAAAGAACTTGAGAGAACTTGATTCCCCCAATGTGATTTGTTGGAAAATTTAAATACTCTCTATTTTCGTATACCCAATTTGCATGGCTTGTTTCTATTTCTCACCTGTCCACAAAGGAACTTGAATTAGGGTGTAGAGCCTTTATTGTACACCAGTTTTAGTTCTAACAGATAAATTGAGGGTCACAGAGGTTAAGTGAATACTCGAAATCATATAGAGAGCTGATGGCATATAGGGGAGCAGACCCAGGTATTCTCAGTTCCTTGTTTTGTGCATTATTCTCTGACCTCCAGTGGTTCTTATGCACAAATAGGCGAGCTGGACTTTTCACTTCAGGGTTTTTTTTTTATGTGTCACTACAACAGATAATTCGTACAAATTCTAGAAGTATTTGTATTCATCAAAAAATGTGTTCCAACCCTCATATAAGTGTGGGAAGCCAACATGTTTTCATTCCAGTAAATCCTGAGTGTCCTCATATTCCAGACCATATTTATTTATTTTTATATGTTCAGCACAGAGATTATAGTTTTATGTGTCAACTTGGCTAGGCCGTAAGTATTCGGTTATTCAATCAAGCAGGAATCTAGGTATAGCTCTGAAGGTATTTTGAAGATGTGATCGACATCTACAATCAGCTGACTTTTTATCTAAAGGAAATTATCCTCGAGAATCTGAGTGGAGCTGATCTAATCGGTTTAAAGGCCTTAATAGCAGACCTGAAGAAGTTTCTTCCTGTGGACTGTACTGAACTGTGGTGTTTGCTTCTACCCGAGAGTTTCAGCCTGCCCTTTCTGGCAGCCTATCCTATAGATTTGGATTTGTCTAGCCAGCCCTGGACAATTTCATAAACTAACTCCTTGATAGAGGTAAATAAACTTATATCTCCTCCTGAACTTTGATATAAGTGACTACCAGCTACAGTAATCAGGAAATGTTTTCCAAATTGATGAATGTATGAATGAATGTTTTATTTCATTAAAAACTATAAACACATTTGACTTGAATTTATCACATTACTTACATTTTGTTAGTTTTCTTAAATGTTTATGTGTATTAATATTAATAAACCAGACCCTCTGGTGATTTAAGGATTAAATGTCTATTTTTATTTCTCTTTTTAGAAAATAAATCTCATGGTGTGTCCCAAGTAAAGTGGACTAGCTTCCTTGGTTATAGAAATATACAGAGAATAAGACTTTTTAAAAAAATAATATTTGTAGGGAAGAGTGTACATTTATATAGTCTGTTCTCAGTTGTTGAAGAAGAACCTGGTTAAATCTCCCCAGACCATATGAATCCCTTATTTTAAATCTCTAGTGCTGTAAATAATGAAATAGCAATATCTTGCAAGCATTGTATTGACTATAGTATCCCTTTGAAGTGAAGATTTGGCTTATGGGTTACTCAGATCCTGTCCTTCCATTAATTAAAACTCTCATATATTTTGGGGGGTGTGGGGATATTAAAACATTTCTTAGTGACAATTCACTTACATAATTTTGTTATTGACCGACTGTTCTTTAGGTGTAATGATGATGACAGCATTATCACTGCAAGAAAAAAACGAAACAAAACAAAACAAAAACCCTCCTTCACAAACAGCTAAGAGAAAGAAAAATACAGAGTAAGTCTTTTCATACAACTGATCAAATATAGAGCTTTTTAAGTACCTCCAATTCCAGATTGGTTCCAACCTTTAGGGTGTATAAGTTCAAATAAAACCTTTCCTATATTCATGGGTGAAAGAACCGATGATAAGACTAGCAGCACAAGCCAATCTTTTACAATTATTTGCATTTCCAATGGATGTTGACTGCACATTCATTGACTCCATAGTCAAGTAATGTCAGGGTGACAGGTGTGCAGGAAATGATTCTGATTCATAATGCGTGTAACTCAAGGTGCATATCAGACTGTATAACACTATTTATCAGAAATGTTTGGGGACAGCAAAACATTTAGGTAAACAAGGTTTTGTGTAATCAAGGGAGTTACAGGGTAATTGATTCATGTCAGGAGATATAACCTAGATTTGGAAAGGAGGTGGTTTTGAATTGAGGATTTAGAACCTGTGGAGCTTTAATTACGTAAATGTAGGATTCCCAAATTTCATTAGCAGTATTAATGTGTATTTTGGCTTGCATTTTAAACACATAAAATAAGTTATCCGGTATCCTTTCGAAAATCCCAGACACAGTAAAATATTTAAAGCATGAACATTTAAATGTTTGAATAAACATTGTTTTTCAGGGGCGCCTGGGTGGTGCAGTCGGTTAAGCGTCCGACTTCAGCCAGGTCACGATCTCGCGGTCCGGGAGTTCGAGCCCCGCGTCAGGCTCTGGGCTGATGGCTCAGAGCCTGGAGCCTGTTTCCGATTCTGTGTCTCCCTCTCTCTGCTCCTCCCCCGTTCATGCTCTGTCTCTCTCTGTCCCAAAAATAAATAAACGTTGAAAAAAAAAAACATTGTTTTTCAAATATAATTTGTCTTGAAGTTAAATACTGGCCAAAGTGAAAAAAAGAATCTACCAGTATATGGGAATTCGGGCTCTACTGTTTGTTCCTCGGGTTCATATTTTTGTCCTCAAATACTAAAAATACCTCTGTACACAACCTACGTTTTCTACATAATTACTCATTTTGAATTTCAGTCTTTCCTGTTTATTGATGCATCTCCTGCGTCAATACAGGCAGAACCATATAAATTCTGTTGTGTGGTCGATGACTGCTTCACTGATTTCCTGACAAACGTGGGCTTTCTTATTTTCACTGTACACTTCCCTTCATGGACAAATACTTGTTTCTCCTATGAGGAATAGTAATCTGTTCCATATTGCTATTATAGAAACAATCATAGATATTGAGTTGGAGATTTACTATTTAAAGTTTGTAAATTTTGCTTAAAAGGATCCCCATGTGTTCATGAAGCCTCCATACTCTAATGAATGAGCCCCTTATCTCACAGCTTTTATATCTGCCTCTGAGAGACTTGTTCATTGAATTCCCTGGCCCCACCTAAGGTGGAAATTGGGGAGTACATCCTTCTTGGAGGTGGCACAGCTTTGACAGGAGACTTGCTATTGGGGCAAGTTTGGTGGCCTAGGAATTACTTTAAACTTGGAATCGCAGTCTTTTCTATCCAGTCTTAGGATTTCTTAAGTAATATAATTCTCTGTACTATTAAGATTTCCAGTCTATTTACTTTCTATCAAGTGCATTGGATAATAACCAAGGCCAAATGTCTTGTCTAAATATAAAGTTTATTGATTCCTGTCTCCAAGTCACTGGCCTCAGTGATTTACCCATCTATACTTGAATGCACATTCTTTAGTTTAATGGCCTCTGATTCAGGGTACTGCTCCTTTTTATTTTTAAGGTAAAATATATCATGGCTTCATATTGATTTTTCAATTCAAATTTGGAACATCAGGAATCTAAAAAATTTCTTTGATCCTATATCTATATTTACTTTCTCATAACCTGAGGAGCCTAGTTCTCAATGAGATCAGGAATAATAGAATTAAAGTATCTTCTTCTAATATGCACACGACTATCTCAGAATGCCAATGTAAATGTTAAGACCAATAATATGATTACAGAAAAACAGTTTAAGAATCTGTTGCAGTTCTGTATTTCCCACTAGGGACATGCAGTCATATTATTGGGTTTTAAAGCCACTTATCATAGCTTCTCCTTTGTAGTTATTCCAACAGCTTGGTGTACATTAAGGTTTATTTATTTTCATGTTCTTTTCAATAGTTAAGAATTTCTTTTTCAGTTAAATTTTATACTATCCTATAAAAGTGTTACAAAATAAAATCAACATAAGCAGGTACATTCAAAGACCATAAGCTTTTCACACTGTCTCCTTTACCCTATTCTCTCCCTTCTACTTTAGGTGACCACATTTCCTGAGTCATTCTTTTTGGTATGATACTCAAACACACATATTTGTATGCCCCCTTTATGGGATAAAATAATTGCACACTCTACACACTTTCCTCCACCTTGCTTTTAATCCCTTAATATTCTTACAAATCACTTCTTGGTAGAGTATAGAGATTCTTTATTCTTTTTTATGGCTGTATAATCTTCTATTATATGGAGCTGCCATAAATAGTTCACTCTATTTCTATTTGTTTCCCTATTAAGAGGCACTTTTTTTCTTTTTTATACTATAAATAATCCTTGTGCAAATGTATTTTCCCATTTTTTGTTAGTGTAACTTTGGGATAGATTCCTACAAGAGGGATCAATGGATACATAGCTACCCAGTTACCCCAGTACTACTTATTAAAATTTCCATTTCCTTTACACCAATTTGAGAGGTCAAATTATTATATATTATATATGTTATTCATATAGTATATACTTATTAGATATTACATTCACACATGCAGTTGTGTTTATTTCTGTATTGTCTACATCTTACATCTGTCTTTGTGATAATTTAAAAACTATGACCACAAGTTCTTTGATACTCGACCCCTGTTCCAAGAGGTGGAACTTAATTTCCCTGCCCTTGCATGAGGACTAGACTTAGTGACTTACCTCTAAACAATATTGTATGGCAAAAATGATGGTATGTCACTTTGAAGATTAGGCAATAGAAGACTGTGACTTCCATCTTGGATTTGGGTTTTGCCTCTCTCTGTCTCTTTCCCCTTCATTTTCTCTCATACTCAATCTGGAAGAAGCCAGCTGCCATGTCATGTGCATAGATGGCTCAACTTCAGATGACTGCAACCCCAACCAGTGACTTGACTGCAGCCTCATGAGAGACCATAAGCCAGAACCACCCAGCTAGGCAGCCATTAGATTCCTGGCATTGAGGATATGAGATAATAAATATATTTTTAAGCTCATTAATTTGGGGAAATTTGTTACACAGTAATAGATAAGTAATACATTCCATCTATTCATGAGCCAATATCATACAATTTTAATCACATAGGCTTTATTGTATGTTTTTATTGTTCTACATTTCCCAGGTTTTTAAGGCTACCTTCCCCTGTTTATTCATCAAATTACACCCTATAATTATATTCTCTAGATCCAGACAGATACATAGTGCTATTTTTTTTTTACTTGGGTTATACTAAATACAGTATATAAATTAAGAAGAACTGTCATTTTTACATTGAACATTCCTATTTGAAACATGATACATTTTCCATTTATCCAAGTTTTCTTTTGTGTTTTTATGTATTTTCTAGTTTCCTCATAAAT
The DNA here is from genome assembly GCF_022079265.1 of Lynx rufus. Classification (NCBI taxonomy): domain Eukaryota; kingdom Metazoa; phylum Chordata; class Mammalia; order Carnivora; family Felidae; genus Lynx; species Lynx rufus. Next base: position 134,476,666 of record NW_025814856.1, on the reverse strand, counting down.
ATTTTATATATTTCTTGTTAAATCTATGTTCAATGTATTTTTTTTCTCTTTGCTGTGATGAATGTATTTTGATTCTCTTGCTTTTCTTCCATTATTTCCTTCCCTCTTCCTCTTCCCCCCTCCTCTTTTCTTCTTCCACTTTTGGTTTTTATGTATGACTACTTTTGATTTTTGTAAGTTGATTTTGTAACCTCCTGGGGTAAGCAGAGTCCTTACCTGCCCCCACCCCCCAAAAGTATGCATTCTAATCCTTGGAATCTGTGACTATGCTAGGTTAAATGGAAAGGGGAATTAAGGTTGCAGATAGAATGAAGATTGCTAATCAACTGACCTTCAAATAGGGAGATTATCCTACTTATACAGGTGAGGCCAATGTAATTTCAAGAGTTTCATAAGAACAGAAGTGGGAGGCAGGGAGTTGGAGAGTCATTGTTAGAAAGGTATGGTGTGAGAAAGACTTGAACTGCTATTTCTGGCTTTGCAGATAGAAGGGGCCACAAGCAAGGAAATGAGGATGGCTTCTAGAAGCTGGAAAAAGCAATGAAATTAATTTTTCCCTAGAGGCTCCAGAAGGTATGCAGTCCTGCCAACACCTTGATTTTAACCTAGTGAGACCCGGAACTATAAGGTAACACATTTTTGTTGTTTTAAGCTACTATGTTGTGGTAATTTGTTACAGCAGGAATGGAAATGAACGCACCTGAAATTCATTAATTTTTCTTATTGTTTTCGGTGGCTTTTCTATTGATTCTTTTTAGTTTTGAAGATATACAATCATGTCATCTGAAAAGGAATGCCAGTTCCAATTTGTATGATTCTGGGTGCTTTGACTGATATCCTCTGAAATAATAATAGGCTAAGATTAATGCAGTGGGCATCTTTGTTTGGAAAGCTTCTATTTTCACATTAAGGGACTGGCTTTTTGGTTAAAGCATATATATTTTATCATATTAAAGTATCCATAAATTCCAGTTTTGTTGAGTTTTTTAAATAAATGGTATTAAATTTTTGCAAAGGTTTTTTCTGTATCCAGGAAAATAATCCTATAGACCTTCTCCTTAGTTCTATTAATAAGATGGTGGGATCCTGTTTGCAAATACTTCATTAGAGATTTTTATTTTGATATTTAAAGGTGATGTTGATCTATAGTTTTATTTTTTGATGAATTTTTTGGTCATATTTTGGAATCACTATTATACTTCCTCGGGGAAATTAAATTGACAAAAGGGAAATACTGATATATACTAAAATGTGGATAAACCTTAAAAACAGTATGCTAAATAAAAGAAGCCAGACACAAAAGACAACATATTGTATGAATTAATTTATATGGAATGTCTAATAAAGTCAAATCTCTAGAGCAGGAAAGTAAATTAGTGGGTGCCTAGGGCTAGAAGTCAGAATGAAGATTAGCTTTAAATGGGCAAGGGGATCTTACTGGAGTGAGGGAAATGTTCAAAAAGTGGATTGTAGTGATGATGACAGCAGAACTCATCAATTTACTAAAAATTGTTAGTTTATACATTTAAAATGAAGATAGATTTTAGAGTATGAAAATTACAACTCATTTAAGTTATTAAAGTCATAAATTTAAAAATACTGAAATGTAGTCCTACTAAAACAATACAGTTGTGTTTAATAGAGAAAAATGAAGTTGGAAATCTCCCTCCCTTTCCATATTCTGAAATAGTTCCAGTAACATAGAAATGATCTAATACAGAAATGTTTGGTAGAGTACCCAGTGCAAATATTGGGCCTGGTGATTCATTGTGTGCACTGGGGTGGGGATGCACAGTGAGGTCTTTATAATTTTTTCTATTTCTTCTATGGTGATTATCCTGTTTAGACTTTCTGTCTTTACCAAGGTCAATTTTAAGTAGTATATTTCTTGTTTCATTGGGGTGCCTGGGTAGCTCAGTCAGTTGAACGCCAGACTCTTAGATTTCGGCTCAGGTCATGCTCCCAGGGTCATGGGATCAAGCTCTGCAGCAGGCTCTGTGCTGATCATGGAGCCTGCTTAAGATACTCTCTCTCTCTCTCTCTCTCTCTTTCTCTCTGCCCACCCCCCCATGTCTCTCTCCTTCTCTCTCTTTCTAAAAAAAAAAAAAAAAAGAAAAAGAAAAAAGAAAAAAAAAAGAAAAAAATAATTTATTTTACCTGAAACCAATACTACACTACATGTTAACTAACTTGAATTTAAATAGGATCCTGGAAGAAAAAAATTAATTTCATTAAAGTATATTTACACAGTGATACTCAAATGTATCTTTATTTTGTGATTTTTGAAAAATTCTTCACTTACTATTTTTAATTTTTGTGTTTTCTCCCTTTTGCCCTTGATTAGGTAAGCTAATACATTATATGTTTTGTTGATCTTATTACAAACAATGATATTTGGATTTGCAAAGTGTATCTTGGTGCTGGTTGTTCTGAGTAAATTCTTCTAGATACTCGTTGTGCCCTTTCAATATGTGATTTCAATACATATTTTTTTTATTTTTTGTATTTAAAAATTTTTTTAACGTTTATTCTTTATTGAGATATAGAGACAGACTGATCATGACCAGGGAAGGGGCAGAGAGAGGGAGACACAGAACCTGAAGCAGGCTCCAGGCTCCGAGCTATCAGCACAGAGCCTGATGTGGGGCTCGAACTCACAAACCGTGAGATCATGACCTGAGCCGAAGTTGGACACCCAACCAACTGAGCCACCCAGGTACCCCTCAATACATATTTTTTAATTTCAAGAGGCATTCTTGAGTTACCAATTTTAGTGATTATTCTATTCCATTGCTTTGCTTTGCTTCTTTGAGGACACCTATTGTACATATATTTCATCTTCTTTTCCTATATTGTATATCTGTGACTTTCTCTTGGAACTTGCTATCCATTTTGTATCTTTTTCAACATATTTATTGGGATATAATTTACATATCATAAAGTTCATCTGCTTTAAGTGTACAGTTTCATAATTTTTAGTAAATTTATATAATTGAACAGTAATCCCTATGATCCAGGTGAAGAACACTTTCATCACCTTATGCTATAGCATAGAACAAGCCACTGTAAATTAAATGGAAGGACATAATGCAAAGAAAAATCTCCAAATAAACCAAAATGAAATTAGAAATCAAGAATGAAAAAAAAAGTTGGGAAATCCCCCAAATATATGAAATTATTCGATTCATTTATAAATAACACAAGGATCAAAGAAACATTCAGCTACGGAATATTCCACATACTCTTAGCTTCTTTAAAGTCTTTGTCTCCTAACTGCAAAATCTAAGATCAATTACAAATGATTTCTAGTGAAGTGTATGGATAACAAATTGCTATTTCTTTGAATTTCTCCTAATTTTTGGTTGAAATCTAAACATTTTAGATATATTTTAGTAACCCGAAATTTTATTTTTCTAGCATCTTCTTGTTGTTTGGTTTTTTGATTTTGGGGGTCTTTTTTTTTTAGATTTTTCTTAATGTGTATTTATTTTTGAGACAGAGAGAGACAGAGCATGAACGGGGGAGGGTCAGAGAGAGAGGGAGACACAGAATCTGAAACAGGCTCCAGGTTCTGAGCTGTCAGCACAGAGTCCGACGCAGGGCTTGAACTCACGAACCACGAGATCATGACCTGAGCCGAAGTTGGACGCTTAACCGACTGAGCCATCCAGGCGCCCCTGTTTTTTTGTTTTGTTTTGGTAACTTGCCTTACTCCAGACATCTTTCTCCCATTGTTTTTAAGTGCTCATATGTCTGCTCAAATCTTTTATTCTGATTTTTATTTTTAAGTCTGGCATCCCTGGCTTTCTCCTGTGAGTACATGGCTTATGAGGCAGTCAATGATGTGGGCAGAGGTTGTGTTAAAATGTGTCAAGTTCATAAGGCTTCCACCTTCTGTGATCGATATGTGTGTGAGTTGGAGAGTACATTCAGTGTTCATGCAGTCCTCAAATCTCTCTCTTGCCTTTTAATTTCCTCTGTATTCCCCTGAGTCTCCTCTGTATATGTTCAGTTTCCTGGTCAGCCAGAGATGTGTACACAACTTATCTAGTTTTATATCCTTCTAGGATCTCTCTTAAAGTCTGGCTGGTTTGCCACTCAAAACAACTGTGGACTTCCCCATTTGTTTTCCATGGGAATTTGTTTCTTACCATAATTGCCATGTTTATCTGACAAAGCTAGAAGTTTTAACCACCTGCTCCAAATTGACTCTGTCCTCTCTGACAGTAAAGCTGTTGGTTTTGCAGCCATCTGCACTCTGATAAAGCTACAGATCTCAAGCAACCAAGTTTGAGACATGCACATGTGTGTGTATGTGTGCAGTAGACACCTGAAGAAGGGGAGGAGTATGGTGATACCTGCACACACAAAGGCCACAGATTAGTGCTGTTCTTACCCGAAGACAAAGCAGTTTTTCAAGAATAAATACTTGTTGGTTTGTGTCATATCTTAAGTCTATTTCAACACCTTGGGGTAGTTATTTTTAAGAATTTTGTTTAGCTAAATACATTGGCCTCCGCATGCCTCCGTAACCACGGTACCGCATGTCGTTTCTTTGGATTCTAAAATTGTTCATTTTCACGTTCCATTTTTTTCTTAAGGTGTCTACTGTTTATTCACTGTCATGTGTGCATGTGTGTGTTCAAATAAAATGTATTTACCTAGACAAAAAGATGGGCCAGATTTGGCCGTTGAGCCTTGTTTTCTGATCTTGTTTTAAGTTTTCCTTTTTAGCTTGGATGGATGAAAGCTAAAAGTGAGTGGAATGAATACAATATGATACACATAGAAAGACACAGTTTTTTCTTCCCCCAGTGGTGGAACTAGAAACATAAAACCTGTTATTCTTTCTTGGGAATGTGCAATGGGACTAGATCTTACTGAACAGTTGCTGGTGCCAGATGTTGAGCCCAGTATTTAATTCTTAAGGTAATCCCATACCACATGTGGTAGTAAAGGGATTATGATGACATTTTTGGATTTAGGGAAGTTAGATTAGACTATCAGTTCCTTGAGGGTCAGGAACTCAAAGGCCTTGTTCATTGCCCTGTCTCTAAGGCCTGGACAAATGCTGGAGTCTAACACTAACATCCGGCTGAAAAAGGACATGCTTACAGCATCAAATAATCAGGGACATTCATAAAAAAGAGAAAAACCTAATATTAAAGTCCATGAAAGATATTAACCTAATCATCCTAGGAAAAATTAGAATATCCTTGGGCTTTTGTTAGGTTATGATATACTTAGGGTATGATGTACTATAATTTTTATGCACTTTAACATTTAAAAATTGTGAAATATGATTTACATGTAGGGAAAAAGGCATTGTACATGAATGTATAGTTGAAGGAGTAATAACCCTTGTAATAATTAGCTAGGTAACAAGATGGGATCACAATATACTCCTTACCCGCCATTCTGATTTTTGTAATAATAATTTTCTTGCTTTATTTGTAATCACTCTTGATTTGCATGCATCCCTGGATTATGTAGTTTAGTTTTGACTATTGTTTATTCACACTTGTGTTTCTTCTCATTTAACTGTTCTTTGTGAAATGACTTTTTATTTTATTTTGGTCTTTTTTACCGACTTCTTTGTGGCTCAGTGTTTCTAATTCTCATTTATGGTGCTCTTTTGTTTCTTCTGTTTATTTTCACTGAGATCATTTTGAAATATTTGGTTACAATTTGTATCCATTTTGCAAACAGGTTATTATGGCATGCTTTTATTAACTGAGAGGATGCTATTCTCTTTGTTTTCATTTCTTATAATGTACTGGATTCCCTTTATAGTGCACGTTTTTACATAAAATTAGTTTATTTAAACTTTTAGGAAGGAATGACTAGTCAGGATAGTTTTTCTAATTTCTCTAGAAGAATCGACTCTAGAGATCCTGCTTTGGTTGTTTTTGCAAAAAGAGCAAAATACTTTCTGAGATTTGCTTTCCCTGCTGTCCTTCCTCCTTTTTTTATCTGGACCTTCACTTTATTTTGCTGTTATTCTTCCCATCTTGCTTAATTTACATCCTAGTTTCAGTAATTTATTGTGTGTGTGTGTGTGTGTGTGTGTGTGTGTGTGTGTGTCTAGGAAAAGAGCTCAGGTCTTTGTCTTGGTTTTGTTTTGCTTTGTTTTAGTTTTGAGTATTGACGTGGCTAAGACTTCTTTGGCCTTCTCACCTTGCTATGAATCCCATGTTTTCCCTGTAGTAAGTGTGCAAACTTCTGTCATTTGCAGCTACTTTTTCAAATTGGCCTGTCACCCTTTCTAATAAATGCCTTTTGGATATTTTGGGATTTCCCTGTTGCTTTTCTTTTCTTCCTCCCACAGAGCTATTGATTCCACATTGTACTATTTATGTTTTCTCCCCATCTGCTCATATTTTGCTTTTCATGTAGATAATATATCACCAGGTATTTTATAAAGATTGTCTGGGTTGTTCTTGTTGTGATGGTTAATTTCATCATCCTAGTCGTCTTATTCTGTGGTAGGATTGAGATAGCTTCAAAAACTATGGTATAAGAATTGTACTTTGGCTATCACCCAATTAAGCAGTTAATCAACTCTATCTTCCCACAGAAAGCCATTATAAATATTGGGCAGAATATAAAAGACAATTATTAAAAAGGACTGAAGAATTACCACAAACAGGCAGATTATAAAGGGGAGTGGGGACTTGGAGAAAGGGGACAACAGAGTGTTACCCATTTTCTTTAAAGGCTGAAGGGTAAGCTGATAGAAAATTTCCAGATTTTCTTGTCTGAAAAACCAGAGGACAGTTTTTGGACAAGTGCTTTTCAGATACTGAAGGAGAAATCCCAGAAGGAAGAGAACCAGACAGCAGAAGTCCCACATTTGGTATTTCAACCCTGTTTAGATGTCTGGCTGAGTCATAAATCATGAATATACAAGATACTCCATCTCAATATAAAAGACTAAGTTTTCATTTTATCTGCTGTTCAGGAAACAGATTTTTTTGGTGCACTGAACCAAGTTAATGGCCCATTAAAATATATATATGTATACATATATATTTATATATATATGTGTGTGTATATATTTATATGTATGTGTGTATGTATATTTATATTTATGTGTGTGTGTGTATATATATACACATATATATATCCATACCCACCCCTTTGAAGACTGTAACAGAATCCAGAGTACAAAAAGTATAATAGCACAATGTCCAGTATCCAGAGTCACCAGACATGAGACAAGGACAATATGAACTCTTTTCTAGAGAAAGAATGATCAATGTGGAAATCAATTTTCAAATGTCTGATTATTGGAATTTGACATAACATTTAAAAGCAGTTATTATAATTGTGCTCAAGATCAAAAAGGGAAACTGGTTTACAATAAATGAAAAGATTGGAAATCTCCACAAAGAAATAAAAATTTGGATCTTTTGTCCCCCTCTGTCTGCCCCTCCCCGGCTTGCACGTGTGCTCTCTCTCTCTCTCTCTCTCTCAAAAATAAATGCACCTTTGGAAAAAAAGCAAAATGGGTAAAAACTTTCCAAATTTGGTAAAGACATAAATGTAGATATTCAAGAATCTCTGCAAATCTACTGAGAAAAATGTACAAAGATAACCTCTTTAAAGACACATCACAGTCAAACTGCTGAAAACTAAAAAGAAAAATCTTAGAAGCAGAAAGTGTACATTGACACTTAAATTACAAAGGAACAACAATTTACATGTTGCCTGACTTTTGCGAAACTATGGAGGCCAGAAAACAGTGGAAAATGTCACTAAAATACTAACGCTAAAAACTGTCACCCCAACTTATATATTGAACAAAATTATCCTTTCAGAATAAAGGTGAAATAAAGACCTTTTCAGGAGAAAGAAAACTAAGATAATTCATTACCAACCGATCTGCACCATAAGAAATGTTAAAGAAAATTCCTGAAGTTGTAGAAGTTATGTAAAGTTGTGCATGAAAGTAATTTATATTCTATTTGTCTTACATATAGGAAACACAGGTTTAATTTGCTTCATTTGAGATCAATCTCAAACAGTTATGTTCACTTGTTTATTAATCATAATGTTAATAGAGGCATCATTGTCAGTATGTGCATTGCACTCTTGTAAATGCTTTATAGTCAGTACCTTATTTAATTTTCTCAACCTACATCTGAGAATAGGTATAGTTATTCCCACTGATAGATTAGGAAGATGAATTGATTGGTTCAATGGCTTGTCTAAAATCCTAATAATTGGTACAGCCAGGCATGATTCTAGACTCATCTCTCTTACTTTTAGTCTTATTTATTTGTTGAATCCGTTTAGTATTGAAATTGCTAACTGTCCTCTCCTTTAACCCAAAATTAGAATACTTTGAACTATTATTAAAAATTGTTTTACTGATTGAAGTGGTTAGGCTGCGGTTATTGAAAAACAAACTGAAAAATGTATTCTTGTCATACTGAGTGATAACAGTTATTGAACTTGGGCTCTTGTCAGGTTTATAAAAAGCATGGATAGGGAAAAAGTGGGATCCAAATAGTAATTAGAATGGGAATATTCATGAGGAACAGGAGAAATAAATCTCCAAGCTCCTCTGAAATTCTCCTTCTTAAGTCTTGCTTCTGGAAAAAAGACACTGATTTTCACCAACTTCTGTTATGATGTTGTGACTAAAATTTGAACTTGACATAGCCCGGGTGATTAAATAATAATAAACATTAGTATTAGTATTAGTGATTATATTATTTATAATAATAAATATAATAATCAGAGTAAAATAAAAGAATTATGCTTAATAAAGAATTGCTTAATTTAGTAATTTAAATTGAGTGGCTGAGGAAATTTCATGGATGTATATTTGAGATTGCTTCAACAGAGGAGGTCAGACAAAGTTTTGGATCTGATTTCTTATTTGCAGTTACTGTAGCCAATTGTTGTCTGCCTTTCTAACAATCATTATACCTGTTTACTTGTTATGGAATCAAGTTTTGTTTAGATATAATGCAGCCATGTGTTACATTGGGGTACATTTTGATTACTTAAGCCAATATGAAAACTCTATTTCCCTTCCCAGGAATGATTTTGGAATAAATATGTGATGAAGTTCTGGGCAATGAAACATAAAGGGGTTTCACTACAGTGTGCCTATTCCTGAGATACTATTCACCATTTTAAACCATATGTATGGCCTCATGGTCTGGTTCTCTGGTTATACTCACTGGTGAACTGATGATTAAAAAAGTCATCTTTAATTGGTACCTCGTGACATGCCAGCACCAGATAGAGTAGTGTGTTGCTCGCATATTACAACATCTGAGTCATCTCTGTAGGCACAAATTCAAGAAGATGCCTATTCTGCTCAGAAGGTGAGACAATGAGAGGGCAAGAGCTATAAAAATTACTTGGTGGTGGGTTGCCTGGGTGGCTCAGTTGGTTGAGTGTCCGACTTCCGATCAGGTCATGATTTTGCAGTCCATGGGTTCAACCCTTACCTCTGGCTCTGTGCTGACAGCTCAGAGCCTGGAGCCTGCTTCAGATTCTGTGCCTCCTTCTCTCTCTGCCCCTACCCTGCTCGCAGTGTGTTTCTCTTTCTCTCAAAAATAAAATAAACACTAAAGAAAGGTATAAAAGTTACTTGGTAGTATCTAATGATCTAACTTGATGATGAAGGATATGGAAGAAGAAAAACTGAAGTGTTGATGTCAAGAGATTAATGAATGGCCCACTCAAAATTACATCCGAACCTGCAAATATTGGCATTATATTAAAATTCTTATTAGGGGGCGCCTGAGTGGCTCCGTCAGTTAAGTGTCTGACTTGGGCTCATGTCATGATCTCATGGTTTGTGAGTTTGAGGCCCACATCAGGCTCCATGCCGACAGTGCAGAGCCCACTTGGGATTCTCTCTCTGCCGCTTTCCTGCTCACTCTATCTCTCTCTCAAAATAAATGAATAAACTTAAAAAAAAAAAAGAATTCTTATCAGAATGATTCCTAAGACTGTGTTTGGATATTGATCACCTCCTTTTAGTGGGGAGTTGACTCAGTGAGCCCATGAACAATATCATAAGGAGGCAAAAATCAAAGTTGTATGTGGGCTCAACAATATGGGTGTCTGCATGAAGGATGACTTCATTGTGGAGTGCATAGAATGCACGATTTATCAATAATGTCTAACAGTGGATACCAGTTATGGCAGAGTATGTGTACATTAGGACCTGGTGGCAGGTCAATTATATTGGACCATTTCATGGTGAGGGATTTTTGTCTTTTCCAGAATAAAGCTGTCTTCTGCATTTAAATTTTCTTTCTCTGATCTTCATGCTTATGATAAAACAACCATAGATAGACTTCCTGAATGTTTTGTATGTTACTATAATCATATCCCATGTGACTTGCCTCCAAACAAGGCATTTACATGAAAACAGGAAGACAAGAGACTTTTGGCCATGCCGTCCGTAAATCTTCCAAGGTCCATCTTAATTCTCATTTCTTTCATGAAGTCTTCTTGAGTACTTACATGTCTTTGATAATCATACTTCTTCTGAATCTATAGCCATTACATTTTTACATCATTTAAATTATCTTAGCACTTACTTTCTTGTTCTATCATTCAACTTTGAGGGGTATGTCCTGCTTTATTATTAATTAGACTTAATCTTTTTAAATAAAATCTTATCTCACTGGTTTCCCTTGGTCTAACAATATTTTACACATGCGAGACATGAAAAGATGGCTTCCTGATGCCAATCATATTCACAGAGCCCTAAAATTGCAGGTGATTCCAAAGGGCACTGAAACCCCAAGTCCTCCAATAAAAATCTCCTTGGTCAGAATGTTTTATTTTTGTAAAAAGGTTAGAATTGGCCGAAATAAATTGAAACCTTTCTTACTAAACAGCTAAGGTCCAGGAATAGTGTAAGATCAATGGATACCCATGTGATCTTACATTACTGTTCCTATCACTTGCAAAATTGTGTATTGGATTATATTGAAAAAGCAGACCAAGTTATTTTTATCTTGTGAAAGAAAAGTAGTTGCTCTTCTTCTTTGTAGTTTGCACTAAATTCTGATAACATAATAAATTTAAAAGTTTATCTTCTGACTCTCTAGGATGTAAGCTCCATAGGGATAGGAGTTCTCTCTCTCTCTGTCTCTCTCTGCTTTATTCTAGTATTTAGAAAACTGCCTCTCCTATAACAGGGATTTGATCAATAGATCATTGTTCTTCAGTTGCGTGTGGTTCTGTCTTTTCAGTTAAACATCGTTATCAAAACCAGTACACAAAACAAAATCAACACAAAATGAGAACATTATAAAAGTGAATGTACTTATTTTAAGGTCTTTCTATCCATAAGGAAAATCAAATGCCTTCTGAACATTGCTATCCATCTAAGAGACAGAGATTAGAAGTCATTTTTGTAGACAAAGGCATGTCAGGGATAGGAGTGTCAATCTCCAAAATCATAGATTTGCTGATTCCAAAAATTGACTTTCAACAGTTCTTCCCTTTAGTGACCTTAATAGGATATTCCAAATAAACAGTCTATGAATAACAGCTAATGCCATATGCTTATTTAGGTAAACCCAGACTGATTTTCAAACCTGATGATAACCTGGCTTTTTAGAGTGATTCCAGTTAGTGCGAAAAGACTTCCCTAAAAACCATACAACAGCAGTTTAAGATATCATTTAACTGACCGATATTGGACTGACTGAGAGGTTAGGGGCGTCTACTTCAAAACCTCATTTCTGAAAGTCGACTATTCTGTATACATGCTACTGCACAACTTGAAAAGCCATTTGACAGAGGGCTCTAAAGAGTAGAAGAACTGGATATTTCCTAACTAAACTTTTAAGAGAGCAATTTCAAGAAATGACCATTTTCAGTTTGGAGTTCTCTGAGGGGTTTGGTTCACCTTCATCATTGATCTTTCTGTTTGAAGTGTTCATTTACCATCCTGACATAATCTAGGGCCGCACTGCATGATGTTGATGATACTTTTGTCAACGTGAAGAATGCGGTGCCATTGTTACAGAAATCGTACAAGAAACAGAGACCTTAATATGTACCATCTGTTTTACAAAAAAGCTCAATGTGGTAATGCATTTGCAATACCAGAAGCAATATCTCTAAGACATGAAATGAACATATGTTGTCTAAGAGCCTTCAGGCTGACATTGAAAAAGAGAAAAGATAGTACTTCAAGGCAAATACTGTCCCAGTAGAAAGACTGCCAGATCCAATATGGCTCAGCCTATTGACAAGTCTCTGGTGAACAACTTCATATAAAGATTTTCACATTGTTATGGGTTGTACGGCTCTCTGGCCCATTTTTTCAGCCTGGGTAAAACAGTAGAAAACACCCTCTCTGTCACTCTGGGTACTTTTCTGTTTCAGAGCAACAGATGTTGTCAGAAAAAGTCACACCACACAATAAAGTGCTTGAATGATTATTTCTAAGGCTGGAGGGAAACTGAAACGGTGTCTTCTGATGAGTGAGCAGGTAGTTTTAAGAACAGCTGAAAATGCATCTACTGAAAGCTGTACGAAACATCTAGCTATTTAGCATAAGTGGAAATTATACATTGTATGAAAGGTAGTTTGTATGGTTTTCATATATATATTGAACATCAACGGAAAATTCTGACCTCACTTTTTAATATAACAGTATAATATTTTACAGTGTAAATTTAAAATATACACATGTGAATATTCAGTATGTACATAGCCACAAGTCTATATATGTGTGTTATATTTGTATAAGTGAGCATTAAAAGAAATGACAAAGGTCAAATGGTAGGTTATTAAGGCTATTAGAAGGAAGAAGAGTTAACTAGCTTAACAAGTGTTAGTCTGCTTATATTTCGTTTCCAAAGATTCAATATGGGTTCAAGTTATGTTATCCCATAATCAGGCTTAGCTCTTCATAAACATGTCAATATGAAATAGAAAGCTTACATTTTAAAACCAGTTGAAGAACTACAGCAGTGAACTTGGAGCCAGGAGATCTGGGTTTCAGTCTTCAATCTCTATTTATAAAGTGCATGACCTGAAATAAATTTGACCTTGTTCCCCCTTCAAGGCCTCAGTTACCTCAGCTATAAAGAAGGGGTTTAAAGTAAATGATCGCTAATGTTCTTTCTAAATTTGAGAATTAAATTATAATCACAAAGAGGCAATCATATAGTTTAAAATAGCAGGAAAAAAAAGTGTTTTGTGTATAAAGTCAAGATAATTAACCCACCAACTTTTTATGTTTTATCTTTAAAGCCATACATTGATCTATAGGAAAGTTCAGTTAAACCATGCCTGTAAAAAAGGTGTTATTTTTTTATGTCTATCATTTGCATGACATTACATAGGTTTGTGTTCATACTCATTCTAAATCTTACTTAGGAAAAAAACACAAAGCCCTCCTTTATGACTGGCCTGTTAGGTATTAGGCAGGTGAAAGATAATGGCCTGACCCAATTACAACCATACTCATATGTATTTGGAAGTAGTGCTTATGGGTTGCCTGCACGGCTCAGTCGGCAGAGTGTTCCAATTCTTGATTTCAGCTCAGGTTATGATCCCTGGGTCATGGGATCGAGCCCCGGATCGGGCTCTGTGCTGAGTGTGGAGCTTGCTTAAGATTCTCTCCCTCTCCCCCTCTCCCCTGCTCATGAACTTTCTCTAAAATAAAAAATAAAAACATAAAAAGATGTAGTTCTTAGGTAAGCTGTAACATAAAATTATTAATAGATGATCATTATCTTCTATTTAAATGGACTCTTCATGATAGCTCTCATGACCTGCTAAAGATCCAGGACTTACTCCAGACATCCTGATGCTGTTCAACCTATGATCCAAGGATGGCTTTAAGGAGGGAATTTTGGTTTTCCTTAGGGTAGTATTCTAGGCACTGGGCCCATCCTCTTTTCCCAATCCACTGATCCCTGGTGTAATAACTCTTTGGATTATGTCTCTCATAAAAGAAATCTGGATGGTTCATTAATTATTCTCTGGTAGATGCTACAAATGCAAACTCCCAGCATAAAAACACATACCCAGCTTCTGAGCTGAGATTTGTATGGGAAGCTTTTCCATACCCTATTTGAAGCTGTGCTCTTGATTTCATTACTAACTTCTAATCACTGATCACACCCTAAATCTAGTTCCTGATCACTATCACCCCCTTATTGTTTTGTTACCTAGCTTCTGTTATTCATGTTATATATTATGCAACCTTAAAGGGCTTCGAAGAGCAGTGAATGCTCTGGTTACCCTTGAATTAAGAGCTTTATTCAAACTGCTGCCAGGTCTCTTGACCTGTCAACAATCAGGAGTGGGCCAACAGGAATTCTTCTCTTCACTATGGGTCAGAGGAAAGCCACTGATAAAATTCACTCCCAACTACGCAAAGTTCAAAGGCACTGGCTTGAGTGGTGGGTGTGTTTATTCAGGAACATGTGGATCTGATGAGTGTGAGGAGATTGGTGCAGTATGGCTCAGATGCAAGTCGTTGAGTATAATTGATTTTTAATGGGCTGGCTACCTGCCACCAGATGTTCATCAATTAGGTACGCTTTAAAAACCAACACAGCTGCTTATTTCATGCTGACTATCCGGTGGCTGAGGTATTGTTAGCACCGCATAAGAAGTCATCTCTGTGTCGGCTGACCAAACGTTCAGTTTGCTTTCGACCAGTCATGATGTAGCCTATAATTATTAGCAGCGTCCCCTCTTTCTCTTTCAAAATGCCCCAGTTTGGGTAATTAATCATATGAGAATCCTATTTGTCACGCTGTTCCTTGCACCTTACACACTTAAGTTAGAACTAGATCTTGCCCTATAGCAGTAAGTAATTCATATTAACATCATGCACAGAGTAGTGCTACTTCTGAATACCATTAAATTTTAGAGCCGGAAGGAATTTTTAGATTGCATTTAGTCCAGTGTTTCTTTGTTTTCTTTCTTGCAGCACTTTATTATTTTTTTAATATGAAATTTATTGTCAAATTGGTTGCCATACAACACCCAGTGCTCATCCCAACAGGTGCCTTCCCCAACACCCCTCGCCCACCCTCCCCTCCCTCCCACCCCCCATCAACCCTCAGTTTGTTCTCAGTTTTTAAGAGTCTCTTATGTTTTGGCTCCCTCCCTCTCTAACCTTTTTTTTTTCCCCCTCTCCCATGGTCTTCTGTTAAGTTTCTCAGAATCCACAAAGGAGTGAAAACATATGGTATCTGTCTTTCTCTGTATGACTTGTTTCACTTAGCATAACACTCTCCAGTTCCATCCATGTTGCTACAAAAGGCCATATTTCATTCTTTCTCATTGCCATGTAGTATTCCTTTGAGACTGGGATGATGCTTTGCAAATAAGTGCTGGAGAATCAGAGGTAAGTTGGTAAAAATCAGGTCATTGGTGAGCTGATTTTTACCAACTTACCTGTGCTTCTCCAGCACCTATTTGCAAAGCACCATCCCAGTTTCCTCCTTTCTCTTTCCTCTTCTAGACTGTACCTGGGGCTAGCTTATTTCCTTATCTTGTAGGTAATGCCCAAGGCCAGAGAGGGCCTTTCTTTCCTTTGAATCAGCATTTCCCCCAAAGTAAGGTGATCAAATGACCTCACTGTTCTTTATGAAGGAATTGACAATCACTTTTAGGCAAAAAGCAAATAACATTCCCGAAATATCTTGTAAGATAATTTAATTTTATGTCTGTAAGAAGAACACAGTATTATTATAAAAGAATTTTCTGCCATCCTAAAGACGTCTTTCTATGAGTGTCGTTACAGATCTTTAAAAAAATTTAACCTTCTTCATGTTGTTACACTGTGATATTTTAGATAATTATCTACTGGATAATTTTGACTAGGGGTGGCCCAGCCTGTACCTGTGAAGGCCACTTTTTCCCCTGACTCTCTACTGATCTCTAGGAAATATTTATTCACTACGGGCTACTGGCTCTACCCCAGTATTTATTTACACTTCTTTTTTTTTCACTCTTTATAAATTTAATTTTCATTTTTATCAAAGTAATAGATGTAGAGGTAGAGGTTTTATAAATAATACAGTTCTAAAATCTGTAATGAAATACAGCAGCCTATTCTCTAGGGACCATCACTTTCGAATTTTTTAGTTCTTTCTTTGTGTCGTTACCTTCATATTTCTAAACAATGTATTTAATTTGCTGTGTTTTGATTTTTCAGCTTTATATTATTCCTGTAACAGAGGCTTTACAACAATTCTCCACTGCTAACATACTGTCCCTGTCTTCGTCCTCCTCATATACCACAAATTTGTTGAACTAAAGAACTGGTGTTTGAATTGTTACGAATAAGTGAATATTGCTAAGGTTCAAGCTATGTCGTATGTTATAAGCATATTTTCTTTTTCATAAACGTCTTTTAAACTTGGAAATATAACTGCCCCTTTTCCTGTTGTTTCTTTAGTTTTAGTTTTGTTCAGTTTTCTGTGTATCTGTCATTAATTTCGCAGCTCCAACTTCCCCTAACCTGTCAATTGTTCAACTCACTCAAACATTTGTCAGTCGCTTATAAGTTACTTTATAAATTTTAAATTATAATTTATAAAGTAATTTACAAAGTCTATTCCTTTCTCTTGTCTGTGAAATAGCCTCAGGGAGACTTGGTCCTTCTGCACTCTGTAGCCTCAGGAAGAAGGCATTGCTGTTGTTGCTATTGTTATTTCTCTCACCCACTGTTCATGTGGAGAAATCCAATGCTGTTATGATGACTGAATTATCGCAAATGTAGCGGCTTAAAATACCACAAAATTATCTTAGTGCTCCGGAGGACGGAAGTCTGAAATGGGTCTTCTGGACTAAAATCAAGGTGCCAGCAGTCCGCATTCGTTTCTGGAGGCTCGGGGGACAAATGTCTTTCCTTGTCTTTTCTCATTTCTAGTAGGCCTCTGCATTCCTTGGCTTGTGGCCCTTCCCTCCCTCTTGAGAGCAAGTGATGGCCTATGAAGTCTTCCCCACATCACATCACTCTGACAATGACTCTTCTGCCTCCCGCTTTCACATTTACAGACCTTTGGGATTACTTTGGCCAATCCTGATCATCCAGGATAATCCCCCTATTTTAGGGTCACCTGGTTAGCAGTCTAAATCCCCCTTTGCTATATTCACAGGTTCTGGGGAGTAGGACATGGACATCTTTGGGGGGGGGCATTTGCCTACCACAGGCTCGTGGATGCCAATACAAACTCTTAAACATTCAACTATTTACTTAATATTTCCACTTAGATTTCTAATTGTCATCTCAAACCAAATTCAAACCAAACTCTTCATCTTCATACTCCATAAACCTGTTCTCCCTTTAGCCTTTCATATCTCAGCAAATAGACAAGACAAAAATTTTAATTGCCAAAACAAATTAGTGATGCCTTACATATGCTTATATCCCATCAAATCTATGAGTAAATTCATTTATTGTATTTTCAAAATATTTCTAGAATTTAGCACTTCTTCCCACCTTCCATACGTTTCGTTGCCCGAAACAATTCTTAGAATATCGTAAGTACTATTAAGTATTTCATAAATGAGCTAATGAATGAATGTAGTCTATCCCAATTACATGATCACATATCTTCTATCTTCTCTGCTGGTTTATGGTTTTCTCTTTGTTTGATTACATTTTACCTGTAATTCAGATGATAATTTTATTGATATATATATATATATTGATATATATATATATATATATAATATATGGTATATATAATCTGATATATATATATATCAGATTATACATGATATATATATATGGTTTAAAACAAATATTTGTTCTCAGTTCACTCTAAGGATATGTGGTTTAGTCAGGATTCTCAGTTTAGAACAACAGAAATTATTAACTGAAGCAGTTAGTAAATTTATTGCAAATACATGTGGCAGAAAAAATCAGCAAGAGTTTAGAACAGCCTGTGCTGAAAATAGGTAGGACTCAGAGAAGCTACGTCATCCACCTGCCACTGCTGCAACCCTATTATACAAATTAAGCAGTTGGGCATTGGCTTTTCTTTTCCTTCTGGTATGATTTTAGATTTTTAGACTTTATTATTTCCAGAGTTTTCTTTCTAGCAATCATTCTGAATCTATCCTGTCATTAAATTAGGGGGAAAACACTATCAATTGTAAATGAAAAGGACACAGATAAACACACATGATTCGGATTTCATAGATCTTCTGTTTAATGCTCCTTTAATATCTCAAATGTCCGTGATGTTATGATCAATGACCCCTCATCTTTGTATTTCCTTTCATATAAGTTGTGTTGATTACAAAGAAAAGCTGCACATTACATTTGATATTTTGGAACTTTGATTATCTAAATATCGAATGTTTTTGAAAATTAAGATTCCCAATATTCAAGTAATTCCCCTTGAATGGGGAGGGAACTATGTGACAAGATATGGTCCTTACTTCTGTGAAGTTGAGTTGCTCTTCGTGTTAGATTACATTTACTCTAAATGGCCAAACACAGTGCTGTTCCGTCCTAGTTTGCAATGCATGTGACTCACACAGTTAATAGTAGTGGGTCAAACAGTGGTGACTAATAAGGCTAATAAGACTTATTCTATGTTGGAGCTAACAAATCCTTTATCAGTACTTCAACCACTCTGCTTATGTGGCCTCATTGTTAAGATTATGCCTTTCATCTATGGAAACCAATCCCTTTCATATACAATTTCAGCAAGAAGCTTATAAAATGTGTATTAAAGCAGTATTGACTTGTCTAACAATAAAAAGTACAATTAGGCTTCCAACACAGAGCATTTCTAATTTGCATAAAAACCTCTCTAACCTATTCCTTTTACTGCAGAATATAACCAAAAGGTTATATTCTGTTCCATGCACCAGTAATTACTCTAAAATCACTAGATAGATGTACCTATGTAATATTGTTCAGTTCTTTATGCAGATCATTAAAACTGAATTTATATGCAAGATATATCAATAGGAAAATACTATTAAAATCATTAGAAAAAAATGTCCAAGCACAATGGGTTCCTTTTACATAATATCACATAATGTAATAATTTAAGATAGTTTCTTACTGAGAGCCACTGTCTTGATAAAAATCATTCCAAGGGTAAGACCAAAGACACACTTTCATCACACCTTTTAATTGGGGCTTCTAGTTTATACAATGCATAATTTTAAAAGATTACTATTAATCATAGGAAAGAGTCATTATGAACAGACTTTATGTTAAAGGAGTAGGTAAACTGATCTGAAACTTGTGATTGTTTTAAAAATACAGGAAATGTTCATAATGGAACATTTTAATTCAGAGCACAGGTTTTTCTCTGCTCACGTACGATCCTTATCACAGAGACACATGCCTCTCTTGTGTACCTGAAAATTTTAATTCCACTTTTGAAACAGTGGAAACTGTGTTCTTTGATTTCCTTACATGACTCCTTGGAGGAAGAGTTCAGACCGTGGTTGATTCTCTA
The DNA here is from genome assembly GCF_022079265.1 of Lynx rufus. Classification (NCBI taxonomy): domain Eukaryota; kingdom Metazoa; phylum Chordata; class Mammalia; order Carnivora; family Felidae; genus Lynx; species Lynx rufus. Next base: position 134,457,218 of record NW_025814856.1, on the reverse strand, counting down.
CTTTGCAAAGGCGGCATGAAAATGGTATGTGACCACTGCTGATGAGCCTTCCCATGGTTGTTTAATAAAGAGCAGCACTACTCCACCAGAGTAACACAGAATGACATTGCCTCGGGTCACTTCAGGGCATGTCACATCATGTAACACAACATAACCTGATGTAACCTGATCCAACAGGTCAGGTGCCTGTTGCCTATTTGTAGGAAATACTTTTTATTTCTCCTCTTGAAGAGGGGCCATGTCACCATGCATAACGAAATGTCAGTTCTAGCTCTGGGTCCAAGGAATACCAGTGGAAATCATTTCCTTCCCAATTACAGTGGACTCTGTTCAGCGTTGAGTTACTTAGAGTGCATGTCATTAACAAGACTGTGGTTGTGATTATTGAAAGTGAGTTGAAGGAAATCTGCCTTAATTAGAACAAATTTAAGAAGGACAAAAGTTGTATAGTAGAGAGAGAATGCCATATTTTTGTTTAAATGGCAATAAAAATAGGAAAGGGGAGAGAGAATTATGAAACAACAGTTTTAATTAAAACAGCATTCTTTTACAAAAGAGAATTAGGTTTTCTAGGAAAAACAAATAAATGGCCTAGTTTATTTTTCTTTTAAAAGTAATATTAACTAATGTAATTAATTGGAAAGTTACTTGTATTGCTCCATTCCTGGATTGATCAATGTACTTATTCACTGTGCTGGCTGCATCTAGGTATAGAAAAGAGACATGATCCTCATTGTCTGTCTTCAGTAGGCTTAGGAGAAAAAAGAAACAAGGGTGGGTTACATTGCACATCTGAGATCGTAAATGCTAAACTCCAGGCTATTAGCTGTATATCCTAGAGAAGGTAGAGAAAGAAAAGAACATTGCCTGGAGTAGGAAAGAACGTCCCAGGGATTTGAATTTATTATTGCCCACTTTGAGTTTAATTTTCTAATCTCACAAGGAAATCCAAGTTTATTACAAGGTTAAAAAAACATGTAGTGCACGAGGAATGGTGAACTTTAAAAACATCTAACTTGAGTTTATCTATAAAGGTAGCTTTTCTTTCATTCTTTTACCTACCTAAGAAATATTTTTAGTTATTTAGAAATAAAACTATAGGAGTCATCACTAGAACATTTGAGATGAAAGGAAAATCATATAGCAGTACTATACAAATTCACTTTTAAAAAGTTAATGCATGCTTATCTAAAAGAATCACCCATATCACCAGTTCTCTTTAATTAATTATTCAGTTGACATGAACTGTATCTTATGTGACTCTAATCAGTTAGATGTTAAAGGAGAAGAATTGAGTAAAATGAACAGCTTAAGGAAGATATGAACGAACTTCTTATGGGAGATAAGAGTTTCATATTGTGTTAACTTGAGGGGTAAAGCTTTTTCTTCCTGGATCTAGATGGGGGCATGAGGACAGGTGTGAGGGGCAAAAATGGTGAAGGCAGGCATTTGTATTATCACAAAATAGTTTTGCTACTCCATCAGTACTCCTATGGATTGTTCAGATCAAAGAGATAAACACTGTGTTTACTAGCATGTTGTCAGATATCTGAGTGAAACATGAGTTCTGTAAGAATTAAACATCATTTCTAATAATTTGTCCCAATATTCACAAATCCCTCCATTAGTTCATATACTCAAGATTTGACTGTGCATATGTTAATAGGTAAAGGACTATACTCAACTAATAGATGCATCAAAAACATTAATAAGCATAGATGTCAGAATACAGTTTGTAATTTTGTTTCAAAGGACAATTGGTTTTGGCTTAAATAAAACCCGTACCTCTGATGTAAGTGTATAATATGTTACTACCAAAATATAAAATATTTGAAATCTAAGATATATTTGATAGACAGATAGGCTTTCTTGCTTTGTAATGAAAACTAAAAGCTTTACCCCAAACAAGCAAATTTTCAGAGTTGGAAAAAAATAAACAACTATCCAAAGTATTGGAATGTTTGGGTTATTAGTTATCTCTATTGTGCCAGTGTTCCCAACTATATTTACCATTTTAACCAATTATACAAATAACTCTAGTTAAATTCACACTGATAAAAAAAGATAAAATGATTTTGTGCTTCTCTTCTGCAAGCAAACTGGCACTAACATAAAGATTGTTAAACTATTCAGAATTGATTTCTTTGAGTACAAAACCTGAGAAGAAATGCCTGGAAGCCATAAACTATATGGCTAAACACTAGTAGAGTTTTGGTGGTTCATATTTCAGTTAGATGTTTCCGTGCATGCTTCACCTTTGTGGACACCTCTTTTTTTTTTTTTTTTTTTTTTTGCCTCTTTTCTGTTTTCTCCTTTTCCCCAAATGTCCAAAGAGGAAGGTGAAAGAAAACCATAGTTGGGACTAGATCCGGATATCCAGGGTTAGTTGACTGTCTAACTCTTCACCATCATTAGGTTTGGAATCACATATATTAGGTTGTTGACCACTTACCAAGCATGATAGAACTATAAACGTACAGCTTCTGGGAATGAGTGAGTTTTTAATAGTTGCAAAAACAAACCAAAACTATTCTTCTATGATGATAAAACTAATGGGGCACGAATTCTACTCCCTCTCTCCAAACTTCATTTCCCTCGGATGAGCGAAGGGGAGAAATAACATATTCCCTCCGAAATTTCACAAAAAATTTTTCTCTAACACCGTAAAACAGTGAGAGAATGTGAATTGCTTGTTCTCTTTTTCTCTGGCTTGAAACTGCACTCACAAAGAGAGTTCGCACCATGTAAAGATTTTTCACAGTTATGTACTAACAAGTCTGCAGGATTTGCTGTACTTATACCAGGAAGTCAGATTTGAAAATAAAACCGTTTTTCTGTTTGTGGATGCATGATGAACATATGGTCAACACCTGGGATTTATAGAGGCCTTTACCTAATAAAACCTTCTGAGACATTCCAAGAATGACAACAAAGTGATGGCATGGAGCAGAACTGCCAAAGGTAATCTTCTTCACCTTCTGGTTCTTTTAAAGCAGAAAACATAAAACTAACAACTTAGTGCCCCCCAAATGCTTATGAAATGTGCATTAAAGAGGTGGGAGCTCACGTTCCCTGACAAAAGTGCCATTATATCCTGACTGTGAGTGTCTCTCTGGATTGTCTCAGAGAGAGCTGGTTTATGAGGAAGATGACTGATTGGTAAGCACAGTATTAAAAAGTAGAGTAAGACAGATTGCAAGATCAAGTTCAAAGTTTTGAAAGTTTTACTTGGAATGTTTTTATAATGGAATGCACTCTTAAGTGATAAAACCACATACAATATGGACTTATGATTTTATAAAATCCTCTTAAATTTAGCTGCAACTTAGGGAAATGTCATTTGCGAGGTGATTCTAAGCTCAACATTGACTTGAAAACTGAAATTCCCAATCAGGAAAAGAAAAGTTGATGAGATTCAAGTTGAAAAAAAAAAAAAAAAAAAAGAATTGTTAAGGCTTCAGAATAAGACAGCTTTAACTTTTAAAGGAAACAAATCTTTTGGGGTGCCTGGGTGGCTTCGTTGGTTAGGCAGCCGACTTTGGCTCAGGTCATGATCTCACGGTCCGTGAGTTCAAGCCCCGCGTTGGGCTCTGTGCTGACAGCTCGGAGCCTGGAGCCTGTTTCAGATTCTGTGTCTCCCTCTCTCTGACCCTCCCCTGTTCATGCTCGGTCTCTCTCTGTCTCAAAAATAAATAAATGTTAAAAAAAAAAAAAAAGAAAACAGATCTTTTTACAAATGTAAATGAAAATAATGTGACCAAAATATTTTGTTGTTTGCAATATTTTGCAAATAATGTTTATTTTTAAAGATAATCACAAAATCAGAATTACCCCAATCCTGAGCTTCACTTGACCCCAGTTCAGACCTCAGCAGCTTATAATATCTAAACCAAGATTCACACTACCTTTAATGACATCTCTCTAATTCACTCAGTTCTCACACTTTACTCCTTCTCTCCAAGAATCAGTCAAATAAGTAGAAGAAAGAGATTATTGCACCCACAAACATGCCCAATTAAACCAATTGACTATTGGTTATCAGAGTTTAGTGCTATAAATACCTGTCAGGGACCAAAAAACAAAAACTCCCCCTATTGTACCTCCCAGAAAAATCAGCCAGCTGATGCCTTCTACAATTATCAGGTGCATGCCATTATCAATGCAAAAAAAAAAAAAAATGTTGCTGCAGCATAGAGAAGAAACCACAGCCCATTCAGCAGAGCTGCTCTTGCTAGAGAAGAGACTGCAAGGTAGCCGAGATGTTCACACTGCGGACCAAGCAGAAATAGAGAAGAGTCTGAGAAGACTATTTGAGGCTGGGTTAAAGAAGTCAAGTGTCAATAATGGTGATTATACCCTTAAGTTACTTTTCCTTAGAGTTCTTTTAAAATACTGTTCTTGTGTTTAGAATGATCACTTGCTTCTACTAGAATACAGGGAGGTGGAATTTTTTCATCTATTATGGCTTATTCTTTTGCTCAGAAAAAAATCTATGAAAGTTACTCATTGAGGAAATAATTTGAGGCATTTAGTTTATTATTGTGTCAAAGTATAAAAGCCTGACCAGTCCAAGGAAAGATTGTTCATCTTTCCTCACATCCCTAGTCTATCTCTTACTCTGGGGAATAAACAGATAGTAAAATAAGTTAGAACAGTCTTTCTTTCAACTGTCGATCATAAATCATTCCTTGGTAGCTGAGGCCTAACGCAGAAGCATTTAACAGTCAGGAGCTGAAATTTTGGTTATCAAAAATGCTATAAGACTCTGACCTTGTGGGTTTTTAATGTCTTCCATTACACATGTGTCTTGCATTTAGAATTCCTTTGTTTTATATGTTCTAATTCATTTGGCTTACATTTAAATACATTTGTAATTAAAAAAAATAAGGACTTCATAGCAAATGCTGAGTACTTTTCTTTGGCAAGAATTTAGATCTTTAGCTGCCCATTAAAGGTAAAGGTAAAATAATAGCAAATAAAACCTAAAGCAAAATCATAGCAAAGAGTGACCAAAGACTTAGGAGGAGAGTTTGTAGCAAATACTGGTCATAAAAAGCACTGAGATTTCATAGCCAATGCCAATCATTAAAGTTAATGGAAAATTCAAAGCAACTGCTAATAATTGAAGTCAATACAGAATTGATAGCACATGCTGATCAGCAATGTTAATGGAAAATTCTCCCACCAAACCGCTCGTTTTCAGATGTCATCTCAGAATAGCAAAAAGCCCTAAGTGTGAGTTTTGACTCTTATGTTGACATTTTCCATTTCTTTGTATTAATCACATGTATATAATGTGAAATAGGCACAGCCTATTGTGGCAACAGGGGTTTAATTATGACTCCAAATGTATTTGCAAAAGTGTATTTCTTATGACTTTGGTGCCCTGAAAATGGCAGTGATCACCTGTTAATTGTGCACAGGGTCCCTGAGAGCTGTCTAGCATGATAATCTGGTCTGCCGATTTGGAATTGTGAAAGGCCCCTTTTCTTAGTATTAAATGCCACTGGTTTTCTCAGTGCGTAAAGAAACCAACAATCCCACAGATAATATATAGTATGAAAATGTAACCTTTCCTGTCCTTTCTGTAACTAAACAAGGAACTTTTCTGCATGTGATCATAGTTCTGAATTTATTCCTGTTATTTCAAAATTTCTGGCTTCAATTATTAGCTTCATTGTGCAGGATAAGCTGTCCAGTGAGCGTGATGACCATCCAGGTAATAGCATTTAGACCACAGGAATCTGGTGGGCAAACATGGAACAGAACTGGTGGAATGTAATTGGGTATTACTTGTCAACATACCTTTTACTGCAGTTGTACAGGTTTATTTTTTACCCCTGACCATGCCTGTACCTTCCATATTTTGCACTTTTCCTCTCCTATCCTCCTTCCTGTTATGCTATCCTACTTGTGTACTCAAAACTTATTTTTCTTTCAGTGCCCAGTCTTAATTCCACTTATACTATGAGACATTATCTGATTATCCCATTTTTACTTATTTGCATCAACAAGCACTCGTCTGTATTGCAGATTTGCTACTCATACTGTCCTGTATTATTCAACATATATTGTTATTTAAATCTTAATCAGGCCAACCGGTATCTCACAATGAGACAATAAACTCCTTTTAACAAAGGATTCAACTTTTCTGATCTTGACCTAAGTGCATACATAAATCTCAGTGGCTTCCACATAAGGAGATGGCATTTAAAAATAAATAAAAAGTGAGAGAACCATTTAAGCTAGAGTCAGACACTCAGGTTTAAGTATTAATTAGCTCCACTATTTAAAAATCCTGGGAGATTTCCCAAGTTACCTCAGCCCCATGAGCACCAGTTTTCTCATTCAGTGAAATGGGAGGATTCCTATGCTGGTCACCTCATCCTACAACTTCTGGGTATCAGAAGCAAATGCGAGTGCACATGTGAATGGGCTATATTTGGATGTGAATGGATGTATTGAGATATATCTCATTATTGTAAAAGAGGTTGAATACATATTCGAGCACAATTTTCAATATATTGTTTTTGATACATAATTTTTATTTATTTTTTTAAGTTTATTTATTTATTTTGAGAGAGAGAGAGAGAGATAGCATGAGAAGGGGAGGGACAGAGAGAGAGGGAGAGAGAGAATCCCAAGCAGACTCTTCACTATCAGCACAGAGCCCGATGCAGGGCTCAAACCCACGAACCATAAAACCATGACCCAAACCAAAATCAAGAATTGAACACTTAATCAAATGAGCCACCCAGGTGTCCCTTAATATAGAGTTTTAAATTCATATTTCAAATATACTTTTAGCTTCTGAGGGAAGACAAAAGAAAATCTACCAAATATGTACTCAAAAAAATAACATAATACAGTGTAATGAGTAGAAGGAAGATGAAGTGAGAGACGGCAGCAAATCGAGCCAGTAACTGTCAGGGAAGAGATGGTCTGTAAACCTGGAGCCTACCGTGGCTCAGTAAGACCAGCATTTTATTTTTCCTTCTCTATAACATTTCTATACAAAAAGGCTGGTTTAAATGTAAATTAGTTTTGAGTGCCAGTATGTTGTATTTCATTAATTGCTCTAATAAAAACTCTATTCTTGTCCTCAAGAAACTTCAATCTGAAGAACAGAATAGTCCTATCAAATAAAGATTTATGAGCTATACCATGTGAAACAGTTCAGATTCCAAGCTTATTAAGTCTTGACCTCATGCTATCCTTTATTTTAGCTAAAAGACAGATAAGAATAGTTATGAAACCTCCAATTCATACACTGTGCTGAAATTACAAAATATAGCTTAATTATCTATTTAATGAGAGAAAATTCAGAAGCACAGGAAGAAAAAAATTGAAAGCGTTAGCCTCATTTGAATAGGGTACAAATCATCTTTTACTTATGTTTTTATAAATAGCATGAACAAGAAAGGAAAATAAATGAAGGAAAAACCAGATGAGGATTTTCTGATATAGAGAATGGTAGAGACCAAGAAATGTATAAGGGAAGACACAAACTCAACTGCCTTCTGAGATGAGACAAGTTATGTAAAGTGAGTGAAATGATAATTTACAGTGAGTGGAGATGTGGAAAATGGAAGGAAAGAACATCTATAAACAAGTGAATTCAAACTTTGGAAACGTTACATGTACCATGCAAAAACCTCCATTACAAAACACCTATAAATGCTGGATAGCCTATTACAAACTTTAGGAAAAAGAAATCTTAGCTGGGAAGACCAAAAAAAAACAAAGAAAAATCTCCAAAACCAAAAATGAGAGGGAACAGCAAATGAGAGCTGACGTTGTTCCTGTCTTTGGAGAGTATCCTGCACATGGTAGCCCACAGGCTTGAGTGCAATTTCCAGAAAAGGACAGGTAATAGGACCTTGGGCCAGAAAAAGTCAGTATTATGACAAAGGCCCTTTGCACTGAGCTCCAAAAGTTAAAGCTCTACATGGCTAATAAAATGGAAAATTGGGAGAAAAATCCTTAGCACAGGGAGATAATAGGAATTCTCTGTTTCAACCTGGGCTCAGACAGGAACAAAATATTGCCCTGAGAATATAGCCTTGGAGCAGTTCCTCTCATGACTTTGGTGTGAAATTTTATATTACCTGTATGAGGTCAAATTCCTAAGCTTAAAAGTTGATATAAAAGGTGAATGAGGGTCCTCCTGAACCCTGCAGTATCTATCAGAAGCAACCAAAATACTTTTTGGAGGAATGTGGCTTTATATCATGAATACTCCTTTGAACATATACTTACAATCTGAAAGTACAGCATATCTGAAGATAAAACCACAGGCATATCCCACAGCAGAATTAGACTCCTAAGAATTTGATAGAACTATTTAGAAAATGTTACAAAAATGAGTTTAAAATAAATATAGTCTTAAAAATATTCAAAATTGTAAGAGTAAGACAATATTGGTAAAGAACAGATATTTTAAATAACCATGTAGAATTTCTAGAAAGAATACAATCATACAGATTAAAAAATTCAGTTTATACCTTAACAATAAATTGAACACGGTGACAAGAGACAGTAAACTAAAAAATATTTCTGAGATAATTACTTAGAATGTAGCACAGAGAGCCTAAGAGGTAGAAAATGTCAAGGAGAAGTTAAAAGACATGAATGCAAAACGAGAAGTCCATTCTATGCATAAATGAACTTCTTAAAGGAAAAAACAGAATGGAAAAGAGATACCAACATTAACTGTGTACGCAGATAATGAGAGAAATGTTTTCCCCAATTGAAAATGTGATTCCTCAGATTTGAGAAACGTAAATCCCAAGGAAGATACGTGAAAATGAATACACATCATAGTAAAACTACAGAATACCCAGTGCAAAGAGAATATTTGCAGAATAAGATAAAGTTTATCACTAACAGATCTTTGGTTAAAGAAGTAAAGGGATAAAATTCTGGAAGAAGAAAAGCAGTGACAAGGAGTTTGAGTTTGATTTTGAGTGTAACATTGTAGAGTATTGAAGAAGGGAGTGATGCAATTTAATGTATATTTTAAAAAATACTGCCATGACTGTTGTATGGTACCATTGATTGTAAGGGTGTATTATTTCTCAGGAACATACCAGTGATAGTGGGATGGCAGCAGTGGGAGAATTGCTGAGATAAGGAACACAGTTTTAAGGTAGCCAGTGAGTTTTGCTAAAAGATTGAAGATGAAAACTGAAAAGTCAAGGGTGACTTGGGCTTCTGGCCTGAACAACTGAGTGCATTGTGCCACCTTTTATTAAAATGGAGAGTACTGGATGGGGAGAAACAGGGGAGGGGAAAATCAAGACCTTTTTACCCTTCATTGAGAACTTTCTGTTGGTTGGGCAGACTTATTAGCACTCGGATATGTATTAATTCATTTCACCTTCACTACCACCCTGAAGGAAGGTACTGCCATCCTTCTCCTTTTAAAGATGAAGAAACTGAGGTAGAGAGACAGTAACTCCCTTGCTGAGGCTCACACAGCTGTTTGACTACAAAGTCCATATTCTCAAGCACTACTCGCCCTTGCCCCTTAGGATGACTCATCTAAATTGAGATGCAGATTTATGATAGGAAACTCCAAGAAAGAGGAGATTTTCCTGAAAATGTCATGATAAAGAGGTTAAGAGAGAGAACTAGCACAGCATAGTAGTTCTCAACTTTTTGTATATTCTCAGCCCATTCTCAAGTCCTAAAATCTCTGGCAGAAAACTTGACGAGAGCAAGAAATCAAAGCAACACCATCATCTATGGCAAAGCTGTGCCACACTGTGCTAACAAAGGCTTCTAAAATCATAGCCCTTCCCCTTGATGGCCCTTCAGCACTGTGCACAACAGAAGCAGAACTCTCCACAGACCTGCACGTGTCCAAGTCTCTGTGAATGAGGCAGGAGGGAGGTACCACAGATGTCAGACCCTGCCCAGCAACTTCATCAGAATATAAGCTACATGAGGTCAGGGATTTTTTTCTGTTTTGTTTCCATTATGTGCTCAACCTAGACCAGCATCTGACATACACTAGACACTTAATAAGCATTAGTTGTACAAATGATTAAAAGTTGTAACACACTGTAACCCCAAATGCCCGACCACTCTCAATAGCCTCACAGAAGTTGCTATTCAAAACAAATAAGCAAATAAAAGAATTCAATCACAGAAAAGGTAAATCATGCACATTGATCAAGAGTCACAAACCTGTGATGGTTTGGGGGCATTCATTAGTAGCAACAGGCTAAGTGAATATCATCAAAGTATGAGATTGCCTTTACCACCTCCAAAACCCAGAAAATGTAGGTTTGGGAGTAATGATCAGTCTATGCTCACAAAGGCTTCAGAGAAAATAGTGTCCTTGATTTAGAGCCAATTTTCAATTTAGAAAAAGAAGACCTGGGTGGATGAAAGGAAGAGGCATGGAAGATAGGGGAACTTGTTTTTAATGAACTGATAACTTCAGAAAGGTCAGTGGAAATAGTCGCTAGAAGGAGGTCAGTAGTGAAAGGAAGAAAATTAGGGCATTAAGCAGTTTTAGAAGAGGTTTATCAGTACATATGATCGCTAGCTAGTGGGTTTTGCATCTGGAGAAGTAGCCAAAAAGGATAGATTTAAACAGCACGGTTGTGATGACTTTCCTTGAAACTCGTAGATCGAAGAAGCTGAATTGTATGTGCCTCCTGATGACGTCAATCCCCAAATTAATTGCTCAGCACTCAAAAGGACAAGTTCTTGGGTTCTCTTGGAATCTTTTGAAGATAATTCTGCCAATCTATGCTTTTTGCCAGGGTCATAGAGGGTAAAATATAAGTCCCTTATATTTGCTGACCTTTGAACTTGGTAGTTATTTGGATTCCAGAACTCTCTACTCTAAACCTAACCAACTGTTCAGTTTGATGGAAGGCTGATGTTCTAGGTGCCAAAACCTGAAGTGCTTCTTAGTTAGATCTGGGAGAAAATGCACTTTGGAAAGAATTTATGCAGATGGTTGGAGATAAGATTGGCAGGATCCCATATGCCTCCTACCTGGTGGAGTTATTTGTAGTGATGACAAGTCCTGAGGTTTTAAGTCTTATAACTGGGAAGCCCTAATGAAGTTTTGAAAGAATTTTCCTCCAATGGCTGAGGTCAGGATTAAGTGGGGCTTGGGTTGCTCCCTTTAGGAGGAGTCATATTGGTTCAAGATGGCTTAGAAGCTGAAGCAATGATCTTCAACCCACCTTACAGAGTATATGTTTTACAGAGCAAAAATTGAACAGTACTTTATTCTCACATGCCCCCTGCAAACTTCACTTTATTTTCCCTAATGCTGAAATTATTTGTACTTTTCTAATGTCATCTCTTAATCATTTAGAGAGATCAATATTGTACCATATTTATATGAAAAAAAATGATTTGAGCTCTCTATACAGTTGGCATATGGATTCCCATTTTCTTACTGTGTGATTGTGTGTGTGTGTGTGTGTGTGTGTGTGTGTGCGCGTGCGTGTGCGTGTGAGTGAGTGTATGAAGAGGAAGGTATGTGGACATGGGTGTTCTCAGTCCATATTTTTGTTGTTCCTTTAAGATTTTAGAGAAATAACAAGATAAAAAATTAAAAGTAATTGTCTAAATGGCATTTTAACTAAATTTTTTCCCAATTCACAAACGCTGAACCTTGTAAGGAAAGCATCACATTCAACCTTTCTAAAGAAATGAACCAAGCTTTGCTATCACTACTTTTTACACTGGTTCCACGTGGGTGGTCTTTTATTTCACAGGACATATTAATCTCCTGTTATACGTGACAACCACTACTGTGTGTCATCTCAGTTCAGGACAATAAAGTGACTCCAGAGTTTCCTTCTCAACTTAGTGATCAGGCTTTTCTTACTGTGACAAATGTTTATGGATTCTTCTAATTACACGTCTGGTTTAAAGCTAAGATACCAAGAGAATACAGTTCTCTTTTGTAAAGTTCCCAAGGTTTTTCTATAATAATCAATTACCATAATGAGTTTTTTTAAAGCTTCCATTCATCATTTTCTTAAAATATATAAACTACGAGGATAAAGATAAATAGCCATATCCAGCATACCCTGAGGCACTCTACCGAAGGTTTCCTTTAAATCAAGATCAACTGGAAAACATGTTGGGTTTTATTTCAAAGTCAATCCTGCTTAGGTTTAAAAAAAAATTGTGTAAAACAAAAAAGAAGTAAAGTAAAATCCATGACAAGCAGGCTTAATAAGAGGACACTAGACAATGCATCATTATCACAGTCACCCCTATAGTCCACATGTGTGCTTGTTAAATGGGTCTCACTAGCTGGCTCTTGTACCATTAAACCTAGACTCCAATTCTCTACATGGGCCTATTCTCACCTATTAACCTATTATCTCCTTCTGTTCTTAGAAAAACAGTACCCAAACTGGGAGTTATTTGGCACATCTTTATCTAAACCAGGGTTTCTCAACCATGGCACTATTTCTATCCTGGGAGGTACGGTTCTTTGCCGTAAGAAGCTATCTTGTACACTGGAGGATGTTCAGCAACATCCCTGGCCTCCATCCACCAGCTGCCAGTAGCACATGCCTCCCCCACCTTAATTGTGACTACCAAAACTTTCTCCAGACATTGACAAGTGTACCTGTGGGGCGAAGTCCCCCTCCTGTTTGAGAACAACTGTCTACTACCTCTGTAAGCTTCCATAAGAATTTAATGTGAGAGCATTCAGTAGAATATTCCAGTGGTATAAAAACAGTTTGAGATTGAGAAAACTGGGGTGAAGAATAATAGCAAGGTGACTCGGCTGGTTGGAGCTTAGAAGGGATGCAGTAGGTAAGATTTGGGTGATAATCGAAGAGACGACCATGAAGTCATGAAAGGGTGTCCTATGTCATTTAGCCAACATTGTCTCTTCTTTTCCTTAAATGCAGACTTATCTATAAGAGAAATTCTTCAAACTCTCTGCTCTTTCCCCTTACTCTCTCCCTTGGTTATCTTACATGTCATATCTCTGTCAGCAACTCTAGAAGGCTCCTTTAGCCTTTGTCTCCTGGCCTAACTTAGACCCGAACTTAGAATGGCTGCTCTGCACCTGCACTGTGTATATACTCTGTGGTCCCACGGTGTCTGCCAAACTCCTGTTCCTCTAGGCTCTCCCCAAGTTGTGCTCATGGCTGTAGAAACAAGGATTTTTTTAATTTTTTGATGTTTTATTTTTTTATTTTTGAGAGAGAGACAGAGAGACAGAGACAGAGAGACAGAGTCTGGTGGGGGTGGGGGGGGGGCATTGAGAGAGGGAGACACAGAATCCGAAGCAGGCTCCAGGCTCTGAGCTGTCAGCACAGAGCCTGATGCAGGGCTCAAACTCACAAACCACGAGATCGTGACCTGAGCTCAAGTCAGATGCTTAACCAACTGCACCACCCAGGCACCCCAGAAACAGAAGCGTTTTTAAGAAAAAATTTAAATGAAAATTATATTGTTTACCTTTGGCCTTCTAGTTTATTTTTATATCATTCTATTCAATATACTACCTGATAAGGCAGAACAGGTGGTAAGCAAAGATTTGAAACAAGAAACGTCTGAGTTCAGTCTTAGTTTTGCCACATTTTAACAATACTGCATCGAGCAAGTCACATTTCTGAGTTTGAATTTCCTACTGTGTAAAATGAAGTGTTCTCAAAAGGCTTAAGTGAGATCCCATATGCAGAGGTTGGGGAAAATCACCCAAAAATGTCTGACATTGAATATGAATTTAATAAAATACATTGTTTTCCTTTCCATTGCCACTCCTTTTACCCTGAATGAGGTTCCTGATCTATATTTTCTTTACAATTTATCTTCCTAGCCGTCAATCCTCTGCCACTGCTCATGGTCTCCTCCTAACATCACCTCCTGACATCACCTGTTTCCCCATGCTTTTATTAAACACTGGCCATGCTTAGCCTGTCTCCTCTCCCCTTTGCTCTTACCCTTACTCTCCCTCCCTTCATTCTTGTTATTGCTTTTGTTACTTAGCATTGTAGTTTTCGTGTACATTACTTTGGTTACTAAATATATTGATCATTTGTTCATATCTCTATTAGCCATTTGTATTTATTCATTTGTGAATTGTCTGTGATCTTTAATCTTTTTTTTTTCTATTTCTGTGCCCTTATTTTTATTTTTCACGTGGGCTTTTACAAAGTCTCGATATGTTAAAAATACTAATCCTTGTTCATATTTTTTTTTAATTTTTTTTGTTCAGTTTGTGAATAGAGTTTCTAAAGGGAAAAATAACAAAATAAAAGACTGATAAAACTGACCATGTTAAAGTTTCCGAATTTGCCCTATTTACCTGTATTTTTTAAAATACAGGTAGGATAGGGGCGCCTGGGTGGCGCAGTCGGTTGGGCGTCCGACTTCAGCCAGGTCACGATCTCGCGGTCTGGGAGTTCGAGCCCCGCAGGCTCAGAGCCTGGAGCCTGTTTCCGATTCTGTGTCTGCCTCTCTCTCTGCCCCTCCCCCGTTCATGCTCTGTCTCTCTCTGTCCCAAAAATAGATAAACGTTGAAAAAAAAAATTTTTTTAAAATACAGGTAGGATAAATTCCCTAATATTAAAACAATGTATATATGTGGATACATAGAAAAAATGAAAGAACTACAATGTATATCTAATATATATTAAGTAATAATCCACAGGGATGAGATTATTGGTTTTATATTTCTTTTCATACTTTTGAATTTCTCCTAAATAACAGTGAATTTGTAATGCTTTTGTAATAAAAACAAAGTGAACAAATATAATTTTAATTGTTTTGTAAAGACAGGTAGGCAAAATTACATGCAAATGCAGTTTTTCTTAATTGGGATTCAGCAACTTCTCTACTCACTGTATACACTCAATAACACTTCGATGATAGTGATGGTAATTTTTAAACGATCTCTTTAAAGTATTATTTTTAATATTTAGTGGTTCTCAATTTGTAGCATGATAAAATACTCTTTTTACATAAGTTCTTTGTGAGAGTGCAATTCAGAAAATAGTAGGCTGGGAACTAGATGAATTAAGTTTGAATTCTACCCTCATCACTTATTAAAAGCATTTCCTTAGACAAGCTCACCAAGATTGTATAGTTCAGTCTTACCTATGTAATTAAAATATCTTTATCTGTTCCTTGCTTTGTGGATACGATGGGCTCAAGAGAAAACAGAGAAAGGATTTGAAAGTCACTGCCAAGTAGTCTTACCTGTTTCATATTTTAATAGTGTTTATATGCCTGCAAAACTTCTTTGTTTTCAAATGGAGTGTGAGACATAATGTCAAATTATCATCCATAAGAGGATGCACCCTTGAAATGTTTTATATGAATACCACCAAAAACACTGTTTTCCCTGTGTTATCATTATTCATTGACTTCTTGACCCTGAAAGCTTCTTATTTATTTTTCCTCTCCCATATATTTCCAAAGAAATATTTTAGATAATCCTAGCCAGTACCTTGAGTTCCAAACAATAACATCTGAGTTGTGACTAAAAATAAATATAAATATGTACCATCCAAACTAACCTTTAAACTGAAGATACCACTTGTGTATCTGAAAGAAAGTAAGAACCATCTTAAAATATGGGTATAAATTGCCATAAGTACAGTCAGCCTCCTTTAACTAGTATCTTTGGCATATTATAGACCTTACTAGACATAATTTTTAGATAAATGATACTTTATTTGATACTTATTTATGGGGTGAAAATGACTGGGTTGCCTCAAAATAAAATATATCCTATGACAATGACTTATACAGAACATTGAGTTTATGGAAAAAGCAGTGGTCCAGAGAAATAACTTCTTTATTTATGTCAAAGATTTAAAAAATGCTACATTTAATTTTAATATCATGATGAGCAGTATTCCCCCTGCCTGATAGGCCTCATTACACTGCAGCATGTACAGTATTTGCCTTATTTAACAATTTTTATCAATCATTTAAAAATGGGTAACGCTCTCAGAAAAGAAGTGATAGATATGTAGTATACAGGTTCTTAGCTCTACAAAAATTTGCACTCAATTGTGAAGGATAATAAAAAATTAGAACAAAAAGGTTTTTCGTAAATCCTGGGCCCATGATTTGATTCACTCAGCAACCAAATACACAATCGTATAATTGTATAAGAACTGTAATTCCTATTCACTACAAACATCTCTCTGCTTTTCTTCTTAATAATTGTTTAATTCCATCTACCTACTTGAATTCCTCAAATTTGTGTGAACATCACCTTCCTGTTACTCTTAGACTCTCCCTTATAATTGTCACCAATGTTTATCCTTCCCATTTTTCTGTAGTGTTAAGCAGTCTCAATCACTGGCCCCTTTCTAAAGTTCTCTTAAAATGTGAATGTGCAAAGCAGGTAAACAAATACAACAGTGATATGGAAACTTCTACTACCCCAAATAATTTCTGAACCAGTTAACAGAAGGAAGAAAAATTATGAATCAAAACCTTTTGCTTAAATAGAATCTTTCATTCTTCAAAGCATCATGTGTTTCTTTTATTTCATTATCATATTTTAATTAATCTTCTCTTTCAGATATTCCTGTTCGAATTTTACCTTACTCTTATTCTTTGTTTGTTTGTTTGTTTATTTTGAGAAAGAGAGAGAGAGAGAGAGAGAGAGAGAGAGAGAGACTGTGTATGTGAGTGGGGGAGGGGCAGAGAGAGAGAGAGAAAGAGACAATCCCAAGCAAGTTCCATGCTGTCAGCGCAGAGCCTGATGTGGGGTTCGAGCCCACAAACTGTGAGATTGTGACCTGAGCCTAAAGCTAGAGTCTGATGCTTAACCAACTGAGCCACCCAGGCACCCCACCTCACTCTTGTTCTTATTCATATCATTCATAGCATCTTACTTTTAGATTTTTACCTGTGCTTTTATATTGTTTCAAAATTGTTTCGAAAACACTGCCTTCATATTAGGTGATACTAAGTGAATATAATCCCTGGTCCTGTCTCTTCCTTGCCTCTGTCCAAATATTTTAACTTCTCTGAGTCCTAGCACCTCTGGTATAAAATAAGAATATTTTGGGTAAATATTAAAATAAGAATCAGCTATGAAATAATATATTTTATTAAATAATTATTATATTTCCTCTCAGCAGGAAATTTATGATTTTGTGATTAATGGAATATTCAAACAGTAACTTTTTAAATTCATTTATTATGCCCCCCCCCCAACTAGAATATAAGCTACTTCACAAATAGGAACTTTGGGGGAGCCTGGGTGTCTCAGTTGGTTGAGCATCCGACTTTGGTTCAGGTCATGATCTCGCGGTCTGTGAGCTCGAGCCCCGTGTCAGGCTCTGTGCTGACAGCTCAGAGCCTGGAGCCTGTTTCAGATTCTGTGTCTCCCTCTCTCTCTCTGCCCCTCCCCCACTCATGCTCTGTCTGTCAAAAATAAATAAACATTTTTTTTTAATTAAAAAAAAAATAGGAACTTTGTTTTACTCACAGTTAAACTCAGAGCCTTAGAACAGTGTTATGGTGGGGCACCTGGGTGGCTCAGATGATTAAGCGTCCAACTTCGACTCAGGTCATGATCTTGCGGTTTTGTGAGTTCGAGCCGCACTTTGGGCTCTGTGCTGACAGCTCGGAGCCTGGAGCCTGCTTCGGATTCTGTGTCTCCCTCTCCCCCTGCCCCACTTGTACTCTGTCTCTCTCTCTCAAAAATAAATAAACATTGAAAAAATTTTTTAAAAGAACAGTATTTTGGTATCAGGTAGAAGCTCAGAAAGAATATGCAGAATTAAATTAACAAATATTATTTGCATTTCTAAAATATCTTTGCAACTCTTACCAATTGAAAGAACTTGATTTTGTTTTTATTAAAATATATTAAAAATTGTTCACTCATACTTGGGAATCAAAGAAAAAATATCCAACCCTAAGTCAACTGTCTTAGATTCTTAAAGGGATAGCTTTTTTTTTTTTTTTTTTTAAGAATAATGCTTAAATTCATCAACCTTACTCTGCCACACCAAAGAGGTATTGGAAAATAAAAGGATTTGCATGGGTACAACATAAAAAGCCATGTAGAGCCCCCTGGGATAATTTTTCAAAATGGTGTACCATGTTTTAACCGTGTAATTCTCATTGACCTTAATGGGAGTCATGCAGCTAAAACCACAAATACCTCTTTTAAATCATATCTCTAAGTGTTCTGTCACTAATGCTAGTAAGTAATAAAATGGTACACTTTCTTTCTAGACATATAAACATTACCATGTTTATATCAGCATAATTGTGAACTTTTTGTACCATTATAGCTAGATTTTCATTATGCGATCATTAGCTTTTTGATAGCATAAAGACCCAACTTTCAATGGATGTTGGTAGGACATTTTTTTAACCATATTTGATTGTAATAAGACAGCATTGTCCTGATGGGAAATAATATCTTTTTATATGTACATTTGCATTAGAAATCATCCACTAAGATACTTATTTATGTCTTTCTGAAGACAGCCTTCTGATGTAGATCTATAGTTTGGGAAATATGTGGCCATGTGATGACTTTTTGTTATAAAACAAATACAGTCTCAGCACCTTGCTGGCCTACTGTAAATATATGATTTTTAATAAAAGAAGAATAAACATTTAAACATTTATTTGCCAAAATATATTAGTTATGACCTGCAATATGGCTGTAGTCCTAAATTTCTTCTAAATATAAGGTGTCCACTGTGCCAGATTATATGATGACTTCACAATATGGGCAAATGTTCACCAGAAACCATAAGGCGGTTTCTAATAAAGTCAGCTATTACATAGTACAAAAAGCTATTACATAGTAATTCATTTCAACAGTTTCAGAATAGAAATGATTGAAAAAAAATGAATAGGCTGAATACATTAGGCTCTCTGAATTTTTTTGTTACTGTTTAAGCAACACTCACAAGGTATTTTATTATCACAGGATCTTAGCACTAGAAAGAATATCAATGACCTCATAGTCCAGCTTTTTCCTTTTGCCTCCCATTTGCAGATGAGCAAACTCAGAATGACTAAAGTATGTTTTTCCCAATTAAAAACCTTTAGTCATATATAGTTCTAAAACCATCATTTTACTTTTTTAATCTATTTTTAAAGGTGAATTGTACAGAGAGTTTACAGTCTGTGGGCAAGTGCAGACCTTGCCCCTTCCCCACCCTCATACCCAAGTGAACATAATATGATTAAACAGTTATCTTCCTGAGTTTATATTCATAGAGAGTGTTCATTTGTTTCTGAGCAAGTATTTAAAAAGGTTTCTGCTGGGGCGCCTGGGTGGCGCAGTCGGTTAGGCGTCCGACTTCAGCCAGGTCACGATCTCGCGGTCCGGGAGTTCGAGCCCCGCGTCAGGCTCTGGGCTGATGGCTCAGAGCCTGGAGCCTGCTTCCGATTCTGTGTCTCCCTCTCTCTCTGCCCCTCCCCCGTTCATGCTCTGTCTCTCTCTGTCCCAAAAATAAATAAATGTTGAAAAAAAATTTAAAAAAAAAATAAATAAAAAGGTTTCTGCTTAGTGAAGAGTCTATTCATAGTGATTTAAGACCATGTTTAAGACACCCACGTCATAGTCACAGCTCAGGCAGAGAGACAGAGGAAACTGGCGCTGCCAATCATGTCTGGCATGAGACAGGTGCTCTTTGACTATTAGATGTATGGGACCCGTGGTATCTGCTTGGATCTTAAGTACACTCCGAGAACTGCCAGCTAGGATCAGGAACCTGAGCAGCTAAGAGGCAGTGGGACATCAACAGCTCTCAGTGGTGACCGAGGGGGGAAAGACGTGTGTTGTGTGGGAAGGCAGGGGCTAAGACAATAGGTTTAAACAAACTGAGGGTCCACGGAGGACAGTGAAAAAGAGAAGGAAACAGAAATTTGTCTACCACTGCAAGAGGCGGTCACTAGAGGGACCCCAGAGTCCAAACAAAAGTTGAGGGGATGAGTAAAGCGGAATAGTGAACACATCTCGGAAACTTCCTTCCCAACACACATCCACACATGCACATGCCCACATGCGTGCACAGAAGGACTCTCTCAGAATAGATCCCTTGGTCCTGAAGTAAGGTTGTCCTTGTGTGTTCTTTTACATTTTGTGTGAGTGCTTGGCTGGCTAATGGATGGACCGTTTCATTTGGAACTATACCACTACTTCCTTGCGTGGTGAAGGAACAGAGGTAGAGTTAGATATTTGAGGAAAGAACATTAGAGATTGTTATAAAGAAGACCAGCAGAACACAGTTGATCCAGGGGGGTTGGGGGGGTATCTAAAATGGATTTATTTTGGAGATCTAGAATGGATTTATTCTCTTAACTATATTTGGTGAAGAGTTTTATCCACTCTGGCATTGAAAACTCAGAACCCCACTCTAAATAATTCAATTTATTGTATATGGTAATTGTATAATGGATGATATATAGTTATCTCTTGGTATAGTTGGGTAAATCATTTATAATGAATATTTTTATTACCTTCATGAACCTTACGAAGTTTTATATTAGTATTTGTTATATAGTATAGCTTATATATAACATTGTATATCTTATATACAGCTATCCTATATTATTATAGAAATGCCCTCAACTTACAGAATGGTATCAGGCAAATAGCAGTTATGTGTAATGAAACTTATTAATGATTATCTTTTTCTTAAAGTGATACTTATTGTACATGCAGACTAAAGTATCATTAAGGTTGGTCAATTTAGATCAATTATCTGTCTAACCAAGTGAACTCAGCATTAAAGCTCTATAGAGCCTTTTTGGGTGACAAAAACACTACCAGGTAGAATCGACTGTTACATGTCCTTTAAGACACTTCCTTTCTCTCCTGGTAATCTATTTTTTGGGTTGTTCCATGTAGAGGCAATGACGCATAATGGTTAATATCATGGGCTCTACATATGTTCATTGGTTAAAATCCTGCTTCCACCCCCTCATTATTTGTGTGACTGAACTCAATTTGTGTGACTAAACCTCTCCAAATCTAATGGAATAAAGGTAATAATAGTGGTTGCCTCATCAATGTACACTGGTTAGCCCAGTGAACAACACATAGTAAATGTTCATTAAAAGTCATTATTATTATACTACTAATATGACTACTTTGACCTTTCTGTGGATATAGGTATAGTGTTTCCCCTTTCTCTCTTTATTTACTTCTGTGGATTCTCAACCTTGAACTTACTTTGGTGACCTAATTTAGTTTTTATATTCCTGAAATTACTTCTTTTTATTGAATCTTCTACTCTGTCAGAAAATGATATTTTGCCAAACCCAGCCTGACAACCCAACCTTGACTTCTGATATTTGATGGTTTACCGTGGTATTCTTTGACCCATATTACACCCTGACAATAATTAATTCTGCTTTACTAAGGCAGTAGATGTCCAAGTCTTTCTGGTTCACACTATTGGCTGGCACACGAATGTTTTATTAGCTTTTTCATAATTTTTATAATAATAAAAACATTTACTATATTCTGCCACAGACCTGGCAGGGAAGCTCCAGATAAAAGGTCTCAATGGAGATATTTTTGACACAGCTGTGCCATCAGTTATGATTAGCTCACCCTGAAGAATAGTCCCAAAATAGGTCATCAATTGTCACTAAATTCCTTGGTCAGAGATTATAGCCCCAACCCAGCATGCCACCTAGCAAATGTCTATACTTAGAAGCAGAAGACAAAAAAAAAAAAAAAGAAAGAAAGAAAAAAAGAAAAAGAAAAAGAAAAAGAAAAAGAAAAAGAAAGAAAGAGAGGGAGAGAGAGAATGTAATAAACCTATGCAAATCTATCACTGCTATTGGGAAAGATTTCTCAAAATGAGTGCCCCAACAATAGTATCCATTTATCTCTTTCTCATAACCATCCTTTTGTTTGTAGTTTTAGCCACTATTTGTATACCCTGCATACGAAGACATTACTTTGTAAGAATTCTGTACAATGAATATTTGGATAAGCATTCACAGAGGTCTTGTAAAACCACATTGTTTTATGAATCTCACAGACTATCTACTCAAAAGCTGCATGAATATGGAGGAATAAAGGACAATGTCTAGTGTACTTGCTTCCCAGGACTTTAAAGCTCTGCAATTGTTGCCAGAATTTGTACTCTGTGGCACAGGTTGGGTTCTCCAGACTTTGAGGTTGAGACTAGGCATGTGTATTAGAGGTCAATACCTATGGAAGGGATGAGAAGGAAGTAGGATTGGGCAGAGGGAGAAGTTGAACTATTATAAAGGCCTAAGAAAGCCTTGGTCAACTGCTAGAACATATGTCCCAAGAAACTGGCAAAGCTGGACCTTTATGTGTCTGCCTTCATCAGTCATTGCATGTGGACTATCCCAGAAAAGGTAAACCTTGGCCTTTTCAGGTAGAAGCTGTGTAAAGACAGCATTCCTGGCAACTAGACAGTAACTTTCTTGAGAACCTAGGCACTGAATCTCCTGGTCCATCACAATGTATGATGGACCTGGTCTACCACTACTGAAAGAGAGAGCAGGGGAGGGGCAGAGAGAGAGAGGAAGAGAAAGAGAATCCCAAGCAGGCACCACACTGTGAGTGCAGAGCCTGATGCAGGGCTCGAACTCATGAACTGTGAGATCATGACTCAAGCCGAAATCAAGAGTTGGAACACTCATGCACCCCTGTATTTTGTTATACCTAGAACAGGACATTTTGCATAAATGACAGTATTCAATTGCTTCTCCCTTCTCATCCCTCCTGCTTTATACCACTACCTCCCCTCCTCCCTTCTCTCCCCAGTACATACTTCTAGGAAAGTTAGAGGGCAGGCTCTGTGCTTAGTCTTCTTGCATAGTTTCTTTATGCAGATGAGAAAGGATGCTATAAAGTTCAAGGTCCTATACTTAGTACAAAGAACCTAAACCCAGTTGGTCCAAGATCTGTCTGTAAATCCCATTTATTAGCTACTGAACTATATTGCCTCCACATGAAGTCACTCAGACACCACATCCATGATTATCAGTATTTTAATCTGGCATGTTTATATATGGACACCATACTTTTCAAATCAGTCTCTCAAATGACACACTCTATTTCCTCATTTTACTTCTCACTTTCTTGGTTAGTCAGCAGAAATTTCCATAGTACGTTGCCCCATTTTTATAAAAAGTGGATGACAGTTATCAGAAGTATATTGCTCATAAAAAATAAAAAAAAGAAAGGAAAGAAGGAAAGGAGGAAAGAAAGAAACTTTGGAGTATATGAAGTATTTTGCCCATAAAAGCTGATGTACATTTCTTACCACTTCAAATAAATTTGCAAGTCTTAAGCACTGTGATGAGTATTCTGAAAAGTCTGTGGTCTCTCATATCAATTTCTTGATTGCATATTTTTCACATAGCCATCTTCAGCTTCTCCTTCAGCTAGGAGTATCATTAACAAAAAATAGAAATCCAAGTTCTAAAACACCTGTTGTTCTACCTTTCCTCAAGTTAAGCTTCTATGACAGGATCACAGATATGGTCACCTGAGGTGTATCTGGGACCCAGTACAGACTCTAGCTAAAGCTATGGAAGAACTGCTCTAAGTTTCCCACAGGCAACTGTCAAGCCATACCCAAGCCCAGCCCATTTAAAGAGGTTAAGTACTAATCCTTAGCACTAATGCTTCATAGTATGGGACTGGAACCATTTAGCCACACTGAAAGCCAGAAGATCCTGAGACTGGTTGCTCACTCATTTTATAATTTACAGTATAGAGTGACTTGCAAATAGATAAAAAAAGGCTTTGCCAATTTCTTGGTAGTGAACTTTCACATCAGTATAGTGAACAATTCATCAGCTACCTGTTATCTGTTGTTTCCTCATTGTTTCATATTACTGTTATTAAACCACTGATTAGCTAAGTTCTCTTCAGTATAAATTTAACACCTAAGCCATCCAGTCTTAATTCCCATAGATGATTATTTCACAGAATGTTGGTGAGTAGTGTATTTTGCTTCTGCTTTTCCCAGTACTCAGGGGGCATTTCTAGAATATAAGACAAGCGCTCTTACTACAGTTATATTAAGATATTTAATAGGAGGCACTACATTAAACATATAATTTTTTTTTCCTCTGTGTTGCATCTCTGATCTGAGATTCCCTTCGGTCAGCCATGCAACACAGAATGTGAACAGAATGTGCTGGCTATGTTCCTCTCTATTTCTCACATTGGACCTACATTCATTAGAGTACTCTTTCTTCTCATTCTTCACAGAATGTCCTGATTCTTGTAGGGTCATACAAATAGCTGTCCAGTGCAAAAGAATTCTCTGCCACGAGACCAATCCTCTTCATGCTTCAATTGAAATATACTCTAGCTATTGGTTTCTGAGAATCTATCAAATATGCACTGTGGGAACAGACCAAATCTCTTAGATGGATTAAAACTGTAGGTATGTAGGCTCCACTGCTCCACAACCATATTGAATTGGAATCTCTAGAGACAGAGTCTGGAAATCTGCTTTGTAACAAAGACCCGTAGTGACCCTTAGGCATATGAAAATTTGAGAACCATTGAATCATCAGAGGGCAGTTAACCTATTTTCAGTCTATGGCTCAGTATCAAAGAACTCTTGATAATGTAAGGACCCTGGGGACACCTGGTCACAATGGCTCTGTCAGTAGCTGTTTTGAAGCATGCCTCTACTCTTACCATTTAAAAGTGAAAGATAAAATATTAAATGAAAACACCCTAACACAAAGCCTGGTTCAAAAACAAACCAAACATTTTCGTGGACTAGAAAAATTGGAAAGTGTGGCTGAATATAAATGACTTGTGGGCTCCTGAACCAGAAGCTGGTAGTGGGGATAGAGGCTCAGTTCCTCTGTTCCAGCTCTGCTCCTTGAAGCAAGGGGATTCTTTGGGCTCTAAACCCATGAAAGAGGCTAGAATTCAGAATCTGAATTATGGTTTTATGCAAATTATGGGCTATGGGAAGCAGAAGGATAAAGAACCATTTCATGATCAGCACTAAGCCAAAATAAAGGAAAAGAAAAGCCAATAACAAAATCAAACCAAACCAACCAAACAAAAAACCCTCCTACTCCTAATGACCCTGAAAACCCAAATCTAAAATAACTGAAGAAATTGCATGCAAAGGAAGACAACACAATCCACAGTTAACAAAATCAGTAATTAAAACACGACTTCACTTCAGATATAACTAATGGAAAGAGCCAATGACTGAAAAATGAAAATCAGTGTGATATGTTTATGATGTCAGTTCCCCAGAGGGAAGCAATCTCCCTCTCTCACCACCATTGTGTGTCTCCAAGGTCTTCAGTGACTGCTCAGGATTATCCTACTGTAATATGGCCCCGTATGACAGTTCTATTAAATCACCTCAACAGAGTTCAGAGATAATAACAAAGATTTAGAAGGAGGGCACTACTTCATGTTTAGAAATAGGGTAACTGGGGTGAAGTTAATGATTGAAGCTAAAACTTAATTCTAAGTTTAAAAGAAAAGCAACAAGGAATGCCGGAGTGGTTCAGTAGGTTAAGTGTCTGACTCTTGGTTTCAGTTCAGGTTATGATCTCACCATTGTGAGACGGGCATGGAGCCTGCTTTGGATGTTTGCTTTCCCTCCCTCTCTGCCCCTTCCCTACTCACTCATGTGCGCTCTCTCTCTCGCTCTCCCTCGCTCTCTCTCAAAAATATATAAATAAACTTAAAAAAATAAATAAATAAAAGAAAGGCAACAACAACCAAAAGTTCTCCCTGCTCATTGACTTAGTCATTAGTCTTATTTATCTCTCTTCTCTAAGACCCGCCTTGCATCTTTGATTATATTGTGGTGTATAGAGCAGCCCTAAAACGTTTTGTCCATCGTTTGTCTGCAGATGTGGAAAAGCAATTTAAAACAAGGCTCCTCTAAGCTTTCTCACTGCAGAGGCCACGTGATGCGTAGTGTGCCATCTCTTTTGTGAGTATGAATGATACAGGAGTTTTTTGGTTTCCCATGTGTCACAGTCAACTACATAGGGTCCAATAGCAAATCATGTTTTAAACTGATTGCAGAGGAGGTGACCAGGAGATAAACTGGCTGAGGAAACTCAGCCATTCAGAAGGCAGCAATGTGAATTATCTACCCATAAGTGATGTCTTTTCATGTGAGACATAATAACATCATTCCAGAAAATGGTTTTCATGACCTCTTACTTGTAGGATATCCAGGAATTATCTGCATGAAGGCATTGACAAGAAGATAGATATGGTGGCTCAGACTTGATTCTCACATTAAACATGATAAAGACATGTAACACATGATGGGATAGCTAATAAAATATTTTAGAGTTACCTAATTTTTCATGAAAAGGAATAACAAAAAAAATTGTAGGCTCAATCGGTTTTTATCTCAATCTCAGATCCCACCACAAAATCTCCAGCTCTTTGATAGCTTTATAAGGAGTTGCATATAAACTATATATTGCATATATTGCATAGCTTTCAACTTTGGAAGATTTCAGACACATACTTTATCATGCTTCATCCCCTAAGTGAAATGGGAAGGATAAAAAATATTGTAGGCAACTAGGGATGTCCAAGCACAGATCATAGAAAGAAATTAATAATCTTTTACCTCTTTCCTTCTCTTCTTTTTCTTTCTTTACTTCCTTCCTTCTTTTTTCTGTAATTTGTTATTCAAATATTCATGAAAAATCCATTCAAACCTTCAGAGTTGTACTCAAAATAACTAAGTGTGCTGAGAATATAAAAGCAGAAAGGGGCAATCTAACTTTATAGGATGTTGCTTTCAGGAAAATAACATAAAGCACTATTTGAACATGGGAGATGCACTAGATTCTCCCTGGAATAGTAAGGAAAGTCTAGCAAAGGATTTAAGGAATTACCTGAGACCTGAAGGATTAGCACAAATTTTCCCTGCAGAGAAGTAGGGGCAGATTGTTTCAGAATAAAGAGGAAGGTCGTCCATAGAGGAGATACGGGCATGAGAAAGCATATATTTGCAAACAATTACAAGGAAGCCAGTTCTGTTCCTTAGTAATAATATTGTCATGGTTAATTTTATGTGTCAATTGGCTAGGTTATAAGTCCCGGTTGTTTGGTCAAATGCTAGTCTATATGTTGCTATGAAGGTGTGTAGATGTGATTACCTGCCATAATGTGGGTGGGCCTCATCCATTCAGTTGAAGGCCTTAAGAGCAAAAACTGAGGTTTCTTGGAGAAAATTAAATGCTGGGAATTCTGCCTCAAGCATGTAACATAGCAATCCTGACCATATTTCTGCCCCATAATCCAGCATGCTGGTTCTGCCCTGCAAATTTTAGACCTGTTAGTCCCCACTCCCATGAATCAATTCCTTAAAATCTCTTCCTTCCTTCCTTCCTTCCTTCCTTCCTTCCTTCCTTTCCTTTTCCCTCTCTTTTCTCCTCCCTCTCTCCCTCCCCACTCTCTTTCTACCTTTCTCTCTTTTTCTCTCCCCTCCCTCCCTCTTTTACTCCTATTGGCCTGTTTCTCTAAAAAAATGTCTACTGATGCAAATACTAACACATAGTGAGTATTGGTTGACTCATCTGATTAACTTCTCATTATAACCATTTAAGTGATGTAAAGACAGAGAAACTGAGATGTATTTAAAGAAAAACAAACAAACAAACTTGCCTAAAGCCAGTCAGTTAGTGATGTAGCTGTGATTTGAACTGCTTTGTGTGACTCCACCTTCACTTTTAATTACTATATTGCTTCTTTAGAATTTAAGTTGTAGGAGCTAATACATAATATTCAAATAAGGGGCAATATGCTCAGTATGAGAAAGATCAGTCTTCCTATCAAATGAAACAGAGATTGGAGACCAAAGAAGTTGTTGAAAATCATGAGTTAATCTTTTTAATAAAATTTCCCAGAGCACCAGTGTTCCCATTTGACATCTCTAAGTCATTGACTGCCAACTGGCTTCTCATGAACATATTCAGTATGCTTCTCTTCTCTAACTTGACATGACTGCTGATTGAATCTAAACACTGTCTTCCTCCTCAATAAATTTATGTTAAAAAATGATGTAAAAAGAAAAAGAAAGAAAGAAAGCCATTTGTTAGACATCAAAATGGCTGCAGTGGAATTGTCTCATGCATACCAGGGTGTATGTGTTCAGTAGTTATTAACATTGTGTTGTTAACATTGACAAGTAAATAATAACATGTAAAGCCATGCATTCAGTTCTGCTAAAACATGTAGCTGCAGACCCTGCCTTCTAGGAAGTTATAATCTAGTAGAACGTGTTCAAAAGTAACTGTAATACAAGTAAATTACAAGAAATACCTAATGAGAATTGGAGATAATACTCTGTTGTTAGGAAGAGACCATCATCACATCTTCTGTAGTTAAACATTAGCAAATCAGGAAGACATTTTAGGCATTACTATGATCTAAAATTAATTTTTTTCCATGTGACTTGGCTGATTTTAACACAGTGGTTTTTACAGCAACAACATATGATTTTTTTAAAGTTTGTATTTCTTTTGCCTCTTTCATTGCTTTCCAAACAACAGAAAAGGCTTTGATGCTTCATAGCACCCAATTTTTAGATTCCCATCTATGGATATCTGTTCTTCTGCTTCCTCATTTGCCTTTCTTCCTTCTTCTCACACTCATCTTATTTTGGCTGTCACTGTCAGATTCATCTTACAACTCCTCTGGTGCATGGATAGGGAGAAGATGTTACATAGAGTCAGAAGGATGTATTTTAGAGTCTCGTCAACCTCTGTTTACTTACTGTATCACCTTGACACAGCCTATATGAGATTTATGATGATTTGTCTTTGATATATATTGTCAGAGCTCGATTAATGTTCATTCTCTTAAATCTTTTGGTGATTTACCATTGAACATTGGATAAATTTGCAAGTGATTTAGTACTTTAGTGTGAAAAGGAATGACTTGTGCAATTTGGTCTTAGCCTACCTACCTGAGTCCATGTGGGCTGTTATAACAGAAGTCCACAGAGTAGATGGTTTATGAAAACAGAAATTTATGCCTCACAGTTCTGAAGTTATAAACAGCAAGATTAAGGCCCAGGAGTTTTTGGTGTCTGGTGAGAACCTACTTTCTCCTTCATAGATGGCCTTCTTTTCACTGCATTCTCACATGGTACAAGGGGCAAGGGAGTTCTCTATGATCTCTCCTGTAAGGGCACTAATTCCATTCATAAGGGCTCCACCCTCATCACCTAATCACTTCTCAAAGCCTTCAACCCAAAATACTATCACATGGGATTATGTTTCAACATAAGAATTTTGAGGGTAAATAAGCATTCAGTCTATAATACTACACTTCCAGTATTTGCCCTGGGCCTGTTTGATATAGATTGTCAGCTAAAGGAAGACCAGTCCATTTATTGTCCTAACAGTAAATCATTTTTCCCATCAACTTTTTGGTTCTTTATTAGACAAACATAGAGATTTTGTGGGATCTAAATTTTATGCAACTTGGATGGTCTACTTTTAAAAGGACTGGAGGGACGGAGAGAGGGAAAACATTATGAATACAACAGGGAGTATACAGGTTTGGGGACCCATGCACCTCAAAGTTCATTTGTTTCCTAGTATATCTTCCTTTGCCCATCGAACCCTTTGATCAGATATTTCCTTTCCCTTTTCTCTGCTTATTAAATATAACCAACTGTCAGCTGAAATAGTGCCTCCTCTCTGAAGACTGGCTAGTGTTTCCAGCCCAGTGCAGTATTTTTCTCCTTGGAATTCTTCTAGCACTTATTACTGCACTCTTAATTTAGGCTGCATTACACACTGATTTCTACAGTTACTTAAGTTGGTGTGCGTATATGATTTTACAAAATTGCTAATTTGATTACCAATTCCTGGGTTCTGTTCCAACCCCCACCCCTAGCCCATCTTACTGTTTTGTGTATACAGGTGCTCAGTATTTGTTTGTTGATTCACATCGAAGATGATATTTCCAAGATCCTTTTTTTTTAGTGAAAAGACAGCACAAGTTGTGTTTTCCCTAAATAGAAATTGCTCCAATTATAATTTCAAAGGCACTAAACCTACCCAATTAAAATTAAATAAAGTTATTTTTATTTACATATTATATAAAATGTGTCAAGTAAACGAAATCGTTATGTACAATAGATTTCTTCTAAAAATTAATGCTGAAGAGAATTATGTGGCATCTACCCTTCCTTTTTTTTTTTTTTGGTTACATTTTAGTACATTTATGTGAGGATAATTTTCTTAAATTTTTACTAAACAATCAGCTCAATGCATTTTATAGTTTCTTTTCCTACAGAAGGCTACCTCTAAAATAGTATCCATATGAAAGAGAGTATATTTCTAAATGAAGTGTCATTAAAAGCAGCAAGAAGGAGAGCATTTATGCACCATGTCTTAAACCACCCTTCCTTCATTTGTACTGCTGCCGAAGTATATTTCTTAAGCCCTTGATGTGACTATATCAGCAAAATATAATAAATTAACATGAGTAATCCTCGACTTTTATTATACTGTATCTTTTCACATGAAAAGCATATAAGTAGGCATGAAATACCATGAATTTTCTACCCCTAACTGCATTATATAAAGAGCTGTCGTAGGCATATGAAGTGCTTTTAATCTGAATGAACTTCATTAGCTTTGGATTTAGTTGTGCATTCAGGGTACAAGTTGAAAGGCCTACCTGTTTGCTCAGGCTTTTCTTAGAGTTTGCCCGAGCAACACAGAGGGGATATAGTGAGATGGGATAGAGGTAGTTAGAGAAATAATTCTGAGAGGCACTTTTGAACACTCACAGAGATCTCTTTACCTCAGGATGCATTTCATCTAGAACTGGTCAGGAATTGTCTTCTGGGAGCTTCTAGTCAAGCCTTCAGGGAGTGTCTATTCCCTCTGGACCATGAGGAACCTGAGACCAGGCATGATATGTGGGAACTTGTAGGGTACAGGAGAGAGAGGAAAGGCATCACAACAGAAACAACTGGCATTTTTCAAGGGCTTCCTCCGGACCAGGTGTTACTTTAGCTGTTGTACACATCTTAGTGTTTAAGCCTCACAACAACCCTATGAAGTATATATGGTCACTTTCCTCATTTTGCAGATGCCATGTGAAGGTCAGAGAGGTTAAATAACTGGCCCAGGGTTACACCATTAGGTACAAGCAGAGTGGAGATTTGAAGCCAGACAGTCTGGCTCCAGAGGCACTCTTGAGCCTCTCTGGTATGCAGAGTGCACAAAATAAAGAAGTGATTAAAAAGACAAGAACTCTGTGTTTAAGAAGTTTACGTTTTATTGAGGGATGGCTCTTATGTAAAAGCAGAATAATACATTACTACTAATATACTACTTAAGCATTGCTTATAAGTAAAATACAGGGGACTTAAAAGATAAAAGACATAAAAGATAAAATAAAGATACTGTCCCCATGGAAGACAACAACCCGGCTAGCCCACACATGGCCCTGAGGTCTCCATTAGACAGGGAGTGACTCTAGGCTAAGCACAGGCACATGTGCGTACATGAGTGGGTGGGGGGGGCACAATTTCTGTTCTCAAAATTCCTGACCTGATGGTGAGTCATTGATGAAAAAAATATGTCCATAAATATGGATATATTCCATAATTATGTCACAGACCACAATAAGTACTGGGATAAGGGAAGTGAAGCTCAGAGCAACGGAAGTGCAGAGCAACAGGAATTTTACCAATGCTGGTATTCAGGAAGGACTTCCTGGAGGAGGCGATGATGTTTAGATGTGGAGTTTGTAGCATTTCACTATATATTAATGGGGGGAAGAGGAGGAATGCCAGAAAGAAATAAGAGCAGAAGCAAAGTGAAAGATGAGGCTTGCCCACAACATATTCTGTGGATACCATACATGTCTGGAAGGGCAGCACTGTATGAGTGGGGAAGTGTGGAAAGGTAAGGAGTGGGAACTAAAAATCATGCAGCTGGGTACTACACTTGATCTTAGCCAAAAGTCCAAGAAGCGATTCATGCAGCTGGGTAAAAACCATGCTCTAAACGTATTATAATGTCTCCACAATGTGTGGGGTCTCTCATTGGAAACTATGGGGCTTACCTGTGGTTCTCCTATAAGGGGGATGCTTGCTGAGAAAAGTGTTGCTGGAAGACTCCTCTTACAGAGTAATAGGAAAGGAGGCAAGGCCAGACACAGGGTGAACCCACTCACACATTAATATATCGATTTAAATGAGAAGCAGAAATTACTTGAATTCAGTAAATGATGGTAGGAATATAACATATGGGATTAGAAAGTTAAATAGCCCAGTGGATCTTTTCCACTTTAAGTACACAGGGAATAAACACAGAGAATCCCATCTTCCGTATCAGCCCAACTGAACAAGGGGAAATGTTCTTGCACTATACTGAACGGACAGTTGCTTCACCCTGCACAATGCAGCATTAGATGTCCTTCCTACTAAAATCTCACCAGCAAATGAAATAAATTATGATGGATGAAGAAATCGTACCATTTCTTTTCAAATTCTATGTCAAAGAACAGGTCAGAATCAAACACACTTTGGCATGTCAGTCTTCAACATTGGTATTTCTAGTGCATTTAAATACTTCTCTCTTTATTTGCAGAAATGTGATGTCCTTTAAATAGAATGATGACCTATTAACCCACTATTATTAAGATATATACAAACTTCAACAGTTTTCTGTGACAATTAACTGAGTTATATATAGTGTATGTAACTGTGTCTGGCATATAGTAAGTCCTAGAAAAGTATAAACTATTATTATCATTATCATTTTTATTAGCAGTAGTAAGGTTAGTGTCCCTGGGTAAGGATGTTTGGTCTGATTTCATGCTGCTCCTGTGATCAACTACAGATGTTTGCAAGGTGGCTAGCTGGGGCTGCACCCCCAGTGCTGTTTAGATGCAGTGCTGTTTACTAGTGAAGCTAACTGGAATCCACTGAGATACCCTAGCATCTACCATCAGTGACTTAGCCACCTTCACAAAACAGCAACCCAGAAGCTTGTACGACAAGTTTATTTTCACAGGTGAACATTTGCAAATATGAATGTGACTGTAATTAGAAAAAACAACATGATAAGGACACTCAGCACTGTGATTCACAATAAAAGCAAATCCCGCTGTCTTCAAGCCAGTGGGTGTTATCCCTGCATAAGAACCCTAGGATCGTGCCCTTAATTAGCTAATTATTTAGAAATTAGAAAGGATCACTTAACAAGGAACACACACCCCATGATACAAGTGACATGAGTGGTGAGTAAATTTACTTTCAAGAATTAATAAAGAGTGTCAATGAGCTACATATGGTATTCATGTGTAATTAAAAACAAATTACTGGGTAGAGAAACATGAAACATGCTAGTAAATTAATCTCTTCAATTAAACCAAAAAAAAACCTCCCAAAATTTCTGATAGAAAACATATGTATTGTCTGCATGAAATATGGAAAGGATTTCCCTCTGTCTGACTCAGTGTTTGTTTAAAAGAATCAACAAGATTGCAGCAATATAAGGGGAATATTTCACGGACACCTGAGCACGAAGGCCTTGAACAACAACAACAGAAAACAACCCCCTCCTCATCTGCTTTGGCAATATTTCCCTCTGCTAATTAAACACAGTATACTTGAACAAGTAAAAATAATCTACCGTGAATAGTGCTCCACCATTTCTTTAGTTTTCTGTAGTATAATACACACAACATTCCAGATGTATAACAGGAAACAGAATCACTTAGCTTTATGAAGTAGTCTCCCACATTTTTTTGCAAAAGAGAGAATCCTGGACCCAGTGGGCTATGTTGTCATGTAAAACAATGCTCTGTGAAACTCATGGTAAACCCCAATTAGCAATGAAATACTGCAAACCCCACTGTTAAAGATTAAGTGGGAACATAACCAACTAATAAGTGTAATACTACAGGGAAACTATAATAGATCCTCAAAATGTCTATGTTATACACAGCGGAATTTATTTGAACCTCATCTTACTAATTTTGACATCATCAGTGTTGTCATACATTGATTTATCTGTTTGATTGCTATGCTAGTCATTTATTTCATAGTCTTTACCATTACTCTCTTCCAAAACAAGTAACCTATAAAGACACAAAAAAAGAAAAATATAAAAATAAGAGGAAGCTGATAGGATGGTAGGAAAAATCAGGATAAATAATAGAAGATAAAGTCAAATATAAAATTAATGCACAAATAATATTTTCCTCATGTAACTTATTAGAAATCGGTTACAAATTTGCCTCTGAGCTTCCTAAAAATCAACCCAAAGACAGAAGCACAGTCAGTTACTTAACACACAATTCAAAACTGAAAACAGGCATGGCCGGTCATTGAGTCCTGATGAAATTTCTCTCCTAGGTTTTCACATACAGAAAGAACCCATGTAGTATAGTGAACAATGTGCCAAGGTATAAAAGAAGTCAATTAATGCATACCATGTAGTGCCAACATCTTTATAATAAACGTAAAGGCGGGTTCTCCATGATTTTCTTAAAATGTTTCACTATGGCCTGCTGGCATAAGCCTCCATACCAATCAAAATAATCTGGTTTAGCTTTCCATGACCTGAATTATTCCAAGGACATCACTTGGATTTTGGAATGGCTAAAAGTATTTTAATTAGTAGTTCTTAAAGTGTGGTCCCCAGACCAG
This sequence comes from Lynx rufus, assembly GCF_022079265.1. NCBI lineage: Eukaryota > Metazoa > Chordata > Mammalia > Carnivora > Felidae > Lynx > Lynx rufus. Next base: position 134,422,575 of record NW_025814856.1, on the reverse strand, counting down.
CAACATTAGCATCACCTGGGAACTTATTAGAAATACAAACTTTTAGGTTCCACCTCAGACCTTCTGCATAAGAAACTCTGGGAGTGAGGCCCAGCAATTAATCAATTAAATTGCACGTTGGAGAAAGATAACAAAGTGAATTTATAGTTGAAAAATGCAAATAAAACATGTTTGTACAACATATACCTTTCCGTGTTTCTGGAGTATATAGTGTGAAATGAATGACTTGGTCAAAGGAAAGTAAATGAGCAGAGGAAAGAATTTATTAATTTAGAGGGTGTTTCAGAGAAGAGTTATTATTTTAGGAAATCTTAAGTACTTAGTAGAGAAGGTGAGGAATGGAGTGATAAAAAGGGTGGGGGGGATAGGTTATGTTACTCATAACAAAACTATGTGATCCTGAGAATAACTGGTGCTGCTTTTACATGAAACAAAAATAGGCAACACCGATAGATGTCTCTTAAAGATTACATCTACTCAACCATAGCAGAGTCAGTCATGATGTAAGTATTGTAAAAAATGCTTCATGAAATAGGATGCATTGATTTGCGGTTCTGAATGTTCACAGCTACATTGCATCTTTTGGTCAGTTACCATATATATATAATTACATATTATAATTTATATGTACATACATATGTATTGAATTATATATATGTGTATACATGTATGTGTATATTGAATTATATATACCTATATACGTATACATTGAATTATATATATAATTATATATAATATAATAATATATAATATAATTATACACACACACATATTGAATTTAAAATATGTAATTCAAACATAAGTGCTGTGGACTGAATTATATTGTCCCAAATTCATATGTTGAAGCCCTAACCCCTAAATGTTATGGGTTTTAGAAATAAGGCCTTTGGAAAGTAACTAAATTTCTGTGAGGTCTTGAGGGGGGGCTCTCATGATGAGATTAGTGGCCTTATAAAAGGGGCACAAAGCTTATCCCCTCTCTCTCTCTGCCCTCCCCCTCCCATCCTCTCCAGCTCTCCCTCTCTCCATCTCCCTCTCTCCCTCTCTATTTCTCTCTCCCTCTTCCTCTGTCTTTTCTTTCCTTCCTCCCTCTTCTGCTACCATGTGAGGACAAAGCAAGAAAGCAGGTCATCTACAAGCCAGGAAGAGAGCTTTTAACAGAAACCAAACATGCTGTCACCTTGACCTTAGATTTATAGCCTCCAAAAGTATAAGGTAATAAATATCTGCTGATTAAGCCAAATAGTCTTTTTGAATTTTGTTATGGCAGCTGTAGCTAAGATAATAAGTTTGAAACAATTTGATTTTAGACCTTTAGAATTTAGAAGGGATTTTTTAGTCCTTTAGAGATTTATGATATAATTTTCAAATTACCAATTTCTGCTAATTTAAGTAATTACTGGAAGTCTGTTTCAGACAATAGGGCACACTAGATATTCTGCCAGGTCTTCTTCCCACTGTGGACTAGCTGGACCTTGCATAAAATACATCATTTGACTCATGGTCAGATTTGGCCCGTGGCCATAGGTTGCCAGTCCCTACTATAGAACATTGAAAACTAATGATCATGCAGTGTATCATTTTTGTAAAACTCAAAAGCAACCAAATCTAAGTAACACATTTTGTTGTGATGAAACTATTTTTAAAAAGATTAGATAAACACAAAATTCAGTACAGTTATTACTTTTGAGGAGGAAAAGGAATGGGAACATATGAGTAGATGAAATACCATTAGTATATTCTAGTTCTTAGGCTGAGTGGTAGAATCATGGGGATCTTTTCTTCTGTGTTTCATAACTCACATATATGTTTCTTGTACTCTTTTTATATTTCCAAATTTACATAATTAAAAGTATCACTGCATCCCTAAATGATCTAATTTTATAAAAGTGATTTTGTTCTTGGTAGTTAGGTCACTGGTTCTCCATGACATCATGTTTCTCACCACCAAAGGACCAGTCATGAAGCCTTTCAGGGGAAATACATGAATAAATTAATTTAGGCAGACTTACATAGGCAATTATGAATCCCTTTTAACATGTGTAAATATTGTATATATACATATTGCCATAAAATTTTTTTAATTTGAAATATGGGATAAAGTAATCTATTTCCTGAAGTTTAAAACAGTCCATAAGACTATGTTTATATGATTCAGAGACAAAGGCTCAATAGCTATATTGTATAGCAGGGATACTTATAACGTCTGTCAACCGTATGTATATATTTTCTAAATATACACATTACGCAAAGAAATTATAAAGCCTCAAAACTATAGTTCACCTAAAATAAATATGGCATTGTATACAGGGTGTTGACCTGGCGCTAAGTAATTATGGGAAATAACCTGAATGTGATCCTTAAGTTATACAGGCTTATATCAGGTTTCTACAAAAATCATATGAAATTCCTCTCTTTCTAAGGGTCTGTAGGGGAAACACAGAATATTAATTTCATGGAGTTCCATTCCAGTATTTCTGTAAGAATTATATGTCTGGATAAGGCAGTTACTACATACTGCACTAATATAGTTGAAAACATTCCGTGAATTGAATAAGAATATTTCCATCCAAAAAGTGCCAAATAACAGGTCACCTCAAGTGAATGGAGAAAGGTATAATTATGGGTGCATTTAATACCTGTAATGAATTCAACTTTGAAAGCTTTCCATTGTTTATATGTCATATACTGGTTATAAATAAAATTTTAAAAGGTGTAGCACAAAGAGAACATTAAAACTTCAAAGATTATATATATAAATATATATATATATACACACACTGTCTTTGTTATGTTGCGATGACATACTGTATTATTCAGTTATATGAGATCTTGACTGCCAAGCAAAATATATTTGTCCAATCTCAAACTATGGATTTTTATTTTTTTTTCTGTTCAAATCATTTGGATTTAAGCTAGCATTTATAACTATCAAAGCCTGATGGATGATCAGACAAAGACTTAGAAAAAAATATTCACATACTGTAAGTTAAAATATGAGGTTTTGGAGAAAAAAAATCACCACTTTATAATAAATTGAGGTGATAAAAAGAATGTCCATTAAGATTTCATGGAAAAAGTGAAGTAATACTATTTTATGTTATTCAGATAAATCGAACATATTTCATGAGCAATGTTTTAACTTTCAAAAAAAATGTAAAAGTAAACTTTGGGGTAGTGTTGGAGATCCCCAAAGACAATTTTTTAAAGTTTAAGTGCCAATGATATTTAAGAGTTGGACTGAATAGTATGGTAGGTGTCTTTCAAGTTATGATAACAACCTGAGTAATAGACCTTGAATTTTTAGCCATTTTAATGGATTTGCCCATTATTGATATGTTGGTCATTGCCAAAAATATTAAAGCAAATATACTTTTTATATACTTATTCACTCACTAAAAAGCAAGACCTAGCAATTACATACTAAGTGTTTAGAATGTATTAGTCACAGAAGGTGAAAAGACAAATCATATAATCTGGAGAATCACAGAGTCTATTAAACGAATATGTTATTAAAAACTTAATTGGCTTTCATTGTAGTAATAAATATGAAACTGTGAGTTCTATTACGTATACTTTCATATTAAAATATTGTTTTACTTCCTTAATAACCAGGTTTAATTTTCCCCCATCTTTTCCAACCAAGATCGCCAAATGACATTTTGTTTATCATGCCTTGACCAATGTATATTGCTTCCTTTTCTGGGGTATGTTTATAGTATATATTTCTAACCATTTATGATCTATAATATTTTATTTAGAAAATTGACATGTACTCATTGAAGAGAGTTGGTAACAGAGTTGGTGAAGTACACAGATAACATGAAATATCATCTAGCTTTCTGCCACAGATAAATGATTCCCGTAATATATTGGCATATTTTCTTCCAGATACAGATTCAGATAAAGTATGGGTCTGGGCACGAGTCTGTACATAGATAAATGTATGTGTGTGAAGCAGACAGTAGGATGTTCTTGAATGCCTGAGAAAAATATGACCAATGGTTGCAGGCAGCACCTGAAGAAAGCATAGATGTTAAAGAACAGTGTATGGACATATGGAGGTCCCGGGCATGGGGCACGGTAACTGTAACTATTTGTTAGCACCTTGCCACTCTAAGTGTGGTCCACAGAGCAGCAGCATTAGCACAACCTGAGAACTTGACAGAAATGTAGAATCTCATGACCTACCCCATACTTACTGAATCAGAATCTGCACCGTAGCAATATTTCTCTGATTTTCATGCACATTAAAATTTGAGAAGCACCACCCTAGATACAGATAGACCAAGTAGAGCGGGCGAACCAGGGCCAACTCGTTAGAATAGACAGTGGCTAGAACCCACAATATTTCAAGGGCCCATGAAATCATTTCAACTTCTTTTAAAATAAGAATTAAAAAAATAAACTTTTACATAGAAGAAAATGTTTTAATATGTGATCTTAATATATTCCACTTTATACAAACACTACCGTAAAATACAACTTTTCATATGACTTTTTTATGGAGGAAGGGACCCAGAAAGACAAAATTTCCCAGAGTGCACGAAAGTCATAATGCAGCCTTGTGATGGATAACAAAACACTCGCAAAATGAAATAAATCGTAGACAGTCACTTCAGTGGCATCTCTTCTTTCATCTCTGTCATTGTTTGATTTTTCAGAAAGGATATAAATTTCCCCAAAAAAGACCTTAATAGAAATCAATCCTTTGTATACAATTAGTATACCTACCAATTTGCATGTAGTCATTTTAAAAGGAAACCTATTGTATTTAATTTTTAATATCTTCTGTTTTAAAATTAACATCATTCCACAGATGTCTTCCCATGTTAACGAAAACTTCTCTAAACAGGGTTTTAATGACTGTGTGGAATTCCACCCCATAAAATAAATACTTTTAATGAATTTGTTGAGCATTCGTTTAGTTTCTAATTCTTATTATTACAAGTAACTCTGTGATGAACTAATACCCTTGCTGCAAATCCATGATTATTTCCTTCAGAGAAATTCCTAAAGCGAAATAGTAAAATTATTGGTTCATTGGGTCTATACTTTTTAATGTTCTTTTGTTTTGTTAACTTTCAATTTTGACAGTTCAGACTTACGGAAAATTTGTAGGAATCATACAAGGAACCCTTTATATTCTTTACCTAGACGCGTCCGTTTTGCCCTGTGCCCTATTGCTTTTATTATTCTGTATTCTCAATCTCTCTCTCCCTCCCTCCTCTCTCTCTCTCTGTCTCTTGTCTCTCTCTCTGTCTCTCTCTCACACACACAAACACACACATTCGCACACACCACTTGAGATTAAGTTGATAAAATCCTGCCCCTTTACCATTCATTACTTCAGCATGCTTTGCCTAAGAGCAAGGATGTTCTACTACACATCACAATGAAACTATCAGAATCAGAGAATTACCACTGCTACACTACCATTCTCTATTACACAACCCATATTTAAATGTCATCGACTGCCCAGCAATGTTCTTTTGAGTCTTCAAACCCCTGTCCTACCAGCCCCCCGGCCCAGAATCCAATCTACAATTCACATTGTGTTCATTGTTATTTAGTCTTTAATCTGGAACAGCTCCTCATTGTCATTTTTGTTCTGGACATTTTTAAGGTTATTGATATTTATGATCAAATAGCCCTACAAATAATATTACTTCTTTTTTTAAACAAATGTTTAAGTTTGTTTGTTTGTTTGTTTGTTTGTTTGTTTGTTTTGAGAGAGAGAGACAGCACGAGCAGGGTAGGGGCAGAGTGGTGGGAGAGAGAAAGAATCCCAAGCAGACTCTATGCTGTCAGCACAGAGCCCGACACAGGGCTCAAACTCAACAAAACTGTGAGATCATGACCTGAGCCAAAACCAAGACTTGGACACTTAACTGACTGAGCCACCGAGACGCCCCTAAATAATATTAGTTCTACTGAGAAAAAGGACATATAAGAATGCCCATTTTTTCATTTCTTAATAACATTGAATACTAAGTTTTTCACTTCTCTAATCTGAAACTTGCAATATGAATTTTGTTTTCCTTTAAATATTCATTTCTTAGATTATAATTGAACCCCAGTGTTATCTGAATTTCACTCTAAACTTTCATCTATTTTATGACTGTGTTTTACATTTATTTTTAAGCACTGTGAAATATATTTTGGTACCTAACCTATATTTTCTCAAAATTTAATCAATTAGTCTGTTTTCCCACCGATTTGGAATGCCAGCTTATAATTAACATTGACAATTAGTATTTTTTAATCTTTCTGATTAAGTATTTAGAATAATTAGTTAATGCAAATACTGACCAAAATAAATGTATATCCAAATTCAAGAAGAAATAGAAATCACAGAACTCTAAACTAGAAGGAAAATAGGAATCGTAGAAGGAACCTTAGAAATTATAGGCTACAATCCATTTATGAAGATAAAGGAAAATATGTATCCTTTTGGTGACTCAACACTGATAATAATTTTCTCTCTTTCATTTTAGCCTTGTTATTTTTAGGCTGGGATCTCATATATAAAAGTTTAGTAACATCTATTAGCAACGGGGGAATATTTTTGATAGTTAAAGTTAGAGGTATACAGGCAATTCTATTTGCTTTTCTTTTTTATATTTCAAATAAACTATATAGAAATTAGTTTGTTTATTTGTCTAAGTTCACTTCAGTTTCAAGTCCCCAGACTTAAAATTTTGATACTAAACAGGGGAAATTTCTCTAACATCCATTAGCAAGATATCGAATATGTTTGGACTGCAGCCTACTACCCATGGTACCCTTCATATTACATAAGATAGTGTGCTCGTTGCCAAAGGTACGTTTTAGAAATCAAATAAATTTTAGTGTAAAGCTAGTTAATGAAACTAGCAAATTTAGACTTGTTTAAATGTCAGTATAATATTAAGTACCATATGCTCTGTGCCAAGCAGTTAAAATTGTTTTGGGAAGGATATGAAATTAATTGTTAAGAGAATTTAGTGACTTAAAGTACTTCACAATCAGCGTTATCATTTAATGCATCTTTTGGCAATTATTAAACCCTTGGGAACAGCATGAATATCCTTATCAAGTCTGGAAAGACACTAATGGGGAAGAGAATGGAGTGATGCTTGCATTTATATGTGGGCATGAGCCCAGAGAAAAGTGAAGGGGGGGAAAAAAAACCCATAAAAACGCCCTTGGGCTCAGTGCCTGAGGCAGATATATTGTGCAGCCACCAGAGTCTCCAATAGTGCCATTTCCTACATTTCCCAGTGTTTTACTCCTTTTCTTCCTTTTGTATTTTTGGATGCTTTTCAATTTTAAGGACAGATAGTTTTGTTTTTTTTTTTTAAATCCCCATGCATTGTTTACTTCTTAGATTATTAACTCAAATCCATGATTAATAAGAATGTCCTGTTAAGGTCAAAAGTATGTTGGAGGGTTTAGGTTGGTTGAATTTGTAAGTTATTAATAACAATAATAGAAGAAAACAATTATTAAATACTCGTTGCTAGGCACGGTTGTAAGCATTTTATAATTACTATTTTGTTTAATCCTCTAAATCATCTGATAAGATATTTACTAGTTTTGTCTCCACTTTGCAGATGACAAGACTGAGGCAGAGTGAGGTTCGATAACCATTTTAGTTTCGACTTGATGGGAAACTGTCTGAAATTTCTACTTTCCTGACTTGGGAAATGCAGCTGTTGGATATAATTGCACTTTTTTTTTAATGTCTCAATATCAGAAATGCCTCGGTTATCATGTAACAAAATTAATAATTGTACTGCAAGTAGCAGCAGGCAAAGGAAGTTACTGGCAGGACTAAATCCAGGTTTTTGTTTATTTTGTTTTATTTTTTGCTTTGTTTTAGTTCTATTTTCTAGTGAATATCTGAATACTCAATCCGAAAATTTGAAGAAGAAAAAATCCTTTTCTGATACTTGAAGGATCTGAACTGTTTCCACTTAATCTAGATGAGTCAAATGTTGAAGGAGGGCAAGAAGACAGCATATCTCTTGGAGGATGGGGGTGAGAGGAAGGAGTTCCAGTGTGGTTTGAGGGATGTAAAGTGGAGAGCCGAGAATGTCCCCCAGTGAAATGTTTGAGACAAAGCAGTCGGTGCCAGAGAATACTTCCCTCTACATTCTATTTCTGCCATTAACCACATTCACACCATCACCTCCTAACCAGCAATACGAGACTGGAATCCTAGGATGTCTTCATAAAATTTCATAAGCTGATTGCTCAGCCAAAAATGTATAATTGTGAGAGCTTGAAACAGTCATTGCCATAGTCCAGTAACCTACGTTAGCAGGTTGCCAGCTTAAATTAATATCTGATCCAAGGTTTTAATTTATTACTGCATCACATAGGTAGTGTTTTTAAGCGTTCCTGTGAAAACCGTGGCAGGGTTATATTATTTCACTGGTATAATCACAAAGTCTGTGCTTTTAAATAGTGGACGTACTGTGATTAAGCTAAGTAAAAATTATATAATTTAGGACAAGGAAGGATTTTTTTTTTTTTTTTTTTACAGGCCAAGTAGGTAAATGATAGACTTGGGTGAGGATGAGAAGTTCCAGAAAATCCTGCTCTTGCTAATTCTAGTTCCCACTGAAAGTTTCATATATCCCTTTTTTTGTTAAGGCTCTGCATGTGAATGCTAAGAGGTAAATGATATGTTGGGGAAGGAAAAGAAAGAGGGGAAAGAATTCCTATTATCTGAGCATCTGCTACCAGCTATGCCTAGGAACTGTGAAGGTCTATAAATCCTCACAAGCCTGTAAAGGAAGTGTTGGCATCTCTATCTTAGAGGTGAAGAACATAAATTTCATGGTCAGGTTAAATAACTTGTAAGTTCACAGTGCTATTAAGTAGTATGGACAGGATTCAAACTCAGGTCTTTTTGTTTTCTAAGGTTTATGTATACTTACGTTTATCTTTAGAGCCATCGTTTAAATAAGTTACTAACTACCTTAGCTATCTGTCAAAATCCAGGAAAAATGGTCTTGGACAAGATAAATTTTGGTCACTGTGGGATAAAAAGGATAGAGAGGAAGGGAGAAAGCAGTGGAGTTGGTATTAAGTTTTCAATGCTACTTAGAAGAAGCTGTTACAGAGTTCCCTCCTCAGAGGAAAGTATTTTTATTTTTTCTGGAATGCCGAAGCATGCCAGTTCAACATTTGTTCATATTACTATCAATATACTGTGGGTACACTATACAGGTGAACAAAACCCCCTAGAAATAGAATAGATTACTAACAATCCTATACATTTCCCTATGTTTCTTTTCTTTTTTATACAAGTGCATTTTCTTTCACAATTATCTTTGTGGCAGGAACTAAGAATTGAATGGGACTATTGAAATGATTCTAGAATTGCAATGCTAGAAAAGATGCCCACAAACATGCTCTGCTCCAGAAAGTAGGAAGAGTGTATAACATTTTATCAGTTTAATTACAAAGTCCATTTAAACATAACTCCCTGGGGATCATGGAATTTGAATCTGTACAGTGTACAATTATCTTTACCCAGTCAGTGCATGAAATAACTACACTGTTCCCTGGTCTCAGTTCGAAAAAAAATTTTTTAATGTTGGAAGAGATAAATATAGCATGTGAGCAAACATGGTTTGCTGCTCAATTGTTCAAAACTGTGTTCACACAAACAATTGTTGGGGTAATTATTAATGCTAAAAATATGTGAAGTTTCAGTGACTCTACATTTGAAGTCTAGAATGTGTCATTTGTTTTATTCATGATAAACAGATCATTTAGTTGGAAAAATCCCATCTGCTTAGATATATCTCTTATTATTTATGAGAACCATGTTTAGGAATGCAGGCGGCACATGTGCATAATTAATCCTGAAGAGAATTAGACATTGTTTGATTCACAGCTGAATGCAATTAGCATTAGGAAGTTTACATATGTTGGCAATAACACAGATTAGCAACTAAAGTGCTTGTTAAAAAATTTAACCTGAGGCTGCTGGAGCAGACCTCTCTTAATGATGCTTTAAATGTTGTTGATGAAGTAATAATCAATTTTGTTTTATAAATAGTAAATCAAGAATTTAGGTCTAATTAGCAGTGCTACAGATCACTTCACTTCCATATCAGATGTACTTGTGATGTATGCTATGAACTTTCTTTGAGTCTTGTGTGCAAACAGTTGTTATGGAGAAGACGTGATCCTTTCTTGGAGAAAGAAATCATTCCCCAGCTAGAGAAGAGTAAGGCGTCTACCTTCTGGAAGGACTCTTCCAGAGATGTTTAGCATGAGAGTTCTGTCTTTGTCTCTCTGCAGCTTTTAATTGCAGGAGAGGGAAACAATGCCTTCTCTTTTGCAAGGAGAGCCATTAGCCAGCTTTACAGACTGTGAAACCGAGTCATCTAATGGGGAGGGAGGAGAGAATGGAAATGGCGAAAATGAGCCCGAAAGTAAAATTGAGCTATAATTGTTTGCACTTCAACTTTGAGAAGTTCACCATTAATTAAAATGTTTCTGCACCACTCACCACCAGACTGGCAAGAAGGAGGCAAGGCTACATGTGAGGCAGCCCCAGAACCTTCAGGAAAGCAAGCAAGGCCTTTTACGAGGGAGGGAGCATCTTCAGAACACAAACTCAACAGAGTCCCTGGAAAGCAGGCAGGCCACTGTCACCTGACCATTTTCACACAGCCCTGAGTTAGGATTTTGACTCTTCCTGCGCCTCATTATAAATTAGAAATATACATTTTTAGAATGAATTGGGAGAGAGGACAATTACCTTAGGAAACACCTGCCCTCTTTCATAGATTCTGGAAGCCTCACATTTCTTTTTTTCATATTTTAACATCCCTGAAATGTGGGTACTTCTCACAATGATGACCATATTTCAGTTAATTGGCAAGTTTTTTCTTTAGTACGTAAAATAATGCTAATAGCGTGTTAGATTCATTTAAATGTGGGACCCAAAGTCTCTTCTGTGCCAGGCACTGTGCTGGGGATGAGGAGTAAATGAGATGTGATATAACGTAAGAAGGGTTACCTAAAGGTAGGTACGAAGAGCCTGCTTGTGATTGAACTTGCAGAAGGCTAACTTCACTTCCTTACGGTCCCATGAGCCTGTGAGCGTAGTTTTGTAACAGGATCGTGCACTTACACCCATCATCAGTATAGTGACTCTCTTCTGGATGATAAGCGATGACAGGGGACCAATGTAGAATGTAAGCTCTGTGCAAACAAGGAGGTTTTCCTGTTCGTTCACAGCAGGGTTCCTAGCTCTGAGACAAGTGCATGGTACGTGGGGTCATGCAATAATTTCTTGTTGAATGAAGAAAAAGCCAGGTCAGGGGTTGGCTTTGCCCTGTGCTCAAAGATAGCTTTTACATTTGTAAATGGTTGCAAACAAAAATCAAAGGAAGAATAATATTTTACGAACATTACATAAAATTCAAATTCCCATGTACATAAATACACTTTTATTGGCACATATCCAGACTCATTCATTCATTCATTCATTCATTTTTTGTCTGTAACTGTTTTCTCATTACAGAGGCAGAGTTGGGTAGTGTTAATGGGGATCTTATGGTGCACAAAACCTAAAATATTTATTGTTGGCCACTTACAGAAAAAGTTTGCTGCCTCCAGACTAGGCTATTGTCGGAGAGATCAGATGAGGAACTTTGGTACCGACCAGTTGTCCTGTACCTTCAGTAACACATTTCTGTGGAATTACCTCCTGCTCCTCTTCTCACTAGATTAGGAAACCTGAACATCATCACTGCTGACATGCTTGATGACAGGGAAGTTGAACCCCATCCTGAGTCCCCCCCCCCACACACACTGCAATTGTCCCTTGACCCTCATAAAATTAAATTAATTTTGGCTCTCCTGGTAGAAATGCATAAGCTGAATTGTATATATTAAAGCTTAATGATAATACCTCCTGGTACAGGATCAAATTTGGTACAACTTTAATCCATTTGGCTTCAATCCAAGAAGAGCCATTATAGAAAGAAAGTACCAGCTGAATTTCATTATCAAAATACTTTCTGTGTTATGTGGTCCTGAGACGTAAACCTAGAGAGTGTTATACTTTTAATTAAAGATTATGGGTTCTGAAGATCGTCTCCTCATTCACATCTGCTACGTGCTAGATGTTTTCACTTGTCCACTAGGAGTACAGTGACTACAAAAGAGTCCCAAAGCATGGCAGCCTGGCAGGGCGCCAACACAGTCTGAGGGTATCTGAGATCAGGGCAATGTTGCCAGTGGTTCCACTGGACCTTGGTACAGTCTGTACTAACAGTACACAGAAAGCAGCCCACAAGGGGGAGGAATATAGGCATAGAGATAGAGAAAGCACACGTAGTTCTGGCTCTCCCCCTTTACCTCTCAATAGCACAACCTGCTAGAGATGGGAGTTCATTTCTTCTGTATGCAGAGACTCAAACTAGCCCATCATTATAGTCTTGCAAATCTCTAAGCACTATGAAGACGGTGTCCAGATCTGTCTTGCTCATGGCTCTGTGACTCCCAGTGCCTTGGCATAGTACATAGCCAGCACGTCTTGGAACAGACCTCAGCCAGGCCATAAGATAGCTGGGTTCTCTTAGATCTCTCCTTAGAGTAGGCAATTCTTTGCCATCTCTGCACCATCTGTTGATGTTACGGAGTCTTTCTGAATGCGGGATAGATACAATTATGCAGGAAAAAATCCTCCTCTCAAAAGAATAAATGGGAGAGGGCAGGGGACAGTTGGTTAAAAAATAATAAGACTTTAAGATAATGTTAGTCACTGCTTTATTGTTAGCTAAGGAGTAAATCCTAAGTACAGACAACTATTTCTGCAGTATCTCAGCGAGACTGAAGAGAGAACTGGTCCCAAATTTCTTCCTTATCTATCTGCATGACGATCTGAAATTTTATAGGTGAAGTTTTCACCAATTTAGACTTAGCAATTCCTAAATGTTTATATTAAAAAGAAAAGGAGTTATTTGGGGGTATTACTACCCAGTAGCCACTAATTTATCATCCATTAATATTTTAGTATAAATTAGTAAGATAATTACTCTCCAAGAACATAGAGCTGAGGAGTGAAACAGGATTGCAAATGACTTTGAAGAGCTGGACCAAATATCAAAGTTCAGAATATAAGATAATGTCCACAGGCCAGTTCTACAAAGTCATTTGTTGGGAAGCTGTTGAGTAACCAGGGGGCACCTAGAAGGAGATGCTAAAACTGGGAGGAAGATTGTTTGTGGCAGAGACGAGTACATCCCCAGTGTGCATTTCTCCCTTCTGTCGTTTAGTTACACACACACACACACACACATTGAGTTTCAGCAGGAATCATGGCAACCCACTAGATGTTTTTTTCGCCTTTCTTATGGTTAGGCATCCCCATATGTCTAAGTTCTGAACAAGGAGAAGTTAGCAGAGATAATATTTGCCATTTATGCTATATCCCTAAAAGAAAGTTGCTTATTTTCCACTGCGTCTCTTTCCTTCTTCCTGTGTGCAAGAACAAGGACATGGTGCTCATAATCTAGGGTATTGGTCTGCTAGAACTGCCATAGCAAAAGACCACAGAGCAGGTGGATTAAATCACAGAAATGTATTTTCTCACAGCTCTGGAAGCTAGAGGCGCGAGATGTAGGGCCCTCAGGATGAGTTCCTGGTGAGGCCTCTCCTGGCTTGTAGATAGTGCCTTCTCACTGTGTCCTCACAGGACCCTTCCTCTATGCTCACACGGAGAGAGATCTCTCGTGTCTCCTACTCTTTTTATAAAGTCACCAGTCCTGTGGGATTAAGGCCCCATTCTTAGGAACCCATTTAATCTTTATTATCTCTTCTTGGGCTCTGTCTACAAATACAGTCACGTATGGGATTAGTGCTTCCACATACAAATTTGAGGAGGGACACGATTCTGTTCATAACAGCCAGCTTGGATGACATCTCCCAGGTGATGGTGGAGCACAATGGTGGGAGAAACCTGGGGTTCTGATGACTTCTTAAAGTAAAAGCGTGTAACCTCCTTGAACCCCTCTCAGGACTGGGTTCTGTTTCAGCTACTGGGTTCTGGATGTGTTTGTTGTAGCAGCTGTATCCTAACTAATAGGGTGTGAAAGAGGAGAGCCCAGATCAACTTTCTCTTACTTCACAAATCTGCTTGGGAAGCTACTCATAAGAGAGAGAAGAGAGAGAGAGAGAGAGAGAGAAAGAATAGGTCATCCATCCTCTTATCTGAATCTCTTTTTGAATGTGCTTTGACTCCATTTTAATACTAATCTAATTATATCCCAATAGGCAAATGCACAAAAATCACAGTCTCATCTTTCATACAACGACTCTATCTAATCTGTGGCAGTGGAATTCGTTTTGGTCCTACTTTGCAATAGATGTGAGGATACCAAAGGTATAAATTTAGATATCGGCTTAATTATATTTCTTGCCAACTTTATGTTGCCAACTTTAAGGGCAGTGCTCATTTTTTAAAGTAGATACCTCTGTAAAAATAGAATTATTTGCCATGAAATTAAAATACCTTATAAAAATCCCTTTTTTAGGATGCTTGGAAAACAGAAGAGTTATTGAGTTTCTTTTAGGGATAGTAGAATGTTTGAAAAGTAGATTATGGTGATGGTACATGCAACTCTCTGAACATTAAAAAAAAACACAAAAAGCAAAAAAAAAAAAACACCAAAAACAAACAAAAACCCACTGACCTGTGCATTTTAGTGGGTGAATTTATGGAACCTATGAGTTATATCTCAATCAAGCTGCTAAAAAAAAGACAGAGGAATATGAGATCTATGGCCAAACACATTGAGACATGTTTCCTGCTTTATCCATCCTTGGAGAATTTATAGGTGCTGTAAGATATTGGCCTTTGAACAAACAAACAAAAACCGATTTAACTTTGTATATCCAAGGGCTTCTTGAAATTATATAACCCTGACTCACTGTATCACTTAACCTGGTAGAGCAGAGGTATATGCTCAGCTCAAAGAATAAAGTACTCTGAACTCCTGCTTTCCTGGCTTAACTAGAAAGGGATGTAAAAGTTTCACACGACTTACAAAAAGTCCAGGGGGAGGGGTCCAGGACTGGCACAGGAGCTCAGAAAGGCCCACAGTGAGACTCTTTCTGTCTTGAACTCCACTCTCCTCATCACGTGGGCTTTTGTCATTTGGCTTGAGGTGGTTCAAGAACTTCTTTCCTGTGCTCTGCCCTCTAAGCATAAAGAACGGAAACACTGCAGAAGTTTCCACTTACCTTTTCTTGTGCAGAAATCTGCCATGCGTCCTCTCTTAACTGCCAAAGAGAGTAAGAAACCTAGAATTTAAGCTCTCCAGGATGTACTCTGCAAGAAGAAAGGGGAGAAGGAGATCGTTAATAGCTTTTGACTTTCTAATTCAGCATTGGCAAGTCCATCCCTCTGACTGTTCAACATATACATAATATATATTTTTAAGTAGATCCCATGTATCATGTTTATTGAGCAAAGTATCTAATGATTGAGAAATATGTTATATTTCAGGTTTAAACATAGAATTAAATTAATGGTGTATCAAATCCTCACCAAATATTTGCACATAGAGAATTAAAATTTTGAAATTATAGGATTTTGGAAACTGTTCTTTACGTGGAATGCACATACTCTTTCCTATAGGATTCAGTTCTCAGGCCACACCCAGTAGCTGCATCCTGCCTGAAGTCTGGCTTTCCACGTGATACTCAGCCTTCAGCATTAGGCCCTACATTTCTCCTTAAAAGTCCATAAGGTAAAAATGACTTATTTGCCCTGAACCAAACCCAGACAACCTCTCTCAGGAGCATAACTACCTATTTATTATTAGAATAAGTAATGGTTATAACTAGTCACCAAGTGTGACAATACAAATGCATATTCCCATGAGGCAGCTTCTAATATACAGATAGCTCAACACACACAATCTATCTATCTATCTATCTATGTTTGTGTATATATAATATATATATATATTATATATATACTAACATAGTATTAGTATAATGTACAAATCCTAATATATATAATATATAATATTATATATTTTAGTAATATAAGCCCTTACTGTGTCAAAAATCCAAGCTATAGCCAGTTTTTTCTAGGTTCTATTAGATACCCCAAATCCAAAACAAAAAATTAGATTGGAAAAAGAAAAAAAATGGAAGTTGAAGAGGGAAAAGCTAAGTAAAATCCAGTATAGCCTTAAAATTGTCTTTCAAGGAGGGGCGCCTGGGTGGCGCAGTCGGTTAAGCATCCGACTTCAGCCAGGTCACGATCTCGCGGTCCGTGAGTTCGAGCCCCGCATCAGGCTCTGGGCTGATGGCTCAGAGCCTGGAGCCTGTTTCCGATTCTGTGTCTCCCTCTCTCTCTGCCCCTCCCCAATTCGTGCTCTGTCTCTCTCTGTCCCAAAAAATAAATAAAACCGTTGAAAAAAAAATTAAAAAAAAAATTGTCTTTCAAGGATGTGTGTGTGTGTGTGTGTGTGTGTGTGTGTGAGTGAGGGGCACTAAGATAGCCAAGTCAGCCTTTGTTCTGGATACAGTTATCCTCATGGAACCAAACAGCTTTTCTCCAGAAGAAGGGATACAGAAGGAGCCCTCTGGCATATGTACGAGCTAGACTGAAAACCAGAGTAATGAGCACGCCTAGGATTCTTCCTACAGAAGTCACTAAATTAAATAGTCTCAAGATGATGAGAGACACACATGGATGGGGGCCTCTGAACCTGCATAGTCTGTGTTCTGACTTCTGAGAGGCCCCTCACACAGTAGGTACAGCCTCCACACACATCTCTGCTTTATTTGTTTCCCTAGTTTTTTTTTTCTCTTGTATTATTAAGAAAATGGAGATGGCTATTAATTAAATACTTTTACCAAACCAGTTGAATTAATTGCTCCCTTTTACACTTAGTTCTAAACGTGGTACTTCCGAATAAGTGAAAGTCTTTCTGTCTTTAACGGGGAGAGTCTTAGGATCCTAAACAGTGAGTCAGCTGTAGCATTGTGCAGACTCATGTCTTTTGAATTGGACTATCCAGTTGGCCTTACCTGGTATGTTTATTCCTTTTTCTTAGAGCATGGGTGACAGAGTTAGAGCATCTTATGAAGTTTCATAATTTCCACATTTTTACTGTAAGCTTACATCCTTTTCTTATGTCTTCTCCAGATGTAGAGAGCAGCGGGTCATTATTTTTCTATACTGTTCTTGAACTGTAGATGCTGTTAGACCTTTCTTTTGGCTGAATAATCCAAGTTCCTTTCCTTAAATTTTCCTTTGTAGCTCCTATTTCTCAACACTTTAACAACTCTCATCGAGGTCCTCAGTTGTTACAAATAGTCATTTTCACTTTTTTTTCTCTGCATGATGACTTGAAATAGTATTTCTAAGAAAAAATTAATATAGCTTTAAGTGGTTTTACACTATGCACGTTACAGGGTCTGAAGAAATACACTCTCGAGATTCAAAAAGACTGGTGATTACTTTTGAAAACTTAGGCTGAACTAGGTAGCTCCAGAAAATGGGATAAAATAAAACATGTAGGTTTTATTTGTCAGAACAAAGAGATTTGCTGGGATAATTACAATTTGGCAAGTCTATTGTGAGGTCCCCGGAGTGGGGGAAAAAAAACCCTACAGCTTATATGGGATAATAGAAACATGAGCAATAAGCAGCATGGGGTTTTACAGGGAGAAAAAGTCACTCAAAAAACAAAAGTCCTCTTTTCTTTAACAAAATTACAAAATTAGTAGATGAAGGAAAAGTATTTAGTTTAATGCACCTGGTCAGCTATAAAGCTTTTAATAAAGTTTTACCTCAAAATGTGATTCAAATTATCTTATGAATAAAGAATAACTTTTGAGACAAGTGAAACCTTTTACCTCATAGACTGCCTACCAAAGATTGGAGCCTAATATCAGGCAAGGAAATAGGAAAACTGGGCTTCAATGTTTAGAGAACAAGGTGATACCTGTCACATACATACCTCCGGGCTAGTTCTCCCCTATTGACCTTCCCCTCAAAGACCAGACCTTTAGTCTCTGAGGGGGAAATGTTACAATGTTACAATGTCCAGGACATCAGGCACTTTGAAGGCTAGAGATAATGTGGGAGGGGGTGCAGGAGGTAGACAATGATGCATGATGAACCACCCCAGCTCCCTCCCCTCAGCCCCCCATAGCGTCATGCCCACAGCTGGTCTTGTAGCCACACACCCCTCCCAGGAGATAAAGAGGATTCTCTGGAGAAAGTAAAGGCTCTAGTGGCAAACCCATAGATTCTGACATTTAAAGATTCCCTCACATAAATATCCATGATGAAATTTTTCCCATGTACCAAGAGATGTCATCCAGTTTTTCCTTTTCAATTTATAAATGTGTCTCACTCCTATCTTTGAAAGAACAGTCAAGACATACCAAATATTTGAAGGAAAAATTAAAAATATACAATAGAGAGTGACACAAATAAAGAGAATAGACTGGGGGGAAATAGAGATGATATAAGGCACAAAAGAAAACTTTTAAAAATATTACATGAATTATTATTATTATCTGGATTGTTGAGGGAAGAATTGTCCCTAAAAGAAATAGGTTATAATAATAAGAAAGAATAATAAAAAATAAGGAATAACACTTATAATTTAAAATGTGATATTTTTCTTCTAGTTTTTATTTATTTATTTATTTATTTATTTATTTTTATTTTTTTATTTTTGGGACAGAGAGAGACAGAGCATGAACGGGGGAGGGGCAGAGAGAGAGGGAGACACAGAGTCGGAAACAGGCTCCAGGCTCTGAGCCATCAGCCCAGAGCCCCACGCGGGGCTCGAACTCACGGACCGCGAGATCGTGACCTGGCTGAAGTCGGACGCTCAACCGACTGCGCCACCCAGGCGCCCCTTCTAGTTTTTATTTAAATTCCAATTAGTTAACGTACAGTGTAATATTAGTTTCAGGAAAACAGTATAAAGTTCCTCAAAACATTGAAAATAAAATGTGATTCCTGGACAAAATTCTCTGACGATATAAAAGATAGTGGCACTATATAAGAGGAAATAAATAGACAATTTAAAAGATACAAATCCAGAAATGCAGAACAAAGAAAATAGAGGTGACAAAATTACCAAAAATCAATTCAGAAGTATTTCACAGAACTGAATATCCTATGTCTCCAAACGGAAAGGGCCAAGCACAATAGAGAAAGATTCTCACCAGAGCAGACTGTTATGAACTTCCTGAAAAACAGAGATGAAAAAAAGATTCTAAGAATTTCTTAAAGAGTAGAAGCAAGTCATAGAGAAATGCTTAGGAATAAGAAATTGTATTCAAATTCTTAAGAACAACCCTGAGTTCCAGAAGACTGTGGTTCAGTGCCTATAAGATTTCATTATAAAGTGATTTTAAAATTATCAATCATAAATGAGAGTACAATAAAGATATCATCAGATATTCACTATCTAAACTGAATGGGTTACTGTGCACTCTTTCTTAGGAAGATACTAGAAGATATGTTTTAGAAGTTCAAAAGAAAAAACACTAAAGAAGATCCAGGAGTCCAGGGTTCAAGTACAGGAGACAGGCAGAGATAAGGGCCAATATGTCAGCTGTGCACACCTACAGAGAATATAGAATGGAGCAAGAGATAGAAAACTGGTGTGGCGACAGGTGTGGAGACAGGTGTGGGGATGGGGGAGACTCCTTAGAACCATGTTTCAACATTTAAAATATGCTAATAGTCCTTTGACATATTTTGGAGTATTTATTTTAATAAATTTATTTTGAAAAATAACTTCATAGGTAATATAAATAGGAAAAAGTTATAGAAAACCAAGCAAGGAAATAATGAGATAATATTAATTTCAGTAAAAAGAAATTTATTAGAAAAGAATTATAATTCCAGAGTGAAAACTATTTATGTAGAATATTTATATAAACACTATTCACCTTAACCAGCAAATTATAATTTAACTATATTGAGAGACTGGGAAGAGCAATAAGAGAGAGGTAAATTCTATACTTCCAAAACAAAAAGTTAATATATTATTTCTATAACTGTCAAATTAAGAAATGGATATGTATGTGATATATATATATATATATATATATATATGTATATATATATCTACCAGAATATATGTGTATACACACACACACAGACACAGGATATATATATGACATATATGAGTAGATATAAAGATATAGGGGCGCCTGGGTGGCGCAGTCGGTTAAGCGTCCGACTTCAGCCAGGTCACGATCTCGCGGTCTGTGAGTACGAGCCCCGCGTCAGGCTCTGGGCTGATGGCTCAGAGCCTGGAGCCTGCTTCCGATTCTGTGTCTCCCTCTCTCTCTGCGCCTCCCCCATTCATGCTCTGTCTCTCTCTGTCCCAAAAATAAATAAACGTTGAAAAAAAAATTAAAAAAAAAAAGATATATATGACATCTATGGATATATATAGGATATATATATGAATATCAGAATATATATAATATGTAGATATATGGACGTATGTATGAATACCACAGAAGTACCGTAACCAAGAAGAAACACCTTAATGGCGTTGAATGTGGTTGTCTTTACAGAGCAGAGTAACTAAATGTGGTAGTAAGGACTGTTGGATTGTGACACAAACCTTTTTAGCACTACATATATGTATTAGTTTCAGAAAGTTGAACACAAACTCATAAATGCTAATAAGAAGAAGTAGATTGAGAAGATCATACTGAGTTTTCTCCAAATCAGTCAAACTGGTTAGGCTAAGTAGTGACCTTTATCTTTTGACGGGTCAGTTTTGTTTGCTTGTTTGTTTTGTGTTTATTTCTGGGAATGAACCCTCTGGACAAATTGAGATTTATTTGCAGTTACAATAGTACATAGATTAGATCACAGTTTCTAAGTGCTCTTTCTAAATATGTCATTTTATTAGTTTATATGTACGTAATTTTATTGTTAAACTTGGTTTTCTCGGGGCGCCTGGGTGGCGCAGTCGGTTAAGCGTCCGACTTCAGCCAGGTCACGATCTCGCGGTCCGTGAGTTCGAGCCCCGCGTTGGGCTCTGGGCTGATGATGGCCCAGAGCCTGGAGCCTGCTTCCGATTCTGTTTCTCCCTCTCTCTTTGCCCCTCCCCCGTTCATGCTCTGTCTCTCTCTGTCCCAAAAATAAATAAACGTTGAAAAAAAAAATTAAAAAAAAAAAACCTTGGTTTTCTCAAGTGATTTTGTTGGGCATATAGAAATACAAATCTCAAAGAATTAAAGCCACATATAAAGTCCCTGAAGGTATTAGAAGATTTTAATCTAAAACTTTCTGTCTTTATATTTTATGGCTTCTCATCTCTACTCAAGACTTTCTTCTTCAAATTTTCTTCCTCATTTCTGATACCTGTTTCTTTTTGTCCACATGGTGACTCAATTTGTCCCGGCCCCGTAAGCTGTCTAGGGCCTCACGTAGCTACTGAGGGCAATTATGGCGAAGAAATGCTAATGTGAATGGAGCTTCAAGAATTGTTGCAAAGCACCAGTCCCTGCAAATGCTCCAAGGCACTGTTGGCTTTGTACCACATTAAGATAAACTTCCCAGACATCATCTGAGTTGAATATGGACCAGGACTGTTAGACATTTGGTATGGACTGACGTCCGCAGGAGTCAAAGGGAAAAAAAAAATTAGTAAGTTTGAAGAAAATAAACAGTCACTCAGATTTGGTCAAAAATAAGAATTTTCACTCAGAATCGGATGATGCAGTACAAAATCTGGGTAACACGCAGGCGGCTGGTGTATTAGCGAAAACCAATAGAGAAAAACATCAAACTGGTGATTTGGCAAATAGAGTAAGATAATAACCAAAAAAAAAAAAAAAACCCAAAAACTTTGGCCTTGTTCTTTTACCTTTCAGACAGTTTTGTTGCCTTCTCTGTTCAAACATCGTAAAAATAGGCTGCTGTACCTCAGCTTCTGGAGATACCTGTTTTGTGTAATTTTAGACGACTTAAAAGGGAGCGTACCGTCCGAATTTCACAGTGACCAGCAAATTTGTAACACAACAGTGCTCTTTTATTTCAGGAAGCGGTCCAAAGCAATTAAGGAAGACCGTCTTCATCACAGCAGAATGCATCCTGTTAAACTAATTGGAACATTAGACACTACAATCTTGGCAAAACGTACCAACTATGAAGAGCTGTCACCGTCTTAATAATTCTGTGATGGCCGGAGGAGGACAAAACAGTTGTTGTTGACAAGTGTTTGATCTTCATAAGTCTGCTGCTGTGACAAACTACACACTGTATTTTATCCTCTACTTCTGTGATCCTTCACCCAGATAAGAACCAACACCTGGCATCTTTTCAAATTTCCTTTTTTTTTTCCCTTTTACATCAGTGGCAA
The DNA here is from genome assembly GCF_022079265.1 of Lynx rufus. NCBI lineage: Eukaryota > Metazoa > Chordata > Mammalia > Carnivora > Felidae > Lynx > Lynx rufus. The sequence goes on along the minus strand of NW_025814856.1, from coordinate 134,400,187 downwards.
AAGTTAAAAAGGTAACATGAAAAGAAACATGAAACAGGAATACTGTTCAAATTGAAGGACTGTAGTTTCAAGTTTCAATCCTGTATCAAAACATCTCCGCCTTATCTTCTTTTCCAGTCATCACAAATGATGAGTATAAAGGGATACACAAACATCAGTACAATGCTGTGTGTGTATGCAATCCAAAAATCACAGCTACAAAATTATACCTGACATATCAAAAACCGACAGTCACATCCTCAAGATTTCCTTCTCTCGTTCCCATGGACCTTCTTGATTAATAAATCTGACACATAAAAAGCATCTATATGACTAAAGTGCCAGTTACTGGAAAGACCGTTTTGATCTATTTCTCAACTTTTAGAAGAAATATTCTCTTTTTCATGAATACAGGATCCGTTCACTGACTGCCAGCTTTCAAATGACCACCTCTTGAAGTTTAATTTTAAGTTTTAAATAAATATTGTATGCATGCAGAATAATTACGATGCTCTAGAGAGATACTGTATAATGACATTGATTCTTTTTTATCTGAAAATGCCAAGCCCTTAAGGCAGCAAAGTCTGCATTTGCTACAGATGTGGAAAGGTTCATTCCATGTGTTAAATTTCAGAAGGGGCATGCATGGCACTTTCATTAAGACGCTAGTGGTATTTCCTGAGTAAACTCCAATTTTCATGAGTGTAAAACTTATTTCCATAAGACTCATCTGGTCTAAGCAACAGAAAGGAACTCACTGGCCTTCAAATGAATGTTATGTGTGTGTGTGTGTGTGTGTGTGTGTGTGTATATATATATATATATATATATATGAATGTTTTATATATATACACTATATATATATAGTATATATATATGCAAAACGTTTCTTCATTCTGAAATGAAAACTAGTTTAAAAACTAAAATGTTTGTAGTGCACCTGCATGGCTCAGTCAGTTAAGTATCCAATTCTTGGTTTTAGCTCCGGTCATGATCTCACAGTTTGTGAGAAACTGTGCTGAAAGGGTGGAGCCTACCTGGGATCCTATTTCTCCCTCTCTCTGCCCCTACCCTGCTCATTCTCTCTCTCTCTCTCTCTCTCTCTCTCTCTCTCTCTCTCTCAAATAAATAAACTAAAAAAAAAACCCAAAAGTATGTTAGGCTCATTTCTCTATATATGGTACTGCAATTCCCTACCAAACTAAGTAGATATTACCCTGCTTCTTTTTCACATATTTAGAAACATGATGAAAAGAAGGCAAGGATTGGAGATAGACATCAGCATAATGTCTCATCTTTTGCATTCTCTGTTGGGATTCCTTGAAAAAAATGCTTTTTATTTAAATATAACCACACTCATAGCAGCCCTAGGCATATATTAGGAAAGGATCATTTCTATATTAAGAGTGCATCTGGATTCAGGAACCTATTTTAAATATGTTGGCTCATCAAAATATTTTGGTAAAGTCAGACCAAAAAAAAAAAAAAAAAAAGAAAAAAAAAAAAAACCTTGGTGAAGAGTATTGTCAGTGTCACACTTTATTTGACATATGACTTTTTCAGATGTTATTTCTGATCAAAACCTTATTGGGAATGACACCTTCCAAGCCACTAGCAAGTCTCATCGCTCTGTGTGCAACACGCCTCTTAAATCTTACTGTTACCCTCCCTCTCCACTGCTCCCCTCCCCCTCCGCCCTGTCCCAGTCCAGCCTTGACCCTTTATCATCTCAACCTTCGGAGCCTCCTAATGTCTTTCTGCTTCTGGTCTTGTTCCTGATGACACCACATAGTTCTGCCTGGCAATCAGAATTAATTTTCTAAAAACAGAAACCAAATATTTTCACCCTCACACCACACCTCCCCCCCCCCCCCGCCCCCGGCAGTAGATCCAGGTTCTACTTAGACTAGAATAAGATCCATGCCACTCTGCAGCCACACGACCCAACTCTGGTAAGTCCTCCCACTCCATATGCCATGGTGTCTCCTTCCCTCACTCTGCTTCAGTGGGTCCTGCATTTAACACCTTCAGTGGTAGAAGTGATTCTCGCCTCAGGGACTTTGAACTTGCTGGTCCTTCTGAATACTTCTTCCCAAGTTTTCCTTATGACTTTCTTCCTTCCCTTCAACAAAGAATTCTTCTCTGACCACCCTTTTTAAAATGCCACTTTTCATACTCTGATTCTTTATCCTGCTTTCATTTTCTTTATCATGTTTGTTACTATCTGAAATTTGTTATTTATATGTATATGTGTTCATGGTGAATTTTGACCACTCTCAGCTCCATGAAGCCTGGGACTTTATCTCTCTCATTTGTTGCTATTTTCCTAGCATCTGAAATAAGCTACCAAAAGGAAATAAGAAATAAGCTACAGAAAGTACGCAGACAATGAAAATAAAGGAACAGATATATGAGTGAATGCAGAGGAGGTAAATGGCTGATCTTTGATTTGATATATTTTTATTTTTCAGACATGTTAGGTTGGCTTATCTGTGAACACCTAGCTAAAGAATCATCTGTCCATGCGTACTGAGCACTGGCATATATTGCCTCCAATTTTGGATTGCCACATTTGTAGCTCTCTGCTATGAAACTTGCCACAGGTGATTCTTTCAACTTTGTCCATGGTGGCATATTTTATCCATTCGAAACACTCCAGTCTAACAGATATATATGTATACTGATCAAACATTTCAAAGCATGGACATAATGTGATTAATGCAAAAACTCTGATTCTGCCCTTTTCTTTTGAGCCCCACATTCCTATATGCAACTGATGTCTGATATCTTTTCATGTATATCTTGGAGGCACATCAATTTCCACAGGTCCAACAATGAACTCATTATTTCCTCCCAGGCCTTTATTTCCTTGTATTTCTTATTTCAGAAAAAAAAAAAAAAAAAAAAAAGCCGTGAGCTAACAAGTCACCAAGTTAAAAACATGGGAGTCATCCTATAACCCACCCCCTCTATATCCCTCCCCAACTTCAACCTCAAGTCAGTGTTTATTCTGTAGCTTCTACCCTATGCTTATGCTCCCCTGCCGTGGTCTTGGCTGAGGGTCTGACCCTCTGGGCTATTGTACCTTTCCGTTAAGTGTCTCTTGGCCTTTATATCTGAACCTCTCTGATATTCACTGATATTTACTCCCTGTGTAAACACGCTGGTCTTTTAAAAATGTAAAAGAGGTTACATTACTCACCTGCTTTGAACTCTTCAGTTCCTTCCCAGGGTCTGGAAGTCCCAATTACTAAGCTTGGCTTTAGGAGCCTTTTCCTTCTGCCTCCAGCAAAATTCTGCCACAGTGTCCACCTAAATGTTACTCTTCATCCAACATGTTGCATAAGTTCCCACAAGACACTCTGTTCTTCCATACCCTGTGACACTGCACATGCTCTTCTTCCTTTCTGGAATAATCTTCTATTTTTTATATCTATAAAAAACCATACATTCTTGAGGATACCTGTTGAGGATTTTCTCTGGCTATTCTCTATGTACATAACTCTTCTTATAATAGTTCCTATTTACATTGAATTATATTTATGTAATTATATACCTCTCTGAACTCAGTCTATGAGCAACTTGTGGCTAGGTAGCATATTTTACTATTTTTTTTAAATGCTTCTTTATTTTTGAGAGATAGAGCACAAGCAGGAAAGGGACAGAGAGAGAGGGAGACACAGAATCTGAAGCAGGCTCCAGGCTCCGAGCTGTCGGCACAGTGCCTGACAAGGGGCTCAAAGTCACTAGCCATGAGATCATGACCGGAGCTGAAGTTAGATGCTTAACCAACTGCGCCCCCCATATTTTACTATTTTAATGTCTGCAACCTAACAAATGTTGAATAAATATTGGCTGAGTTAATGAATAAACAATTGGATGAATGTATATTCTCTTTTCAAGTACTTCAGTGAATTGCAGTTTTTGGCAACTGTTAAAAATATACACTTAACAGAGTTGTTAATTAAGTCATACATATATAAAATCAGAATTTTCTTGGTTCCTTTGAAGATAAGCCCACTATTATTACTTATATTCAAGCTTTCTGTATGTATTATTTATTTACTGTGGAACATCCCTTTATTTCTAATTCATTCTGTATCCATTTAGTTAATGCTGATTAAAATTGATGCTTTGATCTTTGTGTAGATGTCACATGGACTTTTATAGACGTTCCATTATAATTAAACATACATTAATGGACATTTAAAACATGCCACTATTTTTTAATAAAGCTTGTGTCTGTGGTCCACTGGTGGTGAAATGACCCAAAAATATATCAGAACACTGGCTTCTAATTTTGATAGAGAACACATTTGGCTTCCAAGTTTTTAAATCAAGCCCCTTTTCCAGTTGGTTGGGTACCAAATGCATCACAGATTCTCTTTACATATAAGAATATTATCTATTGTTGTGGGCAGATTTAGGTGTCATGCTGAGGGCAACCTAATTAGATTAAGCCGGTACTTATTGCCCAAGCACAAATTTAAAAATTATGTTAAACCTCTGTTGGAAAATTTAAAGTAATAATTAAAAATACGTTTTAATCTGCTATCAAGTAAATTTGATTTTTAATTTGACCTTTATTGATTTTATTTTGTTTTGTTTTACTTTTTGTCTTTTAAAGAATTCATCTTCTTGTTATTATCAGTAAAAACACTTATTTGGTATTTGTTTAAAAATTCTTCATATGTTCTATCTCAAGATTTTCCATCAATATTTCAGACTGGTCTATAGACGTGTTTCACATTTCACATTTCAAGCACAGAGGCTTCATTTATGTATGTTTTATGTATTAGATATCAGCTTTAGATATTGAGTATCTATTTTGGGGGAAAACAGGGTTCTATAACTAAATGAAGTTTTCAAACATTACTCCACAACTTGAGAATGTTTTTAGTCATCATTTCATAAAACTTTAAAAGGAATATATTACATTTCATATAATAAAGTTATCTGGCATTTGGTAGAAATGCCTTTCGCTTTCATTTTAGACTCTTTAGTAAATATAATCATCAGCTTTATAGAATCCATATAAACACAATGCCTGCTAGAGTCCAAATGAAGTCCCTTCTTTCCTTTGAAGAAAGCAAGTTCTTAAACCAGTTTACTTAATTGCTAGATAGACAAGTTTCAACATAAGTGTTCTTCTTGGAGAATAAGAAATCACAGTTACTGAGTATAGCCACCTTCCAGTTTTGGGGAAAAAAAACACTATATGAAACTGTCCATAAAATCCATTTCTAGAAATGTAAACTTTATTTGCATCACAAGGCAAAGGAGTTTGGTTTTTATTTCTTTTATGCAAGCCCCACAGAGACTGGCTCACAGTACCTGCTATGATTTACTATGAAAGGAGCATGGGAACCTGTGGGCAGAATCATCCTAGAGATCCTGCGAGGTGTCACATACCCTACCTCTTCCCATCTGGAACCCTTTAGTACTCTGATAACCAGTCAGTTTGAATGACCTCAGTTATTGATACTTTAGGAAGGGAGTCTAAAAATTAGGAAGATATATTACATATATATATGTTTGTGTGTATTTGCATTATATATATTCATATGTATATTTGGTATTATGTATATATGTATATTTGGTATTATATACATGTATATTTGGTACATATGTATTCTTTCTGCTGTGTGACTTTGGACAGTTCATCTAACTTCCCTGAACATTCGTTTCCTCAACCATGAGAAAGGAAACAATAAGGTTTTCGGGTGAGCATTAAATTGGTTAATCTATCCCATAATTATCTTATGGTCCAGGCATGAATTAGTTCCTCATTAAGTTGGAGAACAGCTGGAGAAGAGTATTTGTTGATCCTATTAAACACCTTATTAAGCCAGAAAGAGAAAACTATTTAGTTTTAGGATGAGCTTAGTATCATAACAGGCCCAAATATTTCTTTCTGAATATAGTATGCTCAAATCTATATGTATTTCTTTAAAATAGAACCAAAAAATGGCAATAACTAAGTTTTTACTTGCTCTTCTTAAATGGAAAAACCAACTAAAAACACCTAGTATACTTGATTAAATATACATTATAATTTTCCATATACTCAGAGAACAGCCTTCACAAAGTTTTTTATCTAAGTCTTGTGGAAACTGGAACACTAGCATGACATTACTCCCAGGAGCCTAGAGGAATCTTTCTAAAACTGTGAAGATAGCATATTTATATTTATAATTGTGAATGTGAAATCTCCAGCATTTTTCTTAAATTTTGAGCCCAGTCTCTAGTTAATCTGTAGAGCTTAATTTGTAAAAGAAAATTGCCCACAGAACTGCTTACAGAAAAGCAAGACCATGGGGGATAAAGATAGAAACCATAGCCATTAGCTAGAAGGTGTGTTCAGTCCCTGACCAATCTCTCCAATATCAATGATTCTCTCTTCTCAGATATCCAGAACCCACATCAAAGTGACCCTTACAAATATTTTCTCAGCTAGCTCTATTCAATGTGCTATTTTACAAGAACCTATACTACCTCCTCAACTCCACTAAGTCTAATTATCCTGAGACTCATATTTTTTGTGTGTGAATTATGTGTGCTACCTATAATAACTAACGAAAATCTGAATTAGTTCATGTGATTATTTTACCAAATAATATACAGAATTGTAATGAATCTCCATAAGAAAATGACCAGAGTTTCTAGTTTTAGTCTCTATTAAAGTTTTACTAGAAAAATAATATAGGACAAGCCCAAAATTTGAGAAGTAAAGTCTTTAATAATAGTAAAGCCACCTTCCACTAGGTTTAGTCAGGCCTTTAATAAGACACAGGTGACATTGCTTCCCCATGCTCCCAGTATCTTCTGTTGTAGAAGGGTTGTATTGCTATCTATGTCTCCTGCCTCCCAGCGTCCTTAACTATTTCCAGTGTCCTGGGAAAGTGTCAGCTGAAAAAATGATGAGCAACCAAATATTGAAATGATTCCAAGGGAGCATATGGTTAAATTTGGGGTATGTCTTCAAGGATCATTTAGAAACATGTTATATTTGAAACCTATATAAAGAACTAAATAATTTGTCACTCTGTGTTTTCTCCATATGGAAAGACAACCTTAAAAGCACTTGTCCAATGAGATTGTGCCATTGGAGATAACATGGATAGACCTAAAGAGTATTATGCTAAGTGAAATAAGTCAGACTGAGAAAGACACCATGTGACTCTAATCATAAATGGGATCTAAGAAACTGAATAAACAAACAAAAAGCAGAATCAGAACTGCATATACAGAGAACACTGATGTTTGCTAGGGGGATGAGGGGGCGGGAGATTGGGCAGAATGGGTGAAGGGGAGAAGGCGATGCAGACCTCCAGTTACAGAATGAGTAAGTCATGGGAATAGGAAGCAGAACATAAGGAGTACAGTCAGTGATACTGTAATAGTGATGTAATGGGACAGACAGATGGTAGCTATACTTTTATACACGTATAAACTTGTCAAATCACTGAGTTGTACACCTGAATGTAACACTGCGTGTTGACTCTGCTCAATTTTTAAAAAAAAAGTCATTATCAGAAAACAAAACCAAAAACTTATCCTAAAAAGAAATTGGTGTCTTTTCTCCAGGGGAGCCCTAGTTGTCCCTGTTAACTCATGAAAAAAAAAAATTAAAACAATTGGGTTAACTAGATAAAGACTACTTATGTTATATATTTTTACTACTAATCAAGATGTTTGTCCCTTCACATTTTAGTCCATTCAGAACTCACTCTAAGTTTTTTTCCACAGGAAAAAAAAAAAAAAGGCTTGAACAACTATTTACTAAGAACCATCTTTCAGCATTGTGCTTCCAAGGAATCTATATCTGTTGTTGAAATAATATCTCTATAATTCATCAGAGGACACCTAAGAAGAAAATATATGGGACTTGCTTCCTAAAACAAGAGTTATAATTTATCTGCTATATTCACTATCTCACTTTAAAAAATAAAATTATGCTGAAAATAGAATAAACAATAGAATCAGGTAGACCTGGGCTAATAACATAATATTTTCTACTTACTAGTTGTGTGGAAAAGTTGGAAAAGTTACTTTTAACTTTGTGCTTCTCAATTTCCACATCTGTAAAATGGAAATAGAAATAACTGTTTCTCAGGGGATCCTGTAGACGCTGAAGGTGATGCTGTGCCTGGCATTTATAAATCTCAGTTTCTTCACACTCCCACTCCATTAATTGACAATTAAGTACATTTTATGTTTGGGTTTGCAAAGGATTTTAGTGTTTTTCAGTTACAAGTTTAAATCATGATTCGTAAATGTTTTATAATCAATTTAATATCAATCAAAATATTCTCACCATTAGATTCCCATGTTGACAAGATTTCGTTTTAGAAGTCTTTTTCACTATTACAGAGCATATGTATGGAAAAACATTCCAAGCTTTAATTATATTTGCTCAATTCAGATAGATTTATGCCACAACTGCCTCAATTTTGGTGTTTTCTCTAGATTAGCAACCTCCTGGAAGGGTCCCTTTTGACTACAAAGCCAATGCCACCATGTTCATCCTCTCCACTGTAGCCATCCTCTTCGCTGGTTATCCCAACACATATGATTATCTCTCTACCGTGCCCCTTATCTTCGATGGCTCCCCATTACCAAAAGATTACGTGGCATCTAAAAAGTTATTTTTTTCAGCCTCCTTTTCCCATCTAACAGACCCACCTGTCATGTATACCTACTTTCTTCCAGACAGCCACCGAAATAGCCAACCACCTACATTGATGTATTCACAGTGCTACAAAGTCAACATGTTTTGACTTTGTTTCTCACCACCATTATACAAAGAATTCCTTTGGTATGGAAGCAGCGTAGGCACTCCCTCCCCAGCCCTGTTTTTGTCAGTGTCATCAAAGTCATTTAAATCTCACTACTCATGGGTTCTAAGTCCATTTAAGGCCAATCAAGGTTTTAAATCAACCCTCTTATAGATAACAACTCTTAACTCTGGAAAAACATGTATACCAAAAACCAAAAGCAGGAAGAAACTGAGATTGACACTTAACGGAAAGGAATAGTGCCTGGCGAGCTTTTAATTTTACAGCTTGCAGCCAGAGGCTAGGCTGCAATCTGTACCATGAAGGTGCTAAAATTCTGATAGAAATCCCATAGTTTTTATGGTTTGAAGAACCAGGATGGAGAGCTCAGGGAAACCTTGGCCACTCAAAAGTAAGAAGGAATCCAGGAAAGAAGAAAGCCAGAGAAAAAGAGCCCCAAATTCTCTGTATAGACTGTTCACATCTTTGGCTAACCCCCAGTGGTTCATTCACTGGACAGAAGGAGGTAGCCCAGCTAAATCTGAAGGAACTGACATGAGCTTTGAACTGCCACCCCAGAGTCTGAGTCTGTGGTTTGAGTCCAACCATGTTAATTGTCTGCAAAAACAGACAAAAATATGTCAATACTTTTCAGGGGTGTATAATCAAATCCAGAGTCTTCAAAGAAACCTTCACAGTGCCCAGGCCATAATCAAGAATTGCTCAAATAGGAAGAACAGGGAAATATGGCCCATTTTCAAAAGAAAAGAAATCTATGAAGACTGAGCCTGAGATCACTTATATGTTGAAATTAGCAGGTCAGATTTTAAATCAGCTATCCTAACACTGTTTAATAACATAAAGAAAAGTATGTCAGCAATGAATTAAAATATAAAGAAGCTTGCAGTAGATAGAAATTATTTTAAAAGAGCCAAATGGAAGATTTTGAACTACAAAATAAAATACATAAAATCAATTATGCTTTTCCAGGAAACTTACCTAGATTCTCATCTTTTAGTTAAAATTAACCTTCTCTTCATTCCTAGATTGATATTTATACTTTTATTATAGCAATTTGTGGTCTATCTTCTATGATTTATTTATGTACATCTCTTAACTCTCTGATTATAATTCCTGGCATCATTCATTGAATATTATCTTCCAGCAAGAGAAACCTAGTATGAATCTCTGAATTGACAACACTGTGAAATGGTTACCATCTTGGGCACTGGAGTCACCTGTGTTTGATTTATACCTCCAACAGTGTTACTTAACTCATCTAAGTCTCCATTTCCACATCTATAAAACCACAATAATAATATGGACTTAATTGTGAACACTAAATGAAACAATACATAAAGCACTTAGCACATTTATTAATTTGTTCTGCAAAATGTTTTGACCGCCTATTTTGGAACAGGCATTTTGCTAGGTATTGGAGATAGAGCAGTAAGGACTTGTAAGATCCCAACCTTCTTAGAGTTCCCAAATGAGAGAAAAAAAGAAATTAAACCAGTAAAGAAACAAATAAAACCGCTCTAAATTTCATAACTGCCATAATACTAACTGGATAGAAGGAGTTAATTCAATTACAGTTCAATGAATAGTGGTTATTTTGTTATTATCACATCATTTCTTGTTCCCCACAGCGCTACACCCATGCTTTGGAGAAAGTATATGCCTAATGAACATTTGTTAAAGTTACTTTCTCATTGCCTAATTTGCATTAGCTACATCTTCTAATAATTTGGAAAAAAAGGGCCATGGACTATATGGGATGTCCACAGCCAGCCTGGCCCAGCCCACAACATATGTCATCTACTACTCTTTCCCTTCGGACAGTCTAGACTATTTTAGAAGGAGAAAGTATTTGTTTAAATGCAATGTAATAAATTCAGTAATTAAATCTAAGAGAACTGAGATGTGGTGCTCAAGGGAGTGACAAATTTGAATTTGACTAGCCAGATTGTTTGTCCTTGGAGGAGGCATTAGCAGTTTAATCTAGGGAGGGAAATTTGTGGTTAAAAGCAAACATTAGAATATAATAACTAAACAAGTGGTTTGACATGTGGTGCATTAATTGTGCTAATTGTAGGTTAAGAAGAGGTAGATCTCACACTGCTAAATGTTGATTACAAGCTGGAAATTGCTATACAGGAATTGTGTTTTTGTGCTTTAGCAAAGGAGTTTTGCTTTTGTTTGAGTCTGTTTGGGTGCGGGGTGGAGAAACATTGCTAGAAAAACAATTAAGTTAGTTTGTGACACTAGACCCCTTAGGGAGAGTCTCAGAGGACTGCTGTGATTAAGCCCTTAAGACACAATTTCAAACAAGCCTTTCTCGACTGAGGTCTCTAACATGTAGCCCACTGCCTCCCAGCAACTTCCACGGCACTCTTACACTCACAAACACAAACACAGACTTTTTTTTTTTTTTTTGTAAATAATGTGCACAAAGCCTGTGCATTCCTGGGGGTAAAAGTACACCGAGGAAGAAACATACGACAAACAGTGCTGTTTGCTTTGTTTTGAAAAGTACCAGTGTAGAAACACCACTGAATTATCTCTGCTGTATTTCAGTTAAGGTCACTATGATTCCCTACCTCTAAAAGGGGTTTTTGTTTGTTACTTCTTGTTTGCTTTCTGATTGGTGACTTCATGATATTTAGAAAATTTACAGTAAGTCTCTGTGACTAGAAACTGAAACTCTAAAACGGACCACAAGTTTCTTCCGAGTTTTTAAGTGCCCCTTCATGTTCTCAGACTCATGTACAATTCCATTGTTCTAAGGGTTAAAAACTGCACTATCACAATGACAAGCCTTATTACTCAGTCAAAGTAAATGGATCACCGCATAACCTTACAGAAATGTTCTTCCTTAAGCTATTAAAACATCCCATGCCCTTAGATGACAACAATTTCTCTGCCTTTTGAAATTTCTTTTCTATCCTGCGGAGTTCATAGAGATATGCTTGGTTAAAATCAACTTATATAAAACTATGCACTGTAAATTCTGACACTTCTGTTTGAATCTCTTTTCAAACACTTGTCTTTGCTCACCATAATAGATGTCAGTTCTTCTGATGTAGTTCAAGCATGAGCTTCATATGAAGACTCAGCTATGTCTATTGCATTTCTGAAGCTACTACTCACTGAAGTTTTGTGCTGTTTGACATCAAAGATAGGCAAGAATCACCTGCTGAGTTCACATGCATGGAGCAAAACATCTTCAAATCACTTTTGCTAGACAAAAGTTTTTTTTTTTTTTTTAATATTAAGCTTTCACTATCGTGTGGACTTAAAGACAAATGCAGTCCTCGTTAAGGTCACAACATTGTATTATTAAAATATGCGTTGGAAGCTCTGAATTTAGCTAACTTTAAAACTAAAGGTAATTTGTGTGGTTGCTTCAGATTTGAACTTAGCTGCAAAGAATTCAGCATCATTCAGGCATTCAAAATGTGATTTTTATTCAGTACGCAGTTATTTTGCTCAAAGGTAAAAAAGCACTTTAAACATTCTCAAAACGAAAGAGAATCTTCTAATATTTCCAACTTTAGTAGATAGATGTCCTTGACATCAATTAAACAGATAATTCCATTCAAAATAAACACTGTATACAGAGTATTTGAAAACTATAGATTTTCTTTAAAAAAATCTACTTAAATTTCAGAGTTACAACAAATAATACAGTGTGTATCTTCCCTTTTTAAAAGAAATAATAACAGCAATAATTTTGAATTTTTCTAAGCAATGTAATTTGGCATTACTTTTGTTAAACATCAGCATTTCTTATGACAGAATAAAAATGACATTATTAAAGAGATATGAACATGATGTTCTTCATGTTTGTGATGTTCTGGATAAAAGTTTTAAAATTTGGATTCCAAATCACTAAGTAATTAAACTCCATGGAAGGCTAAGTGCATGACACTAAAAATGGGGCAAAAGCTTGAGCATGCCCAGGGATGGGCCTTTTTGTTAACTTGCTTTTTAGATTCTTTTTAGTTTTCAATTTTTGGCTTTCATATAATATTTTTTTTAACTTTGGGAGGCTGTCATATCATCTGTAAATTATTGTTTATGCATTTAGAATATGTTTTTAAATGCACATAGTTATGTGATTTAAATGCATATGATTTCCCATTTCTATTATATTAAAAGGGACATATATATGATAGAGAAATATATATACGTATATATACATATATATACGTATATATAATAGAGAAATATATATACGTATATACGTATACATGTATATATAATAGAGAAATATATATACGTATATACATATATATATGTATATATAATAGAGAAATATGTATAGGTATATACATATTTCTCTATTATATATAGTATATATTATGTATATATATATATGTATATTATGTGTATATATGTATATTATGTATATACGTATATATATTTCTCTATTATATATAATATATATTATGTATATTTCTATATTTTATATAGGCATTTTAATACCCCCAAACCTGAAAACATCTAACTTTAAAAGTAAGTAACTAGATTGTTTTATTTTCCATGAATCAGTATTTAGAAATTCCTGCACATTTTTTTCCAACCAATACAGATATGCCCTGTGCTGATTTGTGGTCACACATATCATTCGGCCCAAACTGTCTCAGTGGTAAAGGATTTGAATAGCACAAGGACAGAAGAGAAATATATAGAGGGTTTTTTTTTTTTTCAATCCACACACACCAAAAAAATGCAATGTAGAAAGATAGACATAAAATGTCATGTCAGTGTAATCCCTTAGCTAACTAGTCAACCAGAGAATGACCACTCAAGTCCAGAGTACCTATGGCTTTCTTTATTGCAATCACATTTTGAATTATCGTTCTATGCTATGAGAGACTCTGATTAAAGAAATATTCTCAGTTTTACATCCCGAAAAGGGTATGGTTAAGAGTGGAATCAGTCCAGATTTTAACCAATTTTGTAAAGAGCAAATAGATAAGGAAAGCAATAGAAGAATTTCTATATGGCACTTGATTCTATTTAATAGTTACTATTAATAAATATACTGAATTTAATTTAAATGCAATATTTGTGTTTGGGACAAAGATTGTTTGCTGCTCACCAAAGTCCAAGTTATTTGCTTTTTCCTGGGTATACAACTATGCCACAGTTTCCCTTTCAGTTAAGTATGTTCGTATTATTGAGTTCTAGCCAGTGGAGTGTGACCAAAAGTAATGCGTGCTACTTGCAGACCCATACCTGGCTCACAAAACCCTCCCTTTGTGTTGCTCCCTACAATCTTCACTTCTCATTTGAAAGGCACGTGCTGAGAACTGTAGAGCCTCTGACAGTCTGGGTCCCTGAATGACTTCATGAAGGAGAACCACACTTTGCTTTATTTACCCACCAAGATAGTTACATGAGCTGAAATAGACGTCTATTGTGTTTTTACCAGGATCCATTTTGGGTGCTACTTGTTATAATTGGTAGTCTGCCATTGACCTACATTGAGGTTACTAGTGCCAAGAGTTAGCCTACTCATAATCTACAGTATTGCATTTTATTTTAAACTTATCAAACAAACTTTTATTTATTTATTTTTTTAATAATACACGTGTGTGTTTTGTGCCGTACTATCTGTGAAAGATTAACAATCACATGGCATACCCACGGCTCTCTTCTGAGAAAAATGGCCTCTGAGATAAGATGATACTCCACCGGCCATAACCGATTATATGGAGAATGGACACTGTTGGTAAACATCTGCTCTGAGAAACTTGTCACTTAGATGAATGAGAGAGAAGAATAAGTGGAAATGCAGAAAGAAAATTAGCATATATCTAAAATTTAGCCAAATTTGGTATTAGTGCTATACAGGTTCTCCTTGAATCCTTGTAAGTGCTAGGCATTAGAAAAAGTTTCTTTTTTTTCTGTTGCTATTGCTGTGTAACAAATCACCCCAAAACTTAGTGTCATAAAACAACCACGTTATTATGCCCATGGGTTTTGAGGTCTGGAATTTGAATATTCATGGAAGGAATGCATTTTCTCTGCTCCACAAAGCTGAGGATTCCATATAGAAAGATATGAAGGCTAAGGGTGACATAACAGCGAGGGATTAGAACCATCTAGGGACATCTTCATTCTCATGTCTGGTGCTCATGCTGGCTCTCAGCTGGGACCTCATTTGGGTTGTCAGCCATCATGTGGTCTTCATGTGGTGTCTCAGCATGGGTTTGATTGTTCAGGCTTCCTCCCAGAACAGTGGCTACAGTTCCAGCAAACATTCACAGAGAACCAGCTGAACACTATGTTGTCTTACCTAACTTTGCCTTGCACGTGACATAGTGTCACTCTACCATCTTCACCAATCTGTCCAGGTTCAAAGGCAGGAAACCAAGATTCTATTTCTCAGTGGGTGGTGTGCTAAAATCATATTATAGGAAGATTATGTAGAATGGGAGATATTTTAACAGCTGTCTTTGGAAAATACAACCTATCACAAGGTCGTTAAATGGAGGATATACATACGTTTAATGTAGGATAATACTTGTGAGGGCAACAGGGAAGAAATTATGCAGAACAGCAAAGACAAAAAAAAATGGAGCAGGAATTTTGCTTCTGCCTATGGCAAAGTCACTGCTGGTGTTAGTTTGTAAAGTCCTTGCATAGTGAAAATACATATGTGTGTATATGTATATGTGAACTTGTGGGCATAAAGGCTTTATATTAAGGATAGAGAACTCCTACAAATTAATAATAAAAACCCAGTCCACTCATTTTTTAATGTACAGAAGGCAAGAGCAGCAACTTTTTAAAGGAAGATACCCAAATGGCAAACAAGCTTCATTTCGGTTGTTATCAAGAAAATGCAAATTAAAACCAAAATGAGGTGCTACTGCACTACCACCTGAATGGCTAATATTCTTTTTTAATGCTTCTATGCATATGTTTATTTTTTTCTTTTATTTAAGTTTTTATTTTAATTTTAGTTAGTTAACATTCAGTGTTGTATTGGTTTCAGGTGTACAATCCAGTGATTCAGTGGTTCCCTACCTCACCCAGTACTCTTTTAAATGGCAGTTTAAGAGCTGGTAAAAAAAAAAAATGGAGCAACCGTTGAGAATATACATTGGTAATGCCTCCTTAGAACAGACCTCGGTAGCATCTACTAAAGCTGAATATATGCCGTTTTGCCTTCGGAAATTCCAGTCCTTGATATTCACCGGATGAAAGGTATGCATATGTTTCTCAAAATATGTACAAAAAATATAACAAAAAGTTATAGAAGTATTATTCATAATAGCCCAAATCCGTAAGCCTCCTAAATGTCCATCGACAATAGGATGGATAAATTATGATGTACGTGCAATGAAATATACAGCAATAAAAAGTCAATTACTGTCTATGGCTACACAAAATGACACGGACACATTTTACCAACAGAATGTTGTCTGAACGAGGCCAAACACTAAAGCCCCCATATGATATAATTTGAATTATATAAAGTTCAAAAACAAACAAAACTTATTTATGGTTACACTTGAAAAGGATGAATTTTTGGTATGTAGCTTATATTTCAATCAGTCTGAGTATAAAAGACATTAATCTGTATTGATAGACTGGAAAATTGCTCACCTTTAAAAGAAAGTGTACTGATAGAGCAAATAATGCTTCTAGGGTGCCAATTCTGTTCCTTATGTCTACATGCAGGGTGGTCATATGGGTGTGTTTCCTTGTAAACTGCCTTGATTTGTTTACTTAACTGTGTGTGTGTTAGACACCAAAAGAAATAAAGCTTTTCTTAAAAAATTAAATGGAGGTGTCACCCAGAGGAAGCAATTGAAGTTAGATTTTGAAAGCAAAGCAACATGACTGGGTCAGGGAACACTTATTGCAATCTGAGAGATGTGTTAGACCTCTGTGGGGCATTACACACCTGTCAGTGTGGTGTTAGGTGCTTCTTAGAGGTAAGCCTAGCACAGCTCCCCATCCCTGGGGTACCTGGAACGCTTCTCTGTTTCTTAAAACTTGAAAAAACCCTAAGGAAAAAAAATTTGTAAAATAAGAGAAATTTCAGGATAAGAAAAGAGCAGTGAAATAACATGATGTTGTATAAGTAACAACTTAGAGGCACAGTTTGAAATATTCAGTCATAATTCTATGATTTTTTGTGGAAGTCCAGGCATGGAGTTTTCCAATGATTTGACTTGACTTGATATAATGATAATACTTAGCAATGATGAGCAGTATTTAATAAAAAATAATAACAATGAGTTAGAAGAATATACTGTGCTGTATCTTTCTCTGAGGCATTATGTACATATGTACATATGAATGAACTGATCCATTGGGCTTGATGAAAAATGCAGTATAGAGGAAGAATTTTTGGGGAATCAACTATGCCTCAAATTTAAAATAGTATCCAAAAATACATATCTTCTCAAAGTATTTGGTTGTGTTCAATTCGTGTTGACTCATTCATCCATTCATTCAATGTTCACTATGTACCAGGCACTATTCTATCTACTGGAGTGAAAAACAACAACAACAACAACAACAACAACAACAACAAAAACATAGAAAACGCTTCACTTTCATAAGGGTTACATTTTAGTTGTGGAAAGAGTGGGTGATATGTACTAAAAGCATCAATTAGTGAAATATACTAAGAGAATAAGATTTATGTGAAAATGTAAATATGGAAAGGGGACAGGGAGTTCTTGAGTATGGGTGAGGATGCTGTGCTCATTACAGTGGTCAGGAAAGGATTTCACTGACAAGGTGACATTTGAATAAAGAACTGAAGAGATGAGGGAGCAAGCCATGGATGCAGATCCATGGTAAGCACTTGTTGGACACCGGTAAACGTTGGGAATACTTGGAAGTGCATGGACTTTGGGCAAGAGTCCTGTTTTAGATCTCAGCTTGTGCTGCACATTTCCCCACTGTTCCTATGGACCCATTCTCCAGCTTCTCTGCTCTGCCAGTCTGTGGTCACGGAGCATAGCCTCTGGGAACTCCCTTAAGAGACTCCTTTGCCTTGAAGATTAGTGGACTCACTTGCTCTTTGGATGACATTGGCTGGAGGCTAATAGAAAGAAGACTGAGTTCAGAGTATTTATTCTTCATGGTTTCTTTCATTTCTCTCCTGAAAGCCTCACATCCTGTCAGGTGGTCATCTCTTACAACTAGAGATCCTCACTGCAAATACACCAGCCCCTTGCCGCTTCAGGACTAGGGGACCAGCTGCTTCCGACCATCACTTACCTCAGTGCGCTCAGCGTCCCTCCCTTGATTCCTTTAACCCTGCTCTCTCCTTTGTAGGTAGTCTCTTTATTCAACTCTCCTCAGTTACCTGCTTTGAGCATGGTCTGTTTCCTGCCAGGACCCTGACTGACTGATACAAAACACTTTTACTTATTTTCTTAATTTTTCTGAAACTAAGACTCCTTGTCGGAAAGAAAAAAATGGGCAAAAACATACCTACTGATTTCTCAACCTTATGGCAAGGATTCATTGAGATGGCATTTTTAAAGTCCTTGAACACATTATCTAGAAAATAGAATGCAATGTTGAATGGTAGTCATTATTACTCTAAAGATGAATAAGACAGTCTCCCTCAGGGAGACCAATCTAGAAAGAGATGGCTACTTCCATAACCAATATACCTAATAAAAGCAATATAAATGCTATTAGTTTACACAGATTATCAGTCACTTACAAACACATAATAGCAATATAAAGAAAATACTACAAATTCTCAGAGTCTGTCTCTCACCCATAATCCATTTTCCACATACCTGCCAGAGGGATCTTATCAGCACACCATCCCTCTGCCTGAAATCTGTTATGATAAGTTCAAAATTGCTTAGCCTACAAGGTCTTTTGTGATCTGATTCTACGTCTTCTGCTTCATCTCCTACTGGTCCTCTCTCCTTTTTATGTCATGTTGCGACTTTGTGGAACTGTTGTCCAGCCACATCATGCCATGTTCTCACTCCTGTCCATCTGCCTGGAACATTCTCCTTTACACCTGTCATTCTCTACCTTTCCCTTCTATCGGCAGCCTCCCCAGCAAGTCCTTCTGCTGTGTCCTTCTGCAGGCTTATCTCCTCACCCCCTCTGGTCTCCTGGCGCCATGTCGTATTTCTACCACGACGTTCCTCACACAGTATAGAAATCATATCTTCCCTTGCAGACCATAAGCTCCCAGAAGAAAAGTACAATTCTTTCATTTCTTTATGTTCAGAAAAAAAAAAATGTTTACAACCTTTAAAACACTGAGAGAGGGAGTGTGCATTTTTTACATGTACATTTTTCTAGGTGCAAGACAACTTATAATTTGGCTTGAGTTGATAGAACTAGACACGTAGTGAAGCGTGTCTAAGAAGGCTAACCTTACTAAATATACTCGTTTTCTCTTGCAAGATTTGCTTTGGAAATGTGGGCATAAAGATAGATACTCTATGTTTAGAAATATGACTACATAGAATACTTGGTAAACTTTTTAAAGTTTGGTGAAACTGAATGAAATGATCTGTATTCATTTCAACTTTAAGTTTTCTTCAGTAAACCAAGCTCTTCCCAGAGTGTTAAATGTAAATTAATAATAATAATAACAATAATAATAAATAGTAATAATAATTTTATTGTATTAATTTTAATCAACCATTTGCCCTGTAATCTCAAAATCTCTTAGATATATACAATTTAAATTTCAGTAAACAGTAAACTGTCAAAATGGTGCATATTCCTAATGATGATAAAGATGATGAGAATAATAGAAGCTTAAACAGTTGAGCAATTATTTTGTTTCACACAGAGTGTTAGGTAACTCTATTCTCATGTAATATGTGTTTCTGCGGTCAAATGCTCTATATAACATGTGTTTCTGTAACACAAATTAGTTCAAAGGTGGATCAGTAAATAGGAAAATGATATTAGTATAAAGAACAAATTCCATTAGTTTATATGTGATGTGTGGGGGGGCGCACATTAATATTTTACACCACAGATAAAAAAGCGAAATACAAAATAAGCTAAGTGGAACTGCCAGCATAAAAGTCCTCATTGCTCTGTTATTTCTTTATTGTATTGTAAATTGATATATCCTTTAAGCTGTATTAGTATCTTACCATTTTTTATGGTGTTTGTCAGTAATCTGGAGACAGAGATGCCTTAATTTTGAGTGGCTGACTCCTGTCCTTTTTCTATAAGTACAATTTTGCTGAATGCAAGATTTTCCTGGAATGCCTAATTCACTTTTAATCAAAATGCCTACATTTTGCGCACATCATTTCATTTACATATGATGGATAGATATATATAAAGGACAATGATCAACAAAAGTGAATATCCACAACAAATATATTAAGGACTTTGTAAAATTTTCTGTTTTAAAAAACAATTTATTTCTTTTAAGAAAATATTCATTATTCTTTTGACACTTATCACTGAAGGGTGAATTAAACCAAGTCTGGATGTTTTATTTTAAAATTTTTTTTTTTTAATGTTTATTTATCTGAGAGAGAGAGAGAGAGAGAGAGAGAGAGAGAGACAGAATCTGAAGCAGGCTCCAGGCTCAGAGCTGTCAACACAGAGACCGACCGGGGCTGGAACTCACAAACTGCTAGATCATGACCTGAAACAAAGTCAGACATTTAACTCACTGAGCCACCCAGGCGTCCCTGAATGTTTTATTTTAGATTTAACAGGAGAGATTCAGTGGAAGTCATTTTTTCCAAATAAAATACCTATGATACAAAAAGTATAGTAATCTAAATCACTCTGAGGCCATCATCTAGAATAAAAATATGAACAAAACCACATGCACAAAATAATTTATCTCCTTGCTCTGGTCAGTCTTTACATTTTATATACTTGCTTGATTCCCATATAGTCAACTTTACTTGGGAATGCAATAATTACTTACATACTTAAATACAATAACTTATTGCATAATTTTTTTGACAATACAAGGAGAATAATTTTTCCCATGTAACAAAGAATATAAATGAAATATGAATCAATCCTGCCATCTGCAAAAAAGAGCGCAGTGCCGTTCTAGTCCTGTCTTTATTGGCTCCAGACGTGCCAAGTGACCATCTCTGAACCAATCATTGTAGCAAAGGGAATAGGATATACAGATTCACTTAACCTAATGAGGCCCTCCTCTACCATATCGGCTCAGAATAGGAAGGTGGTCCCAAAAGTTATGAGCTGTTAAATATATGAAAAGATAATCATCCTCATTTGTAATAAGAGAAACACCAATTAAAACTACAATGAGATGTAATTTCTCACCTATCAGATTGGCAAAACTCCAAAAGTTTGACAGTGAGGCCATGGAGAATCAGGAAATGTCATACACTGCGGGTCAGAGTGCACGTAGTTACAACTCCTGTGGGGCTGGCCATATCTTAAATAATTATATGTGTCAGTAGGCCAGGAAATTCCATCCCTAAGAAATCTGCCCTGACTACCTACATCTACAAATATAAAACAAAGTTCGAAATAATACAAATGTCTCTTAATAGTTTTCTGGTTTAAAAAACAACAAAACAAAACAAAACAAAACAAAACTATGCTCCATGGGCACAGTGTTGTAGTATGTGATCATTAAATTTAAAAGAATGGAAAAGATTTCTATATACTGATATGGAGTGATATCTTGTATTATTGTAGAGGGAAAAGTCAAAGTACAGAAGAGCAATGAATAGATCATGGCATTTTTGGTTGAAAATTGGAAACAGAAAAAAATCTATCTATCTATCAATAGAGATATATACATTTTTAATGTTTTTATTCATTTTTGAGACAGAGAGAGACAGAGCATGAGCAGGGGAGGGGCAGAGAGAGAAGGAAACCCAGAATCCAAAGCAGGCTCCAGACTCTGAGCTGTCAGCACAGAGCCTGACGTGGGGCTTGAACTCACGGAGTGTGAGACCATGACCTGAGCTGAAGTCGGACGCTTAACTGACTGAGCCACCCAGGCGCCCCTATATACATTTTTGTAATAAATAAATGACTGATAGACCAGGAGGTAATAAAAATGTGGTCACTTCTAGAAAAGGGAGTTGACAAAGTGGAGAAGATAGGATGACAGCAAACTTCACTAACAAATGTTTTACATTATTTTGACTCCTAAACCATATGCAAACCTAAAAACTGAAAACACATTAAGACAAATAAACCTAATTGAATATCAAACTGGCAACATAACCACAAAGAGAAAAAACCAAAATATTCTTAAGTGTCATCTAAACAGAATGCTCTTACTCTCTATCTTCAGTGGGATATATTCTAAAGAGAAAAGGGGATTCTAAGGAATTTTCAAGTTTACTCAGTAGTGAAAATGTAGATATAACTAAAGAAAATGTGGCAAAAATGTTTACGATCATTGAATATGGGCTGTGGGTTTGTGGATATTCAATGTAATAATTTCTTCACTTTTTCTGTATATTTGAAATTTTTCATAATAAAATATTGGAAGCAAATTATGACCATTAACTAAGCCAAGAATTTTTGTGACATTTTGTGGGTTATCTCTTTGTTTCAAAGTAGATATTTTTTTAAGTAGAATAAAACATTCTTATACCACATGCCTCAAAACCTAGAAGAAAATCTAAGCAACTCTTTTTATATCCTAAGTATATATAGAAAGACAAAAACTACAAAGCTATAAATAAGAGGGCTATAAAAAGAATTCATTATTTAAATATATAAAAATTAAAGATTTCTCTTCAGTAAAGAACATAGGAAAAGGAAAAATGAAAGAGGAGAAGACATTTGTCATATTAAAAACAACAAAGTAGGGGCGCCTGGGTGGCTCAATTGGTTAAGCATCTGACTTCGGTTTGGGTCATGATCTCACGGTTTGTGAGTTCAAGCCCCGCGTTGGGCTCTGTGCTGACAGCTCAGAGCCTGGAGCCTGCTTCAGATTCTGTGTCTTCTTCTCTCTCTTCCCCTCCCCAACTTGTACTCTGTCTCTCGAAAAATAAAAAATAATAAATAAATAAATAAATAAATAAATAAATAAAAACAACAAAGTAATAATATCCAGATTTTAAGGAATCCCTGACAATCAACAGAGAAGACAAAAAATTTGAATAGGAAAATGAGTGAAGGAGAGGAACAATTTATGGAAAATGAAACCTAAAAGATGCCCAAGATTATTAGAAATAAGAGATATGTAAATTAAAACCCGGAGATAAACTTGACTCCTTCTAAACTCACAAACACTGAAAGGAATATAGGGATATAACACCATCCACCACATGTGGGGGTGTCAACTGGTCCAAACATTCCAAAGAACATGCCATGAACAGCAATCCCACTCCAGATTTTACACCTCAAAAGAATATTCAGACTGGGAATGTACACAAGGATGTTCCTCAGAGTTAGAGCTATAACTCAGGTATCATATACCAAGATGGTATACTTGTTTTCAAAATATTGGGATATACTCATATTGCTTGGTGAACCTAACAAGCAGGGGTTTCTAGGAACCTGCCCCAGTGCTAAGACTGGTGACTGTTCTGATTGGAAGGATTGTGATGTACCAGGTATAAATATTTCAACGCCATGCCTGCTTATGGCACTATTACATGTGATGAGAAATTGGATGTAATCTGGGTATCTATCCTTTAAGGCAGGAATAGATAAATATGGTGAAGAATCATGCAGCAATTAGAAACAGTGGACTATGTTCATCTAGCTACACAGATGGGTGAATATAGCATAGTTTCTCCAACTAGTCTCCTGTAGGTGGGGATTTATATTGTTCCAATATTTTGCTATACAAATAATCTTGTGCACATGCCATTGTGATTTATAGAAGTATATTTTAAGAGTAAATTTCTAGCAGGGGGTTGCTGAAGCAAAGTATAAATACATATGTAGTGTAGATTTCTTAGATACTTCAAAGTCCTTTCTTGTAGGGTTGTTCCATTTTGCACTCCCACCAACAATTTAAAGAGGCAAGTCCATACACAGACTGAAGTTCTACCAGACTTTTAAAGAATAGATAATGTCAGTTATCTAATAACTCTTCCTGAAAAAAAAAGAAATAAAGAGACCAATCCCCAACTCATTCTAAGAAGAAATATATGTCTTGATTATGGTAGTTTTGTAGTAAGTCTTGAAGTCTAAGAGTATTGGTCCTTCAATTTTATTCTTCTCCTTCAATGCTGTGTTGGCTAGTCTGTGTCTTTCAGTAGCCTATGCTTCTGTACTGTAAACTAAAGTATATCTCAGATTTTTCTCCCCCTGAAGTAGGTACACAATGGCTAGAGTAGCTGGAGTTGGGAGTTTCCATTCTCCCTCATGAAAGGTTATAGCTGGCTGTAGTTGGATATACTCCTTCCCCAGGTCATTTAGGCTCTGATAAAGCCCCAGCTGGTTAGAGTCTGGTTAAATGGTTTCTCCTGTAGGCAGACCTTAAGAAGAGTTAAGAACAGAGGGCTCTGATGTGTTTCAAGATGGTTCCTTTCCCTCTGTCCTGCTGAAAGCCCGGGGGGAATTTTTTCTCCAGTATTTACTGTGAAACCTGATCAAGCTCATGGATGTGAAACTTGCAGAAGTGTGGGGCTCCTTCTATGACGGGGTTCCCCTGGAGTTTTTAACTCTAAGAGTTATCCACTGTGAACCTCCAGCAATTCATCTGCTACAGTTGTGGCTTTCCTACCCAGGCACTGGTTTCCACTGAAGTTTCAGCCTGTGAGTTTCTGCTTGGTGAGTTGTGATTCTCTGTATCTACTTGTATGCCACTCTAATTTTACAGGCACTGGTTTGCCCTGTGATCTCATTTCTCTTATGGATCTAAGAGAAGAGTTGCTGATTTTTTAGTTTGTTAGTATTTTTAACTTGTTTTGAGGACAGAGTAAAACTTCCAAGCCCTTTACATAAGGAATCAGAAACTGGAAATCCATATTCTATTTTTTTAAGCCACCTGGTTGGCACACAAAAGTTCACTGTGTTATTATTTTATAGATTTTAGTGAAACGTTTTAGGAACTCAGGTATGTATTGTTTTTTATTTTATTTTATTTTATTAACAGCAGATTCTTCATTGGGAGAATCTTTATTTGATAAAAATGGAAGTCATCAGTGTATTGGAAATGGATTCAAATCAACATCTTCCCATTGCATTAATCTTCAACCTTTTAGTGACGTTTTACCTAATGTGTCTTAGTAGTGAAAAAAAAATGAGCCTTTCTATATACTTAGATTCCATGTATCACTTTTCTTCTTAATACTCGGATTCAGTTCCTCAGTGGCTAAAGCATGAGTCTAGAAGTTATCTACTTATAATTCCTCTGCCTTTCACGATTCGATAAAACTTGGGAAATGGAAATCGTCTTTGAATTTGAAAGTCAATCATATTGTGATGATTGATTAAAAGCATATACAAATTAAATGCTTTCAGAATGATTTCCTTCATCACTCCTTTTTACAGTCAAACCCCTGAAGAGGGGGGCCATATTGAAGGGTAATTGTTCCTCTCCATCTCTCAAATTGTATTATAAAAAGTTTGTTCTTTGGGAAATCTGATTGCTTCCTACCAGTTGTGACTGGGAACAGAGTCCAGTTTATCTTTCCTTACTTAAAAAAAAGTCTGTGATTTGTATTGGAATTTGTATGTCTTTACAATACAATTTCTATAAGCAGAACTAGTTGTTCATCTTGGAGAATTTCATGCCTATGAAATGAAATATGTATGACATTTATCCTATTAGATGAAGTTTCCAACAATCAGCTGTTTGTAGAGCTTTGATCTAGAGCTTTGAATTCTTTATTAGGAGACATTCTATCACATTTCTCTTCCATCTCCCTGTGAATAAATAGCCCACGAGTATCATTCACTTACAAATAATTTGAGTTATGTGGATCAGCATTCTTTCTACTCCGTGAACAAGGTGGCTTACATAGACCACATGAGAGAGTGCCTTGAAGTGCAGGAACACTTGTGGAGGTCTCTGCTCCTTTGCCTCAGGCAATGTCAGTATCCCTACCATTTTTACTACACTCTCATGAAAAAGCCTGCTCTGAAGCCTGTTGTTACCAGCTTTAGCAAAGAGACCTTACTTACAGGTTATTGGGACAACAAATTCTCTGTGGTTAAAGTCTCCAGATTTCTTGGTCTTAGTAAATCATACAGATTGTCTCCTGGCCTGTATGTCCTTTTCCCACTGGTGTGCAAAACTTCAGTTCCTTGGCAATAAGAAGGAATGTTTTGTGGAAATACATTTCCAGAATATATTCCTCCCCTTATTTTCTTTGATATCCCCCAACGCATTCAGGTTGATGGCAGATTTCTGTGTATAGAACATAACTTATTTTCAGTGTCATGGGGACTCAAAGGGATTGGTGCTTATTGTACTATTAAGATCTCTATCACCAGGAATTGTTTTCTTTCTCTCTCATGATGCCTAGGCCTAGCTTCTGCCTAAGTGGTCTTTAGCCTATAATCATCTTTCACAAAATAGTTTTCAATGAAGAGAATCGATGTGGAGTTGACTTCTATTTAGAATCAATGATGTATTTGATTATAAAATACCAAAATGAGGGGTGCCAGCGTGGCTCAGTTGGTTAAGTGTCTGACTCGATTTTGGCTCAGGTCATGATCTCATGGTTTGTGAGATAGAGCCCTGTGTCGGGTTCTGTGCTCATAGTGTAGATGCTGCTCGGAATTCTCTCTTTCTCTCTCTCTCTCTGTCTCACAATAAACACATACACTAAAAAAATACTAAAATGAGTTCTCTGATTTCTTCCAACTAAATTCTCTCACAGAATGCTCATCTTTTCTCAGAACCTTGATTATCATCTCAGTAGAAGTAGACGTTCTCTCTCATGGACTCTGATGCTCTCTTCTGCACTTGTTTTCTCTCCTGAGAACTCTCTAGTTCAACTTACTGTATTACACTGAGCTCCTCTTGGAGTACCCTTAAACTGAACATTTGCAAGCACTAACTCGTGGTTCTCTCCTATTCACCTCAACGTGGTCCTCAGTCTACCACCTCTTTCAATTATGCCATCATTTTTCTTATCACCACAATTGTCCTAAATATCATTACGTCTTGTCTGTCCATCCACTGAACTGTCTCTCTTAGCTAGCTGTTATTTCTTCCCACTAACAGGACTGTAATTTAAGCTTTCTCTATCTCATTTAGAGTTTTTATAGCTTTCCCATTGGACCCCAAGCACCGATTCTTCTGGACTCTGCGTCAAAGTAGACAAAAATCAGAAGAGGTAGGTGATGGAGTCAGATCAGACAGGCAGGTTTATAGGCCTGGCATTCAGAGTCAGACTGCAAGGAAAGCACTAGTGAGCAGACTTGAATGTTTGTATTGTAAGACCATTTGCAATGTTCCCAATTTTTTTTTTTTTTTATCATCTGGTGATTCTAGCCATTCCTAGCTACTAGTTGCGGTCAAAATAAAGAATAAAGTTAGGTTCTTCAAGACAGTACTATTCCTGGTTGAGAAAGGACAGAAATGCAAGAATTGAATCATATTATATTCCGTTCTTTATGCCCCTGCATGAAGTCCAGACATTTTTGCCATCGACTTATGGATCTGGGTAAATTAGCTCACCGAACATGTCCAAATATGTTGAAACTTACCAAAATATACCTTCCACTAAATCAATTCAGTCTCCTTAATATCCCACATAATACTCCAATTTCCGTCTTTGCATCCACTTACACCTCTTTTCCCAGGATGCCCTGGAATTTCTCTCCATCTGAATATACTCATCAATGCTCAACTCTAGAGTCTTTTCTAATGAAACTTTCTTTAATTATTATGCCCAATATTTGTTTCATTTTTATATGCACCACTTGATTAGTTTGTGTTATGTACTGAATACTGTTATTCATTCAGCCACTCCCTGGATGTTTTCTGAGAATATTGGACAAGATTCTGAATCTATATAATCAAATACAGAATCCTGGTTCTCAAGGTGCTAACCATCTCTTTGATGAAGAGAGACATGTTAAACAAGAATAACATAATGACGCCAATTCTACTTCTAGGGGTCACAAAACTATTCATAGAAATATTTGCCCAGTAACTGAATAGTAAAGAGTAAGCATTGTCTTTCCAGGTTCATGCTAGAAGTAAAAAGAGAACTCCAGAAAGAATGAAATTATTTGCACGCTATAGCTCCCTGTCTTCAATTACCAATTTTCTAAATGAGCAAGAGAGAACTGAGCACACAAATGGTATTCTCTGGTTACTTTTTATTTACAATGAATAAACTACCTGGCCTCCCACAGAAAATGAGTGCACAAAAGGGGAATGTACCACTGCTTTTGACTGAACTGGCCAATAAATGAACTGCTTAGCTACATTAGTCAAATTAAAAATAGACACAGCCAAGAGAAGCTTGCTGGTCGTCTGCAAGTAACATTAAAAAAGTTAGAGGATGATGGTAATAAGGAAAGTGTGTTTGGGGAGCATCTTCAGTAGTGATCAAAACCGTAGCATTATTTTGTATCTGTTAATTATTCTTTCAGGGAAATTATCAAGTATATGAGCAATGAAAGTCTCCAGTTATACATAACATTAAGGAGGAACTATTTACTGAATTTTAGGATGTGCTTTCTCTGAGAATAGGAAGCAGAAGGCCTGGACTCGTCACTCAAAAATTGCCATGTCAGAGGGCTCATGTACAGGAGGATGGGGTTTGGAAGACAGTGGTTTTAATACAGTGATTCCCATAACTTACTAACACTTCAGTAGAATTGCTAGAACCCTGAAATACTGTCTATCATTGAATCTCTCCTAGAAAATGGAGAAAAGACTGAGGTGCAATTTCTATGTTTGCTCTGAGGTAAAATCTAGACAACACCCTTGGGCGCATAAATATGTGGCCAGAGAAAGACATTGGAAATAAGATAGGAGTCACTCACAGAAATTGTTGGGGGGATATGAGATCACATAACTCTAGGAATAGAAGTTGGGACAGTATTTCCAAATCTCCAGAGGCTGGAGAATTCAGCCAAAACTGGGGTTATTTATAATCAGACTTAATGATTATTGAGGCAACAGTGAAGATGAGAAACATTTTTGCTTGGTATTCCTATCTATATTTCTGTCTAAGATTCAACATACTGTTGAGTTCTATATTTAAGCCAGTGCTTGCTGCTACTTCTATTATTGCTAAGAGGCCAAACATTTTAGTGATGAATTTCAGAAGACCTCAGAATTACTTGAGAATATTTCAGGAAGTCTGTCTAATGAATATTTCAGAGAATAGGCTTCAGAAATATACTACAAAAATGTGTTTATATGTTGGGGAGGAATATTTAAATCTCTTAAATGAAAGTAGAGTGAACATTTAGAGAACATTTCCCTTCATTAACTTGGCTGGAGAGGTGGCTGGCATAGACCATTATGCCCCACAGGAAAACCTTTTAATAGTGATCTGGATTATGAATATAAACATTAATTGTTTTAAAGCCCATTATCTCCTTATATCTCAAGATTTCAAAAGGCTATTGTGGAGAGAGACAGAGACAAGAAAGAGAGAGAGAGAGACAGAAAAAGCAAGGAAGCACACAAGCTAAATGAGTTCCTACAAAATGATACAAATATGTCTTTAAAAAGGGATATTTGTTGTAAAATGAAAACTTCAAAATGCTACAATTTCAAAAAACACTATGTCACCATGTTACCTCATTTAGATTCTCCAGGATCCATAAAAAGTAAGCTGAAGGCACTAGTGGTTTATAATGTATACTCCAAACTAGTAATTCTCCCAAAGCAGACACAAACTTATTGGGAATCTGGAAACCAATAGAAGCTTCCAGTCATCTTCCATGTGGGCAATCCATTCTCTACGGAGCCTTCAGGAAAATTTCAGTATCATTGTATTTAATTTTTCTATAACCCTATTTAATTTTTAAACATTGAGGAATAATTTTCTTTCAAACTCCTTATGTAACTATTGCTCTTTCATCAAAATAATTTTATGGATGAGAAAATAAAATCTTCATATTAAACCTATGTTCTAGTAGGGAAATGTAAAAGCTGAAAAAATAAATGCCTAATGGAATGCCAAACAGTGAGTAGTGCGATGAAGAAGAAAATAAAGCAGGATAAGTGGATACCAATAATGGAGGTAGTCCTACTTCAGATAGAGTTCTCAGAAATAACCTGTTTGAGGAAGTGACACTTGAGCAGACATTTGATGAAGTGCGGGAACATTCTATATGATTATCTGAAGAAAGAACAGTCAAAGCTGAGGGAATAGCAAGTGCAAAGGCCCTGAGATGGAAGTGACTTTGCTTTGTTCAGTGAACAGCAGGGGGATCTGTATGGTTACAGCATACAGAATAAGCAATAAACATCATGATAGGGAATTTGGCTGAAGACATAGCCCACAAAGATAGAAGTATATGCGGTCCTGTAAGCCATGATAAGAACCTTTCATTTTATTCAAGATGTAAGAGAAATTAATTGGAGGGTTGAAAATGCAAAGCATGGCATAATCTGATTTGCATTTGGACACATAATCTGATTTACATTTAAGACACCCCTGACAGTAATGTGAAAGACATGACTGTAGAGAGGTAAGAAGGGAAGTGATAAGAACAGTTAGGGAGCTATGGATGATTCAAAGAGATGACAGTGGCTTGAATTGAGAAAATAGTTATGAAGTTGGTGAGGAAAGGGTCAGATTCCAGACATGTATCTGAAGGATGATAGTACCAACAGATTGATGCTGTGATTCCTAATGCATAATTAGTAAAAATAAATAACAAATTAGAATTTCCACTTCTGAAACAAATTTATCTTCTTGCATTATGCAACTAGGGAATTAGACAAGATGAATTAAAGACCATTTTTCAAACTTTGGACAATAGGTTATTCATGAATGTCATCTCTGAATGACTAAAAAAATAGAAGGTGAGGCTTCGATTTCACTGGGGCAGTTTCTGAATAGCCACTCAGGAACAGGAACCCCAAAGAGTTTCCAGATATGTCACTGTGTTGAGAAATCAGAGTTGGAAGATCTGGGAATACAAAACAGCTAAAATTTGCAGGAGAGACTACTGTAAAGGAGGGAGATCCACAGTAGAGAACTCTGGATTCTACATAGGGATTCTCCATAGTTTCTGGCTTCACATTGCAATATAAGTGTGTAAGAGAAACTACCTGAGGCTGAGGAAAGAACTAGTGTAAAGGAACTTGTAGAAAAATTTTAGGGCCTGCAACAGTGTTGGGAGTAGTTCATATTCCTACCAACCTGACTGGCAATACATTGTAACGTATGGACTACCAGATAAAATCTTCAGAAGGATATCTCCTTAGCATAGAGTTGAATTAGTCCAAGGTTACAGACAGCTCTAGACCTATCCTAATAAAACTTAAAGACAAGCCTTAAGTGCATCCATCTGATTTCAAGGCATTTAATTCCATGCCAGGACAAAACCCAGTGCAATTTAAAGGCATGTACAAGGTAAAATTCATAATGTCCAACAAAAACAAAAACAAAGTGCCATGAATTACTAGGTATGATCATAACCAGGTGAAAAAAAAATCACTCAATAAAAACCACTACAGAAATGAGAGGGAAAGTAGAAAGTGTAAGAAAAGAACATTGAAGAAGCTACAGTAAACATGTTAAATTTGTTCAACTAGCTAGAGAAAAACATGCCTGATGAGAAAGATGAAATACATGAAAAAGAGAACATCTTGAGATTTTTTTAAGTGCGATATTTGAAATTAAAAATACCCTGGATGGCACTAACAGTATATGAGACACTGCAGAAGAGAAAATGAATAAATTTGCAGGCATTATAATGTAAATAATTGAAAATGAAAGATTGAGAAATTACTGAAAAAGATGAACAGAACATCAATATTCTGCAGAACATTTAGCATCTATCCTACTTATAATTACAGATCCACAAGGAGAAAGCAGTGAAGGTAGAAAGATATTTGAAAAAAAAATAATGGAGAAACATTTTCTAAATTTGATGAAAACTAAATTAACAGATCAAAACACTCAACAAATACCCAGCAGAATAAACATGAATAAAACCATGACAAAATACACTAAAATCAAATTGCTAAAACCAATGATATGTGAAAATCTTAAAAGCAACCAGAGAAAAAAAGATGCCTATGTTGAGAGAAGAAAAAAAAAAAAAAACACCCAAAAAATAACAGCAGATTTTTTGCCCGAAACTATGCAATACAGAAGACAATGAATGGACATTTTTAAAGCTTCAATGAAAAAAACAAAAAAGGTGTCAATCAAGAATTCTTAGGCCAGTAAAAATATTCCAAAATGTAGGCAAGGTAAAAACTTTTTCAGGCCAAAAAAGAATTAATCACATACAGACATATATTATAAGAAAGTTCTGGCAATTCCTCGGAGAGGAACAACATGGTACCAGAAAGAAATTGCAATCTATACAAGATAAAGAGCACCAGAAATGGTAAATACAGGACCAAATAAACCATTTTTTTTCATTTGTAATTTTGTTAGAAGATGATTAACTATTTAACGTAAAAATACTATCAATGTACTTGTGGGTCTTATAACATTTGATTAAACAACATTGATACATCTCAAAAGAATCAAACTACATGAAAGAGCCAGAAACAACAGACTACATACTGTAAAATTTCATTTATATTATGTACCAAAAAATGCAAATGAGTGAAGAAAACTGATCAGAGGTCGCCAGGGGTGGACTTTGGATAGAGGATTGACTGCAAAGGAATATAAGGTGAATTGAAGGATCTGGAATTTTTTTTTTAATTGTTGTTAAGAATTTAGTGGTGGTTAATCAGTAATCATAGATTGACCTATATACTTAGAATTGGTGAATGTCGTTATATGTACAGTATTCCTTCAAAAGCTGATTTTAAAAGAATAAAAAAACAAAAGAGTCATCAGTCAAAAAAGAATGTCATTAGTCAAGTAGCAACTTTACATTTAAAAAAATACTTAACAACTTTTATTTTGACTGGCAGTATTTTTGATTGATGTCTTGTTTGGGGACTGATTGGATTGTTTTCCAAACTATTCAGACATTTTGTGGACATGGACATGACCTTCATTCAGAATGATCTTTTCTTTATTTATGTTTGGAGTTGATAAAAAACTATGAATGGACTATATGCAAATGAAGAATATAATTTTTACAAATCTGATACAGGGCACTAAAGCTAATACAGAAAGTGATTTCTATCTCTGTTCTTACCTCATTCTTATCTACTTCCTAAGGATATTAGCAATCCTTCTACAGTCTGTAATGCCAACGTATTCTTAATTTCTTGGGATGTGGATCTTGTATTTTACCATGTCCACCAAAGTTTTAACTATCTGATTCATTTATGTTTTCCCAGAGTTGTTATAAGGAACCATACATAGTGAATTTAGTACTTAGCTAAGAATACTTATCATGCTCCAAAAAGAACTGATTACCACGTTTCATTCAAAAACAGAAAAAAAAAAACAAAGAAATCCAAGTGGATATTTTTCATTGTGCAGAAAAAAATGCAGATATTGTCAGAATTATGCTTAATTCTGCCTGTTATCATATGACGAGGAAATTAATAGGATTTCAGTCAGAGAATCTGAAGTGAAATAAGAAATTTCAGAAGTGATTATTATTTTTTTTCAATTTTTATTTTTGAGAAAGAGAGACAGAGTGCAAGCAGGGGAGGGGCAGAGAGAGAGGGAGACACAGAATTTGAAGCAGGCTCCAGGCTCTGAGCTGTCAGCACAGAGCCCGGTGCAGGACTGGAACCCATGAACCACGAAATCAGGACCTGAGCCTAAGTCAGATGCTTAACTGACTGAGCCACCCAGGTGCCCTTTTAATTACACTAGCTGTATTTCTAAACATATTTACAAAATATTTCCTTTATTTCTCAGTGTAACAAATATCCTCACTATTTTGTTTTTTCAAAATAGTTAATCAATTTACAAGTTGATTCAAATAGAAAATCTACTTCAAGATAGCCACATGAAATCTTACAAAAGAATCCAAATACTAATAAAATTTTCCCAAATCAAAAAATCTAAATTATATAGTTCTTACTTTAAAACCTAACTTTACCACTTCTCAGAGAAAACAGATGGAAAAATATCTAAATCTAAACAATTGTATACATTTTCCTGCCAAACCATTACTTATATATGTGAAAGTTTTCACTAATATTCTTATCCAAAAATTTTCTTGGCTTATATAATCTCATAATAGCAGAAATTTAAGGACTTGATAGCTAAATTTGCACTAGAGCAGAATAAAAGAAAATAGGCTTTCTAAAAAATATTTGAGTAAATGCCATTAATTATGAATGTCATTTATTATGTTATTTAACAATTCTGAATACTTATGCATATTTTCATTTAATTTTAGCTACATTTGTTTTAATAGAAAGCCTCAACAATAAAATACTGTACTGGGACATAGTACAATAAACCAAAATTATTTCATAACCAACATGCAATTTATTTTTTTACATATTGACCTAGTAACCAAGGCTTCTCAAGGAGAAATAATACACCTAGACAATACTTTATTGGACTAGAATATTCATGACAATTCTTAGTCTCGCTGTTAGTTCAGTAATAGATTTCGCCAAAAACAATTGGTTAAACTGACCCCACATTTAAAAGATGCATTTTTATAGAAAATATTGTATCTTTTAAATGATAATAAAAAACCAAAATGTTGTGTTGAATAGCATCGGTTACCACCTCTGGGGAAGGAATCCCACTGCTTAGAAGATAGAAAATAACTTACCAGTGTCTGTCAGCACGAGCAGTAGACCCAGAATGTCAACTCATTCCATGGTTTTCAGGTATCAGTGCTGCCAAGAAAGACAACTCACACAAAAATGGATGTAATAACACTTAGTCACACACAGAAGAGACCGAGAAAGACATGTTTAGTGACTGTTGGTAGTGAGCATCAGTCCTCCATGACCAGTGGATCTCACCCTGCTCTCAAAACCTGCAGCTGGTCTGCACAGATAGGCAAAGGACCTTATTACCTTTCCCCTGGAAACAGATACGACAGTGAGGTTGGCCATGAATCATATGACACATTTGCTTAATCAGAAGAGAGAAGTACATATCAAGTCTGGATCAGGGGAATATATTCCCAAAGAATCTGCCCATCACAGGCTGTGAGGGCTCTTTATTACTTTGAAAAGGAAACATTCTGGGTCCAAAGCACATTTTTCCATGACCATGTAGCAGTTGAAAGACTATACATGTGACTGCCTTTCCCAGGAGCAAGTGTGTCGAAACAGTGGAAAAAGGGTCAGCAAACTATTGCCCCCAGGCCATTACCTACAGCAGGGTTTTGTTAATAAACATTTATTAGAGCAGAGTTATACTCATTCATTTCCCTATTATCTATGCCTGTTTTCACAGTGCAGTGTAGAACCAGAGATCTCATGGTCAGCATTGCAAGAGAGACCATTTGGCCTTTTACAGAACAGGTTTGCTGACCCCCACAGTAGAATATTACCAACTACAAAAGAATGCGATTTATGCGTATACTTTTTCTGGTTAGAGGTAAAAGCAGTTGAATATATATTTGCCAACAATTATTTTGATGTAAATCCTATTGCAAGAAAGCAAACCAGAAGTTTATTGAATCCCCAAGAAATAAAGTAATTACAGAATGTGCTTCATGAGATGTTTAAAAATCTAGCAGAGGGGCACCTGGGTGGGCTCAGTTGGTTAAATATCCAACCCTTGATTTCGACTCAGGTCATGATCTCGTGGTTCATGGGATCCAGCCCTGTGTCAGGCTCTGTGCTGACAGCATGATACCCTGCTTAGGATTCTCTCTCTCTCCCTCTTTCTGCCCCTCCCCTGTTCGCGCATGAAAGTGCACTCACTTGCACTCTGTCTTTCAAAATAAATAAATAAACTTAAAAAAAAAATCTAGCAGAAAAATCTCTTCTCTTTTAGCTGAAGGCAGGAGACAGTACTAGTTGGTCTCAAAGTCTTCCAGTCTTGAGTCAGTGACTCTCAGCATGGATGAGGAGTTTTGCTTTTAGTCCAGTCAGATATGTTTCTGCTAACCCCAGAAAATGCTTCTAAATGTGCCACGACTGACATTCTTAAAAGTAAACACTGTGTCTTTTCTTCTGGAAGATGCTATTGTTCAAATAATGACACTTCCTCTGACATTGACAGTGGCGAGTGGAGTAGAATGTCAGACTAAGATGAGAGACTATGTTCTAGTGAAAAATTGGATCAAGAATCCCCTGACACCATATCAGCATTTAACAGGCCAGACTCACCTGCCATTCCAGTGTATGCTAAAGGACAGGCAGAGAATCAATGAAACAATCACTAACAGAATTCGAGTTTTTTTTTTCTTTTTACCACCAATAGACAAAAAAAAAAAAAGAAAAAAGAAAAAAGAAAGAAGAAAAAAAACCTGGCTCTTATCTAATGGTAGCTCATAAACAAAAGGAAAAGCATGCCAAGACCTAAGAAACAGAAGAAAATATACATAATATTATGAAACTAGAAAAAATTCTTCCCCAAATGTTTTCAGGATCATAGCCCACTTTCCCCCCTCATTTTTAATTCCTCTTGTGACATTCAAGTCCTAGAAAATGTTTTTGAAAGCAATTATATTTCTAAAGTAAGTTTTCCCAAACTCCTACAGCTTAACTTTTCAGCTTAAAATATCATGTTTTAAAAGGTGTTGGCATTCAGTGTTACCTAACAAATAGCTGGGTCCTAGAAAAGAAGAAAATCTGACAATTTAAAAAGAAAAAAAATCTGTGTGTGTGTGTGTGTGTGTGTGTGTGTGTATCTTTAAATCATTAACTTATTTGAACAAAATTTAAAGAACTTTATGTGAATTACAGACTTAATTTTTCACATCAAATAATTAAAGGACACTTAGTAAATCTTACTCTTTTGAAACTATTCATTTGAACAGGAAACCCGAACCAGCTCTATGTATATCCATTTTTGCTTTTATTTTTTTTTTGAGAATTAACACACAATGTTACATTAGTTTCAAGTGTCCAATGTAGTGATTCAACATCTCTGTATATTACACTGTGCTCTCCAGAAGTGCATCTGCCATCTGTCACCATATGACACTATTATAGTATCACTGACTATTGCTTTTATTTTCCTAATTGTTAAGTGCAGCCTACTGTCATGGCAATTGCAATAATTGGATTCCTAAAAACAGAAAAAAATATTTGAAATACAACTGCAAAAATTTCTGTCTTAAAATATCTTTTGCTTCTAGCTTTGATGTATCAGGAACCAGGTGTAACTAAAAAATATTAAACACTATTATCAGAAGTTGGGCTGTACAACACTGTTAACTATGAAAGAAGGGAAATAAATGAGGTATTGTGTATGAATTTTCTTTCTACCTGGAGTTATATTCCAGATCAGGATGGAGAAAAGGAAACTCCAAACCCAGTCCGGTATTCTTCCTATATTGAAGGGACAGAGATTTGAATTTGGAGAGTCTGAAATGATTAGAACTTGTGGAACAGAATTGCCAAAGAATAGAAGACAGACTCCACAAATCTGTGGAGGGGTCTGTTTGAATCTTCATCTAAATATCCAAGTATTGACATGTACAGAAAGTACCCAAAACCAGGCAGGGGGAGAAAAGAGCTGGCAGTGTGCTACAAGCCATACAATTTCCAGAATACAGACTGGCGCTATTCAGGTTCTTAACAGGCAATATGGAGACATTTTTGAACACTCCTAGTGTTTAATAAAGTGCCCAGAAAAGGATGTCTTAGTAGTAAATAAAACCTAGAGTAAAGGTCCCTTGAGACCCATTTTATAAGCTTAAACACATAAATGACCAAGCTGATCTGCAAATAACTTCAATGCCTGCCAAAACAATATTCAACAAAATTCAGAAAGGTAACAGCATAGCATTCACAATGTATAGTATCTAATCTAATCTAAACTACTTGATAAAACAAGTTAAAAACACAGTGCAAAGATGGCCTTTTCAACAGATAATGCTGGGACAACTGAACAGTCACATGCAAAAAAGGAAGGAAGGAAGGAAGGAAGGAAGGAAGGAAGGAAGGAAGGAAGGAAGGAAGGATCTAGAGACAGACTTTACATCCTTCACAAAAATTAACTCAAAATGAATCACAGACCTAAATATAAAGTGTAAGACTATAAAACACCTAGAAGATAAGAGAAAAACCTTGGGTTTGGCAGTGATGTTTGGATATGACACCAAAGGCATGTTCCATGAAATAAATAATTGATAAGCTGGACTTCAGTAAAATGAAAAAAAAACTTCCACTCCATGAATGGCAATGTCAAGAGAGTGAGAATACAAGCCACAAACAGGGAGAAAGTATATGCAAAAGACACATCTGATAAAGAAATGTTATCCAAAGTATACAAAGAACTCTTAAAACTCAAGAACAAGAAAATAAACAACCTGATTTTAAAATGAGACAAAGACCTCAACACACACCTCATCCAAGAAGATATATGGATGACAAATAATCCCACAAAAAGTTGCCTCACATCATATGTCATCAGGAAATGCAAACTAAAATGAAATACTACTCTACACCTGTCAGAATGGCCAAAAGCTGGAACATTAACAACACAAATGCTGACAAGGGTGTAGAACAACAGGAACTCTGATTCAATTCTGTTGGGAATGCAAACAGTGTGGCCTCTTTGGAAGACATCTGGCAATATTTTGTATAAAACACATTCTTACCTTGTGATCCTTCAGTTGTGCTCCTTAAATACCTAAAGGCTTGAAAATTATGTCCTCACAAAAAACTACACACAGGTGTTATTCTTAATTGCCCAAACTTGTAAGCCATCAAGATGTCTTTCAGTAAGTGATAGACAAACTGTAGTGCATTGAGAACATGGAATATTATTCAATGCTAAAAAGAAATAAGCTATTAAGCCATGAAAAAAAAAAAAACAACCATGGAGGATCCTTAAATGCATACTATTCATTCTAATAGGCCAATCTGAAAAGATGATCTTCTATGTGATTCCAGTTATTTGACATTCTGGAAATGGAAAAATTAAGAAGACATAAAAACATGAGTGGTTGCCAGGTGTTAGGAGGGAAGGATGCATAGGTTGAGAGCAGTGGATTTTAAGGCCGTGAACCTACTTTGTGTGATACTATAATGATGGATACACTAGGAATGTATAATATCAAGACTAAACCCTAATGTAAACCATGGGCTTTGGGTAGTAATGATTTGTTAATATAGGCTCATCAATTGGAACAATGTACTGCTCTGTTGAGCAATGGTTTGTTTGCTTTTTTAAATATTTATTTACTTTGAGAGACAGAGAGTGAGAGAGCACAAGCCGGGGAGGGGGGGGGGGAGATGGAGAGGGAGAGTGAGAGAGAATCCCAAGCAGATTTCATGCTGTCAGCGCAGAGCCTGACGTTGGCCTTGAGCTCACGAAGCATGGGATCATGGCCTGAGCTGAAATCAACAGTGGAACGCTTAAACGACTGAGCTATCCAGGCACCCCGGGGCAATGTTGATAATGGGAAAAGCTATTCATGAGTGGGTGCAGGATGTATATAGGAAATCTCTGTATCCTCTCCCTCAATTTTATTGTGCACATAAAACTGTTAAAAAAAATAGTCTGTTAAAAAAGAACTTCTGGAAAACAAAAGAATGGTCAAACAATTTCCAAATTTGAGGAAAATGAGAACCTCAGAGACCCAAAAACTCTTCTGATACCTAAGATGGAAGGACATAAAGAAAACTGTAACAAGGTACACCTTAACCAAGTTGCTGAAAACTAATGATATAGGTAAGTCTTTAAAAACAAAGAAAATGATGTAATATTTTCAAATAAACAAACACAGAGCTGGCTTCTCATTAGCAACAATGCAAAACAAAGTATGATGTAAATGATGTTTTTAAAGTTAAAAAGCAAGAAAATTGTGAATCTAAAGTTCTATATGCAATTTAAATATCCATAAAACATGCTAATAAATAAAATGACATTTTTCATACAAACAAACTGAAGAAAATTTATCACCAACAAAGTTGTGCTATAAAACATATTAAGAGGAATTTCTTCAGACTGAAGGAAAATTCTACCAAATGGAAATTCAAATATACATTATTTGAAGAACACAAACATTTTATTTTTTATTATTTTAAAAAAATTTTTTTAACGTTTATTTATTTTTGAGAGAAAGAGACAGAACGTGAGGGGGAGAGGGACAGAGTGAGAGGGAGACAAAGAATTGGAAGCAGGCTCCAGGCTCTGAGCTGTCAGCACAGAGCCCGATGCGGGGCTCGAACTTCAAACCGTGAGATCATGTCCTGAGCTGAAGTCGGACTCTCAACTGACTGAGCCACCCAGGTGCCCTAGGAACACAAACATTTTAAATATGAGTAAATTGAAAATATATTTTATCATTTTGCAGTCTTTTTTATAAAATAATTCACAATTTCAAAAAAAGACAAAGTATTTTGAAGTTATATATGTAGATGGAAAAAGTATAGTCAAAAAGTAAAAATGACAGTGGTAGAGTAAATGGAGCTATACTGCCCTAAGATTTTATGCCACATATAAATGGTATAATATTACTTGGAAGCAGGACTGTGATAAACATGAATATTCTAGAGCAGTCACCACCACCATCACAACAAAAATAAAGGAATAAAGCCAATATGTCAATTGAGGAGATAACATGGGATACTAAAATACACTCAGTTCAAAGGAAAACAGAAAAAGGCGGAAATGGAACAGAGAACAAATGAGACAAATAGAAAGCTAATATTATAATGGGAAAATAAAATGCCACCAAAAGAGAAATTAAATTAAATGTACATATACAGTCTGAATACTCCCATCAAAGAGCGGAAATTGCCATGCTAAATAAAGCAAGACTCAGTTTGTTATATACAAAAGTACACATTAAATATAAAGACCTAAGTTAAAAATAAAAGGATGAAAACAGATATACCATGCAAATACTATATAAGAACATACGAGTGGCTGTTTTCATATTAGCTATTTAGATTTCAGGGCAAGGAAT
This sequence comes from Lynx rufus, assembly GCF_022079265.1. NCBI lineage: Eukaryota > Metazoa > Chordata > Mammalia > Carnivora > Felidae > Lynx > Lynx rufus. The sequence continues at coordinate 134,359,400 of NW_025814856.1, read as the reverse complement.
ATTATGAGATAAAAGATTTTTCATGTGATTAAAGTGTCAATTGATCATGAAGACATAATGCAAAATAAGCATGCACTTCATAACCAAGCTTCAAAATTCATAAGACAAAAACAAGATACAAACAAATCCACAATTAGATTGGAGTCTTCAATACTACTTGCTCATTAATTAATACAACAAATACAAAGAAAATCAATAAGGATATAGGAAATTTGAGTAATACTATCAACCACATTCACATAGTTGACATTTATAGGAAACTCCACTGAACAAAAGGTAAAATGCACCTCCTTTTCAAGTTCATAGAGCTCATTCATCAAGATACGCCAAATAATTGACTGTTTTATAAGATGATTGGATTATAAAGAGGGTGTTCTCTGACCAAAGTATAATTAATTAGAACCTAATAACAAAAGGGGTGCCTCAGTGGCACAGTCAGTTAAGTGTCTGATTCTTGATTTTGGTTCAGTTCATGATCTCAGGGTTTGTAAGTTGTAAGTTCATGATGGTGCTGAGCCTGCTTGGGATTCTGTCTTGTCTCTATTCTTCCCCCGTGGGTGTTAGCTCATTCTTTTTCTCAAAGTAAATAAATAAAGTTAAAAACATTTAAAAACAAGAAACCAATAACAAAAGATATCTAAAGAATGCTTTAAAACTTGAAAATGTTTAGTAAACAACATGCCTCTAAAGAGTCAATGAATCAAAGAAGGAATCATAAAGGCAATTAGAAAATAATTTGAATTAAATGAAAATGAAATATCACAAATCAGTATCTGTAGTATTTTACGTAAGGTAGAGCATAAAGGAAACTGTATAGCTTAAATGCTTATGTTATACATAAAAAAGAGATCTCAAATTTATTTCTGCACTTCCACTGTAAGAAACTGGGGAGGAAAAGTAAATTAAAACTCAAATGAGTAAAAGAAAGAAAATAAAGACAAGAGCAAAGGTAATGAAAGAAAAAATAATCAAAATGCAGAAAAAACACTTACTAAGAAGATCATTTCATAGCATATCCAAATAACAAATCACTGTGATGTACACCTGAAACTAATAGGGTATTGTATGTTTATTATACTTCAATAACAACAACAAAAAATAGATACCATTGATAAACATCTAGTTAGAATGATTAACATAAAAGGAAATAACCACACAAAAATTACCAATATCAAGAAATAACTTGAATTCCAGATATTTAAAGGACAAAACGAGAATATTGCCAACAATTTAGAAGAAATGAACAAATCTCTTGTAAGATACAAAGTAGCAAAACTTAAATGAAATTATACTGCTTCAGAAAATCTGAATTGCCTTACATCTGTTAAGATGATAAAGTTGTAATTAAAGCCTCCCAAAATATAAGTTCTAGAACTGCAGAGGTTCACTGGTGAATTTTATTTTAAAATTTTAGGGAATAAGGGGAGACTGGGTGGCTCAGTCGGTTAAGCTTCCGACTTCATCTCAGGTCATGATCTTTGGTTCATGGGTTTGAGCCCCACGTTGGGCTCTGTGTGGACGGCTCGGAGCCTGGAGCTTGTTTCAGATTCTGTGTCTCCCTCTCTCTCTTCCCCTACCCTGATCACACTCTCTCTCTGTCTCAAAAGTAAATAAATGTTAATTTTTTAATGTAAGAAATAACTAACATATACCTTACATAAACTGTTGCAGGATATAGAGATAGAGGAAATGCTTCCTAATTATTTTTCTGAGGCCAATATTACTCTGATAGGACAGAGGTTAACCTAGATGTGGCATAGGATTCTAGTAGCTTAAACAAGAGAGACAAATACATTCTTTGGGATAGTTCACTGGTGATCCCAGAGAGAAGTAAAAAGTTTACTTTTCTCTTTCTGATTTTTAATCACCAACACTAATCATTACCAGATAAAAACATGTGATTATTAAATATTCAGCTCTTCTAAGGATGCAGAAAATTATTGAAAAGCATAACAGATTCCCTTGCTTGAATATTGCATTTGAAATGTGATATAAATAAATGTCATTTATAAATGTAATTATAAATATATAATTATATTATATATATTATATATTATATATTATATATTATAAATTTATAAATATAATTATAAATTTATAAATGTAATTACATATGCAATTCACCCCAACTTTCCAGCAATCACAATAAGATTATCTTTTGTTTATTGAGGTATAGTTGACATATAACCCTATATTAGTTTCAGATATACAACATAATGATTTGATACTTGTTTATATTGCAAAATGATCACTAAAATAAGTCTAGTTAATATCTGTCACTATATATAGTTATAAACGTTTTTTCTCGTGGTGAGAACTTTTAAGATCTATCTTAGCAACTTCCAAATATACAATATGGTATTATTAACTACAATCACCATGATGTACATTATATATCTAGGATATATTTATTTTATAACTGAAGTTTGTACCTTTCAACCACCTTCACCCCTTTTCCCCACTTTTCATCCTTATATTTGTATTTCTGTCTGACTTATTTCACTAAGCATAATGCCCTCAAGGTCCATCCATGTTGCAAATAGAAAAATTTCCTTCTTTTTATGTCTGAATAATATTCCTCTGGGTGTCTGTGTGTGTGTCTATCACTTTTTTAAATCCATTTATCCAATGATGGACACTTAGGTTGTTTCCATGTCTTAACTATTGTAAATACGTATAGCGAACATGAGGGCACAGATATCTTTTCAAGTTACTGCTTTTATTTTTGGACAAATACCCACTAGTGGAATTGCTGGACCATATGTTACTTCTATTTTTAATTTTTTTGAGCAACCTCCATACTGTTTTCCATAGTGGCTTGTTTCCATGTACATTCCCACTAATAGCATGCAATGGTGCCGTTTACTCCACATCCTAGCAAGCATTTATTTCCTGTCTTCTTGATAATAGCCCTTTACCAGGTTTAAGGTGACATCCCATTGTAGTTTTGATTCACATTGCCCTGATGATTAGTGATGTTGGGCATCTTTTAACTAACCTATTGGCCATCTGTACGTCTTCTTGGGAAAAATATCTACTCAGTTCCTCTAGTTTTTAACCAAACTATTTTATTTTGCTATTGAGTTGATGAGTTCTTCATATATTTTAGGTATTAATTCCTTATCAGATAGATGACTTGAAAATATTCTCTCCCACTTGGTAGGTTGCCTTTTTATTTTGTTGATTTCCTTTGCTGTACAGAGCTTTTTAGTTTGATGTAGTCCCACTAGTTTATTTTTGCTTTTGTTGGCTTTGTTTTTGGTGTCAAATCCAAAAAATTATCACCAAGATTCATGTTCAGGAGATTGCCACCTATGTTTTCTTCTTGGATTTTATGATTTTGGGTTTTACATTCAAGTTTTTCATCCATTTTGAGTGAATTTTTGTGTATACTGTAAAACAGTGATCCAATTTCATTATTTTGCATGTGGCTGTTCAGTTTTCCCAGCACCATTTAGAGAGGAGACTGTCCTTTCCTCCTTATATATTCTTGGCTCCTTTTTTATAAATTAATTCACCATATATGTGAGGGTCTAATATTGGGCTTTCTATTCAGTGCCATTGCCTGATGTGTCTGTTTTTATGCCAATACCATTCTGTTTGGTTACTATAGCTTTGTAATGTAGTTTAAAATCAGGAACTGTGATACCTCCAGCCTTATTCTTTCTCAAGGTTGCTTTGATTGGGGTCTTTTATGGTTCAATACAAATTTTAGGGTTGGTTGTTCTATTTCTGTGAAAAATGCCATCAGAATTTTGACGGGGATTGCATTAACTCTAGACTGCTTTGGGTAAAATGTGCATTTAACACTATTAATTCTTCTAATCCATGAGCATGGAAAATATTTCCATTTATTTGTATCTTCTCTAGTTTTTTCTTCAATGTCTTACTGTTTTCAGTGTATGAGTCTTTCTTTCATCTTCATGGTTAAATTTATTCCTAAGCATTTTATTCTCTTTGTGCTATTGTAAGTGGTATTGTTGTCTTAATTTCTCTTTCTGATAGTTCATTGTTAGTATATAGAAATGCAAAATATTTTTGCATATTCTTTGTATCCTGCAACTTTTCCAAATTTATTTATTAGTTCTAACAATTTTTGGTGGAGTCTTCAGGGTTTTCTATATATAATATCATGTTGTCTGCAAATAGTGATAATTTTACTTTTTTCTTTCCAATTTAGATACTTTTTTTTTTTTTTTACAGTTTCTTTGTTTTGAGAGAGACTGTGTGTGTGGGGGGGGGGTTGGGTGGGTGGGTGCGTGTGTGTGTGTGAAAAAGAGAGAGAGCTGGGGAGGGGCAAAGAGAGAGGGAGAGATAGAATCCCAATCAGGTTCCATGCTGTCAGTGGAGAGCTCAATGCGGGGCTCAATCCTACAAACCATGAGATCATGACCTGAGCTGAAGTACAATGTCGGACACTTAACCAACTGAGCCACCAAAGTACTCCCAATTTGGATACCTTTTATTTCTTTTTCTTGCCTAATTGCTCTGTCTAGAACTTCCAGTACCATGCTGAATAAAAATGATGACAATAGACATCTTTGTTTTGTTCCTAATCTTAGCAGAAAAGCTTTCAGCTTTTAACCATTGAGTATCACGTTAGCTGTGGGTTTATCATATGTGACCTTTATTGTGCTGAAGTACTTTCCCTCTATACCCATTTTATTGAGAGTTTTTATACTGGGTATCGATTGCATTTTCTACATGTTCTGTATATCTTATTGTATATATAAATATCACTAAAATCTGAAGACTATATTATTGTACTCTTCTTTGCCAACTTAACCATTTATATGATTCTAATATGTGTTTATGGAATTAAAATCCTTCAAATTATTCAAAGTATACTTATGTACACCTAAGTACCAAATGAAGTTTTAAAAATACTTCTGTCTTCCTCCTTTACTACTTTACTATTTCACTTTTAATCTGTAAAAAACCTAATGCACTACTTGGTATACTCAATGTTCAAGGAGTGCTTGGGCCAGGGCCTGGGTGCATCACTTACCTTGGGTGCACAAATGCAGAAGGTGATTATTTATCATAATCAAGATAAATATTTTAATGTAATATTTTAACAAATCACATTTTAAATTAAAAACCCAAGGTAAACAATAAGGGCAGGATGAATAAAGATACTGAATTGAACTGCATGTTTTTATTCATTCTTCCTGAACAAAAATTGTATTGTTAATGAGCCATTATCCATTACCTTAGTCTTACAAGTATAACTGAGATGGTTCTTTTGGACAGTGAATGAAAAATAAGAACAATTTAATTTCTTCTGTGCTATGCAGAAACCAAATTTGGAACTCAAAGGTGGAAAATCAAATTTCTATTTCTATTGTAAGAATAATATTGTATCATTTGAGATGTTTCTTATCTGTGTTAGTAAGGACAATATTTATAAATCACAAATAAATCCTCTAGACTTCCTTATTTTAAAAGGTATTTGAATTGCATTGGCTTTTATTTACTGACAGTGTTAAAAATGGAATGTTCATCCATTTATTTTTAGTAATCTGCAGGCTTACCAATTCAGGGAAACTTCCTATAATGCTCCAGTTCCACTGTTGGGTCACATTAAGGCAGAAAAAACTGTCAGGGAACTATATATGTACAAGATGTGTGGGTTAAGTAAGTGGAGGGAAAAATATTTTAAAACATTCTACTTTGAGAAACCTACAACTGTATTTATTATAGTACACTAAATTAACTATAACTTGGCTGTTTAAATTGCAGCCCTTAAAATCATATTTTTCTATGTTTCAATGTAAATGCTTTAATTGTACACATTACCAATGAAATATGGGTATAAGGAGCTTCTTTGAAACCAAATTACATAAGATCTCAGAGACCATGAATGTTACTTTATACTTGTAACAAAAGTAAATCAGTCAGTGATTGTGAATTTGAATATTTTTCAACTCTTGAATATTAAATATCCTAATGTGCATCTGTCTCTGTGTTAAAATATATATACATACATATATATATGCTAAAATAGCTGTGTTAAAATATATATACATAAAATATCTGTGTTAAAATATACATATATATAATATGATATATATATATTGTATATATATAATATATATATATGTACATAATGTACTCAGCATATTTTAAGAAGATTTTGAGGCCAATAACTATAAAACAATACCTAAGTCACAAAGCTACTGACATTGTTACTGAGATTCTGATGTGTCTGAGGCTGAGGGCATAATATCAAAATAGAGGTATCGTATATGAGTATTGTCTTTTGCATATTTTATGTAAAAACTTGGCTTTTACTATGTGTGAGCCTGGTACAGTTTTAATGTGAGCTTCACAATTGAATGCATCACCTCTATTTTCCTATATCTCATGGCCTTTTTATACAAAGCAAGGTACTGCTAGTACAATATGTCTTATGTTGTAACCACCAGTAAGCAGTAAAAGTGCTGTTTCTATAGATATGCTCCCTCTATACATATTTAAGCATAGCCTAGATGGTATGTTTATTCACCCAGTATCATTGCATAGTGAGTAGTGAATCCCACAACTATAGTCTATCTGGACATTGATATATAAAAATCACAAGAATAACTGGTGCAGTTTTATAAATTATAAGATTTTTATGGCCTAGGGCTAAGTTTTTTCTCTCGGGGGGATTGGTTGGTGAATGTTCTGTTTGTCTACAGACATTTGTCCATAGGCAGGACAGCGAATATCAATTCAAATTTTCCCCTTCCTAGCAGGCATAGAGGTAAGATAGAGGGAATAGAGGAGGTAAGTGCTGGAGGAGATGCCTATATCTACTTAATCAAAACCTCGGGTCACTGCCTGACTCAGTTGGCAGCCCACTTAGCTTTATTTCTTGGTTATACTTCCTACCTGTGAAAAGTAGGACAGTACCAGACACTCTCTATTATAACCATCACTGGCTTATATTGTCTAAATCATTTTTATAGAAAGGCTATATACGGATCCCCAAAATCTGGGAGATGTTTTTCTTGAACATTTTCTCCCTTCATCCTGGCGACAATTTAAAAAAAAATTTACTGTTTATTTATTTTTCAGAGAGAGAAAGAGTGAGCAGGGGAGGGGCAGAGAGGGAGACACAGAATCTGAAGCAGGCTCCAGGCTCTGAAATGTCAGCACGGAGCCCAATGCAGGGCTTGAACTCACGAACAGTGAGATCATGACCTGAGCCAAAGTCGGACACTTAACCAACTAAGCCACCCAGACACCCCCATCCTGGCAACAATTTTGAGAATAAATTGCCATATATAGCAAAGAGATATTTCTAAATTTCTCTGAAACATCTCAGGTCCTATCATTTGACAGTCACCTGAGGTTCAAATTTCCAAAGAAAGCAGTGTAGATTTCCCAGAATGTTGTGGCACTATGTTAGCTCTGTGACAGTTGTAGCAAACGTCGGAGCTTCCTAAGTGTCATCTGTCCCAGCTCAGTGAAGACTCACCAACATAGGCCTCCCTCTTATGTTCTACACCTAATTTATACATGTAAAAATTATCTTAAGCACAGTGCTTAAGACACAAAATACAATAAAAAGAACGTTATACCATGACCAACTGGGATTTATTCCAGGTACGCAACATTAGAAAATGAACCATGTATTCACCACAGCAGTAAATTAAAGGAGAAAAAATATATGATTACATCAGTTGTCAAAGAAAAAAGCATTTGACAAAATACAACGCCATTCAAGATAAAAACTTTCAGCTAACAAAGAATATGGGAGAACTTCCTCAATTTGATTAAAAAAAAAGGAAAAAAAAATCTACAAATAGGCTATAGCAAACAAACTTTTTATTAGTGAGAAGCCAGAAAACTGTCCTTTAAGACCGAAGCAAGGCAATTATGTCCTCACTCACCAGCCGTATTCAACATTGTAAAGTGGAAGTCCCAGTCAGTGCAATAAGACAAGAAATGGGAATAAAATTTACAGATTGAAAAGGAAGGAATAAGGCTCTGAATTTACAGATGACAGGATTGTCTATGGTGGGAACACCAAAATCATCAACCACAAAAATTCCTAGAACCAGTGAATAACTGAGTATAAGTAGGTCTCAGGATACAAAGTCCATATATAAAAATACCAGCAAAGAATGATCAAAATTTGGAAATACAAAAATTACCATCTATAATAGCACCCCAAAAATGAAATATTTAGGCATAAACTAATAAAATATGCACAAGACATGTATACAGAAAACTACAAAGTACTGATGAAAAAAACAAAGGTATTTTGATATATGGATATTCCAAATTTACATGTCAGAACACTCAACATTAAGATGTCACTTCTTCCCAATTTGATCTGTAAATTCATTGCAGTCTTAATCAAAATCTCAGCAGGCTATTTTGTGGGTATTAAAAAAACAGATTTTGAAGTTTATGTAAAAAGATAAAGCCCTAGAATAATTAACAAAATACTGAAGAATTAAGTTGGAGAACACCCCCTGATTTTAAGATTTACTATAAAGCTACAGTAATCAAGATAGCATGGTATTAACAGTACACACAAAATTTAAGTTAACAGAATAGAACATCCAAAAGTAGACCTAGGTTAATAGAATCAACTGATCATTGACAAAGAGGCAAAATAAATTCAATGAGCATAGAACAGTCCCTTCAACAAATAGTGTCAGAACAAGTGGACATCCACATGCAAAAAAAAAAAAAAAAAAAAAAAAACCTGTACACAGATTTTATATCTTTCACAAAAATTAACTCAAAATGGATCTTAGGTTTAAAAGTAAAATTCAAAATTATAACACTTCTTGAAAAAATATTAAAATATGTAAGAAAATGTACACAACCTTGGATTTAATGTTTTAAATACAATACCAGTAGCACAACTTATAAATGAAAACATTTTGTAAGTTTGATTTTACTAAAATTGAAAACTTTTGCTCTGTGAAAGACACTATTAAAAGCATAAAAATATGTGCACAACATATATATGATAAAGGATTTGTGTCTAAAATATAAAAAAAACAGTTAATAAGAAAACAATTAAAAAATATACAAGGATTTGAAGAGACACCTTACCAATGAAATTATATAGGTATTATATAGATGGCAAGTAATCCTATGAAAAATTCTCAACATTATTTGTCCTTATGGAATTCTAAATTAAAACAACTAGATTCTATTACACCCCTATTAGAATGGCTAAAATTCAAAAATGGACAAAACTAACTGCTGGTGAGGATGTAGGGTGATAAGAACTCTCATTTATTGCTAGTACCAATACAAAATGGGATGGCCACTTTAGAAGATTTGTATTTCCCTGATGATGAGTGACGTTGAGCATCTTTTCATGTGTCTGTTAGCCATTTGGATGTCTTCTTTGGAAAAGTGTTCATGTCTTCTTCCCATTTCTTCACTGGATTATTTGGTTTTAGGTGTTGAGTTTGATAAGTTCTTTATAGATATGTTCTTTATCTGATATGTCTCTGGAAATATCCTCTCCTATTCTGTCAGTTGCTTTTTAGTTTTGTTGATTTCTTCCTTTGCTGTGCAGAAGCCTTTTATTTTGATGAGTCCCCAATAGTTCATTTTGCTTTTATTTCCCTTGCCTCCGGAACCATGTCAAGTACAAAGTTGCTGCAGTCAAGGTCAAAGAGGTTTCTGCCTCTTTTCTCCTGTAGGATTTTGATGGCTTCCTGTCTCACATTTAGACCTTTTATCCAGTTTGAATTCATTTTTGTGTATGGTATGAGAAAGTGGTCCAGTTCCATTCTTCTGCATGTTGTTTTATAGTTCTCCCAGTACCATTTGCTAAAAAGACTGTCTTTTTTTTTTCATTGGATACTCTTTCCTGCTTTGTCAAAGATTAGTTGACCATATGGGCAACACTTTTAAATGAGATAATGTATAAAAGCCCTTGTCATAGTGCTTGGCACAGAATACACACTCATTAATGGTAACAATTATTTTGTCAGTTGTGAATGTGATGTTAGGTTTATATATTTTAAAAAGGTTGAATATTTAATTCTGAAAGTTAAGAAGTATATTTAATATTTTTGTCAAAGTAATGCATGCACATTGTTTGAAAACCCACTGGGCCTATGACACTTAAACTAAAAACAGCAATCTCTCTCCTGCTTGATATGCCAGAATCAGCCATTCTCAACACTGTTGTTTCTTCTCCTCCTTACCTATTTCTAAATGGTGTGTGTGTGTGTGTGTGTGTGTTATATTACTACTTTCTGATTAATCCATTAGATATTGTCCATTGACTTGCTATTATAATCAGTGAGGATTTTCACTGTGTTAGATTCCAAGTTTTGTTAAATCACAATTATTTGTTAGATCCATATTCAGTGACTTCACTACTGTAAGAATGAACATGGTCTTCACTAATGAATTGAGTATTTAGATTACATTTTCATTTTTGTGTTACTTTTTTGTTGTTTATTCCTAGAGTAAGTGATTTTTTAGAGATTTAAAAAATTTTCTTGGTAGTTCTTGAATCTCTTTCAGAACTCAAACAGCTCTATAAAAAAATCTCTCATTATAATATTCCACTTGGTCAAATTTTTCATATAATTTATCAGTTCCAATTTTTTTCTGAATCTCCCAACCTCCTAGCCATATGTAGACTGTTCTCTAGAACTGCTACCCATCTGTCACCCTTAGACTACTTTTACTGTCATCTTGGGTACTCCCTTCACTTCTCTCCCATATTGGTTGCCCTGTTTCTAGGATTCTATATGTATCTTTAACTTGGATTACTCCTTTTGTGGAACACATCCTCCAGTAGGTTCCTGGGAAAAGGATCATGAATAGTGCATTTTGTTTTGAGATTTCCATGTCTGAAATGTCTTCCTTTCCCAACTAGCACATTTAATTGATAGTTTTTCCAGGTATAGAAGTGTAGATTGAGAATAATTTTCACATGAAATTTTGAAGGTTTTGTTCCATAACTTTGTGGCTTCTAAAATTGCTGTTGAGAAGTCTAATTATTCTTATCCTCTTCTAGAATTGTTCTCAGCTCATATATGAAAAGTACTGAGGGGTGCCTGGGTGGCTCAGTTGGTTAAGCATCTGACTTCAGCTCAGGTCATGATCTCATGGCAAGTGAGTTCAAGCCCCGCGTCCAGCTCTTTGCTGACAGCTTGGAGCCTGGGGCCTGCTTCAGATTCTGTGTCTCCCTTTCTCTCTGCCCTTCGCCTGATCATGCTCTCTCTTACTCTTTCTCAAAAATAAATATTAGAAACTGAACAGAAGACCATGGCAGGGGGGAAGGAAAAAAAAAAGACAGGGAGGGAGCCAAACCATAAGAGACTCTTAAAAAGTGAGAATAAACAGGGTTGATGGGGGGGTGGGAGGGAGGGGAAAGTGGGTGATGGGCATTGAGGAGGGCACCTGTTGGGATGAGCACTGAGTGTTGTTGGAAACCAATTTGACAATAAATTTCATATTAAAAAAATTAAAATTAAAAAATTAAAATTTTTTTAAAAAGCACTGATAATAGAACCTGACAAATAGCAAAATACTCTTTTTAGTGTTTGCTCCCATCTTCATCATCATTACCATTACAAGGGGAATCCATTTAGGGATTTTAAGCAAGAGAGTGTTGTGAACAATCACTGGCTACTGGGCAGTGGGTGATTTGGAAAGCAGATGAGACATAAAGTGTGGAAGTTAGAAGTGACCCAACATATTAAATGCACCTACTTCATGTGACTGTTGTGAATCAGAAGTTGAGTGATATAGAGCAGTAAAAAAAAAAAATAATAATAAATTAATTTCCTATTTTCTCAAATGAAAACCCTTAACCACCCACAGAACACACTAAGAACATTTTCAGGGCTCCAGAGAAACTGGGGCATAACAATTTAGGCAAACAGGAATGCTTTGTTTTTTTATATTTTGAGAAAGAGCATCACAAGTCAATATAGGGAAAATTGGAGCTTTGTCCAACTTTCTTACGTGCATTTAAGAGTTGAAACTTTTTTGTTGTTGTTGTTGTTAATTAAGCATGAGAAGGTGGGAACAGAAGTTTTCATAATGGTTTTTACTGCTTTGGCTACTAAATGTTTAATCCACACCTGGTCCTGGCTCTGAAGATGTTATAAGGCCCTTAAGGAGCAAAAACAGATTCCATCACACATTTGCTCATTTCAGACTCATCACACCCATGGCCATGCGTGTATCTTCATGAATCATAGAAATGAAAAGGATTAGCTGAGAATTCTGAGCACTGATTGTCCACATTTATTTTTCTGTCTCCTCTTTAATTAAAAATTCACTTTTACTATAAAAGCGATTGAGGTCATGTCACTATTAAATCACATTTTCTCTGTCAGAACAATTACACTTTCACCAAAGAGTTGTTTTTGAGAGGAGAACCTGTTCATAAATAGAAAGAGAGAAAGAGAGAAAGAAAGGAAGGAAGGAAGGAAGGAAGGAAGGAAGGAAGGAAGGAAGGAAGGAAGGAAGGAAGAAAGAAGCCAGGTAACTTAGAAATAGAGCTTGAATTTGACTATCCCTAGGGAAAAACAAATTTAACTTTCTTCCAACCATCTTCCAAAATATGACCACCACCCATTTGCCCATGCTGTCCTTTCTCTTTATAAAATGTGCATGTGTGGCTGTTTCTATGACTGGTATTGAGCCGGGCTCACACATCCAGTTTACTTTTTTTTGCCATCCAATTTAAATTATTATTATGATGCAGAGTCCAGTAATGAAGCAGTGCGTCACAGTCTGGGACATCTGGCAATGTAGTAGGTGTCAATAGAATAATCAATTACTCCTGTGGCTAATGCTTGTCATGCCCTCTCACAGAAAGTGGGGGCAAAAGGAAGGTGATACTTAATTCACAGAAAGAAGACAGGCCATTTAATTGGATTAGCTGGCATCTCCCTTTTATCCTTCTCCTCTTATCCCCACCTCTTAACAGCCCCCTCTCCCCCTGCCACACACACATCAAAAGTGACAGAGTTTGGCAATTATGCTGAAAACAGGAGCTAATTTTTAAATGAGCCGATCAGATTGACTTAAGAGGACCAGGATCCACGCTGCTTCAGTCCTTCCTTCATCAGTGATAAAGCATTGAGAGGCTAAAACAAAGACAAAGCAGTTCCCTGACCACCTCACCCTAGTGTGGTCCTGTCACCAATTGCTACCTCCTGCTTCCACGCAGACAGGGGAGCTGCTCTAGGGTCAGCTAATGGCAGCACTTTTCAAAAGTATAAGTGTTCAAATCATCCTTCCGGAGGGTCAGTGCTAGATGGCAGTAAGGTACTCCCTAACTTTCCCCTTCAGTCAAATTCAAATTCTACTTGACTCAGAGTATGCAAGTTACAACTGCAGTCTATTTACATCGTATTAATGTAAATAATGAAAATCAGCATGCGATACTCCCAAGTGAATCCTCTTTTTAAATCAATGAAAATTGGAAATGGGCTTCATTTCTCACTCAAATGGTTGCTCTTGAGCAGTACCTTATTATATGACTAGCAATATTTGAGCTGGAGAGAGATTATCTAGTGGAAAATTTCCCGGCCCATAATCAAGAAATGTGGGTTCCGTTCCTTCTTCAGGCAGCAGAGGTGACAATAGCGAACGTTCACGGAAGGGCACTATTCTCTTCACATGTATTATTTTGTTTAATGTGCACAAAACCCCTGTGGGTTAAATTTTATTATTGTCTCCATTTTGTGAAGAAGGTGATAGGGACACAGATCCAACCTTGACAGTTTGACCCCATTGGGTCCCCTACACGATAAGCTGCAGTGAGTTTTAAAATCTATTGGTAGGATGAGCAAGAATCTAGCAGAATATATGCTGAACTTAGTTCAGGAGCAGAGCCCCAGAGGCTCATGGTACACAGGCATTCACAGTTGCTAGGGGGGAGGGAAGGCTGGGTGGTGGGTGGTGCTGGAATGGGACCAGAGCAGCAGAAGAGAACAGGCTTTTAAAAGAGGCTGTGGGGGCAGCTACCTACCAAGCTATGTAGTAATTATTCAGTATTTTTAACAGCAGGTATAACTGTCGTGGTGACATGAAGTAAACATCAACCCAATAATCTGTGCACCCAAAATTAACTTACCAACACAGATTCCAATAAGAATCTAGCAACAAATTTAGGCAGAAGCCATATTCAGGCAATGCCTTTTTGTTTCACTTCCTATACCTTTTTGGCCTTAAGCACATTCGAACATGTTCATTTGCAATGCTGAAGTCACTGCCATCTTAAGAAATTGACTGATTGGATATGAAACTCAAGAAGAGAGTATGTCAGGCTCTGGATTAGTCCTAATAGCTTTTTGAAAAAAAAAATGCATAGCTGAAGACTGTAGTAGGTGAACCCTATTTGGAAAATTCCACAATCTTCCCGAAATACCTGAACTTTGATAAAATCACAAAGGAATAAAAGACTTGCTCAGGTATGACTCACAGCAGCACAAAAGATATTTAGCTTTATAAGAAAGTTTCACATTTGAAGACTATTCTCTTCCTGTAGCTGATAAATGGAGTAAAAAGTACATTCATTTACCGAGAGCAGAATATGCCCCCAAATAGCAAACTGGGTTTATGTAAGTCACTTTTCAAGTTAGCTAAGATTTTGTCAATTATTTGATGGGTTTTAGCTTAGGGATAAATTTGAAGCTGTTATTTTTCTGGTGGAACCAGCAATAGGGAAATGTATGCTGAAGGAAGGAAAAGAGAAACTGGAAAATTGAGCTAACTTAATAGAAATCTAACATTTGCTGTTGCATTGGATAATTACTTTTTTTTTCAGATCCCTTTGAAGATGAAAGGTCTTTGTATTAAAAATTTTTATTACCAGGCTATCATGGAAAAAAAAAATCTGTGCAATGTCTGTGCATTTCCTGTTTTAAAATATACAAGGGATCTGTTGCCTATCTTTATTGCAGTGGTTTCTGTTCCAAAGAGTCTTAATCTGGAGAGTATATGACAGAAACTTAAACAACTGGAGATATTTTAAGATGAGCAATGCGAAAAACACTTGAGCTGATTGCTGTTAGGCATTATGGCAGTTTGTCCACTTGCAAAGAGAAAGACAGTGTTGTGTTGAGGATAGCTATGGGAACTCGGTTGGATGACTCACTCCAAGCCTTTGTTATTACATGACTCAGAGTTAGTAATCCTTACCCAGTTACCTTCCTGAGTGTATCTTCATCCTGTTAAAATGTTTGAGAACTGCTGCTGAGATTCTCATGAGTCCAAATGTGCATTTAAAACCAGAGAGAGGGAGAAGTGTCTCTTGGGAAAGGTGGGCCCTTCCTATAAACTCTGAATTTTATTATGGGTGTGCCACACGATGACCAGATCTATTTTATGTTCAGGGAAGTCAAATGAGTTCTCTAAGTGGCACGAAGCTAAGTACACTCCCATAGTTTGAGTGTATTGGTTCTTCAGTGAGCAGTAAACCTTTCCAGATTTATCCTCAGAGGCTGGCTGTTTGCCAGAATTCAGACTCTGTTCTGTTGGGCAGTGGGCTGAGTATTCCCAGGTGCCGCCAGAGTTTTATGCCTCGTCCTTATTTACAGTTTTTCTTAGGATTGCTTTGAAGTGTGAACAATCAAGTTGCGGCATGCTGCAAAGTTCTTTCCACATGAGCCCTTTATTTCACTTTCTTTGCAATCCGAAGCCTTGTTAAAACAGAAGTATTTATCTACAACCATTAAGGCATTTAGAAAGATAAATTCCTTTACAAATAGTTTAGAAATAATTTTATTCTCTTTTTGAGTAAGATAGAAATATAAACAGCCACTATTATTCTTTCTCCACGATTTCTTTGAGGAAAGAATAGTAGTTTATCAAGCCTTTTAACTTATTAATCATGGAGATTCACAAAACCTCTTATGGCTTAATGACACTCGCACAAGGTGGGACTTGCAAACGTCTTGCGTGTGATCTGCATTGTGGATCATTTGGAATTCTTCACAAAGCTCCTAATACTGATATGATTCCTAATTTTTGGCCCTAAATCCACCCTTTTGGAGAAAGGAATGTCTGTCAAAGCATGTGTACACATCACGCCTAAACATCCGTCTTCCTAGCGACTCTCTCATTTTCCGAAATCCCAAAGCTAAATGCAGGTATTCTATGTTTCTAAGTTCTATATTCTCTAGAACAAAAAGTTCTGACTAGAATTGTGTGCAGGGCAGCAGTAAGGGCAGTGTGGACCTCTATTCCAGAAGCAAAGTGAGGTGATACAGACAGCCTTCAGGCCCTGACGACAAAAGGAAACAAGAGAGTCCTCCCAGAAGCCAGTAACAAATGTTTATTTCAAATTTGGATTGAGCTTGGTATTCCCATCAAAAAGATGCTTTGCCCTGCACATATTTTCTCCCTTTAACCCTGCTGTGTGTGTGTGTGTGTGTGTGTGTGTGTGTGTGTGTGTGTGTTTGCCAAAATCCTGCTCAAGTTTCTGACAACAGTGTTCAACAATTAAAGTGGTTTTGTACATGGGGGGAGGTAGGGTTGGCACATGGGAGCTGGGTAACCCCAGGTAAAGGCTGGATCTCCGTGTTATGCTATTCCGATTTGCAGCTCTAACAAACTTTGATTTATGTGCCAACGGGGCCCCGTGTGGATGACTTCTGTTCCTTTCAGAACTTTTAATCTTTATTTTTTAAATGTCACAATTTTAAATGATTTTTTCAGAGTTAGTCCCAGATAAATGATTCCTGGGAGGACCGTGGCGGTGATTATGAGCCCACTTAGGCTTGCGCTTGATGGCACATTAAGCGATAATGTTGATAACGTACAGCGATCAGTACCTATAGCATTTTCAGCCTGACCCCAAGATGAGGTTAATGCAGAAGACAAATAGGAGGGAAGCACATGCTCTGTTTTTCCGTCGGCCTGTTACATAAGTAACAGATAAACATCCTCCTGTTCACACCACATCACAGGGGAGGGAGATGCTGCAAACTTCAAGCCATCAACAACTTAAAATTGCTGTTGTCAAATCAATTTTTCACAGCAGACTGACCTGTTTGCAGGCCATTTTTAATAGCAAAGGAAGAGTATGGGACTTGAGCTTGGAGTACACAAGTGATTTCCAAATGACATTTCTGATCTAAAAATTCAGCATGCCAGCACCTCCCTCCATTGCCTCTGCCCCGGCACATCCGAACACTCGCGTGCACGCCCCATCAACTTGCACTGACACTTCTTCATTACCATGAAAAAGCTCAGGGAGTCTTGGGGCATTTTGCAACACATCATTCCCCTTTTCAACCCAGGCCCTCACTGATACCTCTACAAGTGGTTTTCAGAATTTTATGTCCCTGTGAGAGACAGGGTTTGAGTTTTTAAAGTTGTGTAAGCGCCGGCTTCCAAGTTCATTTCTTTGACTCCTCTGCTCAGCAGCACTCACCTAGCGTGTGTTCGGCAGGATCCGAAACACTACGTAGCTTTTTGGGTGACCAGTCACAAAGCCACACAGGCACATTTAATAGGAAGAAATGTGGGCTCAGTTATGGGGTGTGAGCAGATTGTCAAGGATACATAGCTTTTTATTTTCTTAACCCAAACACGCCTCTGTAGATTTTTTTTTGAATGTTGAAGTTACACCTTCCCCTTCAAATGATAAAAGAATTCAGTGTGAAATTTGCTTTATAAATTTTTGTGAAAGTTCTGTCGTTCTCACATAATACTTCAGGAGTATGTATGGGGAACACATTCAACTAGTTTCCCTTGATGCCTTAACGATCGAAGGAAGGAGGAAAATGCTGTATGGGTTTCGTTCTTATTTTTTACTCAGTTCTCTCTCCTGTATCATCTGAACTTGTGTTATACTGACACCATACTCTTCAGTAAAGAGAAAAGCAGGGGGCTATTTTTATTATGAGATGTAGCAAAAGTGTTGCCCACAGAAATTCGTCCCTAGACCATCAGGGATCTTATAAAATGATAATACTACACCATGAAGTTCAAATGGCAAATAGGGCTAGTGTTTTTTCAAGTCAACATCCAAACCTGTATGGATTTGGAATGAGCATTTTGGTCGTAACGTGTGTTTACTTATTTCCAAGATAGAAGATGCCAGATCTGAATCAGATGACATACAAAGAAAACAATACTGTGACAATGTCAGGGTTTCCATTGTTAGAAGTCTTTTTCCCCCTTCTAGGATGTATTAATGTTAAGTCAAAATTGGAGTTATTCAAAAGTTAGCACATAGCCCAGCAACTAGATTTGTTGAAAATAAATTTTGCAGAAAACTCCTCTTGGCTATTTTTAAATGATAGCATTTCACCCACACAAGAAAGTGCATTTGTGCTTATTTATTTTATTTTATTTTTATTTCTGGCCTCATATGACTCAAGTATAGCTTCGTTTTCAACCATTAGCCCATGATGTTGACTGGTGCCTGTAGGCATTTCAGGGATAAAAATAAAATGACCAAGTTATTTTGTTTGGAAAAGCAGCTTCTTCACATGTGCTGTATTTTTTTTCAATAAATATTTCATAAATCTTTTTAAAGCATGATCTTATCCTTTCGTGCATCTGGGAGGCAGCTGAATCTAAACCGAGTGGATATCCTAGAGCTCAGATTCCATCATTCAGGACCAGATTCCACCTCTCTGAAGTTTCTCGAATGCAGATACACATGACAAGCCCCTTAACATCAGGAATTATTACTGATCATTTCTGTATTTTTTAAAAGCACATTTTTAATTGTTGTATATTGTGTATACTACATTCCAGGGAAAGGGCCAAATTACTTCTGTTTTTCTGGCTGGGATATATCTCCATTTCCATTCTATTAAACCATGTTTCCCTGGGACTACTTCATCCACCTAGCAGCAAAGTACATTACCCTTGCTTCTCCAGATTTAGCCAACCCAGGAGGACAGTGGGCATGTATAGAAGAAGAAAAAAAATAAGAATCAAAACTCCAATGATAACCAAATATGCCTCTTGAAAGTATAAAATTATTGCGGCTAATAGAATTAAACGGGTAAGGAAAGACGTCATTCAAGGTTATTGCAATAGGAGTCGAGACTACGGCAGCAGGGGAGAGGGGTTGAACCAGACTTCATTGGAACAAAAGGAAGGAGGATTTTTAAGCACTGAGGTGACTTAGTGGAAAAATATTGGAGGGCATTGGGGGAGAGGTTGGTCAACATGATTAAGCCATCTGTGTTTGCTAATTGACACTCATGAAGTTAGGTTCCTACCCTCCCACAGGTACTGAGAGATTAGGGGTCCTATTTTTCTTGATAATTATATTTCAGAGGGATGGTTCCCAGGTCCTTGAGAAAGACATCCCTGGGCTTTAAAACTAGCAAGAGGCTGGGAGAAAATTTACATCTCCAGAGGACAGAGAAAGTATCTGCAACCGCAAGTTCTCTAAAGCAAATAAATCCTCAGAAAAGGGTGATCAGGGGCTTATAGCCAGAAAGAATCACACTTAAAATTTAGTTAAGCTGAAGAGACTGTGAAGGCTGTCTTGGTCAAAAGCCATATTGATCTTGAGGAAGAAAATCAAGGGTCCAGGGACCACTCTTAAAATCTTTCTTCTTAATCTTAACATCTCCACTTTTCATGCGTGCGGATTCCTGGGTCCCCCAAACCCACAAGTTCTGCTTCTTTGCCTAGTAGGCTTAGACTTACAAGGGTTTGGGGAAGCACAATGAGTCCCTTGGTCTACGTTTCAGCTATACTGCTTGTTTATTTTAAATGACAATTTCTGCTCCTGTCCTGGCAATCTCATCCTTGATAGTACTGGTCTCTGCTCTGCCGGGGAAGTAGGGATAACCATAATAGCCTTATTAACTGTTAAAAGTTGATATGCTTTTTTGGTTTCTATCATCTCCCAGGAACTAAAAACAAAGTCCACAGGGCCCGGACCAAACAATATTTGAAAGTGTTCACACTTAACACTATGTGTCTCTCCTTAACAGACACTTGGAACTCACATCCCTGAAAATCCATCATCAGCCTTCCTCTCCACCACGTCCACATCTGCTGCTTCCACCTTCTTTTTTCAATGTGCCACCCAAGCCTGCACTCTTATTTCCATCTGGTGGCTCTGCTGACCCCTTGGTAAAAGGGCACCACTGACCTTCAGCAGCTACATAACTGCAGATTCTTTTGTTTGCCATCCTTGTCACTCTTGGTCTTTGTACAGAATTCACCACCTGTTTAACAGCCAGCTCCTCCTAGAAGATTTCTCTCCCCTTGGATTCTAGGACAATGCATTTTTCTGGTTCTCTTATTTCTCAAAATTTTCCTTTTCTTATGTCGACGCCCTGAAGGTAGGACTACCCCAAGGATCTCTCCTCATCTTCCTCTGGTCTTGATCCATAGCTTCTTGTTTGGTCACTTCCATGGTTGCAGCTATGACCTTAATGCTCATGACTGTCACAGCCATCTTGATGACAATGATCAGATCTACTACTTTTCTGCTATTGAGAGTCAACTATCTTTAGTTCCTATTTCCCCCCACTAAGCCCCAGGCTAAAAATTCTGTCTCTTAGACAAAGAGAGCCGAAGGTTATGCTAACATCTCAAACTGAACATATTCAAAACACAATTACATCATCATTAACCCATGCACACCTGCCTTCTACCTTTTTCACCAGTCTAAACCTAACATTTTATGTAAGTTTCACTGATGGAGTGTTACCTGTCCTTCAGCTTTCACCCTGACCAGATGGCTCCAGCCCTGCCCAATGGTGCTCTATGTCCTTGCCCTTAACACCCTAGACATTGCTTCCGTGCCGAACATGTACACCTCTCTGTTGAAAGTCTTCATTTTATTCCTAGTTCAAATTAAATGGGACCTCATTCTGTGACCAGTTCCCCTGTTTCCTGGATTATAACTAATTTCTACTCCACAACACATCGTTTCTATCCCTTGTAACACTTGCTAAATTCTGTTTAGCCTTATAGCTTATTGTCTGCACGACTCTCTCTTTCACCAAATGGAAAATTCCTTGATGGAAGAGATTACATCCTATTTTTCATCTTATTCCTTAAATTGCCTTTTGCAGAGTAGGTCTTCAGGACATGTGTGTTAAATGAAATATTTTCTTTTCCACATGCAATCTCAGCCAGCTTTAGGATCCTCAGGGAGTATAAATAAGTAATCTATAGATACTAAGTGTGAAACTTAACTGACCCACCAGATAAACTGGGAGGTGGGCTTTGAGGGAGTGACAGTTATAGATAAGTGCAATATTTTATACCTCTTACACTCTGCAGACAATAGCAAATTAGTATTTTATTTCAGGTTTCATGTTTTGAAACCTGAAAGGTGAGAAGAGCATTCCACAGTTTCTCCTAATAACAGGAAAAGGTCCAGCTGTCCTTGGACTGGTCTTCAAAACCCAATTAAAACAAGCCAATGTTATTGCAAAATCCCTGTGTAAATGCTTTACCCAATTAGCTGTAAGCAGATACAACTCTTGGGAAGGTCTGACCTCTGTTTTCATGTGGAAGTATGTGTCAGAGAAGGAAACATGGAAATGAATACCATAGAAATTTCTTCTTGCAAATATAAGCAAACTTCAAGGCAGCTTTGGATGGCTTATTCCAACCTAGCTGGATCACACAGAGAAGGTACCATAATCCACTGAAGGAATGAGCTGAACAGTCATGGAATGCTGTGATCCCAAGTGGCTCTCTAAGGCTCTTCTGATGTTCCTGCAGGAAAGTTGCCTCATACAGCATATATTCTAAGATCCACATATCTCTCCCCTCTTGGGAAAAATGTAGATTCAACTGATAGTCTTCATATATGATAATTACAATCCTTGGCCAAGTAAAAGCGGAACACTAAACTAAATAATACTATAAGTTAACTAATATTAGTTAATACTGTTAGTATTAACTAAATTTAGTTAATAGTAGGATTTAGTTAATAATGGCTTCTTTTTGATGAGCACCTACAATAAGCCAGATACTTTACCTACTCTTGTCTTTATTTTCACAACAGCGCAGCATAGTAAGTGTAATTATCTACCATTTTATTGGTGAAGGCACTGAGGCTCACAGAGCAAAAGGTTAGTATAAGATAAATCTGAACATAGGTCTCTTGGGTGTGCAGCTGTGCTTTTTTTTTTATTAATATTCTGTTATCTGTCTGTGGTGATTAAAATACATCAAAGTACTAACGAATCATTTTCAAACTAAGATTTGAAGCTGCCACTGCCACTTAAAGCCTTTCAATTCTTATAGTTTGAAAACATATATTTTTTTAAGTTTTGAAAGTTTAAAAAACTAATGCACTGAGAATTGTCAAGTGTATGACAAGTGACTTGTTCTTCTACTATATATTTCTTGGACTTTTAATCTAAGATACAAATATTGGTTAGGATGGACATCATACTGGTTCAGCCTATGAGATCCAGGAAACAGAGGCCAGGTTTTTTACTTTATGTAGTATTATTACTTTTCTATTAAAAAAAATGGAAATGTCAATGGCATGGTTATCCCTGCCTATGCCTACCCTACCTCTCATTGATATTAGCAATGGTGATGAACTTGGCCACTTTCTGTATTCCGTGACAGCCCTTAAACTATACAAAACCAAGTTCATTCAACTTTAGGAGTTTACCCACAGAAAAGGCTGGAAATAGTGTTGCTTCTTCACCCAGTCCCAATAATCATAGGAAGTGTCTATAAAATGATTAGACTGCAATTTGTCTAATATGTCACCATCAGGTATGACTTGTTTTTCCAGCAGCTTCTTTTTCCTGGGTCTTCAGGTCTTTGTGGCTTCTTTCTTTGTGCTGGGCCATTCCTGGGGTTTTTGGCATTCTATCCTTGGAGCCTGGGTCTCCTTTCTAAGACCTCCTGTGATCACCTCTAATGTTCTGATTCAGAACCCACATTCTCATGTGGAAATTAAAAACTGATAACCTTCAGAATTGGTTTTTGTAGGTAAAGTAACTTGACCTACCACACATCAGCCACCATAAGTATTGAAATCAGCCCATGCTACCTACAAATTTGTCCCATACCATACCACGTGGACATGTGACACAGGAAGGGCAGAAATGGGTCTCACCTGCCCACGTCTTATAGTCCTGATTTTCTATCACCTGTAGGTTTTCTACCTGCAACAAATTTTCTGGCTTCCTCTCTCTTCAGCCCTTATATGCTGGAGCATAATTTACCTTGGTGGTGGTAGTGTGGTGGTGTGTGGTGGTGGTGGTGGTGTGTGTGTGTGTGTGTGTGTGTATGAGAGAGAGAGAGAGAGAGAGAGAGAGAGAGAGGTCGATCACTTTCATTCATTTCAAATTATGTTAGGATGTATTTTACTTACTACTTCAGTATTAATTTTATTTTGGGGGTTTTTATGAACTTGCTCAAAATTTTTTTTGAGAACTCAGATATTACAATTTCTGAAATGACCCATTATCAACTGGACAAGAATTTGAAAAACAAAGAGGTGAATTAGGATCAGTATTCTAAACTGAAGAAATTCTTTCACTTCTTTTTTTTTTTTTTTGCTTTAGCTAAGTAAATAATTTCATAAGTTTTACAGTAACATATTAGCCTCAGATTAAAATGATAAGAAAGGTGAACAGCCCTCTAACATTGCAGGAATTGTAAATTATGGTTGGCTTAGAAAAGCAAAAAGTATAGGACATGAGGAAAACAATGATCCAAATGAACGCCTTGATTGATTAAATTCGGAAGAGAGGGAGTTCCCAACATCATTTAACTAAAATGGACTGAAAATATTTGAAGTGTTTGAAACAGTGACAGCAGTTACACTGGATTTCTAACTAAATTTCTGAAAGAGCCAACATAAATAGTAAACAGGTACCCAAAAGAAAAGAGTCCTTGAAAACAAACATCCCTTGGATCAGATGGACTTGACTACAATCCAAACTTATCAAAATTTGTAAGACCTCAAGAAGTTGATGAAGTGTTTTTCACAGTGCCTGGAACATACTAGACAAACAGTCAATCCTATCCCCATCCCTCCTTTATTCCTTACAGTTCCTGCTGTGTGTATGTATGTATGTTGGGAGTGGGCATTCCTCGGTACTCCAGTTATCTGGAGAGTCTTGCTTTCATGTCTTGATTTTGTTGTTTCTTTTCACCCTAAAAAATCCAACTTCCATATTAATACTGGACAGTTTCCATTGGTGATAAAACTCTCTTATAAGGAATAAGCAGACTTCTAAGAGAGAGCTGATACTACCAGTCAACAATCACAGAAACAAAAAATACTCAGAAATGATACAAATTGTGAAGAACTGTTGTAAATAGAAATATATGACTTCATTCAAGAGTACTGGAAATACTCATTTTTCAGAAATTTAGCTCTCCATAATTCTTTTATTTCTTTCACAAATTGGATAATTAATGTGAGTTAGTCAAAATCCTCTATGGTTACAATCTCTGTGATTCTTTAATACTATAACTCTATGGGCTCATTTCTCATTTTCCTCCATACCTCATTTAAGGCTTGAAGTCAGTGGGAATTACCCCAGGCAAGATGAATTAGAGACTATCTGCCTAATCACTTAAGGCAGACTGTCAATTTTTAGAAATTATTAAGTACATCTACACAGTCATATGAAAATGTGGGTTTTCATAAAAATCCACATTTTTATATTTCTAATATAGATGAGAAAATTCTTTTTTTTTTTAACTTAAACCCTCATAGGATCATAGAATTTGAAAGTGTAAGAGTCTTAGAGATTATTTATTACTCATTTGTTCAAAGAATTGTCGAGAACTTCATGGGCCAAAACTATAACCTCTTTCTCAAGTTGTTTAAACTTTCTGGGCCCCAGTCTCTTGGTTGAGTAAGAAGGGTACACAGAATGAAGTCTATATACCTGCTAGCTGCAGTATTTCATAGTTCTGAGCTGGGAACGTGTCAGAAGTTACCTAGCTAATTAGTGGCATAATCAAGACTACTCTCCAGAAGCTAGAATTTCCTGGTTATCCTCCTATGTCCTTTGCACTCTAACACATTAGTTTCCTAAATTGAAAAAAAGAATAATTTTTAAATTCTGAAAATGTTTCCCTATGTCTATAAAAGGTCACTTCTAGCTCTGCAACACAGCTTGGATAGTTACATATGAACTCTATTAATTAAGTAGCAAAATAGTACATATTTTACCTAAAGATTCACAATTTAAACCAATACCCAGTTAATCTATGTACAATCCAGACTTTCTTTCCTTTTTACAAATAGTATATCATTTGGTGTCACTTATATATCTTAGCCCTTTAATTACAAAACCTGTGAGATGAGGCTCACAGCTGTCTCAGGGTAATTATGGGTGTAGGTCAGGTGACACTCTGAGAACCAACAATCAATCCCCTGCTCATAGCTCTACAAAGGCAATAGCTTGTTGATGAACATGAGAAGCAACCTTGAAGGGAGAAACTTTCTTCATTGAAGCCTGAGCCATACACCGTCCAACTTGCTTTGTGGGGAGTGGTGGGTCCCAGTCTTTCTGAGTATGCAGAAAGACTTTTCTGGTCTTGCAGCACCAGCCTGCCAAGCCTAGGGTCAACCCCTTCTCTACCGGAAGTTGCCTAAATGAGGTACTTTTTTGATGTCAGCAACAAAGGGTCAGCCGAATATGAAGACAGAGTCAGCAGCCAAATTCAACACTCTTAGAGGATGATTCCTCATACCAGCATCATGCCGTCCCACACACATACCCCTCAGTCTCAGGATAGACACATGAGGCAATATAGCACATAAGAGTTTGGCCTCTAGAAGTGAGCTACCTTGCCTTAAATCCTGAATCTGTCACTTATTTGTTCAGTATGTTTGGAAGCAACTCCTATAATTGTTTTGCTTTGTTTTTTAAACTTTATTGAGATATAGAGGATCCATAATACTGGATAACATTAAGGTCTACAACCTGTTGATTTGATCCACTTCTATATTGCAATATGATTATCACCATGTTAGTGAACACCTCCATCGCATCATATAATTATTATTTCTTTTTTGTGGTTAAAACATCTAAGATCTACTTTCTCAGCAACTCCTATAATCCTTTGGGACATTCACTTCTGCATATGTAAAGCTGTCATGTTAGAATCCACCCCACAGGGTTGTTGTAGAGATTAAAGGATTTTGTTTTTGTAGGCTATTTAGAACAGGATTCATTAGCCTTTGCTATTAATGTTTTCTGTATTGTTTTCCTCTCATTCCAGTTACCAAACCTAGAAATCATGCTGTCATTCTGAAACCCTCTCACATCTAAAACTTAACATGACTTCACCATTCCATCTTTACAACATCCTGCTAATCAAACACTGTCTTTATAGTCTAACTGCCTTATGTATGTAATTCTTACTGTCTTCAGGCCTTGGCGAAATTTATTATATATTATAGTCCTTTGAATTACTCATTTTCTTCTTTTTTTGCCTTTTTTTGTTTCCCTTGAGATTTTTCTTTTCTTTGCATTGTTTCAGCACTTAGTATTAACAATACATGATATGTAATAATGCAAATCAATATTGATTAACCAAAATTCTATCTCTTTTATTTATTTATTCAGCACAACGTTGTCAGTACCTACTGCATGGTAGGCATCAGGTAAAATAATTGCAATGCAGCATAGCAAAAGCTACAGTGAAATTAAGCGAGAGGAATAATATTGGAATAAAGTAGTAATAACCCTGCTTGAGAGAGCCAAAAAAAAGCATTACAAAGTATATTCTTCAATAGGGGTATTGAAGGATCACTAGGAGTTTTCCAGATTCATGAAGAGTAGTAGGATATATAAAGAAACAATATGTTTATTGGCTCACGCCATGAAATAGGATGGCCAGAACTTTAGAGTAACTGCCAGGTAATGGAAGAAATTATGCTAAAATAAATAATGATAATAATAGTGAATATTAATTCAGAGTTTTCTGTTTCCTAATTTCGAAGCACTGTGCGTGCTTTATTTCTAATCCTCACAATGGCCCTAAAGAGTATATAATATTAATCCAGTTTTACAGATGAAGAAATTGAAGTTCAGTAGAGTGATAGGGCCAAAAAGAGGCAGAGGTAGAAGTGAACTTCTAGTCCATCAGTTTCCATATCTGCACTAATCCTGTTGCCCAGTCCACTGCTACATCCGGTCTGTGAAATTAACCTTGTAGCAATGGAGAGCTATTGAGAAATTTTAACTTGGGTAGTGATACAGCTAGATTACTATTTACAGATAACCTGTGTTCTCGTCCATTTTACCTTTCTCATTGGTTACACTATTATTTAAGAACTGGACTTCATTCTTCCCTAATCACATAAACTTAATGGCTCTGAATTCAGAAGCACAAACCCTGTTATTTCATTAACCATTTTTTACTGAGAATCTCTTTTGTGGCTGGCACTGTGCCAGGTGTGGGTGCTTCATGAAAGAGATTTATGTAAAGCCAGACACTGGTTTTACATAAGAAGAACCAGTGAGGAAGGAAATGGAGAAGTACGAGAAATAAGAGAGACACAGAGAGAATAATCAGTGGAGCAAGGTTCCAGAAGAATCTCGACATGCTAATAACAGTTATTATTCTCCACATAGGAAAATTAAATTTAGATTATAAATTTAAGTTTAGATAAGTAAATGTTTATTTAGTGCTTATGATGCTCCAACTACTGGGAGCTAGGGATTCAAAAGCTAAGACATGGTCACTGTTTTAAAATAATGTCCAGTTCTCCACGATAGAATGCCGGAGAAATAATGAGAGAAACCTGTATCCTAATTTCATTCTGCTATCCACTCAGTAGTAGTCTACAAATGACTTAAGTAAATATTATTAGGCATCTTTTTCATAAGTGTATTAGGGATTAAAATACATAAATGCATGAGTATGTTATCTTTATACAGACTTAAAACAATATTTTAAAAACACTGATAAATATTCTTTAAAAATGATAGATGAGACAGCAAACTAGAATTTTTCTCAAAAATCCTTATAATTTTAAGTACAGTGTAGTTTTGAACAGTCTAGTATCAAAAATTTTCAATGCATTACTATACTCATCAGTAGAGAGTCAATTCTCTATGAGTATATACAGATAGTCATGTAGCTGGAACAGATAACATCGGATTCTGCCCAAATTTGAAGCTGCAAAGCCGTGGAATGGCCTGCTTATTTCCAGACTTGAACAATATGTCCTTTAGACATGTATGCTTGTGTTTATGTGTCTTTGAGTTATTCATTCAATAAAGAAACAAAGTGCCTTCTGCTGCCCGATACTATCTACCAGTATTATTTTTGCTAATTAACAAAGAAGTGAACAGGAAAAAACATTAGATGAAAAATTGTGTTAGTGAGTTATAATATAGAAACACATTTGGAGTAAGTTAAGTAAGTTTCTTAAGAATTGTTCACTGAATGAATGAACATTGTTTTCTATTATAATTTGATACTCACAATTTTTTTATGGTTTTATCATCAGGAAAATACTTAACATTTTACCACCACATACAAAAGAATTTGCAAGACTAATTTGAAAATTTTTACATCTTTAACCACTGTGTATAACTTGAGTTTGAAATATTGTAATCACTGAAACACTTACGAGGCTGTGTATTTCATTTGTTGTCTTAACCTGTAGAGATTAGCTTCCCTAGACTTGTCATGCCTTCATACACATTCTATTCACTAATATTAAATCCTCATACTGAAATGCATAAAATAATGCTGTATTTTCAGTCTCCAAAAGTTTGTCTTTGATCCAGGCCAGGTGGTAAATATCGCAATGTATGTGGATCCACAGTAATAATTTATCTCTGATTGTAGCTAGACTCCCTCTCTTTCGCTTTTTGGGTCATAGTTATATCTTACACAATCCACCAGAGGGTGCTTCCTTTTTAGGGTTGGATTAGAAATGAAGATCATCAGCAAAAAGTTAAAAATCTTTCATATTTTGTTTCTAGTGATCAATTAAGTCATGCCCTTGCAGTTGTGTGCATTTTTTGAGGTGTCCCAAAGATAATTTATCATCTTCCATTAAGCACTGCGTGTTTTAACCAACAAATACATAATGACGCATTTCTGTACCTGTATGTGATGTTTGACATGCTTGCTTGCTTGTGTTTCTTCTTACTGGAAGTTATGATCCTAATTAAAAGTTCCAGGTATATTTAAATTAGAGAAATTTTTCTTTAACACTTTGTTTTCCACTCTAAGAAATATAAGAGACGTGTTCCTGATATCCACAAAAAATGGCCTTTTTTTGTAAAAAAAAGAAAAAAAAATGGCTCTTTTAGGAATTCCATAACAAAGGCTTGGATTTATAGTATTCCCAGCACCATTGGCCATACTAAGAGTAGATGGAAATGTAACCTCTTTGAAAACGCAAAGTGGCCAGTTTTCAAAAAATATTTCATTTCCTAAATGCGTGACCCTTTATTTCCTTGCTACATAGGAGCAGTTTCTGAAACTGTCATCTCAGGAGGATCCTAGTATTTTTTTAATCCTCTTTCAGCAAGTCACCTAGCTCTGAAATGGCTGGCCTTCCACTGGAGGTCCTGCTAAGGAATCGGAGACTCATAGAAGAGCTTTGAATCACGCTTCTCAGAAGAGACAACCAAAGGTATTGCAAAGGAGAAAGCTGGGATTATTCTCAGCCTTCGAGCTACTTTCAAGGACTTTTCCCTCCCACTATTTCATAAATGATAGTGAATCAAGTTAAATAAGTGGGAGATTATATTTCTCCAGATATTTGCCAATCAAACTTTTGAATCCTTTCTTCCATTCCTGATTTTACCATTAGAAGTTGTACACTCATTTGAAAGACAGGTCTTTATGGAAATATAACTTAGTAGGCAACCTGTCTATAAGGGCTGAACTCTGGCATACTGGAAACCAAGCACAATGCTGAGAGAATGAGTTGGTTTTGGTGAGCAAATGTTTTATGCCTGCAGACAAGAAAGCTGAGTATAGCTTTAACTTCAAATCCCATTATAAAATACTGTGATTAACTGCACGACCTCACTGATTGTTCAGGTAACAGATGGACATGCCACAATGAAATATTCCCCTTTTTAGTTACAAACAAAAGGGGATTTTTATATGGGCAGGAATTAAAACATTACTAAAGCACTGGTTGCCTAAGCTGAAATTCTTTCACATTAACACAAATCCTTTATTATGTAAAGTCAACATCTTTAATATTTCTGCGTGGTTTAGATATATAATCCATAATATTTTGTGATTTCTCTTCAAATGGGTTGGTTTCTTCAGAAAGAATTATGTACCTACAATATAATGAGGTAATTAACTAGAGAACAAAAGGTTTTTCTTCTGTTTCAGACAAAACTTGCTTCTAAAACATAAGCAACACATGCATTATTATTATTATTATTTTTGACCATCTGCCTTGTCTTCCATGGACAATTTGGTGCCAGAAATCTTACAACGTTTTGTAAAATACCAAAAAGAGCAGGCAGAACATTAAAAGGACAATTGAGGTAAAAACGCGCTATGTGTTGTTATGCTACTTTTATAAACATATTAGGAAATTTGCCGAGGTGATAAATCTTTATAAATCACAGTATTTCTCCAAATGAAAATCACTAATGTTTATTGACTGCGAGCTATGTTAGGTGAGACCCACAAATCATATTGTAGTTATACATATTAGATAATTAGATCCAAATGGTTCTGAATATATTTAATTAAAATGTATTTGGGAAGTCGTTATGCTCCCCCACAAAAAAAACCCACAAAATTTTCAAGAGGATTGCCCATACAGGCTTCGGCTCACAGAATTATATGAAAACAAACTCCTCCATCTACACTTATCATTTTACTCCACACCCTCTTTCCATTTGAAATCCTTTGTTGAGTAAGACATGCCACACAAAGCGAGAGGAGCAAGATAAATCCTCAAGAACCCAAAGAACAAACTATAATTTTGCTGTTGGTCACCATGATAGACTGAATCATGGCCCCAAAGGCCTCCATGTCCCAATCTCTGGCACCTGTAAATGTTGCTTTATGTGGCAAAAGAGACTTTGCAGAGGTAGTTAAATTAAGGATACTGAGATGGGAAGCTGATCCTGGATTATCTAAGTGGGCCTGATGGCATCACTACTTCCTTCTAAGAGGGACACTGGAAGAGTCAGAATCAGTCAAAAGATGTGACAACAGAAGCAGAGGGACAGAAATTTGTTGGAATATATGCTTCCGGCTCTGATGAGGCAAGAAGGGGCCGTGATTCAAAGGCTTGTAGGTATTCTGTGGAATCTGAAAAAAGCAAGGAAATGGATTCTTTCCTGGAGCCTCCAGAAGAAACATCACTTAGACTTCGGACTCATTTTGGACTTCTGACCTCCAGAACAAAACAAATACAGTGCCTACAATTACTAACTGGAAGACTTTGTACAAAAACTGAGATTTATTTACATTTCTATTTTTTTATTTTCTCTAAAAATTGGAAAATCTGGATCCACTACCTTCCTGAGGCAAAGGCAGATTGTAGCTATTCCCTTTAGAGGTCACATGGTGTCCAGCGGGCTTGAGGAGGCACTATTTTTTCTCTCTTAAACTTGACTTCTAGTAAATACTTGAGTTTGTGACCTCTGCTAGATAGAGTCGTATTTTGCATTTTACATAATGTTCATTTCATATTTCTTTTCTTTCTGTATTTTTTATTAAAAAAATTTTTAATGTTTATTTCTGAGACAGAGAGAGACAGAGCATGAGTGGGGAAGGGGCAGAGAGAGAGGGAGACACAGAATCCGAAGCAGACTCCAGGCTCAGAGCTGTCAGCACAGAGCCCAATGCGGGCTCAAACTCACAAACTGTGAGATCATGACCTGAGCCTAAGTCGGTCGCTCAACCGACTGAACCACCCAGGCGCCCCAATATTTCTTTTCTTTTAAAAATGATATCTACCTATCTGCTCTTGTTTCTAAGGACATTCTACTAAACTACTGATCTTGGTATATTTCATTCCCATTTCCTTGGTCATCTCCCACCACCATCCACCGATTTTTGTCTTTCCTTTAAACTTTCAACCTGCTGGTTGACCACTCTTGGTGGGCCTTAGTTATGTCATTTCCAGTATAGGCAGTGTGTTGGATGAACTGGAGTCTAGAGTTTCAAGATGCAAACGCTATTGTTCTTTCTTACTGCCAGCCATCTCATCTGCTATTCTTTCTTCATGAAATCTCAGGCATATTGGGTGTTCTTGGGTATTAACAAGTAATTTCCTATCCCAGATACTAAAAAGTCCAGTCCAGTCTAATATTAGGCTATCCCCCTTACCGTCAACTTTCTCTTATTTAGCCTACAGTAGGGAAGTGGTGTGTGAGTGTGTGTGTGTGTGTGTGTGTGTGTGTGTGTGTGTGTGGAGAGAGAGAGAAAGAGAGAGAGAGAGAACTGGAGGGAGGGAAGGAGGGAAGGAGAGATAGAAGGGGAGAGCCTCTGAGCCTCTGAGGAGCCTTGAGAATAGAATCATTTCCTTGCCTTTTCTAGCTTCTAGGGCTGCATTCTTTGCTTGCTTTGGCTCATGGCCCCTGCTTCCAATTTCAAGACGAGCAGCATAGCACCTTGCTTCGATCCTCATGTTTCCTCTTCTATAGTAGTATGTCCTTCTGTCTTTTCTTATAAGGACACTCATTATTACATCATTGGGACCACTCAGAGAATAGAGAATGATCATCCCATCTCAAGGTTATTAATTGGTTACATCTGCAAAATCATTTTTGCCATATAAGGTAACATTCACAAGTTCCAGAGATTAGGACATGGACATCCTTGGAGGCCATTATTCAGTAGACCACATGAAGAATAAAGAATTGAAGCCCAGAAGGGATTTTACACTCATTGACCTACTGACTGCCAAATTTCATGGTCCTCCTCCTCCTAACAGTCTCTGTTGCATTTAAGGTAGATAACCACTTCTGCTGCTTGAGAGATTTCCTCCAACTTTTGTCAGATGCTCTTTTCCCATGACTGTCCTCCTTTACTATCTTTTCTTTTGCTGGATTCTATTATCTTTCACCTTATTTTTTAACTTTACAATCATCTCACACCCATTTCTCCAGACCCACAGCCCCACAGGATTGGTATAAATCCTCATGATTCCCAAATCTACATCACATACCCTGATCTCTTTTCATCAGTATTTGCAACCATATGTGAGGCATATTTTTCCTTAAATTCAAAATTTCCAGAAGCAGCTGATTCTCTTTCCCTAAAAACCTGTCTGCCCATATTTCTCACTGTTTTCCTCCACTTTATTTTCATCAGCACTATCCCCATTTAGGCCCTCATTGTCTTATGCCTAGACTAGTGCAGTATCGCCTCAGTTGGGAACCTATCAGTCTTTCTTCATGCAAATTCATTCTTCACATTACTGCTAGATTCCAGTTCTAAAACTCAAAAGTGATCACATCATTCTCATATGTGTAAAGAAAAACTTAGATAACCACTCCCACTCCCCAGGATAAATTTGGAATCTTGACTCTCACTTTGAATGTTGTTTTTAACCCGGCCTTACTCTCACACCTCACACTGCTTTTTCATCACTTGTTTTCAACTCCCAGCCTTGCGAGATGACTATGTTTCTAGGAATATGTCTTGCACTTTTCTGCTGGCTGGGTTTTGCTCTCCCTCTTTTTTTAACCTTTGCTTAAATAACATTCTACTTTGATAAAATTCTCCTCATCTCATGGCTCAACTTCAGTGTTACCTTCTCTGAAATTCTTTTTCTATTTTCCCATACCACTTTTTACATGTCTCCATAGTAGTAAACAGTAGTGTTTTTTAAAATATTTTAACATTTATTTATTTTTGAGAAACAGAAACAGATAATGAGCAGAGGAGGGGCAGAGAGAGAGACAGACAGACAGACAGACAAACAGACAGAATCTGAAGCAAGCTTCAGGCTCTGAGCTGTCAGCACAGAGCCCAGCACAGGGCTCAAACTTAGGAAACCGCAAGATCATGACCTGAGCCAAAGTCAGATGCTTAATGCACTGAACCACCCATGTGCCCCAAACAGTACTATTTTTATACATCTCTCCCTACCAAGAGAACTTTGTAAGCCAAGATTCTTGAGGGCACAGATACTACTTCACTCATCTTGGTGTTCCTCACATCAGCCTAAGGCTTGGCCCCTAGAATAAGTGTTTAAGAGTTAAAGCTATGCAGTGACTACCTGAGTTTTACTGTTGGCTTATACTCACTGTGCCTCAGTTTCTTCATTTATATAACCGGAAGGTCTATAATATAGTAGTATACCTGAGTTAATATTTATGAAGTATTTACTCTAGTGCCTGCTACATAGTAAAGGCCATAACACGTTAACTAAAAGTAAATAAATGTTTGTTGAATTACAGTGGATTGTTATTAACACACCAAGCAATATTTGTTTTTAATCAAGAATAAAGGTATTCAGGGGCGCCTGCATGGCTCAGTCAGTTAAGTGTCCGACGTCAGGTCATGATCTCGCAGTTTGTGGGTTCGTGTCCCACATAGGACTCTGTGCTGAGAGCTCGGAGACTGGAGCCTGGTTCAGATTCTGTGTCTCCCTCTCACTGCCCTTCCCCTGCTCATGCTCTGTGTCTTTCTATCCCAAAAACAAATAAAATTTAAAAAAAGAATAGAGGTATTCAATAGCATCAAAAATGAAATAATTTAAGTATGTATGAGCAAGAGTGAAATTATTCAGAAAAAGTCAACTAGTATAAAATGTTTTTGTCATGAGATAAGAAGAATAGAAATATGAGGGCATTTCTCCTCCTGTTCCCCTGATGCAGCTCTAAGCACACGGTTACCTCCAAAAAAATAAAAAAAATAAAATACTTCTTTGGTTGAATTAAGTCCATGGGACCACAAAGCAAAATGAGAAATTATCCTTTTAATTAGCTTCAGTAAGGTTCAATTAAATTATTTTCTGAGAATTAATAATAGTGGAAGAATTTTCTAGGTCTTTCTTTTAAAAGAAACATTTAAGTGTCTTTAAAAATCAAAACCATTACCATGAAAATTTCTTGACCAGAATGGAGAATTCTCTAGATAACTGCAATTTAAAAAAATAGAATTAAGAAGTCTAATATTGGCATGATGTTTCTAAATTACTAAGATCATCATATAATTTGCCCAGCAGTTGTTCTTTGAGCAAGCCCCTTTTAAAGCCAGAATTTAAGCAGGAAATTGAATCTGCAAAAGGAAGAATCAATGAAGCATTGTGTCTTGAAACACTTACAGATGGATGGATGAATATTCAAGGATAAGGAGTCATCGACTTTGTGGAGATAAGGAGTAGGAGAGGAGACCCTAGAATGAGAATCAAGAATGGTTCTTCTTTGGCCTTATTTTATACTTGATGTGTGGCCAAAGGGATGTTACCTCAACCTCTTTGGATTCTTTGTGTGAGCTTGGACTCGATAATTTATAATTTCTCTTTCAGCTCTAATCCAACTTTGCTTTTATGTATAATAAATACTATGCACAGCTATCGTATTTTAGTGATACTCCAGTTTCAAAAATAAATACAATGAAGATGATATTTTGAAACTTGTTAAGGAGTCTTTCTTCTCTTTCTGAGTAGATGCTTACCCTTTTTGGTTTAAAGCATCCATTTCCTTAGTGGAATATTAGGATCTGTATGAAAATACTATTTCACTTTTGACATTCAAAATGAGATTTTTCAGCAAGGCACCATATCAGCAAGCCATGCTGTTACTTTAAGAGAAGATTTACTAAACTCCATCAGCTACCATTTATCATGATAAGGGCTCAGACTAGCTGTTACCATATACAGTTTTCTCATAACATAGAAAATATACCCCTCTAGACCATGACATCTGGTCCTGGAGCTTGCTGTTCTGTGATATAAGGGAGATATGTAATGTAGAGATTTGAAGGAAAACTCAGTCCTTCAGGCACCAGGGGAGTGGAGGGTTCATGGTCTGGTTATCTCTCTTCTCTTAGCTTCATCAGAGATGGTAGTTCTCCCCGCTGACTCAACCTACCTCAGCTATCACCTAACCATAAATCCTCAAAACAGGGCTGACCATTTGCCTGGAAAGATTGTCCCACTGTGCTTGGCTATAGGGTCACTTATAGGGCACCTATTTGCTGCCACCTCTCCTGGCACTCTCCTTGGCGAGCTAGATTCAGTTTTCTAACAGGGTAAAACCGGAGCTTCTAGATCCTCTCTAAGCCACAGGAAGCCAAGAGCAGCTAGGGAATATTTACTCAAGTTCTCTTTCACTGTTCAGTGACTCTGTGCACCTGTTCCCATCTGATGCACCCACATGTTTGGCCCATCCATCTGCAAGGCAGACCCTCACCAGCAGCCAACAGGAAGGAAAGTGAAAGAAGACCCTTTGCCCTCATCTTTACTTGTGCAGACTTCTCCAACTCTAAGATTTCATGGTGCAAATGGGAGGTCAGAACACAAGTGTCTTACCACTTCCTTTTTTCTTTCCTTCAATATTTAAATTTAAACATTTTTTAACGTTTATTCATTTTTGAGAGACGCAGCATGGGCGGGGGAGGGGTAGAGGGAGCGAGGGAGACACAGAATCTGAAGCAGGCTTCAGGCTCTGAGCTGTCAGCACACAGCCCAATGCGGGTCTCGAACCCATGAACTGTGAGATCATGACCTGAGGTGAAATCAGATGCTTAACCAATTGAGCCACCCAGATGCCCCTTTGTTTTTTAAATTTTTATCAATATTTAAGGTATAGTTAACCTTCACCTCTACTTTAAGGGACAGTATTTTCTTTCCTCTTCTCTCTAGCAAGGTCTTTATTTTCAGTAATATCCTCTTTCTTCCTGACTGTAGTATTGTGGTTTAGTGCAGAGGATATAGAAGGAAAACTAGTTTGGTAATAAGAATAGAGTTATTTTGGAAATATTACATACATTACACAAACTAGTGAGCATGACTTCAATGCCTCCTAAAGTTTTACTATATGTTATAAAATATATGTTTTGTGTACACTTTAAAATAAATTAGGGGAACAAAATAAGCATAATGTATTTTGACTTCTGAAATACACCTTTATGTATCCTCAAATACTTTTGCTTTTAAAAAGGCAGAATATATGGATTGGGTGTTTGAACATTCAGTTAAACTCAGTTTTTAAAATTATCATATTCAAAAGAAGAGTAAGTATGTTGTAAATTTGGAGAGAACTTACTAGTTCTTACACAAACATCTTTTCTTTTACATTCATCATATCAGCATATAACACAAACACTATTACTGATAATAATAGCTACTGTTTATTCAGCCTTTCCTAAGGACCAGACACCATGTAAGACACTTCAAAATTTACTTCATTCAATAGCTAGCTTTTGGATGACACAAAAATTCAAAACTAATTAGAAAGATTGAAAAAACAAGTACAAAATGATAAAGATACATTAATTAGTGATAAATTCAGACATATAGCAAACAAGAATAATATAATTCGAAAAAGAATGAAGCATTTATCCTAAAAATATTTACAATTTGGTAGGAAACTAAGATTTATGTAAAGAATTGCGGTGAATTATAGAAAGTGATAATGCTTTAAAAAGTGCGGTTACTTCTGACCTCCTACCCCATATTTCTATCTGCCTATTCTCTTACTGGTTCTCCTGAGAGGGTGAAGCTGATAATCTGATTGTCTGAGCATGCTGTTAGAGACATCCTGGAGAGCCAGGGTTCTCATTCTGGCCCATGAGAACTCTCTTTTATTAGCTTATGTTCATTTTCACTCTCATTTTCTCTTCCTAAGTGCTATGGAGTGAATGTTTGTGTATTCCCCAAATTTATATGTTGAAAATCTCATTTCCTATGTGATGGTATTTGGATGTGGGGCCTGAGAGGGGTAATTTAGATCATGAGGGTGGAACCCTCCTGAATGAGATTAGTGCCCTTATGAGAAAAGACAGGAAAATACGGCACTGAGAGGATCACCTGCATAACAAAATCACTATGAATTTAAGCCATTGCTAATAGTAGAAAGAATATAGAAAGCCATGAGCTACAGAGCTCAAGAAATAAAAAATGTATGATTAACCGATCCCTCTCAACATGAGATCTAGAAAAATAAATAATTGGATGGATAAATGAGAAATATAAATCTAGAAATAAAGTGGAAAATCTGGAAGAAATCAATGATTTCTTAGCAAAATATAAATAATAAAAAGGAATACAAATAGAAGTATAAAATAAGAAAAAGTGCCATAGAAGAGATCAAAGTAGTGATAAATAATTGCTGATTTAAGAAGACACCAAGACCAGATGCTTCAGAGTTCCATCTAACTTGTAAAATATAGATAATGCCAATGTTTTGAGGCAAGTACAATAGAAATAAACATTGATTAAATATGATGAAGGTTATTTACCAAAAGGGATAGCAAGCATCAGTCTACCTGATGAAACAAAACCATTTACTTTAAAATAAGGACCAAGAATAAGATGCTTGCCATTCACTATTATTCAATAATTTCTTCAGAGATTATCATGTCTAGAATATAGAAGAAGAATTAATCAGTATCATTTTGGAAAATCATCTCATTCTGCTAATAAATATTACTGAATATCTAGGAAAAACCAAAAGATTCTATTAAAAAAATTACTTGAACTTATGAGGAAATGCGGTAAGTAGCTGGATTAAAATAAATATTTAAATACCTTAATATTGTATTAATATATATAACATATAAACATAGTGATATAATATATAATGTATATTAATCTAAATGTTAAAAGTCTTTAATTAGCTTTTATTTATACTAGCAAAAAATTAAGATAGAAATAAAAAGAAAATATTTCATTTGCAACAGAAACACTTATAAAATATTTGAGAATAAATTTAACATGAAATGTGAAGAATGCATGGAATTGAAAATCCTAAAGCCCAT
The DNA here is from genome assembly GCF_022079265.1 of Lynx rufus. Lineage (NCBI taxonomy): Eukaryota > Metazoa > Chordata > Mammalia > Carnivora > Felidae > Lynx > Lynx rufus. Next base: position 134,320,586 of record NW_025814856.1, on the reverse strand, counting down.
GAAACAGACAGAACGAATGAAAAGATACACCATATTGCAGGAGTTAGAGATTTCCAACAATGACTGCAACAACATAGATCCCATCTTACAACGTAGTATTGGCACTTCTTTCCAGCCCACGCGTCAGACATGTGAGTTAAGAAGATTTGGAGTCGCTTGGGCCCCAACCATCAGCTGACTACAACTTCATGAGCCAGAACCTCCTGGTCAACTCACTTCCAAATTCCTGAAACACAGAAGCTTGAGAGGTAATAACTAATAATTGTTATCTTAAGCCACTTTTTAGAAAGATTTGTTATGCAGCAATAGGTAACTAATACACATGTTCTTGGATTGAGAGATGTACTATCATGCAAAATACACATTACCCCTCAAACTGATAACCTAAAGGCAGCTCAAACACCCAACAGTACGGTGTTTTGCTTTTTTATGAGATAAAAATTCCTATAAAACATCAAGTTCATGAGAATAACCAAAAGATACTAAAAAAATAAAAGGAGACATGATTTTTCAGCTATTAAAATAACCTATGAAGGTGTTGTAATTAAAATAGAAATAGACAAATAGATTAGTTGAAGTGGATAGAAAGCCAAGAGAGATTCAAGTGGGTAAAGCATTTAATATATGACAAAAATGGTAATTCCCTTGAATGGAGGATAATGATTAACTTTAGAACATTGCTTCTATAAGTAGATAACAAATTGGAAGAGAATAAAGCTGGGCTCATCTCCATTCTATATAAAACAAAGCCTTAAATGTAAAAATAAATAAAACATACTCCTTCCTCTCTCCCACTCTCCTTCTCTCTATATATAGATGATGAATCCTTTTAATGAAGATAGGATGTCCACAATATATAACAGAAAAGTTGGACATATTTGCTATGTAAAGACTAAAACTGAAAGACAGTGATCATAAATTCAAAAATGAGGGCAATATTTGCAATGTATATATAAGATACCAAAACACTTGGGAATTGAGAAAATTGTTTTAAATATGGGTAAATAATATGAATAAGCAACTCAAAAAAGCAAATTCAAATGGCCAGTGGACAATGGAAAAATGTCCAATTTATATACAAGTAAATGCAAAGTGGTTGTTTATTGAATTCCATGTGCCACGAATTCAACATCTAGCAAAAAAGTACAGTGACTGTCATGAAGCTTATATTTGAGAGGAATGTGGAGGAAAGGATACACAAATAAAAACATGTAACCTGAGGATAAGTAGTACAAAAGTTAAAAATCAGGAAAAAGTGTAGAGTATGATGACTGGGGAGGTGGGCTATTACAGATATATTAGACTAAAAGTCCTCTCCAATGAAGTGAATTTTTATCAGAGACCTCAATGCGCAAGCCAGCTCATAAATGGAAGCTATCACATTATACTTGTTAGATTGGCAAATATGAAAAGTAAGTGGGAATATTTAGTGCTAGTGGGTATTCAAGCAAATACATCCTGTTATACATTGCTGGTGGAAATGTGAGCCATTTCAATCTGTGTGAAGGCCTAGTAATATCTATTAAAATGCATGTGTCCTTCAATGCAATAGTCTCACTCCAGAAAATCTATCCCACAGAAATAACAAGACCAGCACATTAAAGACCTATGTCCAAAGGTAATTAACACAATATTTTTATAGTAATAACGTAGTTTATTGTTTATAGGTCACCCACTTTAGATAAAGTAAAGGCTTAAATGTAACAGTAAAGCCTCATAAGTTATAGAAGAACATATGTATATATTTAGATGAACCTTTATTAAAATGGGATAGTCAGAATACATAACCGATAGACAAATTAACTGCATAAAAATCAAAATTGTATAAGGCAAAGCAATTATAAAGAAAGTAAGAGTAAGTAGTTGAATAAATTGTGGTACATCCCTGATACTCACCTATAGTTAATTATAAAGATTCAGGCCCATACCTGTAAATATTGAGAGATGTCTTTGATGTATTGGTGAGTGCAAAAGTAAGAATCAAAGAGGTATATACAAATACTGTTCCACTTAAACGACAGGAAAAATTCACAACAAATGTGTTGGAAGAACTTTTGTTTGCTATTCCATCACTCTCATGTTAAAGAATCTCAAATTATAATTCCTGGGCAGGTGAAATGACTTCAGTAGGTAAACTTGGGAAAAATAAGCAGGACATATTTGATCCCTATACTTGCCAGTGTAATTAGTAAATTATTGGATGAATAGAAACATAGTGCCCTAGGGCTGCCTGGGTGGCACAGTTGGTTAAGCATCTGACTCGATTTTGGCTCAGGTCATGATTGCAAGGTTGTGGGATCCAGCCATGAGTCAGGCTCTGAGCTGAGCGTGGAGCCTGCTTAAGATTTTGTTTCTCCCTCTGCTCTCTTCCCCATTTGTGCTCTCTCTCTAAAATAAAAATAAATAAATAAATAAAAATAAGAAATCAATATAGTGCCCTAGATGGAGCAAAGGTCTCCACTGTTATCTTCAAAACTTTGTCTGATTTTTTACTTTAAACTTTAACATATTGTTGACTAATGGAAATACGTGAAAAGGGCTTATTTAGATTGTAACAGCTTAGAAATCAATTTCAGAAGTATATGGTGGAGGAATTAAGGCTATTTCTCCTAGAAGAAAGAGAGATGTGGAAATATCAGGGCAAGATTTAAAACATTACCATTTAAAATGATTTATTTAATGTAACAGTCCCAGAGATTAATTGGTAGTAGTTGAATCAAGCAGAATTTTCTTAACATAAGAAGCTTCCTAATAAGTGGGCATCCTAAATAATGGAATGAGCCATTGGTAAGTTAGAGTTTCTCTGCATCTCTCTTACACAGTGACTCTCAGGGAAATAAAAGTTTGTGTGTTCGTGCGTGTGTGTGTGTGTGTGTGTGTGTGTACTACATAAGTTTACTATACATTTATGGATAAAAAGATGTATAAAAAACATAATTTAAAAATAGAAAAATAGATCATAGTTTTGAGTAAATTCTATATAGCCAATTATTTTCACACAATTTTTAAAAATTGTTGCCAAATGTTTGTATCCATAGGCAACCCATGGTTGCAATTGTTCAATGGATGTAGTTCCGACCTGAATGTTGGTTGATAATTTCATTTACACTAATAAATAAGAAAAAAGTGAAACAATAAACAAGTATTTGTAGAGATATATTTATTAATTCAGAACTTCACTCATTCATCAATGATGTAAATGAATACTTGGCTGAATTGAATGATAGCTTTTGAGTACTAGAAAAACATTCCCTAAGTTTTTTGTGCTATCCACTATTCACAGTGTCAGCTACAGATATAGCATCTCTTAAATCCAGTCTTCATTATTAACCTTTTCTCCATCACTTCTTTAAGTGCCGAGAATGCACAAAACAATAAACCAAGCCCTGATTTGTTATATTTACCAGTTTCCAAGATGTAAACCTTCCCACCATGGCAAATTTCAAACGACAACATAAAGTCATCGAACACAGAGCAGAAAGATATATGCAGTAGCAACCATTATAAAGTATGTTCACCATATAGATAAAAGAGATCTAAATAACCTCAGGAGCAGATACAATAGTAAATGTAGTAAAATAATTAAGAAGTGATGACCTCTGTGTATTTTCCACTTTTGTTTTTAATGTATTTAATTAGGAGTTTGTATCATTTAAATTTGTAATAATGGGTATATTTAACAATTGCCTTGTAAAATTCCTGATAATTTAACCATCCGCTCTTATGGGCCAGAACAAGCGAATTCCAGTGTAACACTGGGAAAGTGGCACTCTCTGTACAAAAAAATTTAATCATGTAGAGACCAAAACATATACTTCAGTGGAAAACAAAGTGCAAAGAAAGTTCAAGGAAGCAATCTACCTACTTTGAGTGTATGAAAACTAGTTAAAACATATTCCACTTTATATTTGAAAATCCCTGTTAGTGAATGTGCCTACTAATCTTATTACTTTATATTATTTTGTTGTTGTTGTTATTTTGCCAAATCACATACACACACATAATGACATCAAAGAATTAAGGGTGTAAGTAGATACTTGTAGACTTAAAATATTGTAAAAGGAAAACCAAATAAAGTAGGGCACCTAGGTGGCTCAGTTGGTTGAGTGTCCGACTCTTGATTTGGCTCAGGTCATGATCTAGCAGTTTGTGGGATGTAGCCCAACATCAGGCTCCATGCTCCAAGCGCGGAGCCTGCTTGCAATCTCTCTCCCCATCACTCTCTTCTCCTCCCCCACTCACGTGGGTGCGTGTGCTCTCTCTCTCTCAAAACAAATAAATAAAACTTAAAAAAAAAAACCAAAGAATCAACATTTCCCAATACCCTAAACAGAATACCAATACTAAATACTAGATTATCTTAACTACTACATTTGACATGTATAATAGGAATTTTAAGAAAAGTCACATTCCTAAGTTCAGGAAGCCTATTTATACGGTTTCATCATTTCCAAACAAAATACTAAGAAGGAAAACACCCAATTAGTAACTAGAAATTCATTTTATTTTCAAATTTGGGGGTTTTCTTAACCCAAAGTTTTTAAAAACTAAAAAAATGATTTAAGAAGCAATACTTTTTGAAATTAATTTTCTACCTTTTACCATTTTCTATTTTCTGTAAGTAGGAAAATCAGATTTCAAATGTGACTGGAACTCCTGTAAATCCAAATGTATCTCAGTGATGTGCAGAACAAATATGTTCACTCTTAAACTAGATTTTTGGCATAATGTATAGTCAGACAAATAGATATAAATTCAGATCAATTCATATAAATTCATACAAGAGACATAACAGGAATTATGTGAGAATTAACCATGCCTATCATATTTTAAGTGTTTAATAAGTTATCTTTATGATCATAAATTTATTGAATGTATTTACTAACTTTCATTTTACAAGTTTCTGTTTATTTTCAAAAGAGCTCAATAATACCATATAATATGAAAATGCTAAATTCTTTTTCACATGTTACTGAAATTCAAATTTTACTCTTTTACTTTGGAGTTACTCTACCACTAGCCTCAGCATAACATCTTATCATAATTTAGGGAAATAAGACTGGAAGTGCAAAGGCAGCCAAAACTAAATCCGTTTTTTAACCTCATGCTTATGTGGAATCTACTTATATTTACTCATTTTTATCATCTTTAGAAACTTTAAATGTGTCTAAAAAAGATGGAAACTTGAATCATTAATCTACATTTTAATGTTTTCAATCTAATTTGTAATACACTTCAATTTATGTTTTCCCCAGCTACTTTTAGTTTTTCTATTGTATTTACTCACCTATGCTGGATTTTGAAAAGTTTGACAGCTATTAAAATAGAGAATATCAAAAGGGTTAGTTAGTGCCCTTATTAAATCCAAGAAGTCATTGAAATACAAAGAAAAAAATGAAATTGTTTTATTCCTGCTCAATTTATTGAGCAGAATCAGATTTTGGTTGAGATTGATATTCTAAGTAGTATTTCACATATCTATTCCATTTTGTGTGTGTGTGTACAATGGTATTTTAAGCTACTTGAACTTGTTGATTTTAAAGCTAGTTTCTTTGAAAATACCTGAAAAATTAATGGCGTGGATCTTTTCAATGTAGAAACATACTTCACATTTCTTATACATTTTAAGTGACCCTATCATTCTCTAAAAAATTAATTTTTATGTGCAACTTCAATTGATGTAAGTTGTTTGTAAGATTATTTGTGACAAGTATTAATTTTTAATTGACAGGAGCCTCTTTCTTAAAAGTGAACTTTTAAATGATCTAAAAATAAGTATGTGCTAATACATGCATATTGTACACGTGTGAGTGTACACATGTACCTGCATGCCCATATACGCACATACACACAACATATGCACACAATTCTAGTGTTTGGACTCCTTTAGGATCCCTCCTAATCCTTTAAAGGTTTTCACACCTTGAAAAGCATTTTTATATCCCATTTTGTTCTCCACTATTATTAGAATTTGATACATGAGCCTCTTAAATATTGCTTTTAACTTTTTAAGAACCTTCGGTTTCTCCAGACTTGAGTTACCTTATTATACGATTTATTGAAGGCTAATAATTATTAGGACATGTGGTAGGCGGTTATCATAAGTAACATCACACCACTGGCTCTATGTACAAGCTACAATAGGGCAAATGGTACAATTAGAGGCACATTCATTGGTGCATAACAATAGAAGCCTAGTGACACTGCAAGATTAAGAAAAGGCTAAAACATCTTTAAAACTACTCATTACCACCAGTCAAAATGTGCATATTTGACCTTTATGGTAATCAGAAGAATCTCTGCTTATGCAGTAGGCGGCTAAATAATCGTCACTTTCGACACACAGTTTTCCTTGAAGTGACCTAAGGTTAACATGGTTGATCCTGAAGCCGACACAGACATTGCATCAACTCATCAGCGGTCACAGTGAAAGGCCACCATCTTCATCACCTAGGTTACAATGACAGGATAAAAAGACTATTGCAGATTTTTCTCTGCAAGAGATAGTAGGACTTAGATGTTGACTGCTCTGTACATTCGAAGGTTACAAAATTACTTGGAAACCTTTCCCTGAGGTGCAGATTCAGTCTGTGGTATGATAATCATGCAAGTTACATCAAAAATAATTGCTTAGTTTATTACCTTGTTGTCTTATTGTATTAAAGCCGCTTGCTAAATTCAGAAATCTCTTACTCTCCATCTCTCTTCTTCCCTATAGGTCTACTATGAACCCTACCCACTTTAATTTGAATGTATTAACAGTTGCAATGAAGACTCTCAAAGCTTAACTGTTATCTCCAAATAAGATAAAATCTACGCTAGAACTAGAGCTAATGTAGCCACTCTGACATTTGAAAAAAGTAAAGATCCCTTATCATGTGGAATAAAGTAAAATGCTCCCTCAATGTCCCTCCCTCAAATAGTGCATCTGAAGCTTTAGAAATCTGTAGTTGGAATGGTTGTAATTCTTGAATAATGGACACTTAAAATCAAATGAAACTGATTTTTGTGTTGGAAAGCTCATCATTCTCCAATGTTCATAGTAAAACATCATACCAAGTAACTACAAGATAATCATGTCGTAGATGTTATTTCCCTGGTGGTTTCGGAAAAGGATAATGTTCCTTTTAGAAACAGAATAATTTAATACTCATCAAAATTAGAGCAGGGGGATAAAACTTTTTTAAAATGTAGCTAAAGTAAGATTTTTTTAAGGCATAAAGCCCAAAGTTCCCCAATATTTGTGGCTTGGTTGGGACTTAAAAGTAGTCATTCATAATTCCCCCTAATGCATATGATATTAATCTATGTGTACCTAGAAAAGCTGGCTACTTCCTTTACTTCAAAGTCATTGCCTTTGCTATGAGACCTAGAAAGTGCTTCAGGATTCATTATGACATGTGGAATATATAAGCAACAAGGCATGACAGGGAGTATGGTTATCATAAGATAATCACACCCCTGGGTCATTACAAAGCAAGAGGTGCAGTGGCGCACCTCTCATTCCCCCTGGGGTGTGATTACAGCACGAGAAGCACACTTCATGCCATTACCTGATTGCTTTTATAAAAAGCCTTCATTGGGAAGAAAAACTGTGTTTTGGTGTTTTGTGGGGAGGGGGGGCGGTGTTTTGGTTTGTTTTTCTTAAAGAACACAAAATTGCCAGTTTGCAATGTTAACAGTAGTTTCAGCTAAACCAGACAGGCTATAAGTGTTAACCTGTCCCTTTATAATGTTCAGCTGCCAAGGCCAATCAAAATTCAGCATTTTAAGACAGAGCCTATTTGGTGGTTGTGTGTTCAAATGATTCAACTTTGAGGAAAGGTGTACCATTTTCACAAAAAGTCTAATATCTAGGAACAACTATTGAAAGAAATGATTTGTCTCAAAAGTTATTTTGTCCAAATGGTAGAGTCAGAAGTTTACAGACTTGATTAAGCAAAATGCAACCTTAAGTAGTTGACAGGCAGTAAGATATTCATATTTTCTAATTTTCTTCATTTAGTCTCCCACCCAAATGCAGGTTACAACTCAATTTAGGGTGCTAGATCAGACACCAAATCCCACTGCTGTCATTCAAGTTGTAGCCTAAGGGCCCTATTGTGATCTTACAAATGTACTAACATTAGAACTTTTTGCTTTATCCAATATTCTACCGTGTAAAAAAGGTGTAACCCCAACTAACAAAACTCATTTATAATCCAAACAATAATTATCTTACATAATTTTAGTGCTTGGATACATTTTGAACATTTATTTTCATAAAATTCTTATGTGAAAGATAGTAAGTAGATATGATTATTCCCATTTTATAAAAGGATAAGATAAGGTATAGAAAAGCTAAATTCTGTGATTAACTCAGTTAACTGCAAAGCTGGTATCCTAATTCCAAGGATAAACACATTTAAGAAAAACACCTTAAGAGTATTTACAGAAAATCGCCATGGACAAATCTCTTAACCTTCTTTAGCTTCATTTTCTTCCTCTGTGAAATAAGAGTGTCAAAGAAGATGGTCTACATAGTACATCTCAAACCTGCCATTTTGAGGATCACTTTCCTTGTATGATAGTATTGTCATGGGACAGCTAACTTCAGGCAACTGTCTCCATCTTCCGAGACTGAATCTTCAGAGAGCAAGTAGTTTGAAAAACAAAAGGCATGCTGCTAATGAGGAAAGGAAATAGGTGAGAGCATAAATCCCTGAAAAATGAGAGCAATCTGACTCTGACATCTGTTACCACTCTATTCATTATTGTTGATTTATTTGATTTGATAGGCAAAGTAGTAACTGGTTTCATTTTTACCATGCCGTGATTAGAAAAGATGATCTATTTGAAAAAATGATCTAGTTTGGGATAGATGACTAGAGTTAACTACAGTCCCATAGTGGAAAATCAGATGAATTCCAAGATGATTTGTAGGAAAGCACAAATGCAACTCTAGAGTTAGAATAACCCGGAAGGGGCACTCTACTGTTTGACATCAAATTGTAATAATACCATATTGATGTTGAAAAAAACTCTTGCCAGAAAAACATATTCAACATTACTTGGTCAGCTGTCTGTTTCCACCAAGGAAACTTACATGTGTTTTTTGTTGGATTTGAAAGGAACGATGCCCTCTATGTCAAGATCATTCTTCACTGTTCCCAAGGAGGGAAAATATTATTTTCTGTACGTTTTGGAGGAGGGAAATAGGGTGTTACCTCTATATTAGTCCTTTTTGCTTTTGCATAAAATGATGAAGATAATTGGTCAATCAATCATCATTGTGATCTATTTACTACACAAGTGTTCTGTCCCCTGTGGGTGTTTCGGCACAGGTAATATACATTCGTGGGCATTGCTTCTTTTTACCTGACTTCAAGGCATTGGTAAAACCTCTCAAGGGGGTGGTACTTCACCCCTGAGGCACCACTACACATATATTCTCTTTTAGATAATGTCCCTTTTTTGGATCATAAAATTTCCCTCCATTAATATTTTTACAGAGAATAACAAACACCTAGAATGCCATCTGTGCCTATAGCTAAGAGGTACTGGATTGGGACTCTTTTACCCATCCTCACCATTGCTAGTTTCCATTTCATAGTTTTATCTTGTTTTAATCAGAGCTTGTTACAAAACACTGCTATGTATTCCTGGCTTCTCACACAAAGTCAAAAGCTGCCTTTACCACCATTTCCAGAAGCGCCTACCTTTTCACTTTACAAGCACCTCTGAGTTGGGGATCCTCCATTCCATCATGAGAAAAGAGAGAAAGGAAGAAGGACCTAAAATCCGACACAAACTCTTTTCTTTCCCTGAACACACAACCGTTTCCACCTCTCTAACCTGCTTCATAGTGGGTCTGGGAAGGAATAACCATACCTGTCCTCTGGGAACGCTGTCACTCTGCAAGTACTTTGTTGGGATATTTTGCATTGCAGTGAATATTTCTCTAAAATAAAAATTTGAAGCAAGTTGAGGATTTTAGTCTCAGATGCAGACTATTTCCACTTACCCTCCACTAGTCTTTTGAGGCAGTAGGTAACTTGGTGAGAGAAAAGTTCTTCACAGGTTTCATGCTTTGTGCATCACCCTAATAGGAAATATGGCCTGCCTTGTATGAATTTTTGGTCCTGGCTAATTCATCATTGGGTCCCTAAGGCTGATATGAATAAGCAGCCCACTAAGAGGCTTCTTGAGTATATAGTCAAAGCAGCTCTAGATCTGGAAACACAGAAACCTGACATGGGATAAGATGGTGTCATAGCCGCTCACCCATATTACTGGCCTAACTCAGTTTACATACTGAGAGGCCCTTGAACAAAGTAGACTCAAATGGACCTGTATTAATTATGCTGGAGAAAGGAAAACATCCAGGCCTTTCAGGATTGTTGGCCTGGATCTGTATAATCTCTAATTTCTGGGGATCCAGAATCCCAATATACAACATTAGTTAGAATGGAAATTTACCAGAGTCAGAGGAGAAATGTAATTTAAACCTGGAATTAAAAAAAAAATGGCAACAGTAGAAGCTAATTTGAATGCAGGGAACCAAGTAGCTTCCTGTACTATTTGTAGAAGTATATAGTTTTCTCACTTTCACATTTAAAAAATTGACAGTGTGTATTAAATGCCTTTTAAAAAGTTTGTACCTTCTGAGCATTTAATTACGCTGGCTACAGTAGTGATTTAAAATCATAAGCTATAATAAAGTTTTGACTTGCATATATATTATTAAATCCAAAATCACTTGGAAATAGCATAAATGGTTAATGACCCAATGATAGTACATATATAAAATATCCTGTGATTCTAAAAGATAAATATAAAATATTTTAAAGTATATTATTCATTAAGTGGAAAAGTAGAGTATAAAATTATTTATGAATTTGGACCACAACAATATAAAAATATAAAAAACAGTGTTCTAAATTTTGGCAGTAGTTATCTTTAGTGTAACTATTAATAAATTATATATTATTAAAGGTAATAGCTTTTCCTTGTTTCCCTCTTTTTATACTTTGTAGAATTTCTGATTTATTTTTAAAAGTTTGAATTAAAATTTATTTCTAATGAGTAAAGAATCTTAGCAAGATATAAGATGATTCTCATGTATTTTATTAATACAAACACTTAAAATATGAAATAAGCCATATATTTTGATTACCCAAATATGTTATTATATTCTGCAAATTTGTGATAATGTGTTGATTCACAGTAATCAATGCTTCAAGATTTCATAGCTGAATATAAGAGTCTACAGTTTTTCCCAGAGATGACAATGGTACCTAAAATATTTACAGACAGAAACATATGAGTTTTGATGGCAATCCCAAGAGGCATATACTCTGCACTTACTCATGTGGAAGTATACTATTAAAATAAAAGTCCACTGATGAAAATTCAGTGAAGCTGTTAAGAAGTAGTCATCTGAATGGTCATATAAATTGGTTTGATTGTTTTGGAAAACAACTTGATCATATACAACAAGAACTATAAAAATGTACTTCTGGACTTTGCTTCCAGTCCTGAGGAAGTAACAGAATTCTGACTTCTCACCATGAAAATACTAAAACACTGGAAAAATATGTGGAACAACTATTTGGGACAATAAGCAGGGAGTGCAGAACTAAGATTTCTGGAAAAACATATAAATTAAACGAGCTCTACGATCATCCTAGATTTCTGTGTAGAGGAAATTTTCAAATTCCACTTCAGGGGAGAGAAAAGCAATCAAAGTCCAGTGATCCCTCTGAATTTAGAAGACTGAGACTGGGATTCAGGAATGTAAGGCAGTAGGAAATGGTAGAACAGAGTATCTAGAAAAATGGGGAAAAAAGACTTTTAGGAATGTGAAAGTGGGTCCCCTTGAGTCTTTGTCTGAAAACTAATCTGTATACAAATTGGGTGAAATTTAGCAAGGCAAAACAAAGAATAAAATCTGAAAAATGAATAATTACTAGGAATCTAGGAGCCAAAGAATTCCCAGAGATCACCCAAGGGAATCATGTGGCTCCCAAGCAGCCAGAGTGGAAATACAGGACCTTAGGTAGAGATTCAAGACAAATCTAAATTAGCTATAGAGAGAAAAGGTTACTGTAGATTTATCTTCAGAATGCTTTAAAACAAGCTTAGAAATAATCAAATTAATCTGCAAGCATGTTAATGTTAAGCCAGAACAAAGATCTTACTCGTTAAAGAAATACAATGAAATCTAGTACCCTTTAATAAAATTCACAATATCTAGCATCCAATTAAATATTACTCTGCATGCCAAAAGCAGAAAAATAAAGGTCAAATAAGGGGTAAAGTCAGTTATTAGAAAACAAACTCAGAAAAGATTGAGATGATGGAATTAAAAGAAAAAAAACTTTAGGGGTACCTAGATGGCTCAGTTGGTTAAGCGCCCAACTCTTGATCTCTGCTCAGGTCATGATCTCATGGTTCACGAGTTCGAACCCCCACATCACACTCTGTGCTGACAGTGCAGAGCCTGCTTGGGATTCTCTCTCTCCCTCTATCTCTCTACCACTCCCCAACTTAAACTCTCTCTCAAAATAAACAAACTTTAAAGAAATTAAAAATACCTTCTAGGGGCGCCTGGGTGGCGCAGTCGGTTAAGCGTCCGACTTCAGCCAGGTCACAATCTCGCGGTCCGTGAGTTCGAGCCCCGCGTCAGGCTCTGGGCTGATGGCTCTGGGCTGATGGCTCGGAGCCTGGAGCCTGTTTCCGATTCTGTGTCTCCCTCTCTCTCTGCCCCTCGCCCGTTCATGCTCTGTCTCTCTCTGTCCCAAAAATAAATAAACGTTGAAAAAAAAAAAAAAAATTTAAAAAAAAAAAATACCTTCTAAAAAAAACTTTAAAAGCTCTGTGATAAACATGCCCAGTATCTCCAAGGATTAAGGCAAATAATGAGGAATGAGATGTGGAACATAAAAAAGCACCATATGGAAATTCTAGGAATGAAAAACACAATATCTGAAATGAAAATTTTGCTAGATGCTATTAAGAGACAAATAGAACCTGCAGAAGAAATGACTTGTAAACTTGAAGATACAGCAAGAAAAACAATGAAATAAACCATAAAGGGAAAATCGACTGAAAAAGTGCATAAAAGTTTAGTGATCCCTGAGATAACACCAAATAATCTAACCTATGTGTTAGGAGTCTGAGGAAGGGAAGGGGATATAGGATATTTGAAGGATTAGTGACTGAAAAATTTCCAAGTTTCGTTAAAATAATAAGCATATAGATTATATAGATTCAAGAAGCTCAGTGAACCCAAAGCAGAATAAGGACAAAGAAAATCACAAGGACTATCGTAATCAAAGTGCTTTTAAAACACATTTTTAAAAAATATTTTTTATTTTTTATTTTTTTAAGGTTTATTTGAGAGAAAAGGGGGGGGGTGCAAAGAGACATGGACACAGGCTCTGAAGCAGGCTCTGTGCTGATAGCCAAGAGCCCAAGGTGGGGCTCAAACCCAGGAACCATGAGATCATGACCTGAACCAAAGCTAAACTGACAAACCACCAGGCGCCCCTAAAAATATTTTTTAAAAAGTATTTAAACTAGCCAGGAGAAAGACACATCACATACAATGGAACACATATAAGAATTATAGCCATTGTCTTGGCAGAAACTGTACAATAAATAGTTTGATGGAACAACATCCTTAAAATGACAAAGAAATAAGCTGTCATCCTAGAGTTCTAATTCCGTCAAAATATGTTTTAGAAGTAAAGGTGAATGAATACTTTTTCAGAAAAATAAAGGCAAGAGATTTCATCACCATCATATCTGTACTACAAAAAAAAGATTAGAGAAACTTTTTCAAGCAGAAAGAAAATAAAACCAGGTGTATGTTGGTATCTGGGATTTACACAAAAGAATGATGACCTTGCAAGAATGTAAATAAGTATGAAAGGGGTGACATTGGTTAGCAGATCTCTAGAATTTATAATAACTGCACAATTGAGACTTTACGCCTGTTGATTAGCAGCTCCACATTTCCCCCCCTCTCCACAGTCCCTGGCTACTCTCTGATTTTATGAGTTCGATTCTTTTACATACCTAATGTAAGTGGAATCATGCCGTATTTGTCCTTTTGTGATTGGCTTCTTTAGCTTAGGGTAATTCCTCAAGGTCCATCCACATTATTTATATGTCAGGGTACTGCAGAAGTTCCTTCTATATTTTGGATATTAATACCTTATCTGATATATGTCTTGCAAATACTCCAATCAAACAAGATGCTTTTTTTATCTGTTAATTTTTTCCTTTGTTGTACAGCTTTTTAGTTTGATATACATAGTCCCACTTGTCTCTTTTGCTTTTTCTTACCTGTGCTTTTGGTTTAATGTCCAAGAAAACAATGCCAAGAACAACATGATGAAGGTTTTTCCCTATTTTTTCTCCCAGGAATTTTACAAGTTTCAAGTCTTATGATTAAGTCTTTAATCCATTTTGAGTTATTTGTGTATAAAATAAAATAAGAGTTCAATTTCATTCTTCTGTATATGGATATACAGTTTTCCCCGCATCATTTGTTGAAGAAACTATCTTTTCCCTATTGTGTATTCTTGGCATACTGTGGTAGATCCATTGATTATACACACGTGAATTGATTTCTATGCTCTATACTTTTCCATTGGTCTGTATAGGTGTCTCTATGCCATTAACATATTGTTATAATTACTGTATCTTTGTAATATATTTTGAATTCAGAAAGTATGATACCTCCAGCTTTGTTCTTTTTCAAAATCATTTTGGCTATCTGGAGCCTTTCATGGTTGCATATAAATTTTAATTTTGTTTGTTCCATTTCTGTAAAAAACGCCAATGTGATTTTGATAGTGGTTGCATTGATTCTGTAGATCACTTTGGGTAGTGTGTACATTTTAAAAATATTAAGTCTTCCAATTCATGAACAGAAGACGTCTTTCCATTTATTTGTATCTTCTTTAATTTGTTTATCAGTGTTTTGTAGTTTTCAGTGTATTTTACCTCCTTAATTTTATTTATAAGTATTTTATTATTTTTGATGCTTTTGTAAATTTGATTGTTTTCCTAATTTCTTTTCCAAATAATTCATTATTAGTGTATAGAAACACAACTGATTTTTATATATTGATTTTTATCCTGTAACTTAACAGAATTCATTTATTACTTCCAACAGTTTTTTATAACTCTTTAGAGTTTTCTATTCCTGTGATCTAAAAGCAGGATTAATTTGTTTCTTCCTTTCCAATTTGGATGAACGTTATCTCTTTTTCTTGCACAATTGCTCACGCTAGAACTTCCAGTATTATGTTGAATAAAAGTAATGAGAATGGGCATCCTTGCCTTGTTCCTGATCTTTGCCACTGAGTATGATAGCTGTGGACTTTTAATTTTTTTTTAACGTTTATTTATTTTTGAGACAGAGAGAGACAGAGCATGAACGGGGGAGGGGCAGAGAGAGAGGGAGACACAGAATCAGAAGCAGGCTCCAGGCTCTGAGCCATCAGCCCAGAGCCCAAGAGGGGCTCGAACTCACAGACCGCGAGATCGTCGTGACCTGAGCTGAAGTCAGACGCTTAACCGACTGAGCCACCCAGGCGCCCCAGCTATGGACTTTCAAACATGACATTCTTTACATGGAGGAAATTTCCTTCTATTCCTAGTTTTACCTTGAAAGGATGATGAATTTTGTCAAATGCTTTTTTGGCATCTACTGAGATGACCATGTGATTTTTATCCTCTGTTCTGTTAATATATATCACATTAATTGATTTTCCTATGTTGAACCATATATACCTCCCAGATAAACCTCATTTGGTCTTGGCGTATAATCCTTCTAATGGTACTGAATTTGGTTTGCTAGCTTTTTTGTGTGTTTGTGGTTTGTGTTTGTTTGTTTGTTTGTTTGTTTGTTTGTTTTTTGGTGGTTTTTGTTTGGTTTTTAGGATTTTGGCATCTTTATTCATCAAGGATATTGGTCTGTAGTTTTCTTGTGGTGTTTCTGCCGGCCTTTGCTATCAGTGTTATGCTGGGCTCATAAAATGAGTTAAGAAGTGTTCCCTCTTATTTTTTTATAAACATTTAAAAAGGATTGGCATTAAGTCCTTCCTTAAATGTTTGATAGAATTAACAAGTGAATCTACCAGATCGGTCCTGAGCTTTTCTTTGTTAGGATGTTTTAATTACTGGCACAATTTCTTTATTATTTGTAGGTCTATTCAGTCTTTTTGTTTCTCCAGTATCCAATATGTGGTAGGTTGTATGTTTCTAGAAATTTATGAAATGTTTTCTAGTATATCCAGTTTGTTGGTATATACTTGTTCATAATAGTCATTTATAATCCTTTATGTCTCTGTGGCAATAGTTGTGATGTCTCCTCTTTTCATTTTTTGATTTATTTAAGTTTTCTTTTTTTTTTTAATCTCACTGAAGGTTGGTCTATTCTGTTTATCCTTTCAAAAAACAAACTCTGGTATCATTGATTTTTCTATTATTCTCTATTTTGTTTCTGTTTCAATCTTTATTATCTTCTTATTTCCTTTTACCTGCCAAATTTGGGCTTAGTTTATTATTTTTCTTATTCTTTTTGGTGTAAAGTTAGGTTATTTATGTAAGATCTTTTTTTATTCATTTTTAACATTGGCATTTATTGCTACAAACTTCCCTGTTGGTACTATATTTGCTGCATGCTATTCATTTTTTTATGTTGTATATTCAGTTTCATTTGCCTCAAAATGTTTTTTAAAATTTTGTTTTTGACTTGTTCTTTGACTTAATTTCTACACATTTCTGAATTTTCCAAATTTCCTCCTGTTATCAATCTCAAATTTAATTTCTTTGTGATTAGAAAAGATACTTGCTATGATTTCAATCTTCTTAAATATGTTAAAACTTGTTTTGTAACCTAACACGTGATTTATCCTGGATAATGTTCACTGTGCACTTCAAAACAATGTGTATTTCGGTGCTATTGAGTGAAATGCTTTGTACATCTGTTAGGTCTATTTTCTTAAATCATGTTGTTCAAGTCCACTGTTTCCTGGTTGGTTTTCCATATGGTTGTTCTATCCATTATTCAAAGTGAGATGTTGAAGAGTCCTATTATGGTCTGTTGTAGTCTATTGTGGTCTCTCCCTTCCAGTTCTGTCAACGTTTGCTTTATATATTTAGGTGTTCTGATGTCAGATGCATGTAGATTTACAATTGCTTTATCTTCTTGTTGAATTAACCCTTTTGTCATTATAGAATATTCTTCATTTTCTCTTGTTTTTAACTTTACATATACTTCATCTGCTATAAGTATAGCTACTCCTGCTCTCTTTTGGTTGCCCTTTGCATGGAATATCTTCTTTTACCCCTTCACTCAGTCTGCATGTGTCTATAAATCTAAAGTGAATTTCTTTCAGACAGCAATAGTGGGATCTTGTTTTGTTATACCAATTTAGCCACTCTGTCCTTTAATTGGGGAGTTTAATCTATTTACACCTAAAGTAATTATTGATAGAAGAGGATTTACTATTGCTATTTTGTCAACTGTTTACTGTGTGCCTTGTAATTATTGTTTCCCTTATTCTCTTGATGTCTTTATTTCATTGATTTTGTTTAATTTTTGGTATTGATATGCTTTAATTACTTTTTTTCTTTTGTGTAATTTCCATAAATATTTTCTTTGTAGATGCAGTAAGGATTGTATAAAATACCTTATAGTTTGAATAGACAATTTTTTTTAATTTTTTTTTTCAACGTTTATTTATTTTTGGGACAGAGAGAGACAGAGCATGAACGGGGGAGGGGCAGAGAGAGAGGGAGACACAGAATCGGAAACAGGCTCCAGGCTCCGAGCCATCAGCCCAGAGCCCGACGCGGGGCTCGAACTCCCGGACCGCGAGATCGTGACCTGGCTGAAGTAGGACGCTTAACCGACTGCGCCACCCAGGCGCCCCTGAATAGACAATTTTAAGCTAACTTCTTAACTTCAGTTGCATACACTCTACATTTTTACTACTCCGCCTCCTACATACACACTTTATGTTATGGATGTCGCAGTTTACATCGTGCATCCACTAACATTTTTAGTTATATTTATTTTAATACTTTTATTTTTTTTGACTTTCATACTAGAATTGAAAGTGATTTACTAATAACCATTACAATAATATATTATTCTGCATTTGTCTATATATTTACCTTTACCAACGAGTTTTATACTTTCTTCTGCTATTATGGGCTATATAGCATCCTTTCATTTCAACTTGAAGAACTCCCTTTAACGTTTCTTGTGAAGCAGTTCTAGCGATAATGACCTCCATCAATTTTTGTCTGGGAAAGCCTTTACTTCTCCCCCCACCCCCCCTTTTTTTCTAAAAGAGACCACAGGTGGGGAGAGGAGCTGAGTGGGGAACAGAGAGAGAATCTGAAGCAGGCTCCACATTCAGCATGGAGCCTAAGATGGGGCTCAATCCACAACCCTGGGTTCATGATCTGAGCTGAAACCAAGAGTCAGACACTTGACCAACTATGCCACCCAGGTGCCCCCTCCTTCTTTTTTGAAGGGAAGTTTTGCCCAGATTTAATATTATTAACTGGTATTTTTTTTCCTTTCAACAGTTTGAATATATCATTAAACTTCCTTCTGGCCTTCAAGGCTTCTGCTGAAAATTCCACTACTGCATTATGGGGCTCAGTTGTATGTGGTAAGTTGCTTTTTTCATGTTGCTTTCAAAATTCTGTTTTTGATTTTTAAAATTTCAATTATAATGTGTTTCCATGTGTATTTCTTTGGATTCATGATAGCCATGGGCTTCCTGAATCTGAATGAATGTCCTTTTCCTTCCCCAGATCTGAGAAATTATCAGCCCTTATTTCTTTGAATATGCTTTCTGGTCCCTTCCCTCTGTCTCCTTTGACTCTGCCACACTGTTATATTGGTCAGATTGATGGTATCCTAGAAGTACCATTAGCTTTCTTCAATCTTTTTCATTCTATTTCCTTTTTGCTCCTCTGATCAAATAATTTCTAATGATCTGTGTTCAAGTTCACTGGTCTTTTCTTATGCTTGATCTTGTCTGTTTTTGAACCCCTTTAGTGAATTTGTACAGTTAAATTTTTCAGCTTCATTTCTCTTTGATACTTTAAAAAATATTGCTATGCCTTTATCAAAATTTTTACTTGGCTCGTGCATTATTCTCTTGATCTTGGTGAGCACCTTTACGATGGCTATTTTGAATTCTCTGTCAGATCAATCACATAATTGTCTTTCATTAGGATCAGTTTCTGGACATGTGTCTTGTTCCTTTGTTTGGAAGATATTTCCCTGTTTCTTCATTTTTCTTGACTCTTTGTTGGTATCTGTGTATTAGACATAGCAGTCACTTTTCCCAGTCTTCACAGACTGGCCTCCTACAGGAGAAAAACCACCAATCAGCTTGGCCAGAGATTCTGGGAATGTCTTTAATCATAATGGCAGTCCAACTTATTTTCTTTGTTGTTAAATGCCCCAAGTGTCTCAAGTAAGCTAGGTCCCATTAGCTCTTCAAGATGAGGGAGACTGAATCTAATTCCTCAAGCAACTCAGAAAAACTGGATCATTAAATGCTTGATCCAGTTCTTTCCTTCATCCCAGGGAGAAACTGGGATATGGTGGGGGTTTTTTGTTTGTTTGTTTATATGTTTGATTTTTTTACCTATTTGTTCTGTAGTGACCTAGAGGGAGGGGCTGTGGTGAATAAGTTCGTGATAGATGAAAGTGCTGTATCTGCTCTTAGTGGCCCCCAGGAGACTAGGCTATGCTAGGTTTTGTCAGGTCTCCCAGACCAGCTAGAAAAAAGGGAAATACTCTGGGTATCCCCTGGAAAAGTTGAATCATTAGACACAGGGTCCAATTCTTTCCCTCCCAAGGGAACAACTGGGAGCTGGGGTTTTCTGTTTGTTCACTGTCTACTGAGCCAGGGGGAGGGATTCCAGCCCAACTGGAATTTTCCCTAGCCCCAGGCAGCTAGATTATGCCAGGTGTCATTAACTCTCCACAGTTGGTTAGACAGAAGCCAGTCCTCTGAGTATCTCCCAGAAAGGCTGAAGCATTGAACATGCAATCTCCCTTTTCCCCTCCACAGGATAAGGCTGAGAGCTAAGGAGTTTCATCCTGGTCATATGGTGCTGTCCTTGGAATAGAGCTGATGACAAAAGGGTCTTGAATTTCTCTACCAGTTCTGATATGGGCAGATTTACACTCACCCAAGGTGTAGGAACCTCTCCCTGGGTTTCTTACAAAGGAAATTTGTCCACAGATTGTTAAATTGATATGTTATTGGGGTAAAGGAGGGGTGAGGATTTCCTGTACTGCCATCTTGCTAATATCACCTCACAGATTTTTATAAATAGTATTTCCATTTTAATTCAATTAAAATCTATATAATTTCTATTTCATTTTTCCTTGAACCTTAGGTTTCTTAAAAGTACATGTTGTGATTTGTATTTATATAAGGATTTTCTAGTTATCTTTTGTTACTGATTTCCAACTTAATTCCTTTGTAGTTTCAGAATACTAACCCTTTGAAATTTATTGAAACTGGCTTTATGGAATAGCATATAATTAATTTTGATAAATATCCCATATGTATTTGAAAGTAATGTGTATTCTGAAGTTGTTGGGTATAATAATCCACGTATGTCGGTTCATATTTTTATTTTTTAAATGTTTTTTAGAATTTTTTAAATGTTTATTATTTTTGAGAGAGAGAGTCAGAGCACAAGTTGGGGGGGGGGGCAGGGAGAGAGGGAGACACAGGAACAGCAGGCTCCAGGCCCTGAGCTGTCAGCACAGAGTCTGATGCAGGGCTCTAACCCACAACTATGAGATCATGACCTGAGCTGAAGTGGGAAGCTTAACTGACTGAGTCACCCAGTTGCCCCTGTCCGTTCATGTTTTTAAAAATTATGTTGTTAACAGAACAGATGAACATAAGGGAAGGGAAGCAAAAAGAATAGAAAAACAGGGAGGGGGACAAAACATAAGAG
This sequence comes from Lynx rufus, assembly GCF_022079265.1. Lineage (NCBI taxonomy): Eukaryota > Metazoa > Chordata > Mammalia > Carnivora > Felidae > Lynx > Lynx rufus. Next base: position 134,299,580 of record NW_025814856.1, on the reverse strand, counting down.
ACTCTTAAATATGGAGAACAAACAGAGGGTTACTGGAGGGGATGTGGGATGGGGGATGGGTTAATTGGGTAAGGGGCAATAGGGAACCTACTCCTGAAATCATTGTTGCACTATTTGCTAACTAATTTGGATGTAAATTAAAAAATAAAATTAATTAAAAAAATAATGTTGTTAAATCTTCTTTAGCCATAATGTGGTTTTTTTGTCTGTTTGTTTGTTTGTTTTGTTTTTGCTTTTTTGTTGTTTTGGTCAACATGTTCTGTTATTGGTAGAGGCACACCAAAATCTCACATAATTGTGAATTTGTCAATATTGCCTTTCATTCTCTGAACTTTGTTTTATAAAAAACAATAGGCTAAGCTGTTGCTACATATAAATTTAGAATAATTAATCTTCTTGGTATATTAAACTTTTCTTATGAAGTGTCTCTATTAGTTGTATGTTATTCTTATAAGTTTATCTAATAATTGCATAGTTTCACCAACTTTCTCTTATTTGGTGATTGCATGATATATTTTCTCCATAATTTAAATTTCAACATTTATGTGTTATATTTTAGATGTGCCTTCTGTAAGTAGTCTGTAATTGTGTTTCTTTTGTTTTGAATTTTAATCTAATATATAGACATTTTTATTGGATAATTTAGCTATGCTATATTTAATGTAATTATTCTTACATTTGGGATAAATCTACCATATTACCATTTTCTTTGTATTTCTTCCACCTACTCACTCACTCTCCTTTTCTTCTTTTGAATTGATAATTTGATACAGCATTTTTATTATTTAATTTACCTTGGAGCTTGTAATGCACATTCTTTACTAATCAAAGACTAAGGTAAATAAATTGTTTTATTTCTTTCCACCTGAAATAAGGGCATTAGAATACTCCTCTTTACCCACTCCAGGCATACACATTTTTATCATGAGTTTTAATTCTTCATGTGCTTAAAATCCTGAAAGACATTATTATTATTGCTTTATATCATAAAAATTCATTTATACTGGGGCGCCTGGGTGGCGCAGTCGGTTAAGCGTCCGACTTCAGCCAGGTCACGATCTCACGGTCCGTGAGTTCGAGCCCCGCGTCGGGCTCTGGGCTGATGGCTCAGAGCCTGGAGCCTGTTTCCGATTCTGTGTCTCTCTCTCTCTCTGCCCCTCCCCCGTTCATGCTCTGTCTCTCTCTGTCCCAAAAATAAATAAACGTGGAAAAAAAATTTTAAAAAAAAATAAAAAAAAAATTCATTTGTACTTACATAGTTACATTTTTTTTCTTGACATTCTTTCCTATTTCTCTGAGCTTCCTTTGGAGCCTCTTCTACCTAAAGAATACTCACTAATATTTCATTTACTATAGGTTTACTGGTGACAATGTCTCCATCATTTTTGGTTTGTCATTTTTACCCATCTTGCTATCTAATAGGTTTAATATAAGGGAAATGCCTGTATTTTATTGTATGAATTTTGATAGTATTATAAATGTATCTCTGCCCAATATACATAAATCCAAAAAACAACGGATATGATAGATTGTGAGTTGTCTAGCTCAAAAGTGTTTAATTCTTAATCATGTAAGACTATGTAAGTTTAAAAGAAAAGAATTGGCCATGGAATAATAAGCCAGTCGTAGAGGATTATGAAGTAATCATCATTTTCAAGATGCTATAAATACTATCTGGAAATTAATGATGTAATGTGTCAAGGTTTTTAGGCCCAGTACAGAATTCAACAATATCCGGCTAGTCTAGTTGAGCAACGATTTATCTCCTTGCTTATGGATAAAAATTGGACTTCTCACTAAACAGTGTGCCATCCAAAATTTGGTTTCTGAGTACTGTGCGAGATACTCTTGGAAAATAAGAGAATAGCAAGAGTCCACAATAGCTCTTTAGTATAAAATTAGAAGTCACCACTCCAAGCCTTCTAAGTCAAAGACAAATGTTAATGAGCATAATGTTGAGGCCAGACTGCAAGCCCGGCCTGACCTCATCAGTATAAATTGACTAAAACAAACATTATGAATATACCAATTCATAATTTGACATATTTTCTGTCTTTCATTTATACCTTATACCTTATTGCTGAAAAAGTATGGCATTTATGTACTTGGTATTTTATATCATTCACATATTTTTATGAAAAACATGAACCACCATTACTCTGGGACTCTTGAAATCTCCTTGGCCATTCTTTATATTGAATGAAGTATATGAAGCATAGAAACATCATATCAATGAGAGTTATACGTAAAATTAGTCAAACCAAACATTTTTTTGCTAAATGCTCAAACTCACTTCCTTGCATTAAAGCTGTTTTCCTTTAATATATCAATGGCATAAAGAGTATCCATAATAGCACTGTAAAAAGGAGAAAAATGAAAACTAAAGAAAAGATTAAGGTTAAGTATACCCAGAAAAATGTTACCTGAAGTTTAAAGTTAGAAATAAATGTTTACTGTGACCTGACAAGATTGGAACATTTATCTGGGGAAGAATCATCTGAATAAACTGTGCACAACGAACAGAATGAAGAATTTGCCTGACATAAATATTCAGCAGAGGGTATCCACAGTGGCGGAGGCTCTTAACCAGGTATAAAACATGACCCATCCTTTACATAGATGTCAACTCTGCCCCCATCCACCCTAAAGTTTATGTTGCCCATTGCAGCAGGCATGGATGCTGGGCATGGTGCCAACAATATGAACTTCTCACAAAGGCTGATCTAGCACTCCTGGAATACCACAGCAATAAAGGCCAATGCCAGTTAAGTCCTTGATAGAACAGACTGACAGCATTGTTGGGGGCCAGGAGGGCAGTTTGGCCACCCAGTGGCAACTTGAATTGGACTTCTTTCAGATAGTCGTTGGCATTTTGTCCTAAGCATTTTACATGCATATATACACTCCTTGATTTCACTGTATCTATTATTGCAATCCATGACTTCAGCTCTCTCTAGACCTCAATGTCATTATTCTCTCTTTTTGCACCTTCAGGACTAGGGTTGGTAATGGCTTCTGATTGCTACCTGTCCTTTGCTGTTTTGCCATTCTTTATTGGTTCCTTTAACCTTCACAAAGCTTTTTAACTAGCTCCTATATTCCATTCTGTCTGGTTAAAGCCTTTTTAGTTTGCTTATTGTTTCTCTCTTAAGCTCTGACCAGTAATACTTGAGGTCATGAATGTACTTGTTCAGGTAGAAAATGTACCATAACATGAGAAGTAAACTGGGGAAAAAATCCAGGGAACAGGAAAAACATACATTCATACATGGATGGGGAAAAATCAGATTGGTAGAAGGAAAAAGGAGGATAGACCAAAATATAACAATTTCACAACGAAGATAGTGACATTGATACAGTCAAGATAAAGAACAAGAGGAGGAGTTAAGATTGTGGAGTAGAATGGGGCTCCTGAGTTTGTCTCATCTCTGAAACGCTAGATCAACAGCAAACCATTTTGAACAAGGAGTTTGATCTGAAGATTAATGCAACAGTCTGCATAGTTTGAGCCAGAGAACTTGACAGGTACACAGTGTGGAGAGGTGAATTGGAGGAGAGAAAAACTGCAGAACCACGGAGCATAGGGAGCCCTTTATGCTGAGAGATGACACAGAAAGAGAAAGGGGGAGAGGGCGCGTCAGGATTGCACAAGAAAAGCACTCTCCCCAAAAGTAGCTGGAGAGAAAGTGAGAGAGGAAGAGTGAAAATACTTGCAGGGAACTTGACAAGAAATCTGTTCCTCAAAACCATTGATGTGGAGGAAAGAGAGGGTTTCAAAATTACCAGGATCCTATAAACATTGGAGTGCAGAGTCTAAAGGTTGGGAGCTCAGTGCCTGGGAGTGCTCCGGTGAGGAAGTAGGACTAATCCCCAGGAGCAGGCAGAACAGTCTAAGGGGTTCATGTGCCACGTGGAGAGAAGTGGTTACCCTGATTGGAGTGCATTTGGTAGAGGCCATATGGCCAGCCCATGGGCAAAAGTCCCAGAGGACCCCAGAGAGAGGCAACATTTACTGAAATTGGAACAAAGAGGCCAGAGTGCAGCAAAATATAGCACCAGCTGTGTGGTGTGATTTACCATAAACTCTGAGCCTCTGTTGTTGTGTGAGTGCATGAATGTTTACTGGGACAAGCTGGCACCCAGCCATTGCTTAGGGAGACCCTCCCCCAGAAAATTAGCATGGATCCAAGCTGTGGAGGTCTCTGATGTGTGGGATTTTGAAACACAGCTCTAACTGATATAAAATTCTGGAGGGAGGCACCACGTGGCAGGCAGATAGCTGGGTCATGGACAGGGTAGAGGTGGAGAGAATGGAGACCTGAGATAAAGGAGGGATGCTTGATCATAGGTCAGTGAGGGCATAAAGTTCCTTCATGAGAGACTAGGAGCTGGGTGAAGCTATGTTCACCCTAGTGTGTACATACATGGATCTACCCCAGTAGACTACACAGTGCCACCAAGTGGGAACAGAGCTATTACACCAAGCCCCACCCACCTGCACCCTGCAAGAACATCTCCCAGAAAACCAGCACAAATACCTTCCACCTGCCTTTTAGTCTATAGACTATAGTGTGCTCAAAGTTTCAATTCTAGGGAAAACTTGATGTAACTTCATTCGGGTTTCATTCTGTTTGCTGGTTTATTTGTTTGTTTTCTTCACTCCTGTTTTTGTTTATGTTATCTTTTTTTCTTCTTTTATTTTTCTTGGATATAGAAAGCAAAATCTTTTTATTTCTTTTTATTTTTTCTTTATTTTATTATACTTTATTATTAAAAATTGTTTAATATTTTTTAACTTTTTTTCCTTTCTCTTTTTCTCTATTGTGTCAAGCTTCTCTCAACAAGCAGATTGAAAAATACCTATGATGTAGCATCCTTTATTTGATTTTTTTGTTTGTTTGTTAATTTTTAACTTTTTATTTTATGAATTTTTTCTTCCTCCAAAATGACAAGATGGAGGAATTCACCCCAAAAGGAAGAACAGGAAGAAATGATGGCCAGAGATTTAATCAACACAAATATAAGTAAGATATATGAACTAGAACTTAAAACTACGATTATAGGGGGCACCCGGGTGGCTCAGTCGGTTGGGCATCCAACTTCAGCTCAGGTCATGATCTCCCGGTCTCTGAATTTGGGCCCCACATCGGGCTCTGTGTGGACAGCTCAGAGCCTGGAGCCTGCTTCGGATTCTGTGTCTCCCTCTCTCTCTGCCCCTGCCCTGCTCACACTCTGTCTCTTTTTTTCTCTGAAAAATGAATTAACCTTAAAAAATTTTTTAAATAAATAAAATAAAACCACGATTACGAGAACACTAGGTGGGGTTGAGAAAAAGCATAGAAAACACTAGAGAATTGCTTCCTATGGAGATAAAAGAACTAAAATCTAGTCAGGCCGAAATTAAAAATGTTATGACTAAGATACAATCTCGAATGGATGCCAGAAGGCAAGCATGGACAAAGTAGAGCGGTGAATTAGTGATATGGATGATAAAATTATGGCAAATAATGAAGCAGAATAAAAGTGGGAAACAAAGGCAAAAGATCACAATACAAGACTTAGAGAACTCAATGTCTTATTAAAAAGGAATAACGTCTGAATCCTAGGAGTCCCAGAAATTGAAGAGAGGAAAAAAGGGCAGGTTTATGTGAGCTAATTATAACAGAAAATGTTCCTAATCTGGGAAAGGACACAGACATCAAAATCCAATAAGCACAGAGAACTCTCATTAGATTCGATAAAAACTGACCATCACCAAGACATATCATAGCCAAATTCAGAAAATACACAGAAAAGGAAAGAATTATAAAAACAGCAAGGGATAAAAGTCCTTAACCAGGGCTCCTGTGTGGCTCCGTCAGTTAAGTGTCTGACTTCGGCTCAGGTCATGATCTCAGAGTTCATGAGCCCCGAGCCCCTTGTCAGGCTCTGTACTAACAGCTCAGAGCCTGGAGCCTGCTTCAGATTCTGTGTTTCCTTCTCTCTCTGCCCTTCCCTGCTCACACTCTGTCTCTCTCTCTCTCTCTCTCTCATGGGGAAAAAAAAAAAAAACAGTAAACATTTTTTAAAAATTAAAAAAAAATGTCCTTAACCTACAAAGGAAGACAGATCGAGTTCACAGCAGATCTCTCCACAGAAACTTGGCAGGCCAGAAAGGAGTGGCAGGATATATTCAACATACTGAATTGGAAAAATATGCAGCCAAGAATTCTTTATCCAGCAGGGCTGTCATTCAAAATAGAAGGAGAGATAGATCTACAGACAAACAAAAATGAAGAAGTTCATGACCCCTAATCTAGCCCTGCAATAAATTTTAAGGGGGACCGTTTGAGTGGAGAAGAAAACAAAACAAAGCAAAACAAATCAGACCAAAAGCAACAAAGACTAGAAAGGACTAGAGAACACCACCAGGAACACCAGCTCTACAGGCAACACAGTTGCACTAAATTGATATCTTTCAATAATCACTCTAAATGTAAATGGAGTAAATGCTTCAATCAAAAGACATAGGGTATCAGAATGGATAAAAAACCAAAACCCATCTGTATACTGCCTACAAGAGATTCATTTTAGACCTACAGTCACTTGCAGATTAAAAGTAAGGGATGTAGAACCATCTATCATACTAATCTCAAAAGAAAGCTGGAGTACCCACACTTATATCAGACAAACTAGATTTTAAAACAAAAATTATAACAACAGATGAAGAAAGGCATTATATCATAATTAAGGGTCTATCCACCAAGAAGATCTAACAATTGTAAATATTTATGCCCTCAACTTTGTAGAACCCAAATATATAAATCAATTAATCACAAACATAAAGAAACTCATTGGTAATAATATCATAATAGTAGGGGACTTTAACATCCCACTTAGAGCAATGAACAGATCATCTTAGCAGAAAATCAACAAGGAAATAATGTCTTTGAATGACACACTGACCAGATGGACTTAACAGATATATGCAGAACATTTCATCCTAAAGCAGCAAATATACATTATTCCTGAGTACATATGGAATATTCTCCAGAATAGATCACATACTGGGTCACAAATCAGCCCTCAAAAGGTGCAAAAAGATTGATATCATACTATGCATATATTCGGACCACAACGCTATGAAACAAATAGCAAATAAAGCCCCAAAACAGAAGAACAAGGGAAATAATGAAGATTAGAGCAGAAATCAATGATATAAAAAAAAATGGTAGAACAGGTCAACAAAACCAGGATCTGGTTCTTTGAGAGAATTAAAAAATTGATAAATCCCTAGCCAGATTGACCAAAAAGAAAATGGAAAGGACCTAGATAATTACAATTGCGACTGAAAGAAGAGAGTTCACAATCAACACCACAGAAATACACACAATAATAAGAGAATATGAGCAATTATATGCCAGCTAATTGTGCAATCTGGAGGAGATGAACAAATTCCTAGAAATATATAAACTACCAAAACTGAAACAGGAAAAAATAAATTTGGACACACTCATAAAAAGTAAAGAAATTGAATGAGTAATCAAAAATCTCACAACAAACAAGAGTCCAGGGCCAGATGGCTTTCCAGGAGAATTCTACCAAACATTTAAAGAAGAGTTAGCACCTATTCTTTTGAAGCTGTTCCAAAAAATAGAAATGGAAGGAAACCTTCCAACTCATTCTATGAGGCCAGCATTACATTGATTCCAAAACTAGACAAAGACCCCACTAAAAAGGAGAACTACAGACCAGTTTCTCTGATGAACGTGGATGCAAATTGTCAACAAGATACTATCAAACTGTATCCAACAATACATTAAAAGAATTATTCAGCATGATCAAATGGGACTTATTCCTGAGCTACAGGGATGGCTCAATATCCATTAATCAATCAATGTGCTACATCACATTAACAAAAGAAAGAATAAGAACCACATGATCCTCTCAAAAGATGCAGAAAAAGCATTTGACAAAATACAGAATCCTTTCTTGATAAAAACTCTCTGGAAAGTAGGGATAAAAGGAGCATACCTCAAGATCATAAAGACCATATACAAAAGACCCACCATGAATATCAGCCTCAGTGGGGAAAAACTGAGAGCTTTACCCCTAAGGTCAGGAACATGATAGGGATGTCCAGTCTCACCACTGTTGTTCAACAGAGTGTTAGAAGTCCTAGTCTCAGCAATCAGAAGACAAAAAGAAACAAAAGCATCCAAATCACAAGAAAGAAGTCAGACTTTGACTCTTCACAGATGACATGATACTCTACATGGAAAACTCAGAAGACTCCACCAAAAACAGCTAAAACTGACCCATGAATTCAGCAGAGTCACAGGATATAAAATCAATAGTCAGAATAAATAATGAAGCAATAATGAAGCATCAGAGAAATCAAGGAATCTATCCCATTTATAATTACACCAAAAACCATAAAATATGTAGGAATAAACCTAACCAAAGAGGTAAAAGATCTGTACACTGAAAACTATAGAAAGTTTATAAAGGAAATTGAAGAAGACACAAAAGAATGGAAAAACATTACTTGCTCATGGATAAGAGGAACAAATATTGTTAACATGTTGATACTCCCCAAAGTAATCTACATATATAATGCAATACCTATCAAAATAATACCAGCATTCTTCCCAGAGCTAGAAAAAACAATTCTAAAATTTGTATGGAACCAGAAAAGTCAAAGCAATCCTGAAAAAGAAGACCAAAGCTAGAGGCATCACAATTCTGGACTTCAAGCTGTATTGCAAAGCTGTAATCATCAAAACAGTATGGTACTGGCACAAAAACAGACACATAGATCAATGGAACAGAATAGGGAACCCAGAAATGGACCCATAAATGTATGGCCAACCAATCTTTGACAAAGCAGGAAAGAATATCTAACATAAAAAGGACAGTCTCTTGAGTTAATGGTGTTGGTAAAACTGGACAGCGACATGCTGAAGAATGGACCTGGACCACTTTCTTACACCATACATATAAATAAAGAAAATAGATGAAAGACCTGAATGTAAGACGGGAAGTCAGCAAAATCCTAGAGGAGAAAACAGGAAGCAACCTCTTTGATCTTGGCTGCAGCAATTTCTCATTAGACATGCCTCCAGAGGCAAGAGAAACAAAAGCAAAAATGAACTATTGGGACCTCATCAAGATATAAATCTTCTGCGCAGTGATGGACACAATCAACAAAACTAAAAGACAACCAATAGAATGGGAAAAGATATTAGCAGATGACTTAATAGATAAAGGGTTAGTATCCAAAATCTATAAAGGACTTATCAAACTCAATACCCCAAAAAATAATCCAGTGAAGAAATGGGCAGAAGACACAAACATACAATTTTCCAAAGAATACATTGAGGTGGCTAACAGACATATCAAAACATGCTCAACATCACTCATCATCAGGGAAATACAAATCAAAATCACATTGATATACCACCTCACACTGGTCAGAGTGGCTAAAATTAGCAACTCAAGGAAAAACAGATTTTGGTGAGGAGGCAGAGAAAGGAGAACACTTTTGCACTGCTGGTGACAATGCAAACTGGTCAGCCACTCTGGAAAACAGTATGGAGATTTCTCAAAAAATTAAAAATAGAGCTACCTTATGACCCAGCAATTGCACTACTAAGTATTTATCCAAAGGATCCCAAAATGCTGATTCGAAGGGGTACATGCACCCCAATAATTATAGCAGCACTACCAATAATAGCCAAATTATGGGAAGAGTCCAAATGTCCATCGACTGACAAATGGATAAAGAAGATGTTGTATGCATACAACGGAATATTACTCAGTGATCAAAAAGAATGAAATCTTGCCATTTGCAGGAACATGAATGGAACTAGAATTTATTATGATAAATGAAAGACATCAGTCAGAGAAAGATAAACATCATATTATTTCATTTATATGTGGATTTTAAGAAATAAAAGAGATGAACATAGGGGAAGGGAAAGAAAAATAAGATAAAAAGAGAGAGGGAGGCAAACCATAAGAGACTCTTAAAAACACAGAACAAACTGAAAGTTGCTGGAGGGGTGTTGGGTGGGGGGAGATGGGCTAAATGGGTGATGAGCATTAAGGAGGGCACTTGTTGGGATGAGCACTGGTGTTATATGTAAGTGATGAATAACTAAATTCTATTCCTTAAACCATTAATACACTATATGTTGACTAACTTGGATTTAAACAAAATTTTCAAAAAAGAACAATTTCATTATCACAAGGATACCTCCTATTGTCCTTTTGTAAATACAAACACTTATTTTCCACCCCCACGCCTCCTTAATTAAAGATAACCACTATTTTCTATTTTTAGAATTTTGCCATTTTAAGAAGGTTATGTAAATGGAAAAATATAGCGCATATAACCTTTATTATAAATATAAACCTTTCAGGATTAGTTTTTATCACTCATGTAATTTTCTCAAGATTTATCCAAGTTGTTTTATGTAGAAATAGATTGCTAGTTTTTATTGTTCAGTAATATTCCAACAATTATAATTGTTGTTTAATTGTTTAACAGTTCACCTTTGAAGGATATCTTAATTGATTCTGGTTTGGTGATAATAGAAATAAGGCTTCTATGAACACAGATTTTTATGTGAACATGAATTTTTATTTTTCTGGAATTAATGCCTAAGATTGTATTATGGTTCTGGGTTATTTGTAGCAGGATTTTTAGTGTCTTAAGAAGCTGCCAAACTCTTTCAAAATGGCTCTTTCAATGGCTCTACCATTTTACATTCCAACCAAGAATGTATGAATAATTAAGCTTCATTACATCCTTGTCAGTAATTTGTGTTATTACTATTTTGTATTTTAGCCATTTTGATATATTTAATGATAATCTCACTGCAGTTTTAACTTGAGCTTCCTTAATGGCTAATAATGTTTAATATCTTTTCATGTATTTATTTGCTATCTGTATACCTGTTTCAGTGAAATGTTTGTCAATGCCTTTGCCCATTCTAATTGGGTGATTGTTTTTTACTGTTGAGTTTAGAGTGTTCTTTATATATTCTAGATATTAGTCCTTAATTAGATTAGTTGTTTGGAAATATTTTTCTCTCAGTCTGTAGCTTGTTTTTGTGTTGTTTTGTTTTATTTCATTTCATTTTTTAAGATTCTTCAAAGGGTCGGGGTGCCTGGGTGGTTCAGTTGGTTAAGTGTCTGAGTTTGACTCAGGTCATGATCTTGCAGTTTGTGAGTTTGAGCCCCATGTGGGGCTCTGTGCTGATAACTCAGAGCCTGAAACCCACTTCAGATTATGTGTCCTCCCTCCCTTTCTGCCCCTCCCCATCTTGTGCTGTGTGTCTCTCTTTCTCTCTCAAAAATAAATAAACGTTAATTTTTTTTTTAAAAAAACGTCTTTCATGGAGTAAAGGCTCTAAATGTTAATGATGGATAACATATAAGTTTTCCATTTTATAGATTGTGCTTTTGGTGTCAAGTCTGGGATCTCTTTGTCCAGCCCTAGATATTAAAGATTATCTATTTTTCTTTTAAAGTTTTATAATTTTACATTTCACATTTAAGTCCGTGATATATTTTCAATTAATTTTTTTAAAAGGTGTGAGGTGTAGGTTAAGTTTCTTTCTTTCTTTCTTTCTTTTTTTTTTTGTCTTCTTTTCTCTTTTTGCATAGGGTGTCCAATTGCTCCAGTACCATTTGTTGAAAGTCCTTCCCACATTGAATTGCTCTTGTGCTTGTGTCAAAAATCAGTTGGCTGAACTTGTATGGATCTATTTTGGGGATTTTTTTTATGTCCCATTTCTCCATGTCTGTCTCTCTACCAGTACCACGTATTATTGATTACTGTAGATAGATAGGTCTTAAAATTGAATAGATTGATTCCTTTCAATCTTCTTGTTTTAGTTATTCTAGTTCCTTTTTCTTTGCATACAATATTAGGGTAATCTCTTTTATATCTACAATAAGTCTTGCTTGCATTTTGATAGAAATAACGTTAAGCTGTATATCATTTTGAGGAAATTTGACATCTTTACTGTGTTTAAAACCTACTCTGTGAAAAACATTCTGGAAGGTCCTGTAAGCCTGCATAATCATTTATAAGTGACTTTATTTTCATCAGAAGTTGAACGCAGAGTCTAATCAAGGCAATGACACACCCAAATAAAAAGATAGAAAACAAGATAGGAGTTAATTAGTAACATGCCAGAATATTTCAAGAGGTCAAGGTAAGTTCCAGGTACTTGACACAGAAAATTAAGAGTCTCTGAAATTCAGCTCATTCCTTTTTGGTTTCACTGACTTCTCTTTTTCCATGAATATACCAGATTTTTCTCTACTTAGGGTATTTGCATTTGTCATTCCCTAAAAAACTCTCCTCCCAGTCTCTGTGTGGCTGCTTTTCTTGCATTTAGTTAATTCAAATGCCCCTTCTGCAGTGAGGTTCTCCCTGATTACAAAATCTAAGTGACCCTACCAGTCACCATACATGAACATATTTTATTTCTTTTATAGCACTTTCACTATCTCTTTTTAATAGTAGCACTATGTCCACTGTCACCCAAAATTACTCAGTAGACCATGATTCTTTGAGAGCAGGGGTCTTGTTGGTCTTGTTGGTCTTGTTCACTATGGTATCCTCTCTGTCTAGCACCGGGCCTTACATAGAGTGGTGTGTCATTTTTTGTTGAATGAAATAAGTAGGTACTGTTTGTCTAGGCAGAAAAGACATAAGGCAATTCGAAGGGACTATATGGCTAAGTCAAATACCGGGTGGTGAAAATAATGTTTTGAGCGCCCGTGATCAAGCAGTATAAGGAGGAAAAGGGATTTGTAGTGGGAACTTTATTCCCGGTTGTGGAGGGCTTTCAAACTCTAGACTGGTGATTTGACTTTCTCCTGAGGGTGATGGGGATGCTTTTAATAAGGTTAATATAACAATATGCTCTACTTTAAAAATTAAGAGGGAACAATACAACAAATTGGGCTAAGAACTGGGAGCTCACATAGAAGCACAACATCAGTTGGCAATAATAACTGTGATAATACTGGTGTGAGATAAGAAGACCCAGAAGGTGGTGGTATCAGCCATCATGGAAAGAAGACTCACCTTAGAGAAAACTTGAAAAGTTTAGTTTTTTTCAGCTGGGCTTGCCTAACAGTCTCATCAGTTAAGAACCACGGTACTGATGAATTTGAGAGATAATTTGCTAACTCTTCAGGTCATCTTTTCTTTCATTTGTGTTTGCAAATATGTTCCTCTTGTCTCGAGATATTTTCACATGTAAAATGATTCTACCTGACTGTTAATAAACCTGGTTCTTTCCGGTTTCATTGTATACAAAGTCATTTTCATGTTAGTAGGATTGTTTTTCCATTTTAGAACTGGCGAGAGTGTTTGTTGAATTGATCTCGAAAAGGCAATTTTTTCGAAATTGAAACAAATCATGTGAACTTTATTTACTTCTAAGCACTCCACTGTGTCCTATTGAGAATATTTTGTACAGTTTGTCCTTATTCTATTTTAGTACATCATTTGACTGAAAATGGGAAATAATGCTCACTGAGGTCCCTGATCTTCTGTCCCAGGAGGTTTTGTGGCTCATTGTTCATTTTGCTCAATTTGTGCCCCTGCAGTTGTCTATGGCAGTCTTACAATGTAGGGTCAGCTTAGGATAGCAACAAAAGACTTTTCTTATAAAGACCTGCTCCTATAGCTCTTCTGTTTTACTCACGCCCCAAACACAAATTCCAAAACCATCTACCGGCATTAGGATTTCTAGGCCAGAGTCTTTTTTGCTGCGAATAATTGCCATGATTTTCAAGGACTGTTCTGTATTCTTTTCAGTCAGTTCTTAAACCTGGCAGAACCCTGCTCTTTGATACTGACTACCAAGAAGCAGTTGCTGTAGGAAAACCAAATAGTCCTGACATCTCTACTTACCAGGTTTCACTTACAGTTCATTTCAGAGTGTGACAATTAGAAGGAACAAGGAAGGGCTTTATTTTGTTTTTCCAAACTCATTTCAAGGAACACTACACACAGCCTGCCTACAGGGTTGTTTGGTTAAAGAAAATGTTTCCACTCCTATTACAGTTGCATTGTAATGGAAAATTGCTCCGGGTGCCAAGCCAACCAAGAATGTTAACATCACCAGAGAAGACCCCTGCACTTGACTACTGTACGTTTTTACTTACTTCCAATATTTCAGCCACAAGTTATAAAATGTAGCAGGCCTCTGGAAGTAGAGCTGAAGCAGTCAAGATCAATTTATCCCCACTCTGTGTTGATAGGCAACAAGATGCTTTCTGAAATGTAAGGTAAATAGTTTCACATGGGGATGAAGCAAGGCAATCCTTTAAGAATTTGGCTCACTGGCCTCAGATTCACACCTTTGCTCCGAGATTTGCTCTTGAGAGTATTTGTGATGCTTATTAAAGTTGACTTGGAAGGTTAAAAAGACCAACAGAGACACTGTCGCTTCTAGGGCTGTTTTGACATCTCTTACTGGAGTCTCCTATAAGCTAGTATTAGAGATATAATTACTTGTACATATTGCTAGCCAAATTACAGTGTACCTCTCATTCACTTCCACACTGGAGAAAATTGAAAACTTCTGGCAAGGAAATTATTATATAAGAATTTGTGTGGTACAAACTAATCCAAGAAGTGAATGATTCATCTTCAGTGTGCATGAAAGACACCATATTAGTAGTCTAATACATAAGTAACAGAAATGATCTTGTACCTATATGTGGCTTTATCCAGATATATCAGCCCCTGGGATCATACATATGAATTCATAGGGATAATGTAATTATAAAACATTCATTATGGTTTTATTGTACAAAAGTGTAGAAATTACCTCCATAGTCAAAGTTTAAGGTAACCCCCCCCCATTCAAATAAAAAGGTTTGGCTTCTCCTTTTAGAGGGATTTACAGTACTCATCAGCGGTATAGTTCACATTAGCATCCAGTGACATTGCTTTGTCTGTATATATTTCTAGCTGTCAACAGAATGTCCTGAGGCAATTGCATCCTGATTCTATAGCTATCTTCTATTCTTTTATAATACACAAGGGTCTAATTTTCCATCAGCAAAGCATGAAATCATGTAAGAATGCCACATAACCGGCATGTGCAAACAAGTAGCACTTTTTCTACACATAAAAATGCTTCATAAAATAACAGATAAATTAAATCTTCTTGTTCAAGTAAGGAGCTTGGAAATCAAGACCTTTTCTACAAAATTAGAATTTTCTGTACAGAGCTGACAGTGTCATGTAATTCAACTAAATTTGTTCACCACCTTACATGTTAATATGTGTGACCATATCATTTTTCTTTGATTTACAGTGGAACTGTTTTATATCAGGAACGTTTTATGGTTACAGATAACAGGCATGTTAACTTCATTAAGATCGGTATTTAGCAATTATCAAATTAACAGAGTGATGACTGGAGGATATGACTTGTATCCAGCTATATTAGCTTTAACACTCATTCAGCACGGTGTAGTAAAAGGACATAGGAACCAAGTGTTCTTCTTTATTTATTCATATTTTGGGTACAGTGGGACAGGCAGTCAAAGTAAACATGAATCCTCAAAAATGACATTATAAAATATACTAAACGATGCATTCAAGATTCCTCTTCCCTCTCTGGAACGTATCTAAGTTTGACAAACTGTTTGAAATTATCAATTCAATGATGCCCTTAAAAGGGCTAGCTTTGGCGTATATTTAAAATACATTCAAGACATATGTCTCTTCTGCTGTAAGAACTACAGAAAGCTCGGTTTCACATCAGCGAGATGACTGAATCTGCTTAAATTATCATTCTCTATATGCATCTCATATTTCTACAACTTCAGGGTATTTTTAAACACTTTCTACATAATGTACAATTTACTTAGCACGTGGCATTCATATGTCTAGCTGTAAAATAACTTGTTGTAATTTAAGCAAACATGTTTTAAATAAAAGGTAGCTAAGGCTTCTAATCTCTGATGTATTGAGTGCATGAAAGCTTCCATTAAAACGGATTTCCCAGGCAGCCGAAGACTGTAAAGGTTCCCCTTAAGAAATATATTAATCTATGGTTTACCCTTGTGTGTTTCAACAAAATTCTAATAAATTAGCGACTGACCAGTGTCACCAATGACGTGATGCTATTGACAAATTAGACTGTAAACAGAGGGCAGAAAAGAAAATTGTATCTACTTTTTCCTCCAAAACCCTTTTTGCTCACTTACGAGTTTCAAACATTAACAATCAGTGAATAGCGATGTTTCAAATGCTCTAAAAAAACAAGATTTAGTGAGTTGTAATTGACGTGGAATATACCTATGTACTTAAAGGGCACAATTTGATAAATCTTGACATATGTGTACTTTGGTGAGATTATTTTCACAGTCAAGGTGATAAACATATTCATTACCCCCAAAGTTCCCTGGTGCCCCTTTGTAACTCCTCTCTGCTATCCCTTCCTGCAGCATCAGTGTGTTCTCAGGTGTCTGAGTACCAGAATGTTTCCCAAGTGTGCCTCTTAGATGGCATAAATAAAATGCTTTGTATAAACGTTCGCTTTCTGTTGCTGTAAGTTAGTTTGCATTTTTTTAAGAATTTTATATAAATCGAATCATACAGTATATACTTTTTTGGCTGGCTTCTTTTTGCATATTTTTGAGATTTATTCATGTTATAGCATATATCACCAGTTTATTCTTTTTATTGCTGTGTAGTGTTCTATTTTATGGACAGGCCACAGTTTGTTTATCTCCTCATCTGTTGTTGGACGTTGGGTTGTTTCCAGTTTAGGGCTGCTAAACAAAACTGCTCTGCAAGTTTTGTATAGACATATGCTTTCATTTTCCTTGTGTAATTGCCTAAACATGGAGTAGCTGAATCATAGAGTAGGTGTGTGTTTAACTTGTAAAGAAACTGCCAAGATATTTTCCAAAGTTGTTAAAACATTTTATGTTCCTGCTAGAAGTGCATGAGATTTAATTCCTCTACTTCCTGACCAATACTTGGTATGGTCATCTTTTTAATTTTAGATATTCTCATAGTGGTATAGTGGTACCCCAGTGTGATTTTAATGTGCATTTCCCTAATGGCTACGCTGAACATTTTTTTCTATCTGCTTATTTGTTATCCATGTATCTCTTTGATGAAACATCTGTTTGAATTTTTTGTCCATTTTTTTAATGGATCATTTTCTTAATTCTGAGTTTGAAGAGTTCTTTATATATTTTGGATACAAGTATTTTTATCAGTGTTGTGCCTTGTTAATATTTTGTCTCGGTTTGTGGTAATGAAGACAACTTTGGCCCAAAAGAGTCATGGATGTGACTTGGAAATGCTTTTGAGGTTAAGTTCTTGGCAGGATACTAAACTCAACTTTCCTTTCAAGGGTCATTCTAATTAGGCCAACAGGTACTTTCTGCTACCTTCATATCCTGGAAAGAGTCTTGAAATGGCAGATACTTTTTTCTTCACCTTTAATAAAGATGGTCAGCATCATACTTAGATCCATTTAAAAAACGGGCAAAAGATTCAAACAGATGTTTCATCAAAAAGATATATGGGTAACAAATAAACAGATAAAAAATGTTCAACATAGTCATTAGGGAAATGCACATTAAAATCACACTGGGGTACCACTATACCACCATGAGAATACTTAAAATTAAAACGATGATCATACCAAGGAGTCATAAGACTCCTTATTTTATTTTCCCACCAAATTTTACCTTTCTATTAAAAGCTTCAGTGTCATTGTAATTTGTTGTTACCACATATGTGTCTACACTAGACTTGCGTTTTTCGGGGGGTGCCCTGATTTTTCTAACAAAACTGTGAATCTCCAGGATCCAACCTGCCACTAGCAGGTGCTGAACACGTTTGTAGTGAAAGAATTAAAAGGATCTCTTCTTGTCTTGCCAGTGCACGTGGCAGAAATCTGACACTTTCAACTTCCTATTTGTCCCTCCAAGCAGCAGCTAAGTGGCATCAGTCCTAGCCACTGAGTAGTAACCCAAGAAGAAAGTAGTTGTCTAAAGTCCGGAAGTGGCTGTTACTGTGATCCTCATCAATAAAGAAAATTCATGTCCAACTCTTAAATAAGTACTGAATCAGAATATAAAGTGCTGTAAAATCTTTTGTACCCTGAATACCAGAATTGGGCTCATCTAAGGAAGAGGAAACAATGACATTTTTGTCCTGTGTTGAAAAGCAAGTTTCTGAAGATTGTGAACATTCTCTTCCATAAAGTCTAGGAATTCTGGCTATTATCTTCACCAGTAGCCAGATTTTCCACAGCCTTTGCTTTTAATTTTTTTTAGTTTTTACTATAGGATTTGTTCCATCAAATGGGCACCAACACAAATGCCCGGTGGCCTTTTTTTTTTTTAACCAAAGAAGGATGATATGAGTTGACTACTACATAGGTACCACTGCACCTGCAGTGTCCATTCTGTGGGTCGCAAATCCTCTTGAGTAGGGAGGAGTTGTGAAATGATTACAATGGATACAGTGAGCCGAAGGTCTCCCAAACATGACCCACAGATAGCATAATAAAATAATTGTGAATGTATTCATGTTCTGTTATACACTATATCCCTCAGATATATGTAAATGCTGTTGTAATAATAAAATAAAGTTAGAAGTATCATTGAAATTGAAAGCCACTTTTTGTCACCATGTTTTTTAAACAATGCAAATGGAAGACACAACTACTATCTAATGTAAACCCTTGATTTTTTCCCTCTAAAAGAAAGCTTTGTCCTGAAAGTAGTTGATGATCATGCATGGACATATTAAAAAGCCCATTGTTGTCTTTATCAAATGTAAAGTTGTCTCCAGATTTTAGATAATGACAAATAGCAGTGTAGTAAAGCCACCTTTGATTGGAAAAAAATACATACTGAGCATTGTTAATGGAGCTCTGGCTAATCTGGTATAAACATCATGAGATATAGACCTTTTATCTCTAGGAAAAGAATATGGCGTTTAAAGAAATAGATTAGGGGAAAAGATTAGGCATTTTAAAGAGCTAATAATTGATTCATCAATTGATGAAATAATCAATATACTGGTCAAAAATGTTAATTTAGAAAACATTATAAACCTTGGACACCAAAAATAAAACCTTGCACATCTGCCATTGAGCTTCTCATCATTTATTACTGCCCTACTTTTTCCATACGTGGAGAAAAGTGTCAATGAAAAATATACTCAGGAATTATTGTAAAACCTTGGATTTTAAAGATATCAAGAATTTTAAGTTATTCTAAAAAGGGCAGAACATTTCATGAATAGGACAAAACTGAAACCCTTGAAAATATCCAAGAAAATTTCCTTCAAGTTAGATGAAGAAAATAATTAACAAACCCCTAAGATAAAAATAAAAGCCTAAACTATGGTGGAAACTATGCAAGCATAGTGGGGAAAAAAATCAAAGCCTTGTACTGGCTTTGAAATTTAGGCTTCTCTGGTAAGTAAGACCCAATTTCAAAAGAAGACACCCTGAAAATGTTTATAGTACATAAAGGCAACATTTCAGCAGGGTAAGTCGTGTCCATCTCACTATGTTTTCCATGAAATTCCATTAGTCAGCAAAGGTAAATCCACAATTTTTTTTTCAAAGCAGATTACTCCTATGAAGAGATTACTTCAGCTTGGATAGCAGGGGAAGTGGAATGAGAAAAAAGGAAGAAATTGAAAAGGATAGGGAAGCAGGAAGAAAAGCATGAGCTCAAATTCAAATTTGTTAAAAAGGGCCTAAAATAAATGACTCTTTCTCTTTCTAATTTTGGGTCTTTGTGTTCTAGCACTTTCATGAATCCAAACTTGTTCTTCATGTTGGAGAACCATAAAACAAGAGATGCCCTATTTACAGCCTAACGGAGGAGGGGGGTCATCGAAGACACTAGATGAGCACAGCCTGATGGGAACCAAGTATTGTATCATCAGCTACACTCCGTCATTTCATTTAGACAAAGCAGAATAAAGGGATCAGTCCATTCTGAGGGCCCTTTGGACTCTTCCCCCAGTGCAATACTCACTGACCTGGTAAAGGAATCAAGGAGATTGTGACCACAGAAAAGCCATCTGCCCACTGACTGTCCAAGAGAGAAGGTTCCATCCAGGAGAGGATGGCTGTAGCATCATCCTAAGAAATCCTCAAATCCATGTGTACCCCAAGGTCATTCTGTAGCTGAATTAGTAAAACCACAACTTCAATCCTTGAAAAAGGGCACACAGCCTCAGAAAAATCAGTTGTTATTTACTTCATTAATTCATCCACACACATTGATGGAGAGCCTATTATATCACAAACCCTGTGCAGGCTCTGGGAACAAAAAGATGAATTGGACACAATTCCTGTCACTGGGATTCCCCAGATACATAAATTCTGTTGCTTGTGACTAAAGAAGAGTGATCTAATGATTGCTTTAAATAAAAGTAATCCAACCTGAAACTAATATAGCACTGTATGTTAACTATACTGGAACTAAAAGAATAAAATAAATAAATAAAGTAATCCAACAGCCCTTAGAAGTTTGCTCTTGGGAACGGAGACAAATCTTTCTTCTTGGCTTGTTATTTTTGCTTTCAGACAACCTCTTATTCCACAGAATTGTTGCTTTACAGAGGCATGATTTGAACTGCAGACCACCAAGTTCTTGTCACATGAACTTTGTTACATGAAAGCCCACTGACACACTGCTAAATATTAGCCTATTCTTCTCCCTCCAGATAGGGTATCACTGGCAAATGAGAACCAATTGTACTTTCAAAAACTTCAATAGAAGAAATTCCAAAATGACCCTGAGTAAACGTCTCTAATTCTAACCTAGACAGGAAATTTCTGGCAACCCTCATCTCATGTTTCAGTTAAGCCTTCTTCCTTCTGACCATATGGCCTTCAAACAGTAAATCATTCTCCATAATTTATTGTGTCCTTAAAAACAATATTATTGTGGCTGCATAAAGTGGAGTATTTATTGTGCCCCATGCCAAATGCGATGATAACTAGCATCTCTCTACAATACTGAATAACCTGAGATTATCTCGGAATTCAAGTGTATTCCTTTACCAGTTGAGTATTTCAATTTCAGAGAAAGGGGATTTAGCCTTTTCATAATGAAAAACCAAAAAAGAAAGAAAATAGAACTGAACATTTCAAATGCCTAGGTAGCTTCCATAATTTCTAGAAGACATTTTTCAAAATTCTGTGTATAATGTTGGGATTAGAGAACAGAAATTTAATACTTTGTATTTGTGAATTGATGTTAACAGTAATAAAAAAATGGTTCAGTTTCACCCTACAGGTTCAAAAAGAATATTACAAAATGAGTTTGTTTCCTTTTTTAAACCACTTGATAAATTTGCAGAAAGTATCAAAACAAACCCCCAGTCCTAAAATTCAAAGAATTGACTCTAAAAATAATTCATGTGACTTAAAAATACATTGTTTCAAATAACTTGGGGTAGGGGTGATTCTGGTAAAAAAAAAAAAAAAAACCTCACATTTATTATGTGAATTGTTATTTTTGAAAACCAAAAGTACTGTTATAAGTACAAATAATTCCCAGGAAAACTGTTTGCTCATATAAGTATCTTTTTAAAGCTACCTTAATGATTGCCTTGCAAAGTTGATTGTTATCGTCATTCCCAAGGAGTCTGACATTTTATCAATATCACAGCATTTTCAAGGAACATAGGAAATAGCAGCATGCCACTTCCAAGGATCTTTATTAAGCAGAGAATCAAACTGACAATTACATCAACAACGTAAGCAAGTGCTCGTATCTGATTCGGTCTGGTCAAACTGTTCTGAGTGTTTATAAACTGTAGATTCAGAACAGATGTATGCATATCTTCATAATTTACCATTTTAGAGATGTGATGCTCTTTCCCTTGTAACATTCTAAAATCTCATGACAAGGTTTTTATTATATGCAAATTAGTAGCATTTGATTAGGTCCTGAGGCAGCTTCACCTGGGTGTTCAGAGGAATAGCAATGGGAAGTGAGGAAGAATATTTCATCACTGAAGTGTGTTTTCCCTTGGGGGACACCACCATTTGATTTTGACATTTATTTGTCCTGTGCTATAAAGGACAAAACTACAATTACACTTTTTTTCTCTACTGTGCAGTGGGCACGGTGTCAGAAAAAATTAAATCAAAGATAGTATGTTTGCACACAAAACAAGCTCTAAAACCAAACTTATTGAACAAACCTCCAGTTACAATCATAGCGCATTAAAAAAAACACTGGTGGACTAATGCACAATGCTGCGTGTGTACAGAAAACATCTGTGCGAACTCAACCCAAAGAAATAGATGGCATCAATTGCAGAACATTGTCTTGGCTCTTACAGTATAAAAACTATGGATTCAGTACTTGCTTACTGAGTTCCTGTTTGCCTTATTCGATTTTTAGAATCCTGAAACAAAGGTGTTGTCTGAAAGTTAATTTGGTTGCTATGTCAGTGAATAATGTCGGCCAAAATAAGTTTTGTTTCGTTTTACATGTTTTGTAATTGATTTTAAATTTGAATTCTGTAGCACTTGGCTTTCCTCAGTCTTAAAATAATTTGTAACCACATGCATAGTTGCACTCACCTTTTTCACAGTCGGACTTGATCATATTGAAAGTTTTTGAAAATATATTTCCTTTGCCCATTGATCAAAATACAAATGCCTTTGCAAATGATTATTCTTCACAAGAAATACAAGGAAAATGGGTCACCTGGCTGGCTCAGTCGGTAGGGCATGCAACTCTTGATCTCAGGGTTGTGAATTCGAACACTACATTGGGCGTAGAAATTCCGCAAAAATAAAATGTAAAAAAAAAGAGAGAAAGAAATACACGAAAAAAAGCTGAGGAGAGCCAATGACTATTGTAACTTATTCCTAAGGATGGAGTTAGTACTCATTCCCTCATTATTCTTATGTCTAGCAATTATAAACAATTCAGTAGAGTCAACAAATTAAAACTTCCCTGAGATGTTCTACATTTTATTTCTTCCCAAATCCATGTTTCTCTCTAATATGTCTCTTTAACCAAAGAAAATAGTTAGAAAGCATATTGTTCTTTAGACAGACAAGTAAAACTAAAATTACCCAGACCCCCCAAAATAATTAGAATCGACGCATTTCTATGAATTTCAAGAAATATTACCTTTTTTCTTCATGCTTTATATATCTGCATTGTGTGTTTTTCTAAACATCATAAATCCAAATATAAATAATTAGTATGTATCTGGCCCATGAAAAGATGGCTGTGATGCCCAGAGTGTCAAAGAGAAGACTGGAGCAGTAGTAAGTGCTAATAGTAAAAAGATGAGATAAAAATCCTCTCTAATTAAGGCAATCTTAAGTCATGAATGATGTAGCTATTATGAATTATTAAGGATGGTCCCAGTAATTTAACCAAAAATAATCCTCTTACTATATTCCCAAAAGCCAAGTATTCAAATAATTTAAAGCTTTGAAATCTTCCCTTTACTTTGAAGGGAAACAAAATTAAATTACCTTTTTAAAAGGCCAAATGTTGAACCATAAACTCCTTTTTTTTTTTATCCTGAAAAGGATCCCTTGTTTAGTTTTAATTGGAAATATTTGTAACAAAATTTAAAATCATTAATATGATTAAAAGGAACATTTTAGGTAATGAATTAAACAGGAAGCCAGGCAAGTCTTTATTTTTTATTTGATTTTCCCACTCCCGTGGAGTAAGCCACTCTGTCATGCATTTCCTAGAATGGTTCTGAAGAGGGAAAGCCAAAAAGTAGGAATTAAAGGATACCTGGTCCAGATATTTACCAATTAATTTCTAGATGGATGATCAAAGATTTTTTAGATTAACTCCTGAAGTCCAAGTACAGTTCTCACACAACCGCTGTCCCACAAAAGAGCCGGCCCTCTCTTTACTAAGGAAGCTTTGTGTTTTTGTTGTTGTTTTTAGGACCACGTGGTCATCTTACTTCTCGATAGGCTTAATGCATTTGGAAATTGACTTCAGCTAATGAGGCAGAAGAGTAAGTGGCCAGCGAGTCAGCAGTGCTCTATGGGATTACGAATATGACAAAGCTGCATGAAGAGGCAAGTACAGTACCAATGAAAGATGCTTTTATTCTAAATTTAAGAGATCTAAAAGATGTTGAGGAGAGGTTGGGAGTCAAGAGGGAACCAAATCCATGCCACGTAAGGTGGTGAATATGCATAATTTGAACTTTATCTCCCCTGTGAGGCCATAAACTTCTCATGAGCGGAGAAACATCTTACACCCCCTGCATGGCGGTGATAACCGATCCATGGCCCGGGGCCACTCAGAGCGCTTCAGAACATCATGCTTACGAGACCCTTGAAACGAGCTTAAAGAAAGAAAGAAAAAAAAAAAAAAACCTAATTGTCATTAAAAATTGTATTGATGTTATGACTAGAATCTCAGTAATATCTTCTCCCTCGGGAAGCTGAGAAATAGGATGATGCAGGGAAACACAGGCCCACATGTAACAAAGTAGCGGGATGGACAAAAAGGAACTGAAAGCAGCATTAATATCTTAAAGAAAATACAACCGTGGCCCTTTTCTCAACGCTGCCTTTCTTACTCATTTTACCTTTGATCAGATTCACCACACTTGGCACGGGAGGCACTCGCTGACTTCCAGCTGAGGAGCATCGATCAAGCACACAAATGCCCTTTATTCCTGACCAGGCGCTACTTAAAGTGTTTACTTAAGAATCAGACAATTTCCTTAAGGAAATCATGCACATTCCATACTAATCCTGGTTCCTGCCCCAGTTGGGCTGGGGGACACGGCACAGACTTGCAGAGGGAAAAGCCATTGCAGCAGTGGCCCTGTGTGAACACTAAGTGGGTGCCTGTCCCCACAGGGTACGTGGTGCTACACCAACCACAGGAGCATTCAACCAACTTGGAGGTTAGGGGAAGGTCTGTGCCTGTGTTAGATGTCATCCCTAACTATACCTGTAGAAGAGTAAGCATACAATCTACATATCCAACTGAAGACTTGTGGAAAGAATTAGAAGTGCATTCCACTAAAAGTACATAACCCACTGAGAGCCAGGTAAATTGTCTTACAAGCTTCAAACGACTTGCCTTTTCAGAAACATCAAAACACCGATTGACTTTTCAAGCAAACCATTCTGTTGTGAATTTACAAATAGTGTCTCAATTTCACCATTCCATTCACTAGTTCCATATGTCTCAAGAAAACATAACCCATTGGGGCACCAGGGTGGCTCAGTCAGTTAAGTGTCCATCTCTTGATTTCAGCTCAAGTCATGATATCATGTTTCATGAGATAGAGCCCCACATTGGGCTCTGTGCGAACGGCATGGAGCCTGCTTGGGATTCTTTCCCTCTCTGTCTGCCCCTCCCCCACTCACTCTCTCTTCCTCTTCCTCTCTCTCTCTCTCTTTCTCAAAAATACAAAAGAAAAGAAAACATAATCTATCAATTATGACAAAAATATGTTACCCAGGTAACTAAAAGTTTTTTAAATGATAACTGTTTTCATATTAAAACAAGCACAGAAACTTAAAGGGGGTCTTTTCCTCCATATTTTTCTTTAGATACCTTATATAATACAAGCATGTACAGAGACACCTGAGTGGCTCAGTCGGTTAAGCGTCCAATTTGGCTCAGGTCACGATCTCGCGGTTCATGAGTTTGAGCCCCATGTTGGGCTCGGTGCTGACACCTCAGAGTCTGGAGCCTGCCTCAGATTGTGTGTGTCCCTCTCCTTCTCTGCCCCTCCCCCACTCACACTCTGTCTCTGTCTCTCAAAAATAAATAAACATTAAAAATATTTTAATATAGGCATGCACAGAAAAATGAAGAGAACTGGTTAATCAGCTTAAAAATAAAATGTGAATGGCTCTTCCTTCTTTTTTAAGTCTTTAGCAATAAAAACCATTCGAAGATATCACGTATTGGTTTGCTCTGAAAGGCATTATGGTGAAAAGATTGGAACAATGTTAGATATTGCAGATGGGGATTTTGTAAAATAAAAGAGAAAAACTTGTTGTAAGTTTATGAAATATTTGTTGAGCTACAGTAATACGGTGGGCATTGTGGAACATTTAAATGTGGTTCCTGGCCTTGTTTTCGTATTATCTTCTTTGGGTTTTTTTGTTAACAGATCTGACTAGCTCCTGCAGCTTTGAAAAAGAATTTAAAGCCCATAAATTTCACAAATCCTAAGCGAGAAGCATATATTAGTTCTTCAAAGCATATTGGTATATTTTTTAACTGCGGATTTTAGCTTTCATGTGATAAAAGTTTTAGTGATTTCCTTACCATGTCTTGTTAAGGCTTAAGTTCCTCATTTACATATTTGATGTCTCTCAGGAGACAGACAAGCTTCAAGTTAATTATCTATGTAGCTGTAAGAACTCTTGTTTCCTGGTTAAGAACTCTCCAAAAGAAAACTAATAGTTATTAAATGTTACACTGAGTCACCAAAAGTAATCAGGATACACAATGAGAGGCACTAAACAGACACTTAAATTTAATAAAAACCTCAACTTTTTATAAGATAAATGAAATATAAATCAATTAAATCTCTTACGGTAATTTTCAGAGAAAACAGCCAGCAGACACCAAACAGCTGAAATCTCTGCTCTAGAAAGTGATTAGGCACTGCTGGAGGCTTGAGGAAATTACTGTAAAATTCTGTATATAGACCCAGTGAACTCAGATTTGTAATAGAATTGTAATTAAAGAAATGCCATATCAAAAGAAATTTTAGTGTTTCCTCCACTGAATGGTGTTTGTTTGCATGTATGTGCATTCACATGTACATGCATGCATGTAGATATATGTAGATGTTCCATATGTACATGTATGCTTTATACTGTTCATAAACATATGCTTTATTGTATATAATGGCTAAATAATATATGTACACAGAAATGATAATCTTTGAATCTGAACGTCTATTAAGGAGCAGTTTCATGGAATGATAACAAGTAAGAGAAGAAAGAAGGGCAAGCATAAGATAGACTTGAGTTGCAGTTGGGAAATTGGAACCACAGCTATCAGGTGAGTTAATTAATCTGGGTATCGTTCAGTAAATGAAAGTGTGCCATCTATTTCACAAGGGCCCATTGTGTCTTGCATGTGAAACAAATTTACCCTGTTTGATTAAGGATTACTGATTGCCTCCAATTTATTATATGTATCCTATAATTAAGTCACAATGAGTTCGAATGAAATGGGGATGGTCTCCTCCACAAAGAAGACAACAAGCTCATTCTAGGAAGACCTTGGGGGTCATTCAAGAAGCAATTAAATGTTCTCCAGGGTGCATTAGAGGGAAAAGAGCCTGGTGGGCTGAACGGCCTCTCCTTGTATTCCAGCCTTCTCAATATTCTCCTGCTTTTATGGAGACAAATGAAACTATGTCATAAAATAACTCAAGGCACTATCAGCAAGGAAAACAATGCTGTCTGCTCTTATATTAAGAAAAACATTGCCAAAAAAATATACTACGAAGAAGAAAAGAAAGGTGTGTGAGCCAAAGTGACACCCCATGTCAGAATCTGTTTAAGGGGGGAGGGGGAGGTCTAAACAAATCAATGCACTCTGGAATAGTGTGAGTGATCTTTGAGAAATATACATCAATTATTTTTTGTGTGCAGGTAGCAAATACCTAGTATAAAATCTTTTTGGCAAGTGAGATTCAATGAAAAGGGCCAAGATCAGTATGTGTTGTGCCTACAGATGTATTTCTCCATATTTTAGAAATGTTCTTAACAGTGGACACTACAAAAGAGAAAACAGTGGACACTACAATACAGGAGACTTGTTAAAAATGGCAAGGGAGACATTATTCAAGATACTGCATTATTATATTTCTGGGAGATTTACATCTCAAAGGGCAGAGAAAGAATTTACAATTGCAAGGTTTTTTGTTTTTGTTTTTGTTTTTTAAGCAAATGCTCTAAGAGAAGAGAAATCAGCAAGAAACCTAGTTAAAGTCCAGGCAAGCTTGAGACCATTCCAGTCAGTAAACTATTCTGAAATTAGGATGAGAAGATCTCACACAGAATTGGAAGCATCCCTGCTTGAACCACCCCCTTCATAAATGTGTCTCTTTGGGAAACACATGCACTAAAACATGATAGCCTGCAAAGAGTTAATATGAAAATTTAGACTACTGTAGGAACTAAAATATAATTAGAAAATTAGTTTTTGCACATTAAAACAGTTGATTCTGTTTACATATAAATCAAATTTGAAAATCTTACCAACTAATAAGTGACCCAGAAGTTACAAAGACTTTTCTGTTTTCAGCATAGACCCAGAATGGGCACACTTGTGCATAGAAACCACATGTTGTAATGGAAAACTAAGTTGCAAATGGAATCTGAAGAACTCGGCCCAAATCTCAGCCACATAAGTCATTTGTTCCATAGACCTGGGAAGATTGTTTATCCTCTCTGAGCTTTATTTTTCTCATCTTCAAGGAAAGATAGAAGCCACCCTGCTTCCCACACTGTAGCTGAGAGAATGCCTGAAAACATGTAAAATGTGGAATCAAAAGGGATACCAGAGAGAAAAGTAGAGGTCAGGTTAGAATGGACCTAAAAGATGTATTTAGGAATTTTTTCATAAAGCCTAAAAGCAATAGGAAACCATTGGAAGGTTATCAAGCAAGAAAAGTGGCATAGTATCATCTTCATTTGCAAACAGACTGTTGGCTGTGTGGAGAATGGTTTAGCTGAGCATAATACCAGGGACAACAGAGTATTTCGGTCTGGGGGGCAGACCCAAGGGTGGTAAGTACTAAAGCTGAAGCAATTTGGAAGTTCTCTTTAAGACAAAGAATACAATATTCTAAGACCAGGGCATTTACAAAGCCTGTGATAGAACAAAACCCTGATGTTGAAGCGTCATTAGCTTAGCAGTAAATTGGCCTCTCTGAAGTCTCTTGAAATAACAATATGGACTTGATAGTGGTAAACTGATCCAAGATTCTTAAAGTGAAGATGAGGATATTGGGCAGATTCAAGAGACGGAAAGGGGCAGAATTAGTAGGACATGATGCCCAATTATGTCAAGAGTAAGAGAGAAGGAGTCAAGATGCCTGGGTTTCTGGCTGAGCAGATTCAGACTTGTAGGTGACGGGATCGGCCTCAGGAAGAAGAGATCACCTCTTCTCTTACACCAGAAGGGGAAAAGGAAGCTTAAGTGTGGATGTACGGATGAGGATTTTGTTGGCATGTTAAAGGGTTCCCACACCTGAGGGTGAAGCAAGTTGTAGTACAAGAGGGCACATTGTCAGAAAAGAAGGAGAAAGCAGCATTGTCAGTGCTGCAGAGAAGACAAGGAAGGGGAGGGCTTACAAATGTCTTTTGGAATGAACAACTCTGTGAAAGAGCAGATTCACAAGGCGGTAGGAGTGAAAGGGGGATGACAGAAGGTGTGGATGAGGAAGTGAATACAACATAGAATGAGGACATGCAACTCTCTGGAGAATTCTGGTGAGGCAAAGAAGAGTGACAGAGCCACAGTTAGAGAGGAATGTGGGGTTGAGGAGGCATAGAGACAGAGGAAGTGATGATAACTAGGTGAGCAGGTGGGAGACTGAAGATACAGGAGAGACTAGTCATCTGAAGAGCAGCTTCATATGAAAGGATGAGACTCAAAGCACCATGAACAGGGCAGTTCTCAAGTAAAAAGTGTATCTCTTCTGATATAACAGGAGATAAAGAGGAAATATTGGTTTGCTGGCTTGGGAAAGAAAGGTAAGAGAGTTCCTTTTCTTTTTTTAAAGTTTATTTTGAAAGAGAACACGTGCGCATGCACACAAGTCGGAGAGGGACAGAGAGAGGGAGAGAGAGAATCCCAAGCAGGCTCCACGCTGTCAGGGCAGAGACTGACATGGGGCTCAAACTGACAAACTGTGACATCATGTCCTGAGCTGATGCCAAGAGTTGGCACTTAACCAACTGAGCCACCCAGGTGCCCCCCTTTTTATTTTTTCTTTCTCTTTTCCTATGAAGCTAGAAGCAAACTCATCTGCCAAAAGTGAGAATGTGGAAGTGAGGGTGGGGTCAACAGAAGTCAGAAGCTAGTGGAGAAGATTTGAAATAGGCACCATGGGAAATAGAGGGAAGCTAAACAGGGGCACCAGAAGAAATGCTGGCAGCATTGATGACTAAGGGACATTAGGAAACATGAATTTTGGTGGCAACAGTCCATGAAGTTGTGTGTGTGTGTGTGTGTGTGTGTGTGTGTGTGTGTGTTTCTAACAGTTCACCAATTAATGTGCCATTATGAAGAAAGTACCTGACTGTATTGATCCAGGGTTGGAATTTTACCAGGTAGATGAGACAAAAAGACAATGGGTTAAGGATTCTAGAGATACAGACAGCAGTGTAGTTAAAATAATGGACTATGGTATCCAGTCAGGATGGGGAAGAGGGTAAAGGGAAGTGTAGGCTGATACCAGGAAAACTAATAGAGCAGTGAAAAGATTGGATGTCCCTAAGCAAGTAAAAGTTGAGAAGAGCATTAGTAATTGGATGAAGAGTTAGAAGGGCAGTCAAGTTGTAATTAAAGGTGGAGTGTTTTAATGTGTTCTTTCAGAGGAGTCATTGCAAGTGATTCCAGTGCCCAGAATGCAGTCATAAATTGTGTATCTGAAATAAACTGGACAAAAAGGCCATTGGGATGAAGACATAGAGAAAATGATATAATTGTTGGGTTAAACATCAATATGAACAGCAAAGTCATGGTGGATGATGGAAGGGGCTGGATTAAGAAGGGAAAGTTGTAGTTAGGGCGCCTGGGTGGCTCAGTCGGTTGAGTGTCCAACTTCGGCTCAGGTCATGATCTCACAGTTTGTGAGTTTGAGCCCCGCGTCGGGCTCTGTGCTGACAGCTCAGAGCCTGGAGCCTGCTTCGGATTCTGTGTCTCCCTCTCTCTCTGCCCCTAACCCACTCACATTCTGTCTCTGTCTCTCTCAAAAATAAATAGACATTAAAAAAAAAGAAGAAGAAGAAGAAGGGAAAGTAGTAAATCAGGTCGAAACACCTGACTGGCTGGTCATCTTAGGTTGGTAGAGGAAATAAAGAACTTCAAAGGACTGAGGGTTTTTATTTGAGAAAAAAAGATCCAAAAGGGGTACTGGGCAGGGAGGAGGGTATTACCCAACCCTAAGGTATGTAGTGTATGAAGGAATGAGAAATCTCAGTGTTATGAGCCACCTTGGAAACAGTATCTGTAACACACTTCTAGGTCTCTTGTGATCAGGAAGGAAAAAAAAAAAAGTTATATGAAGGGTTTGAGGATGCAGGGAGTAACTGAGGACTCAGGTGGCACACTGAAAAGTCCAGAAGGATGCTGCAGTGGAAAGCAGTAAGGCAAGGTGAGGCTCAAAGCAGTCTGGGATGAAGATTGCAGAGACAGAGAAAAGGGTTTCAATTTAAGAGAATCTAGTGACAGCAGGGAGACGAGGCATGGCGTGTTTCTTTTTGCCCCAATTTTTCTGATAAAAAACTCCATGGGCGGGCAGACAATGGGCTAATCCCAAAGGCATTTACACAGATCATCTCCAGTAGAAGGGACAGAAAACAGAGAAATAAATCGGGTTCCTGGAAAAGGGGGGTGACAGGGAATCAAGGGTGGATTTTATGTGTTCACAGTTTTGCTTAGGAGGGGCCCTGCTTGTCATCTCTACACAGCTTTGTTAAGTCTTTCTGTGGCTCAAATAATAAACAGAATGACTCTCTTTGATTTATGTGTATTTTAAAAATCAGGCTTTCATACGTTAGATCTAAAATAGAAAACAAGAAATGTCCAGTTATTTGACCTTGTTATGCAAGCTTTGGTCTTCGGCAGCACACTCACTGTCGGGAACCTCTTACATGAACTCACCCATTCAAGTCACCCTGGCCTGGCCTGTTTCCAGAGCACATTATTAACTTTTGTGCCTCTGTTTCTTTGTTCCTTGTCTAGAATATTCCTTATCTTCTCTCTCTTTACCCAAGCCCTACCTTCCATCTGGGTCAGGCGTTAGCACCTACTCATCCAAAAACGCTTTTCCGAGGACCAGCCCTTGGAGATTTTTCCAAACTCCGAAGATGTGATGATTTATACACTTGTGATTGATACAAACAGATGTAATGATCCACACAGATGTTCCTTTGTCTTGTTATTTTATCATCAGTAAGTGTGCACCGCCTCTCCAGACTGTAAGCGCCCCGAGGGCAAGGACCTTACTTAACCTGTGCTGATTTGCATCCTTGCTTCCCAGCAAGACGCTTTCCCACTACAGAGCTGCAATTAGATGACTGTGTTGCAAGACAACCTCTACTTGTGAATTTAGTCAGAAAAGCCTGAACTAAATAAAGGAGACCTCTCCGGGAGGAATTTCAGGTTTCATAACAAGCTGGTGAAACATTTATGAACAGAGTAGCTTTTCTACACCCCTTAAATTATACAAGTTAGGTATAGGACCAGCCCTGGCAGAAGAGGGGTTATTAAAAATATATATTTAAACATAAGAATAGTTATGGGATATTATTCTTTTTTAAAAAAAGTCTTGGGAACAGAACCCCTATTAAGAAAATAACCAGGTTAGTAGTGAAGGATTTGTTTGAGTGATTCCGTGTATGTTTACGAGACTAATGACGTCTGAAGAATTGATCCTAATAACGGAATAGAATTTGCTTTTTATCCTGAGATGTCCTTTGAACAGCTGTCTCACATCAGAGTGCACATCTGTGCTTACAAAAGGGGAAAAAATCAAAGAGCAGACAAGTAAAGAGGCCACCAGTGTGGTCATGAGCACTTTCTGTTAGGCAGCTGCGGCTGGACCTCTCTCCCTGGAAGGTAAGGAGGGGGTTGCGCGGCTAGCTTGGGAGGTCACTGTATCAGCTCCCTCTTCCTCTCCCGGGGCTCTCCTACCTGGTCTCTAGCTATTTCAGGAATGACAGGTGCACGAAAGAAGCAAACTCCCCAGAAGACAGAGGTCACGTGAGCTGTGCAGATTTTTTTTTTCTCTACATCCTCTGTACCTTTCTTCAGGGCATAGTCTAATGCTCCCGATAAATGCTCCGCCCAGACCTTACACCCAAGGTGACATGTAGGATCAAAAATAAATAAATATGTAAGAATCCAAGAAATTTAGCAGTGAATTAGCATCTAAAATTGGGAAATAGGTTGTTTCCTCTGGGGCCGTATCCTCTGAGTTTTTTGACACAAATTTCAGGCAATAAAAAAATAAATGGAAACGAATAGGGCTCAATTTATAAATTAGGTTAATTTAAGAACCAAAAGAGACAACAAATGCACAAAAAATTGAAATGTAGAGCAAAAAAAAAAATGCTTGGGGTCTCTATGAAGCCACAACTTTAATACTGCAACAATTCTGAAATGTTACTTGTTTTACTATTTGAAAGGCACAAAAAGAAAGGGGCTAGGAAGGAATGGAAAAATTTTGAAAATAATAATGCTATTCACACAACAGGGAATGCACTTAAACTCCTGCACTGTAACAAGATTGCTATGATCCAAGCAAATACAGACACTTCCCCTAAGAACTTTGCTCTGAGGCTGTCTGTCTGAATGTACTACACAGTGTCTTCTCCTCTCTGGCTACTGTCACAGAATCAGATCAAGAATTATGAACATTTCTCAAAAGTTATTTTCCTTCCTCTTTCAAGAAAGCAGAAGCATCTTTAAAAATCTTGCTCACATTTCAGTTCCGTAAATCTAAATTCAAGTTAAAATTGAAAAAAATAAAAAGTTTTACTGACACTGGGGTATGCTTTTTGTCCAAAGGCTGAATTTGGTTTGCTACATCATGGAAGTGTCCAGATCTCTCTCACTTGAAGAAAGGCTGTAGCATCTACTGAAGTTCAATAAGATCATGTTGTCTTGTGAAAAACTGGTGGAGAAAATGTAAGGTCTGTAAAAGAAATTGTAAGTGAAAATCTTTGTGACTTTGGAATGAGAAAGTGCTTCTTAATCAAGGTCCAAAAAGGTCAGCAAGGTGAAGACTAAACCAAAATTTGGGATTTCTGTTCATCAGTTACCATAGACTAATGGTTGAAAGGACCAGGAAAGTTGAAAGTTTTCAAAACCAAAACTTGACTAGGGATTAATATCTACATTCTAAAAGAAACTTCCATAAAAGACAAGGAAAAGACAGGAAACCTGACAGCAAAACGAAGGAGCAAAAGACAGGAAGAGGAATTCACGGATGGGAACATAAACAGAATTTGTAAAGATGCTCTATCTGACTAATTACCAGAAAACAAATGCAAATTAAAGTACCACTTCACATTTGGCAGATTTATAAAAACTTAGAAGTTGAGTAATACCATGACTTAGCCAAAATGTGGAAAGAAAACTAGTACAGTCATTCTGAAGAACAATCTGGCAGTGCTTAGTGAAAATTGAGTGGTATGGCCAATGACCCGGCAATCCTTCTCCAGGCATATCCCTGGAGAACCTCTCACACAATTGCTTAAGGGGACATTTAGAAGAACATGTGACATTAGTGGTGGTGGCAGAGTTTGAATCAAATAAGATCACTAACAGACTAGATACATAAAACATGGCGAATGCACACTGAAAAATGTTATGCCTTGCTTAGAAGCAATGAGCTAGAAATGCAAATAGCAAACATGGATAGATCTTTGAAACATAGTGCTGAGAACAGAGAAACAATATAAGATCTTCGGTATCATGCTGCCTATGCTAGTTAAGAAATGCATAAATACATAAAATATAGTGTACAAAAGAGAAAAAGAAAAGTCTATGGGGATGAACAAGGGGCTTTTAAAAATTCAGAACTTAAATGTTGTAAGTTATAATTAGAGTTAGGTCCATGTTTAATCTTAAAACAACATAGTGATCATTATAGTGAATAACATTCCTTACTTTGTAGTTATGGGTGGAAAAGTAAACTATCAGTTCCCAGAGTGCATTCTATATCAAAGGAGGATCCACAGCTCTGTAGACCAGGATTCCTTGGGTCTCACCCTTCTCAATTATGCTGCAAGAAAACACAGACCAGGGGTGATCTGAATCAGGGACAAGATGCTATGGGTTGGATGGAAGCTTTTACCCCAGTGTCCTCCCAAAATTTATCATCCCAAATTTTTTTGATGAAATTAGTAAAACTTACTAATACCCATCATAAATAAAGTCTGTAATGTAAGAGTCATATCATGTTATAAAAAATATCTCCGTAGTGGAAAAGCTTTTCACATCTGATAACTAATCATATAACAAAATTTATTAAAATGTATTAAACTTTTGTAAACATAAGCCAACATAGTCTATATTGTAAACAGACATGCCATGAAGTCGAAAGAGTTTCTGCCCTTGAGAATTTCAAAATGCAATAAGAAAAATTAAACACATAAAAGGATAAGAGAGAGATCACATATGAGAAAGCATTTAAATAAATACAATATAATCCTGTAGTGCATATTATGTTGACTACAATACAATGAAATTCCTTCTATAAATCAATCAGCTACATAGAAATAGAGCTGCTTTTATGATTCTGTCCCATACTTTATGTACTTTATGTATTCCAAAGAGATACTTGAGTTTAAGAAAGAAGTCTGAAGCAGCATTCAAGTTCATTCATACAAAGTGAGGTAAAAGTTGATATAAATTTGGAAAATAAGAGGTATAATAAAATTTAATAAGAAATTTCCCTTGAACATTAGTGCTTAAGGTAAATTAAATTAAAATTTTAATTATAAGAGGAAGAGAAAGTAGAAGGTGTCATTATAGATTCTGAAGAGGATTCAAGATATTTTAAGGTTGATGCCATTGCTTCCTGATATTGTCTAATCTCACTACAAAAGATAAAACTTTCATTTTATTTAATGAAGATATTTCATTAGCTCTATTCTTGTACTTGCTTGTCTTGACCGGGGGATCATATGGGATTCCCAGCTAGCAAAAAGAAGAGAGAATCAAAGTAAGAGAGATGAAGTTTTTCGATGGCAATAACTGAGAAAAATCCAAAGGAAAAAGAAATGAAGACACTGCAAGTGGTAGGAGGCAGAGGAGTTTCAGAGAGTAATTCTCTGAGTCAAAAGGTCCTGAGTCAAACCCTTGCTATCTGGTGGGTAGAACTCGGGCAAGGTATTTACGGCTCCACCTCGTCCCTAGTCCTATAGTGGATATTTCTAGAAGATGAGACGGGGATAAAGACTTTCTTTTTTACTTCATCCTTTTTTTGTACCTCTGTACTGTTATTTTATATGTATGCAGTGTTACTTGATATTTATAGGTACGTATACTTATATCAGATAAAATGAGCATGGGCCATTTTATGTCAAAAATAACTTACTTTAAAATACATTTATTTGCTTTAAAATCAAGAAGAAACAATAAATAATACGCAAATTAGAATTAGAAAGTAATTAGAGCTTAATTATGAAATAGTTGACAAATATACAGAATTGACATGAAAGGACTTTCAGAAACTAGGTTGTAACTAGTGTGGTTTTTTTTGTTTGTTTTTGTTTTGTTTTGTTTTTTGCTTTTTTGGTTGGTGTTGGTGGTGGTCACAGTTTTTGCATGAGGAAGGAAAACATGGTTAAACAGTTTGTGTACTGCACAAAAACTCTCAGCCAAGGCAACAGGGCAGCTGGATCCAGCCCAGATTCCCCTGGCTAATCTGAATATATCCCCTATCTTTAATGGAGTACATTCTCTAATTCATTCATAAGTAGCCCAGAGTGCCATTATGGTGCACTGATCCTGTTTCCCACTTAAGTTCCAGAAGAGGTTTTAAAAATCCTCTTTTTTTCCTAAAGAGCCAAGAACCACTTAGCCAGAAAAACACCCTCCCTTGCTAAAGAGCAGACGTTGAATCTGGTGATACGAACAAAGGGATAGTTTCTTCCATACTGTGGTTCGTGGGGGAAAAAAATGACATGAAATTGGCTGGGCTCGTGGATGCTTCAGTACATCACCTCTGTAACATCTCAGCCTCAGTTTCCCTGTTGACCACAGGTTATTGAATTATACCTTAGATTCTTTCTCTGTGGGCAGGGACAGCAACCACTTTCACCTGTTGGAAGATGTGACTGTCAGTGAACTAACATTCCAAAACAAGATTCCCTGCCAATCCCAGTTGCCAGTACTGTTCTCAAAAGTAACTGATAACACTGGAAAGTAACAACTAGTAAGTTGTCACTAGTAAGTAACACTCTTTGACGGACGATGCCATTTGTCAAAATGAATTTATAATTTTGTCCTCTCAGTGTTTTAAATATTTGTTGGACCTTGGTTCTAAGTATGAACTCTGAATCCTGCTTCCTCTGGATCAGAACAGTGACCCTGGGCTCAGTGGTAAATTTTGAATTCATCTAAAGTAAATGATAAAGTTCCATTCTTTCCATATTGGTGTATTATTGAGTATTTCTATATTATATTTACATATCTCCAATGTGGAGTATATATAATTATTTTAAACAGAATATTTAATCAATCCAGATAGGACACTCCCTCATAGAGCGTGAGTTAATATATTGGTATTTGCTTTCTTTTTCCTAAAAGCTCCTGGTCATTAAGAACTAGGGGCATCTGGGTGGCTCTGTTGGTTAAGCATCCAGTTTCAGCTCAGGTCTTGATCTCGTGGGTCACAGGTTCAAGCCCCATGTCAGGCTCTCTGCTCTCAGCATGGAGCCTGCTTCAGATCCTCTATCCCCCTCTCTGTCTGCCCATTCCCCACTTGTGAGATCTCTCTCTCTCTCTCTCTCTTTCAAAAACAAACATTAAAAAACACCCCTTATTTTGCCCTGGGGCACCTGGGTGGCTCAATCGGTTGAGTATCAGACTTGATTTTGGTTCAGGTCATGATCCCAGGATTATGGGATCAAGTCCTGTGTCAGGCTCCGTGCTGAGCATAGAACCTGCTTGAGATTCTCTCTCCCTCTGTCCCTCTTCCCTGCTCACGTGTTCTCTCTTTCTGTCTCTAAAAAAAATATTTTAAAAGAGAATTTATTTTGCCCTAACTAATTCTTCTTAGGTATAGTCACAGTATGAAATACTCTACAAATCAGTAAATAACAGTATAATGAGGGGTTCCTGGGTGGCTCAGTCAGTTAAGCGTCCGAGTTCGGCTCAGGTTCGGCTCAGGGCACGATCTCATGGTTCATGGGTTTGAGGGCCGTGTCAGGCTCTGTGCTGACAGCTCAGAGCCTGGAGCCTGCTTCAGATTCTGTGTCTCCCTCTGTCTCTGCCCCTTCCCTGCTCACGTTCTGTCTCTGTCTCAAAAATAAATAAACATTAAAAAAATAATAATAACAGTATAATGGTTAATAATGGTTAACAGCAATAGAGGCCTTGGACCCAGAGAAGTCTATGTACATACTGCAGATGGAAACTTAACTGACTTAAATAAACAAGTTAATCAACTTTCATAAACCTCAATTTTCCTTTTTCTAAAATGGAACAGATATACTGTAAGGGCTGTCAGACAAAAGAGGCCTTTGCATAGTTGGTGGCTATTTTGCCACCAGAGGCAAAGACCTGCCCAGGGGCAAAGGTGATGACAAAGGGCAGTGGCAGAAGTAGGAGCAGTGGTGGAACCAAAATTTGTTTTTAATCCTCAATAACTTGGAGAATAGGTCATTCAGTAAATTGATGTTTAGCAAATTAGCTTTAGGCAAATTGGTCATTTGGCAAATTGGCTTTCAGCAAAAGAATTCTCAGTTCATTGGCTTTCTGTGATTTATTTTATGTAAATTGTTTCTCTAAAGTAATGTTTGAAATTAGACATGTCTTCTCACAAAAGGAATAATCAATGGCCTCAAGAAGAATAAGATTTAATAAAAATAATACATGTCAATAGTGATAGCTCTCTGTCACAAAAGAAGCAAGAAGTGTTGTCTGTTTCTTTTGGTTAGCAGCAACAAGTTTTAGGGGGAAATTTCTCTCCCTTGTGCCTCAGTGCTTGACCGGAATGGGAAAGTATCCCACCTGAAGATTTCTTTCCCCCCAGATTAACTTAAAAGGAGCATAAACTATGCCACATGGGAGAGCTGGGTCATAGCATGGTTACCCTCTGTATTTTGGCCACTTTCTTACTCAATACTGACATCTACCATCAAATGAGTCATTACTGATCTATCACAATTATTAAGAAGTCAAAATCAACTATTCCTTTCACTTCTCCCGATCTAAATAGCCAGTCTACTGTCCATTGTCATTCATGTACTGTGGTTCTATTATGTTGCCAAACTATTTGAGCAGTTAATTTCTGAGGTTGAAATGTTAAGGTAGGATTGAGGGGGAAATTAATATTCAGGTTAAGAAATATTCAGTTGGCATTCTAGTGAATTTTTGTTTTGCTTTCTGAAAAGACGCCCCATCTCATTCCCTGTGGACTTTTCTGAAAGATACATCTTAAAACCAAATTTTCTCTATTTTCTAAAAAAAGCACGTATTCGCAGTTGTCCTTTTGTAACTTTCATAAGGAAAACTGAAATATACATATACCACCACCATCAGGAGAGAAACTTGAGGTTCAGAAAGAAAATACTGATAAAAGCAGCATCAATTCACCTTTGCAGACAGAAGCAGACCCTACTCCATGTCTTTGGGGCTGGATTCCAAAAACGATTACTATAAGACGTGAGGCCGTGACAGAAGCAAAGCCACCAGTTCTGTCTTAGAATATGTGAATGGATGCTGAGGGAAATCAATTTTTTCTCCAACAGAGCTGGAAGAGACTATATAGAATGCAACCAATCAGAGAGACTAACAGAAATGAGAGACTAACAGCTATAAGGTTAGGCCAGATAGCATTATATCTGATTCCAGTCCTTCTTGAATATTCTTTGAAAGAGCTAACTACCCCAATATTTTTCACAGCTACATAAACCAATGAATTTCCTTTTTCTTAATCTTGTTAAATTAGACGTCTATAAATTGCAATCAAAAGAGACCTGATTAATACACGCGTATTACCTGTATCTAAGGAATCAGAACTCATCTGCTCCCCTCCATCCCCCAAAACTGGTAGAAACCTGGTCACACCAAAAGCTCTATCTACCATGGGGCAGGGATTGGAGGAAGCACACTTACCAGAGAGTAAGACCTCAAAGAAGGAGAAAGTTGTTATGAAGTATCAACCACCATGATCTGGAAGGGACCAGAAATAAGTATGTTGCATAGCTGTACAAATGTTTTTGTCAATATTTTTAGCTGATCAGCCTTTTGTGGAGGCCCCACCCAAATAAATAAAATGAAATGAAATGAAATTTAAATTAAATTAAGAAGGGATGTTTTCCCCTCATTAAGGCAAAATCTGTCCCTTCTTTGCCAGAGGATAGCAAGGAATTCAGGTACTTCACTGTGGGATAGAAAGAAAGGGCTTTCCCTCATGGGTTAAAAACACAAAGCAAGTGTCTTCGTCTGCATAAGTGCACATTTTGTGTCATTGCTAAGGGGAGGGATGATATATTGTTAAACCACAGGCTGTCCCTGTGGAGGCCTTGAGCCAAGGGCCTGCTTCTATGGGCGTATGAGGTCTCTCCTGAGGTCTGTCGTCAGCCAAGCACTCACAGAAGAGTGATTTCTTTAGATCAGAAATGTGAAAGAAAGAAAAAGAGAGAGAGAGAGACACAATTGTATTTCTGTCTCTCCATCTTCCTATTGACTTTGAGACTTCTAGATGTTTTTGAAGGTGTTTCCAAGGGGTAGTGGTCAGATATGACTTCTGTCATGTAAGAACAGGCCACTGGGACCCAGAAAAGTACTATCATATTCTGGTACTCAAATTCTAGCTGAAATTAAGTTCTGCCTAATAAGCCAAATAGTCCAGTTTATCTACTTTTCTAATTTATTTACATTTGGCTATTCTTTAATAAAGTCCTGTCTGAATCCCTTACGCAAGCTACACTGAAGGTTATAAATGCAAAGACTACATAGTCATAGTTGGGTCAAAATGGAATAACCAGAAAAGCACTAAACCCTCTTCTCAGAATCAAATTAGGAGCAGGGTTAGAGTTACAAGTACAGTAGGGGAAAGTGTGGTAAAAACCCCAGAAAGAGGACCATAAAAATCCTGCCCCTTATTCTACATCTAACTCAGCTTTCTTATATCAACCTTGGAAAATCTTGATTTTATTTTACATAAAAGAAAAAAAAAACCTGTTAATTCTAGGAACACAATACCATGCAAGTTTGAAGTTATAGAAAGTCTCTTAAACAGAACCATCAGGGCACTATAATTCAATGTATTTGCAGTTTATTTGGACACATACAGTGACATAATTGAAGAAACAACTCCACTACTATTTGTTAGTCTGTAAAGAACTAAGGAAAATAATGGCTAAAATTTTGTTTAAAACAAGTTAATTATTTTAACTATTGTAAAATAACAAATAAAAAGCTTTTTAATGAGTTCATCATGTTTGGGGGTATGTTAAATGTTATTTTTCAATTATATGATTAGAATAAAAAGTCAAGTTTCAATGCAGTTATTCCATTATTATAAATGAGAGCTAAAGTTACCATTGGCTTTGGCCAAGTTCTCTTAAAAAAATAATCTTCTAATGCATTATAAATTACTATAAATTCCTCTATAATTAATACTTGAGGATGCAAAATTGTATGCATTCATTATTTTCAAGTAAATTAGGGCATATTATATATAAATTCCCTTTTCTGTTATTGTTTTTGAAAGGGAAGAAAAAACAGCTGAAGTCTTGCTACACTGGGTTTTTAACTCTACCTGCTATGCAAACATGCACAGATATTTTTTAAAAAATGAAATGAAAACAAAACAGGCATTTTCTGGTCTAATGAGCTATTTCCATCAAAATAAATTCCCCAAATGGAAGCATTACAGGGCTCATGCTAAGCATAACAATAATGCTTTATGTATTTTCGGAGGCACTGCAATATCTCGGTAACATAGGAACTGTGAAAGCCAAGCATACAGCTGCAGCAAACGTTCTAACAACTGTATTCTTCACTTCTAATCAGAGCAGCACCCAGGAGCCCTCAAAACAAGCAACATGAATAAAGGCTGGAGGGGAAGGGGAAGTTCTCCAGCACTGGAGTCTCCTACTGCTTGAAATAACAGGCCCTTTCAGTGGGTCGGGTTCTATTATCTGTTATATAACGTCTCAAGTTTAGTTATTTCAGTGGGATAGGAAGATTTTCAGGTGGATTTTATTCAGGTTCTTCACAAAATATACTGCCCAAATTATGGAATACCATGATGAAGGCAATGAAGGATGGCATTGAATAAATAAAGTAGTATTCTTTGATTGACTGCCCAGCCCCACCGACCTCTCGGTGTTGTAAGGATCCCCTGAGATAGAATACATTCAAACACTTAGCAAACATTCTAGACGTGTGGTCAAAATCAGGGCTGGTTAGATGTCAGTTAGTGTGATTTGGGGGTGAGTGGTCACTGGAAAGTATACTCATGAGTCTCTGGGTGCTCATAACATAACTTCTTAATTTTGATGCTGATTAAATGGACATGTTTAGTTTGTAAAAATTCAGTG
Source organism: Lynx rufus (assembly GCF_022079265.1). NCBI lineage: Eukaryota > Metazoa > Chordata > Mammalia > Carnivora > Felidae > Lynx > Lynx rufus. The sequence goes on along the minus strand of NW_025814856.1, from coordinate 134,257,050 downwards.
AGAAATACACAGATATGTGCATGTTTTATGTATATTATTTTCAATAAAATTTTTCTTCACAATATAGTTAATGGCATGACTCAAATGGCTACGGGGGGCTAGTCAAAGCATGTAAGTACAAGTGCAGGATGGGCTGGCTTCCTTTGAATGGATGAGGGAATGTCCCATATGAAGGGACATATTGCCCAGTGCCATCATTGGTGGGGGCATGAGATTCACAGGCCCTGTGGTTCCAGACTCTTAGGAAAGGACAAACACTTAGCTTCTGCATGTAGAAAAATCACTATTTTAAAATGTAAGCAAACATTCAAATACGTAAAGCTCTGTGAGCGCTCAGGGGCAAGGAGATTAGCTGTTCTCGACCACAGTGAGAGTCAGCCCCTGGCATGCAAGCCATCAGATGTGATGTGGCAAAAAGAGGGAGTTATAGGAAATACCCTTCACTGATAAGTTATACAACGAGTGAACTCCTGGAGAATACTTCCCAATATCTTCACCAATGGCTCTGGCAATATTATAACTGGAAAAACTTTCCACCTAGGCTTATGGGATACTTCTGGACAAAAACACATGACAGATAACACTAGATGGCATCCCCTCCTACCCACAAAGTGGTATATTTTTAACTTGGTTTCCTTGTGAATCTTGTATCATTTGGAAATATCATGCAAAGGGATATTGTGCAAATGGATACTGTGGAATGTGACACCATTGCCTCAACCATCTCTTCATTCTTTTTTTAAAGTTTATTTATTTATTTTAAGAGAGAGAGTGAGTGGGGGAGGGGCAGAGAGAAAGAGAGAGAGAGAGAGAGAGAGAGAGAGAGAGAGAGAATCCCAAGCAGGCTCTGCACTGACAGTGCAGAGCCCTACACGGGACTGGATCCCATGAATTGTGAGATCATGACCTGAGCTGAAATCAAGAGTTGGACACTTAACTGATAGAGCCACCCAGGTACCCAGATAAGGATGTGGTTTAAAAACTGAAAGAAAGCAGGAAAGATGGAAGGAAGGAAGGAAGGAAGGAAGGAAGGAAGGAAGGAAGGAAGGCTGAAAAAAGAAGAAAAAAAAGTTGAGTCTGACATGTTCAGGGCTTAGTAATGACAAAGAGGGTTAGTGGAATTCTAGGAGGACTCGGGAACATGTCTGAAGAAACTAGTAAAACAGATGTTTGCCACCCCTTGTGGAAATCAGAAAGAGGTATTTTTCTGTAGCTGTTGATGTCAGAGTTCCACCCTTTCCTGCCCTACCTCTCCTAGACCCTCTTGTGTGTGGTTCAAGATGATGGAAATTTCTGCATTCAAGGTCAATATTTGGTTAGATTAGTTTTTCATAAAACCATTGTGTACCAACCAGTAATTTCAGTGTTTTATTTAAGCTATAAGAGTTTGAACTTTCACAACCATTAAAGCAATCCTTTGAAGATAAGCCCAAATTAAAAAAAAAAAAAAAAAAGGAAGGCATGCAGGCCAAATAAAATAAATCACAGTCATCTTTGAGAAGTTGCAAATATTCCAGACTCTCTTCTCCTATACTACATTTCCCCTTTCCCTTCCCTTAATAAGGTGGGGATGGCTGAAAGAGGACTCCAGCCAGGTCATTCGAGTTACATTCATTCCCTACCTAACTTAAGACTAAAGTGACTTTTACTGTGTTTCACAAATATACACCTACTACTGAGTAAAAACATTCTGCATATTTATGACAATAGCAAATAGAAATGTTTTATTTATGACATTTCTCCTACTGTCTTGCCTCTAGGAAAAAGTTTTTTTAATGAATTTATTTGAATTTGTCTATATTTTCAAATCACAACTAATGCATCATAAAGAGTTGAACATAGAGGATATAAGGCATATTGCTATAAATTTTTGATGTGTAGCCGAATTTTTTTAAGAGAGAGATCAAGAGTGGGGGAGAGGGGCAGAGGGAGAGAAGAGAGAGAGAAGGCTTTTTAAATTTTAGCCAAAGTGCACTTACAATATGGATGAATGAGAAGCATCCAACAGGCACAATGTTCCTGGTTCTCGAGGGCAGCTGATTTTGGTGATTCTGTTCAACAGCAGCTCTTTCCAGCTACAAATGGAAGATTTCCGGAGGGATGTGTGGTTGACAATTTCTCCTATTCTGTACAGTCATGAAAAGAAGGTTATGTCAGTCACTGGAGCCTGTGTGAATACCAAATGGACATTTGGCCATGAGAAAGCCAAAGTGGTTAAGTGTGTGAAGAAGTACCTACTATGGGATCTTGTTAGAAAAGAGCAGAAACAATTTTAAGTGCAAAAAAGCAAAAGACATTAGACAATGGTGAAACATGAGTGTGTAGGCTTTTGTAGTAAGATCAGTACATCCTAGTAATAACAGGAACAACAAGCAGACACTGAGTTACTGCTAAAGACAGTATGTAAACCTCTGAAACATGCAAAGCAACAGGGACTGAACTAGTCCCAGGAGAAGCAGCATCTAAGTTAGACTAAGCAACATAGACAGTATGGGGCACTTTAGAAGAAAATGCAAAAGCACGGGCAAAACGATGCTACAGTTTGACAGAGGCACACATTGAGCAAAACCAGGAAAACATTGTAAGCACATCCTCATCAGTAAGAAGATACTGATAAAAAAATTTATTTTTACAGTTACTAGTCACCAGCCTCCTATTTCCAAAAGGATTTGGTGCCACTAAAATTCAGCACACCTATAAATTATACTGTGATCATTCGTAATTTGTTGTATATTTTAAATTGAGCTGAAAATCTGGTGAAAATACTCATATACATTGATATGGTTGTTGATAATTCATTTCTATTTAAGGACTCAGAAATTGTCAGAAGATGATACATCCATAGTGAACAGACTCATTGAGCATTACTTTGGCTGAGACAGAATAAATGAAGATAGTGTGGTCATATGCAGTGGGTATAGACAATGGCATTAAAGGATCTAGCTAAAAATCTTGACTTGGTTAGTAACAAACTACTTCTGAGACTTTGTTTTTTAACCATCAAAGAAGATAAAGGAATCTTTACTTATCTCATGGTTGTGTTTCAGGATCAAATAAAATAATAGACATTAAAACACAAAATGCTATATAAGGCGTATTATACCCATTAATGCAAATGTTACATATTTAGTGTCCATATTTATTGGATCCCCATCATGACTCAATTACTTGCAGTGTAGATTACTGGGAACATATTGTTACCAGGCATTATTCTATGCTCCTTACATGTGCTAATCTATTTTTTCATGACTATCTTCTGAGATAGATGCTATTACTATTTATCCTAATTGGAGGAAAATATAAGACAGAGAAAAGTAAGATAACCTGACCCAGCTCATAGTTAAGAGAATCAGGAAACAAAGTCAGTCTTCCCTACACTTATCTCAGTAAATCATTTGTATTCTGCTTATAATATTATAAATGTTCAATGAATACTTATACAATATTTTTAAGAAAATTTTTAATATGAGATGTAATTGGCATACAATGTTATATTAGTCTCAGGTGTATAACATATGGATTTGACAATTCTATAAGTTACTCAGTGCTCACCACAATAAATGTAGTCATCACCCATCACCCCATACAAAATTATTAAGATAATATTGCCCATATTCTTTCTGCTGCACTTTTCATCTCAGTGATTTATCTATTTTATAACTAGGATCTTGTACCTCTTAATCCCCTTTATTTATTTTTCCCTTCCCCCAACCTCCCTCCCCTCTGGCAACCACCTGTTCTCTATATTCAAGAGTCTGTTTTCATTTGTTTGTTTGGTTTTTTAGATTCTACATGTAAGTGAAATCATACATGTTTCTCTTTTTCTGTTTGACTCATTTCACTTAGCATACTACACCCTGGGTCCATTAATATTGTCACAAATGGCAAAAACTCATTTTTTTTATGCCTGAGTAATATTCTATTGCATGTAAATACCACATCTTTGTTATCAATTTGTCTACCAACGGACATTTGTGTTGGTTCCGTATCTTGGCTATTGTAAGTAATGCTGCAATAAACATAGAGGTGCATATATCTTTTTGAATTAGTGTATTTGTTGCACTAGGTATTTACACTACCCAGTAGTGGAGTTGCTGGATAAAATGGTATTTCTATTTTTAACTTTTTGAGGTACTGTTTTCCAGTGTGGCTGCACCAATTTACATTCCTACCAACAGTGCACAAGGGTTTCCTTATTTCCACATCTTTGCCAATACACTATTCCTTATATTTTTGATACTAGCCATTCACACCTCTGGTGTGAGGTGATATTTGATTTTCATTTCCCTGAGATTTGGTGATGTCGAGTATCTTTCCATGTGTTTGTTGGCCATCTGTATGTCTTCTTTGGGAAAATGTCTATTTAGGTCCTCTACCTATTTTAAAAAATCAGAATTATTTTTGGTGTTGAGTTGTATTAAGTTCTTTATATATTTTGGATATTAACCTCTCATTGGATATATTGCAAATATCTTCTCCCATTCAGTATGTTGCCTTTTCATTTTGTTGATGGTTTCCTTTGTTGTCCAAAGCTTTTTATTTTGGTGTAGTCCCAAGAGTTTATTTTTGCTTTTGTTTTCCTTGCCTGAGGAGAAATATCCATAAATATGTTGCTAATGCTGATTTCTATAAGATTATTTCCTGTGTTTTCTTTTAGGAGTTTTATGGTTTCAGGTCTTACATCTAGGTCTTTAATTCATTTTGAGTTTGTTTTTATGTTTGGTATAAGAAAGTGGTCTGATTTCATTCCTTTGCATGTAGCTATCCAGTTTTCTCAATACCATTTGTTGAAGACTGTCTTTTCCCCATTGCATATTCTTGCCTCCTTTGTCATAGATTAATTTACTATAGAGATGTGATTTTCTATCCTGTTTCATTGATCTGTGTGTCTATTTTTGTGCCAGTACCATACTGTTTAATTATTATAGCCCTACAAGGATATATCTTGAAATTTGGGATTGTGATATCTTGACTTTTGTTCTTTCTCAAGATTGTTTTGACTGTTTTAGGTCTTTTGTGGTTCCATACAGATTTTAGGATTATTTGTTCTAGTTCTGTGAAAAATACTATTGGTATTTTGATGGGGATTGTATTGAATCCATAGATTGCTCTGGGTAGTATAGATATTTCAATGATATTAATTCTTCTAACCATGAACATGGTATATCTTTCCATTTCTTTCTGTTGTCTTCAGTTTTTTTCATCAGTGTCTTAGAGTTTTCCGACCTATAGTATAGACCTTTCACCCCCTTGATTAAATTTATTCCTAGCTATTTTATCTTTTGGGTGCAATTGTAAATGGGATTGTTATCTTAATTTCTCTTTCTGCTCCTTCCTTTTTGATGTGTAGAAATGCAACGGATTTCTATATGCTGATTTTGTGTCCTGCAATTTTACTGAATCCATTTATCAGTTCTAATAGTTTTTTTGGTGGAGTGTTTAGCGTTTTCTATATATAGTATTATGTCACCTGCAAATAGCGACAGTTTTACTTCTCCCTACCAATTTGGATACTTTTATTTCTTTTTCTTTATGATTACTGTGACTAGCTAGGGATTCCAGTACTATGTTAAATACAATGGTGAAAATGGACATCCTTGTTTTGTTCCTGATTTTAAAGAAAAAGCTTTCCATTTTTCACCATTTAGTATGATGTCAGCTATGGGTCTTTCATATATGACTTTTATTATGTTAAGGAATGTTTCCTCTAAACATATTTTTATCATGAACACATATTATTTTTTGTCAAATCCTTTTTCTGCATCTATTGAAATATTTGTATGTCTTTTTTCCTTCCTCGTTAATGTGATATTTCACATCAATTGATTTATGAAAATTGAGCTACCCTTGCATCCTTGGAATAAATCCCAGTTAATTGTGATAAATAATCCTTTTAATGTATTGTTGAATTCAGTTTGCTAATATTTTGTTGAGGACTTTTACAAATCAAAAATATTTACCTCTAATTTCCTTCCCTTCCCTTCTTTCTTTCTTTCTTTCTTTCTTTCTTTCTTTCTTTCTTTCATTGTGTATTTTTGTCTTTGTCTGATTTTGATACAACAAAAATGCTGGCCTTGTAGGATGAATTTGGAAGTTTTCCTACCTCTTCCATTTTTTGGAAAGTTTGAGAAGAATAGAGATGAACTATTCTTTGGATGTTAGGTAGAATTCATCTGTGAAGTCATCTCATCTTGGACTTTTGTTTGTTGGGAGTCTTTTGATTCCTGATTTAATTTCATTATCAATCAGTCTGTTCAAAATTTCTACTTCTTCCTGATTCAGTTTTGGAAGATTCCATATTTCTATAGATTTATCTTTCTTCTAGGTTGTGCAATTTGTTAGCATATGATTTTTCATAATATTCTCATAATTATTTATCTTTCTGTGGTGTTGGTTGTTATTTCTCCTCCTTTATTTCTGATTTTATTTATTTGAGTCCCTTCTTTTTCTTCATGAGTCTAGCTAAAGATTTATCAATTTAATTTATCTTTTCAAAGACTAGTTCTGGTTTTATTGATCTTTTCTATTTTTTTTTTAGTTTAAATTTCATTTATTTTTACTCTAATCTTTATTTTCTTCCTTGTATTTTTTGGGCTTTGTTTGTTTTTTTTTTCTTTTTCTGGGTCCTGTAGGTGTGAAGTGAGGTGTTTCTTTTTTTTTCTTTTTCCTGTGCTTTGAGGCTTGTGTTGCTATAAACTTTCCCCTTACAACTGCTTTTACCATGCCCAAAGATTTTGATGATTGTGTTTTCATTTTAATTTATCTTCATGTATTTTTTTGATTCCTTTTCTGAATTCTTTGTTAACCCATTTGTTATTTAGTAGCATGTTGTTTAACCTCCATATGTTTGTGTTTTTCCAGTTTTTGTTTATAATTGCTTTCAGTTTCATACCCTTGTGGTTGAGAAAGATGTTTGATATTTAAGTTCTCTTAAATTTATTGAGACTTGTTTTGTGACCTAATTGGTGATCAATCCTGAAGAATTATTCTTCTATTTCTTTAAATAAGTTTTCTATCTCCTTCTTTCTCTCTCTCTCCTCCTTCTGGGATCTCTATAATATGAATGTTATTAAGTTTGATAATGTCACAGTGTTCCCTTTACCTATTCTAATTTTTTATTATTCTTTTTCCTTTTTTGCTGTTCTTCTTGGTTGCTGACCATTACCCTGTTTTCCAGTTCAATGATCTTTTCTTCTGCATCCTCTAATCTGCCGTTGATTCCCTGTAGTTTATTTTTTTTCCCTGTAGTTTATTTTTTATTTCAGTTATTGAATCATTTATCTCTGACTCATTCTTTTCTACATTTCTATCTCTTTGTAAAGTTCTCACTGAGTTTATTCACTCTTTTTCTCAAGTCCAGTGAGTATATTTATGACCATTACTCTGAATTTTTTATCAGGTATACTGCTTATCTCCATTATACATAGTTCTTTTACTGTGATTTTTGTCTTGTTATTTCATTAGAGATATATTCCTCCGTCTCCTCATTTTGTCTAACTCTCATGTTTGTTTCTATACATTAGGTAGGCCAGTTACATCTTCTTGTCTTGAAAATAGTGGCCTTGTGTAGAAGAGGTCCCTTGGTGTCTATAGCACAATCCCCCTGGTCACCCGAATCAGGTGCTTCAGAAGTATCCCCTGTGTGGGCTGCATGTGCCTTCCTGTTGCAACTGAACCATGATTGCCTTCAGCCCAGCTGGCTGCAAAAACCTGCTTTGCCTGCTGTGGGCATACTGGACAAGATTTTTTCCCCATGCGGTTGAGAGGCATGTTTGCAGCCCCTGCTGACTCACTGGTGGGTGGGGCTGGAAGTCAGCCTATCTGCAATTAGCCTTTTTCTCACAGCTGTAGATGCCCCAAAGGGCAAGGCTTGCTCCATGCCCAGCCAGCTAAGAGGCCCAACTGCAGGAACTGTGGGTGCACTGGTATATGAGGTTATCCTTCCTCTTCTTAGGCCAGAAGTCACTTTGGGGTGGTGCCAGTCCTGGCCTGGGTTGCCTGCTCAGCATAGCAGGGCAGGCACCTCTTTGAATGGACACCTGCCAAAGTGGGTGGGCTTGATCAAGTAGGTCTACAGGGGAACATGGGGGGCCCTCCCCTGAAAATCTTACAGGTTAGCTGTTTGGAGAGACGTGTAAACAAATAATTACAGCCCAGTGTGATTCCTACCATAGCAGAAACAGGCCATGGGGACACTGAAGGGACAGCAGCAGCACATAGCAGCACAGCCCAATGGATGTAGTTAGCAAAGCCTTCACAGAGAATGCTATACCTGAGCTGGGCTCTAAAAGAGACAAAACTTGCCACATTGAGAGAGAGAGAAAGATGTATCAGAAAGGGGGATTTGCATGAATAATAGCAAGAAATAAACGCAGGTTGTGTTTTAGGAAAATAGTAGATGGTAAGTGAAAGTTTTCCAGGGGTCTCCCTTTTCTGTATGTATCACAAGCTGATGGGATTTGGGAAAGTTTTACAGAGGTGAAGGGAAGCATGACATGTGGGCATTGACATTTGGGCCAATTCAATGCTTTTGTTGTTTCTACATCTGAATGTATAGTAGGAATTGATATATTATATGCTTGCGCTTATCCATCCCAAAGGGGTTGGTGGGATTCTTCTGATAAGGAAAAGCTACATGTAGAAAAGTGCTGATATATTTGGAGCCTGACAGATCTTATGACCTCTTTGTGCTTTAAGTCTCTATGACTGATGATTTGACCAATGGGAGTCTCGGGCAAAGGGTGGCAACCTTCCTGACATGACTAGCAAGTCCATCTGGTTGAAAATCAGATATTGCTTACTGCTAGGTTCCTGTTGAAACTGAACACCTGACCCAAAGAGGTCTTGTAACCTTCTGTTCTGATATTACTGTTTTAGGGTAGGTCAGCTTAGCTTCAAGACTAACAAGATGGGAAAGATCCAACAGGCCTTCCTCGTTAGACAGAAATGGTATAGCCAAGAACAGGACAATCTGGCCACAGCATCTCAGTTTTATATGAAACAGTGGCAGCTCTCCCTGTGGGAGCAACTTCTTCTCCACTCTGTCACCTGAATCAAAGCTGTGGACTCAAAGGAGCTCTTGCTTGAAAGAAATCACCCTAGATATCTAGGCCTGGTTCACTGATAGTTCAGCTAAAGTGCATCTTGATGTTGTTTATTTAGCTGCTGTGGTTGTTCAACTCAGCAGCAGCTATGACAAGACCAAAATATATTTGGTAGTTCTGCTCAGTGGGTGCAACGCAAAGCTGTTCTCATTGCTGCTCCCCTTGATGAATCTTGTTATATTTTTACTAATGCTTAGGCTGTTGCCAGTTTTTGGTCTACCTCTTGGAAAACTATAGACTATCAGATTAAAGATACTTTTTTTGAAGCTGTAAACTGTGGAAACAGATTGTGGCTTTTGATCAAACTGTCTGGGTCACTTGTGTAGATGCCTTCAGTATCTACAGTTCTTTAATGAGACAGAATGGAATCGAGCTGCTGATAGACCCGAAACCACCTAGATTACCATGATTACAATGGATCCTTCATCTTAATGAAAATGGAAACATCCACAGTCATAGGTCAGCGCAAAATAAAAGACCGTGTTTAGACACAGATGCTTCTACAGCATGCCAGACTGTGGCTTCTGCCAAATTTGACCTATTTGTCACACACAGGGAGGAGACACATTACAAGGGGCATTGCTTCCTCTCACTCGTAGCAGATTAACTCTGTCATTGCTGACACTTTTTTAGGCATGAAGTTGTGCTAGTCAGGTCAGTTTATTCTGGTTCCACCATTATGGACCTTAAAATGATCTATGTTGTATTTTGCCTTCTCAAAAAGTTTACATCCTTATGATGCTTTACTTTTTATTGAAAAAGCCACTCAACAGTGGGTTTATATTCCAGATATTCTATAGACCTTCCAGGCATACACAGGATCTGATTTTATTGAACACTAGGAAGGCTTCCTTAAATGTCAAGTCAAAAATATTTCTGACTCTACCTCCCTTACCTCTTCCTAGTCCATAATGTTAGCAAGTCAGTTTGGTCACTGAAGTTGGTTGTCTCAGAAAGGGATGCTTTTTTCTGACCTGCTTCATGAGCAATGAATGGGTAAAAAAAGCTGGGGCATTATGTGGATCTATTTTGAAAATTTGACATTCTGCCCTAACTATTCTTGAATATGATACATCTTTCTTTCCCTTGACAGTAACCCCAGGTAAGCTGGTTGCTATAACCTCTGGGCACCAGCCTGGTTAAAAGGGGACTCAAATGTAATTGTGGTTCCAGCTCCCAGATTCTCTTACTAGATTATTGTGATCCTAGATTATAAGAATAATGAATACTCATTTAAGCATGCTGCTCACCAAGTCCCCAACAATGGCCCACATGGGCCAAAGTGGGTGGCATAATGTGTCTCTGTAAGTTTTATAAAATGCACTTGTCCCTCTTATATTTGATGTTTCCAGATGAAAGATTAGGATGTAAATAGCAGATGATTGGAAAGAATATGGCACTATAGCTACAGGTATGGGACAGACTGATTGCACTGCAGTGAAGGGGGAACAAAAACCCTGATATCTGGGTGAGGATAAGAAAATGGGAAATAAATGAGAACCTTAGCAGAGAGGCAGTGACATTAAGATCTATGGATTGTGAGCCCTCAGGAGGCTTCCTCATGAACAAAAACACCCTGGTACAGTTTCCCCAAACGGTTGCAAGTCTTATGTTTAATAAGACTGCTACTACCAGTATTTGATCACCATTCCCCTCAGCTTTACAGGGGAAATGAGATAGAGATAGTGCCTCTCTCCAGATCAAAAGACAGGCATACTTATTATCCAGTAAAATAAAGATTAATATTTCCCTCCAGAGCCAAAACTGCCATGCCTACTGCCCATTATAAAATACTAATTACCCTAAGCTCAGAGTTTTTCTCCTGTAATTCAACACCTTTGCATGTGCAAGTATCACCCAGCCCTGTAAGTCACTATGTGGGAATTAGGGCTGTGGAAATCAGTGCAGAAAATACTGATCTCTTAGTCACTGCTATTGGTATGAGTAATAAAGTCCTGTGTTGCTGACTTAAGAATCTCTTGTCGTCTGATAAAACTCACGAAACTATTGCAATAAACTTGCCTCCTTATGAATAAGGTAAAATCCCAGAATTTCAAGTGTCTTGCCAATACATAAATCTGGATGGACGGAAGCATTACTGTTCAGGAACAAAGTAGCAAGGCATGAAGCTGGTAAAATAGATTAGGGCTTGATCGTGAAAGACCTTGTTCACTATGCCGTGGGATTTTGAATTATTCTGTAAGAGGGAGCCATGGATGAGTATTAATTAGTATAGTTGTAGTTAGGAGGAGAGATTGGGTAAAGGAAGATTTACTCAGAAACTGTGTTAGCAGGCATCTGACGTCCAGGTAAGAGATGACTATGATGTTTCCCAGGTTATTAGATATGGGAATGAAAAAGAGCATAAGATTTCAAGAACTATTTTAGAAGTAGGCTCATGTAACCTGGATTATATCTGAATGTGAGGAACAAAGAAAGGAAGGATTCTAGTATAACTGTGTAGTTTTAGTTATCTGTCTAGATGTACAGATAAGTTTGATTAACAATGCATGTCAATCAAAGAACAAAAATTAATCCTCTCACAAAAGTGATTGATAACAAGAGTTACTCCACATAGTTTCCCTAAATTTCAAAGACATGAACCTTTTGGACCATTGATTTAACTGTATTAATGTCCTGCCCTACACGGTTCCTTTAAGCAGTCACATACTTACCTGTTAATTACAGGCACTGCATAAAAGGAAAAGTCTGCTCTTGTTATATTCAGGGCATTGGGAAAGGAATGGATTGGAGTCTGTCAGTCATTGGCTTAAATATAACATCCCTTATTAGTCCTAATTACTTTGCTTCTGAGTCCATTCCTTCTTTACAAAATAGGAATGTTTATTCCTAACTAACAAGATTGTTGGGTGAGTCGCACAAAGCACACTTATAAAATTCCCAGCACATGGTAGGACCTGGTCATGTTAATTAATCTTTGCTCACCTTCCTTCCTCACCAAGAGTACTACTGCCTCCTGAGATCTAAATTGCTCACCCAAGCTTTTCTCCCACAGCTTTCTCCCAGTCTTGATACTTTTCTTATTTCCCATTCAGACTTGACAGTCAGCTCTGTCTTCATGGCTCTGTATCCACCCCCTTTGAATGTCTACCTCATGCTGGGCTTCCTTGGGCTGCCCTGTGTAGTTGACTCTGGAGCTCCTGTCTCTCTTCACACTTTGGGTATTTGCTTCTGAGTCCAACTTCTCTCATTGGAAACCAAATATAATCCCCGAGAGAGGAAAATCAGTAACATTAAGACTGAGATCTTGAAATTTTCTTTTTTTTTTTTTAATTTTTAATATTTATTTATTTTTTTGAGAGACAGAGTGTGAGAGGGGGAGGGGCAGAGAGACACACACAGAATCCCAAGCAGGCTCCAGGGTCTGAGCTGTCAGCACAGAGCCCCACACAGGGCTTGAACTTGCGGACCATGAGATCATGACCTGAGCCAAAGTTGGACACTTAACTTACTGAGCCACCCAGGTGCCCCTGACAAGTTTTTTCTCAGGACTTTTGTTTTCTATTTGATTGGGTAGCATTGTAATGGAGATGGTTTTCTAGCAAATCTTCCTGCAAAGAGAATGATGGCTACAAGAAATAACTAAATATTAAACCCCCATGCTGTTCCCATAAAGCCCACAGTTTAGATCTCAGGTAGGAAAGATCACAACACCAAAGTATTATTCTGTGGGAACCAGGTCCCTAGTCACCATGGTTTAAAGAGATACGGTCTAGTGTTGTGATTAAAATCAGGCTTTGAGTTCATGGAAGACCAGGGTTCCATTACTAGCTCTGTTATTTACAAGCTCTGTAACCTTGGGCCAATTACTTAATCTCTTTAAGCCTCAATTTCCTAATTTATAAAGAAAAAAATGGTAAAAGTACCCATGCCATGCATGGCTCATTCATTCAACTGAGTAAATTATATAAAACATAATGGCTGACAGTTGTAAGTGCTCAACAATGTTTAGGTATTCTTATATCTTATGTATAGGTGGAAAGCAAAGACTGGGTACAAATCCAGACATATGATTCAATTTTTATATTTAAAAATCCCATATAAAATGATCCTAACTAGGAAGTGATTTGTTTTTGTTATTTATTTATTTATTTATTTATTTATTTGGAGAAAGCACACATGCAGGGGAGGGGTAGAGAGAAAGAGAGAGAGAATCCCAAGCTGGCCCCAAGCTGTCAGCATAGAGCCCAACGTGGCTGACACGGGGCTCTATCTGATCCCACAGCTGCGCGATCATGACCTGAGGAGAAATCAAGAGTTGGACGCTTAACCGACTCAGCTACCCAGACACTCCAGGAAGTAATTTATTTGTTTGATGATGGTTGTTGTAAGCGCAGTATGTCGTAATAGATGTGAAAGCACAACATTAAAAGTGCCATGCAAATATGACATTATTGTTATTAAACACAGAAGTAAACAAATACCAGATGTAGTTATCTCAGACCAAAAAACTTTTATTATTCAAAGCAGTTTCAGCAAACATAGTTATATAAAAAGAAAAAATTGCTAGGCAAGTGAGAAATTACGTATCTTTAAAAGGTTCCATTCTAATAGCACTACTTAGATGACAAATCATGAGATTTCATAGCTATTACACTAATAAAAACATCTCATTCACAATGTAATCTTTCAGGACATATGTTATTTACCAAATACTTAGAATTTAATCTCATCTGAGAGTATTAATTTTTAAAATGAATATTACAAGGACCCTAAACAATAATTATCAAGTAGATAGCAACAACCAAAGTACCTGTAATAAAAGTCACATAAACTTCTGCGGTACAGATTGGGTTAGTATTTTATATACTCTACAGGCAGTAAATGCTGTATTTTATCATGTAAGTTCATTTCTAGCTACTCCTTATAAATCAGAGATCTGATACAATATATCATAACAGTCTGTCCTATAAATGCTTTTTGAGTCATGCTTTGTTGACCTTACCATCATATTTGTTTATCAAACACATTCACAAAACCTACACTGTAAAATAAATATTTATGAGGTCTTATTGCCACAATTTAAATGTGGTCAGCACTTTCTAAAAGTGTCAGGTATCCCCACATAATCTATGTCCATATAAAGTCATGTAGTCCGAGAATGAAACCATTCACAAGCAAATGTAATCTCCCTCAGCCTTCTTAACACTTGATTTCTCCCCAACTGATTTGAAAAAATTCCAGTGTGGTGGTGACTGGACTGGAAAACATCAGTTTAATAATGTTTCTGTGTTGCAGGGACAAAAGAACTGTGGAAAGAGTGGGATGTAGAGCAACTCATGATTACTAGAGTGTCCTTTACAAGTGATACTCTTTAAATATTTGTTCACCATGTATTTAGAGGAGAGGCTGAGAATTTCATGAGGGAACGAGGCAGAGACCATCACTCTGGGGAGACTGAGACTGTGTCTCCTCTTAGTCCAGATGAGTCAGTTTAGTCCCTCGGGTCACGACGCTTCATTCAGCAACCCAAAGCCCCAGGAGAACCCTACCTACTGCCTACAAGAATCCATCATGTTTATTCTACTCTCCAGTTCCTAGCAAATATTCTTCGCACCTAGTAGGACATTCTCCCTGGGAGAAAATATGGAAATACCAGTTAAACCATCTTGTTATGTTTGCAGAGATATTTGGGTGCCCCAGTAACATTTAAATACTTAGAGATTAGTTCTCTAGCCAGTTTCCTAACCCAGCTCTCCTTCATTCTGCTCTAGGTACTAAAAATTCGATGATGAAAACGTGATGTCTCCCATTCATTGAGATAATATGTTAGTGATTTCTTCATGGCAATTACATTATATGGAAATTTAGCAGAAATTTTGCTTTCTTAATTCAGTACTTTTTTTACTTCAGTAGTTTTTCTTTTATTCTTTTACTAAGTCTAGCGTTTTTTCCTTTTTTTTTCAATTTTTTTGGTTATGAGTTATTTCCTTCTAATCCTTACCAATATTTGAAAATTAACATTATTTATGTAATCCACCAAGTGGGTACATTTAGATTGTTCCAACGGTTCGCCTTAGCCTGAACCACTGAACAAAATGCTATAGGCTCAGTGATATCAGCAACAGAAATTTATTTCTCACAGATCTGGAGGCTAGAAGTCTGAAATCGGGGTGCCAGCATGGTTGGTTCTGGTAAGAGTCCTCTTCCTGGCTTGCAGTTGGCTAACTTCTTGCTGTGTCCTCAAATGGTAGAGACAAAAAGAACAAGCACATTCTCTGGTTTCTCTTTTTTTTCCATGTTTGTTTATTAATTTTGAGAGACAGTGTGCATGTATGTATGAGTGGGGAGCTGTAGGAAGGAAGAAAGAGAATCCCAAGCAGGCACCACACTGTGTGTCAGCATAGAGCCCAGTGTGGTGCTTGATCTCAGGAACCACAAAATCATGACCTGAGCTCAAATCAAGAGTCAGATGCTTAACTGACTGAGTCACTCAGGAGCCCCTTTGGTGTGTCTTCTTATTAAGGGCACTAACTGCATAATGAAAGCCCCACCCTCATGACTTCATCCAAACCTAATCTCCTCCCAGGAGCTCCATCTCCAAATATTATCATGTTGGGGGTTGGGATATCAACACATGAATTTTAGGGGGATATAATTAAATCCATAGCATCCTGTTACTGAACATTGAGATTTAGCTGATTTTGAATGCTATAAATAACCCAGAGAAATAAATAGTGGAAAAGTAATTAGAAATTAAAACAGGAAAAATTTTTTCTGGAAAAATAAAAAGAATCATAAAGGGTTATAACTGCTCTCTATCAGGGCACCGAAATCACCAACCCCTGAATAACCAGATACTGTGGATATTCATTTTTTATAACAATAGTCTTTATATCAAATTTGAGAGCCAATCAAATTGCTTTTGATTCCATTTTTTTTTGAATACACTGCTTTTTACAAAATTATTTTCAGTCAAATCGTGTGTGCAATTTTTTTCTTGTTGGTAATAGTGTAACCTATATAGACTGATGACAAGTGAAATGAGGATTGGAGATATATTTCCAGGAAATGGTGGCTTTGGTAGCCTAAACTATTTCTCTGGCTCAAATGATGTATATGAAGCATAGAATCCATTAAAATTT
Source organism: Lynx rufus (assembly GCF_022079265.1). Classification (NCBI taxonomy): domain Eukaryota; kingdom Metazoa; phylum Chordata; class Mammalia; order Carnivora; family Felidae; genus Lynx; species Lynx rufus. The sequence goes on along the minus strand of NW_025814856.1, from coordinate 134,240,840 downwards.
AAAAACGACTCCACTGGGCCCGGGCTATAATGTACGTACTAAACACTTGTTGATTTGTTGTGTAGCATAGACAAGACATGAGATTAGAAAGAAATGACACTGTTGCCAGCCATCGACAAAAGCTTTGCTACATCCTGCAAGAAACACTGGCACTCAAGTTAGCGAAGGACAGCATGCAACTTCCCTACCACACACAATCAACAGATTCAAGAAGTTCTAGGTGTTCTTATTGTGGTCAGACTTATCAATAGGAGGCTGACAATAATATTACTGCTATTTACATATTGGTACCACACTGGCATGGATTTGCATAATGTATTGAGGCTCTATGCTCTAGAGAGTTGCATTGTAACATATTGGTGCTTAATGAACTCTGAAAAAATTGATTTTCCACAGAGTAAATTAAGGAATGCATTATAGCTGTTAAAGCAATCTTATGGGAAATCCGAAGCTTCCACTGCAGCACCATGCTTAGTAAGTAATAAATTACATGTTATACTTATTTGCCTTAATTCATGCTAATTTTGTCCAATTAATGTATCACAGTAATTCAGAAGCCTGTCACAGGAGAGCTAATTATTTATTGGATTTTTGTGTTCAGCTCCCTAGGAGTCTACTAGCAAACAAACTTGCGACTGTCTTTCTCTTAGGTCCACAGTGGCATTCTTATGTCTTACTGTGGGGAAGTGAGGTTGGTGCTCCCATCTCAAGTTTCTGAAATGAATTGTGGAGCACCTGAGTCATAGTCTTGTTTTTTGATCGGTGAAATAGTTTGACAGCCTGCTACTCAGTTACAACAAGACCCACTAGCTTCCTTATTGAAGCATCTCTGCTCATGAGTCTGTATATTTCAGAGCTATCATTAAGAAAAAAGACATTTTTAAAGTTGTGTCCACATGAAAAGATTTCTACTTATTGTATGTGTATCTATCATACACCCAAAGTGTATTTTAAAAGTGATGTAATTATCTGGACAACTCACACTGGAAATTCCTACTTAATTGCCTCGATTCTCTTTATATTTTAGAGCATTCTGATGGGTTACCACACACTCTGCTATTTTTCACCTTACTCTGCACAATCTTGGTTCTAAACCTCAAAAAGCCACGTGCGCTGTTCTCGAAGTATTGTTTGAAACAGAAATGGTATCTAATGACAGTCAACATCAGCTTTGCAGGAATAAATTTTTATTTTACTGTGGTATACTCTTAATTCACAGCCCCAACGTGAATTATTTACGAGATTAAATTGTACAATTCATACCTATACACAATGCGGCAGTTGCTAAATAATTTGCACACCACGATGAGATGCGACATCAGAGTCAAAGAGGCTTCACCAGTTCCAGAGTGTTCACTCTCTTCTGGAATCCTGACAGAGCCCTGCATTTGCAGACAGTTATTTGCAGAGAGTGAGAAGCATTTGATCTCTTTTGCTCCCTCCTGTGAGTATCAGGAGAGCACTTGTCTGTTGATTACCATCTTCCAACTCTCTCCTTAAATACATAATACAGCATGATGTTTACCAGCGAGTTCTAGCACAGTGCTCCAACTTGAGGGCAGGTGAGATATACCACCCTTTATGTCACAGAAATTTAAAAAAAAATTACCTTTATAGCCCTCTTTAATTTGATGGGAGAAAATGATGACATCTTTTTATTCAGCCAGTTTATACTAACCTGTTTGCCCTTACCCAATTGTGTATCTGAAAATCAATAAACTTCTCTAGACCTCATACACTTTTACACCTTAGTATATGATTCCTTTTGTCACCTACAGTATAATGTTATTTTCCCCTCCTGTCAGTTGTTTTTATTACCTATTCAAAACAGGAAATAAATTTCTGTCTCCTGGTTTTTTGTTGTTGTTGTTGTTGTTGTTGTTGTTGTTGTTTTGTTTTGTTTTGCTGTCTTTTCCATATGGCATTAAGGTTTCAATCACCTTTTCTTTTTCTCTCTCTTTTTTTGCTAACTATAATTTAGAAAATTAAACTTTGGGTCACCTCCTTGCTTCTTGGGAAAGTGAATTTGCAATTGGAGTTTTAGCCTTTGTTAACTCTGACCAGATTAATAGAACAGAGTAGAGTAGAATAGAATAAGAGTAGGATAGAGTAAAAATACCTGGTTTATTACTGAATATATTTCTCCAAGGAAAATGTAGATGTTGTGTTAGTTATATCATACGTATTCCTATTCCTTCTAAGGTCTAAACTCTCCCAACATACACCACTTTCCTGTTCAGTATTGAGGAATTGCACTGTTTTAAATGTATTTTTTAAAAAAATGTTTTAATGTTTTAATTATTTATTTATTTATTTTTTTAAATTTTTTTTTTCAACGTTTATTTATTTTTGGGACAGAGAGAGACAGAGCATGAATGGGGGAGGGGCAGAGAGAGAGGGAGACACAGAATCGGAAACAGGCTCCAGGCTCCGAGCCATCAGCCCAGAGCCCGACGCGGGGCTCGAACTCACGGACCGCGAGATCGTGACCTGGCTGAAGTCGGACACTTAACCGACTGCGCCACCCAGGCGCCCCATGTTTTAATTATTTTTGAAAGAAAGAGCACCAGCAGGGGAGGGGCAGAGAGAGAGAGCGAGGGAGACAGAGGATCCAAAGTGGCCTCTGCACTGACAGCAGCCAGCCTGATGCAGGGCTCGGACGCGTGAACTGTGATATCGTGACCTGAGCCAAAGTTGGTCACTCAACTGAGGTCGGACTCTCAACCGACTGAACCACCCGGGCACCACTAAATGTCTTTTTTTTTAATGAAAGGTTTAAACCTTTGCCGTCCTGACTCTGTCTTTGTATACGCTTGCTTTACATCAATTTTTGACAGGACTAGGATACTAAAATCCTGAGTCCTGACTAAATGCTAAGAGAGATCATTAAAATTCAACCTCATAGGCTCTGCGTTTTAGATTAGTTACTTTCTGGGTTCCTAAAAATCTTAGGACATTAGTAAGCTAGGCTAAGCCACATCGTGGGTCTGTTTTTTGCTCACCCTTGAGGTAGCAAAGCATGGCACACAGGAGCTTCTCACTCCCTGTCTCTAGAACTCAGATAACAGCGTTTGTCCTGCACTCACAGGTTCCCTCTTTGCACAGTGTTTTGACTTGGCCCTGCTAGACTGGGTTAGGAGACAAATCTGACATGGTTGACGTGGGAATGCAGTCTGTGGGCAGTGGGCTTAGCTGGAACCGCCCTCAGACTCTATTTGATCGTAGCATTTCCCTGACCTGATCTGCTTCACCTTCAAAACGTGGTTGGTCAGAGTAAATCACCAAGCCTTCAGGTGTGATGTTTGTTTTTCTCTGAGTTCAGTCTAAAAGCACCGGTGATGACACAGCTCAGGGGGCACAGCCAAACTCAGTTTGTCCCAGGGAGTCCGGCCCAAGCCCCAGAAATGAAGACAAAAGTCCTGAAGGGCATTTCTCTCTCTCAACCTTCTTAAATATGGGGGGGAGTCCCATCAGTTTTATTTGACAAATGTAACTACGCTTTGTTCTTCCTTTGATCAAACGGCCCAAGGTCCTGAGTTTATCATCTGTTCCATTTTTGGCAGCATTTGGGGGTTTTGGAGTTGAAAGACTTTTGTGCCACCGAGTATAAGATTATAGTGACATATTCCCTTTGTCCACTTCCTCCTCCACCAGCAGGACTGACAGCTCTGTGCCTCTAGGAGTCTGGACAAGGTAGTCACATCCAAATTGAACATCCAGCTTCATCCTCGGAGTCTCAGACAGTGGCACTGGTGCTGAAAACCTTTCTCTCTCCCTCTCTCCCTCTCTCCCTCTCTCTCTCTACCTCTCTCCCCCCTCCCTCATTATCGTTCACGCACACTCCACAAAGGAAAACCAACTAGGAGTCACAGAGAAGTCAAAGTCATCTAACTTTATTTTTGAGTGAAAACCTGAGAACATTCTAGGGAAACTTTAATACATCTACTTTATGAAGGACCATTTGCTTGTTGTTCTTTCCTGTAAACCTGAGCTTTTCATACTATGATATGTTGTCAGTATTTTTCTGTCTCATTACATCTGCTGTGAAAACAGTAACATTTTAAGGATATTTAAGTCATTTTCAGTCTCTCCCTATTACAGACAATGCTTTAATTACCATTCCTAAAAGGTAGTTGTAATGAGAATTGAAGACTCTTAGATGACTTGGTCCCACTTATATCAATGCAGTCTCTGAGTAGGCCTGCATCTGTAATATTTAAAAGTGTCCCCAGGTAATTCTAGTGGAGAATCTTAGGGTTAGGGTAGAGAATCTGTGAGTTAGGTAAAACAGAGGCAATGAAAGACTGCTGATTTTGATGTTAGGTTTAGATTCTTTAAATGGTCAGGGACATACAATACTTTTTTTTTTTTTAAGATTTTAATCTTTTTTACTTAGAAATAAAATTAAATCTCTTCTGTGTATGAGAATACTGACATTTCTCTCTTCAGCATTCTTCTTATCAGCCATTTGAATATCAGATTCAGGATGAAGGAGATGCTTTTATATGTGCACCTCTTTGGTGTCTGCTTTCCCCTTTTCTAGAAGAATCTTAGAGGCATTCCTGGGGGGTTGGAATAAATGAGAAGGGTTATCTGTTGTTTTTCATACAGCCTTTTACTACTAAGAACTAAATGATTAATACAACCTATTTGCTATAGTATAAAACATAGATACCTTTAAGAGACAACTGGACAATTGGTAGTCAGAATGTTAATATTTGTCCATTCTCCTTCTAGGATGGGGTAGCAGGATCCTTTGATGGCTCCTCTTCATAGTATGCAAAAACAAAAACCTTAAAACAAGTGAAATTAAGAAATACTAGTTAGTTCAGCAATAATCCATTCATTTATGCTTTAATTAAAATATTATTGAAGAATATTGAGAATCACATATTCTTCAACTCTTAAATACAGAGAATAAACTGAGGGTTGATGGGGGGAGACAGGGGGAGGGGGGAAATGGGTGATGGGCATTGAGGAGGGCACTTGTTGGGATAAGCACTGGGTGTTGTATGTAAGGGATGAATCATGGGGATCTACTCCCGAAGCCAAGAACACACTGTGTACACTGCATGTTAGTTAACTTGACAATAAATTATATTTAAAAAAAAAAAGAATCACATAGTCTTCTATGTGCTGAAGCTACCATGGTAAATGAGTCAGCCAAGGCCCATGCTGTCATGGACCTCACAGTCTAGTGCAGGAAGTTGAATGAACAGAAGGGAGAGAAGGAGGCATGGAGAGAGGTAAGACATGTCAGCAGTGGTGGGTCCTATGCTAAAAATTAAAATAAAAAGATATTATAGAGACCCTAGATATTTTTTTTTAATTTTTTAAATTAATTTTAGTGGTACTATAGTTAATACACAGTGCTATGTTAGTTTCATGTGTACAATATAGTGATTCAGCAGTTCCATACATCACTCAGTGCTCATCAAGACAAGTGCTTACCTAATCCCCTTCACCTGTTTCATCCATCCCCCCACCCACCTCCCCACCTGTTTGTTTTCTATAGTTAAGAGTCTGTTTTTTTGGTCTTTCTCTCTCTTTCCCCGCCCCCCCCCCTTTGTTCATTTGCTTTGTATCTTAAATTCCACATATGAGTGAAGTCATATGGTATTTGTCTTTCTCTGACTGACTCATTTCATGTAACATTATACTCCCTAGATCCATCCATGTCGTTGCAAATGACAATATTTCATTCTTTTTGTGGCTAAATAATATTCCATTGTGTATAACACGTCTTTATCCATTCATCTGTCAATGGACACTTGGGTTGCTTCAGCAGTTTGGTTATTATAAATAATGCTGCAATACACAGAGGGGTACATGTATCCCTTCAAATTAGTGTTTTTATATTCTTTGGGTAGATACCTAGTAGTGTAACTTCTGGATTATAGGGTAGTTCTACTTTTAATTTTTTGAGGAACCTCTGCACTATCTTCCACATTGGCTGCAGCAGTTTGCATCCCCATCGATAGTGCACAAGGATTCCTTCTTGTCCACATCCGTGTTAACCTTGGTTGTTTTTTTGGTTTTGATTTTAGCCATTCTGACAGGTATGAGGTGATATCTCTTTGTGGTTTTGATTTGCATTTCCTTGATGAGCAATGTTGAGCATCTTTTCATTTTTTGTTAGCCTAGATGGCTTCTTTAGATTGTATAGTCAGGGGAAGTTCTTTGTAGAAGTCACATTTTAGGTAAGATTTGAATGGCAGTTATGAATGTCACTCATTCAAGGGATGACAAGGTACTAAGAACATTCTAGATAAAGGAAAAACCTAGAGCAAAATATTCTAAGATGAAAATGAGCAAAAAAAAAAAAAAACTGAAGGAAGAATAATCTATACAAAAGATCATAACTACCCTAATGTTTCACATAAATCAGTAGCTCACAGTTACTAACCAATCCTTCATGTCCTGTATAATCACCATGTTCCTTAAGAGCAAGTCACAAGTGACAGCTGATATTTACATCATTATTGGGGTCCATCCTTAACAACTCCATTGGTCCTAAACTGTTGGTGCTCAGTCTTCTCTCCCAGACCCAAACTCTGGGTTCCGTGCCCCAGTTTTGCACCTGCTCGTCTTTCACCTCTAGTCTTTCTGATTTCCTGATGGGCAGCTTGTGTCTTAATCTCCCTGCTTAGATTTTGGCTTTGCCAATTACCCAGGGCTGATTAGGCAAATCTTTTACTCAGGTAAACTTTTTGCCTTCACCTCAGCCTTGAACATGATTCTCCCACTCCTTTTGCTGACATTTCAAAGCAGTCTACCTACTCTTCACCCTACCCCCACCCTCCTCCTGCAGCAAGACTCAAATAAATGTATATTAAAATTTAAGGAGATTGTAAAGTGTTATTTGGGCTGCCTCAAGTACAATTCATCTCCTTGAAACATGTATAGAACCCAGAAAGATTTTATCTGTAACAATGTCTCCACTTAGTGAATAGCAGGAAAGAAAGGTAAGAATGCATAAATTGCATAATACTTCAGCCACTTGTTTTGTTTGCCTGAATGTTTAGTAGGCATAGTATGACAGTTACAACTGAAATTGAGAATGCTTTTCTTGTCTCTGCTCTTAGGAAGTTCATATCTTACTGGATGTCAGGATGGTAGTAAAAACAATTCCCACTTGTAGTTCTAGGAGAATATTAGGCTGTGCAGAACTAGAGTCTGCTTTCTGGAGTTCCAATAAACTGCTGAACCAGATGTCTCTGGGTTTTAGGCCTGGTTTGTCTACCATAGTTGAAGCCAAAGTTGCAGACTCACATCAGCTGCACTAATGACAAGGGATAAATGACATTTTCATGATGAGGAGAACCCACATCTGAGCTCGTGTATTTAGCATGTAAGGGTTAGGTCTCTATAAGCTTCCTTTATAGCTATATGACCATGTGTTTTCATTTAATGAAGTTCATTGAGTGTACCAACATCAGGAGTGACTATAAAATCCAGATCTTTCTTTTTTAAGTGCAATTGTCAACAGGGCACAAACTGGCACTTTTCACACAAAAGTGCTGTGTATTTAAATTGCTTCCTCCTGGTGTGGAGAAATGTGTACCGGATTTGGAGTACTGGGTTTGACTATGACTTCAATTTTTTTCCTCCTGCACTGATCTTGCTCCTGATCTAGAGCCTTACATGTTAATCTATTTAAATTTGATTGTTCCTTTAGGTAACTTACACCTAGCTTGTCTAAAAGAGAAGCCAGTATTGGGGTGCCTGGGTGGCGCAGTCGGTTAAGCGTCCGACTTCAGCCAGGTCACGATCTCGCGGTCCGGGAGTTCGAGCCCCGCGTCAGGCTCTGGGCCGATGGCTCGGAGCCTGTTTCCGATTCTGTGTCTCCCTCTCTCTCTGCCCCTCCCCCGTTCATGCTCTGTCTCTCTCTGTCCCAAAAATAAATAAACGTTGAAAAAAAAAATTTAAAAGAGAAGCCAGTATCTCTCATTATTGTACACACATAAATATTCATACGGACATCAGCTATTAAGACTCTTTTCTTTACTGCAGTTACTGAATACATCTCAAGGTCTTTTCCCTTGCTGTTTTCATTTCCTGGAATGCTCTCCTCCCAGATATGTACCTGGCTCACTCTCTCATCCTTCCTGCTTTGATCTCTTCTAAGTGAGACCCTTCCTGGCTACCTATTTAAAAATGTAATCCACTAGCAGCATTCCTTATCCTCCTTCCCTCATTTATTTCTTTCAATATTCCTAACACTACCTGACATAATATACATTTTTTCTTATCATTTATTTTTGTCAAATAACTACTCTTTAGGGAAGAAATATTTTTGTCTGCTTTATTTACTCTTATACTCCCAGGACTTAGGACAGTGGTGTCTGGAATACAGTACTCACTCATTGTTTGTTGAATGAAGGGGTGAATCATTTTCTTCAACTTCCAAGCTAGAATCCTCAATTCAGTCCTGACTGTTCTCCTTCAAAATCCATACGGGACTGGTTATCAAATCCTAATTGAAAATAACTGAATGATTATTTTTAGATATCACCATTATTCTTTCTTCCTGTAATCACTACCTAATCACTATGTCTTCCCTTCAACTATTGGAATAATCTTCTACTTTTCATGTTCCTCCAACTCCAGCCTATCTTATACACAGTTGCCAGACCTAACTTTCTAAAATTAAAGCTAATCTTGTAATTATCTTGTAATTACATAGGTTTGTAAAAATCTTGTAATTAAATAGGTTTGAGACATTGTTGGTTCACCATTACCTATGGGGTAAAGCCCACCACAGTGTCTGTCAAACTCCTATTCTTCCTCTAAGACCCAGTGTCTTCTCAGAAAAACTCCTAGCTTCTCCAGAGGGTGTTATATCATCTGGGCTCCTAATTCTTCAACCATGTCTCTGTTATGGCAAGTTAATTCTTCCCTCAAATGGGCTCTTATTATTTCATTATTTATCATTTTATTTTATTATTTTATTATTTATTTTATTACATGTCAGGTGTTTTAATCACTGCCAAAGAGGAAAAGGGTGAAAAAGAGAAACTTATGAATTAATGGAGTAGATAGACGACACCAAACCACCCAAATATCAGCATAATATTCAACTGAAAAGATAGCATGTCTTTCCCGAAACATATTCTGTGAGATGCTAATAGACATTTTGTGGAGATGACATTGTTGGTGTTGCTGATGTACCAGAATAAATAGCACTGCTGATGCACTAAATTTCAGGTGGTGCTAAGGTAAATGGGGAAGCAATACCTGCCTTCTCCTTAAACTCTGTTTAAATAGTGCCAGATGGATCATCCGGCTTTAGGTAATGGTATAGAAGTTTAGTGAGACTAATCCTTCCACGGATAACAACTTAATACTTAGACAAAACATTAGAAAGAAAGTTCCATCCCTCTCTCTTTTTTTTTCCTTCTCATATGTTCATCTGTTTTGTTTCTTAAATTCCATATGAATGAAATCATATGATATTTGTCTTTCTCTGACTGACTTATTTCATTTAGCATAATATACTCTAGCTCCATCCACGTCATTGCAAATGGAAGGAAAGGAACCATAAGAGATTCTTAACAATAGAGAACAAACTGAGGGTTGTTGGAGGGAGGTGGGTGGGGAGTGGACTAAATGGATGATGGCTATTAAGGGAGACACTTGTTATGAGCACTGGATGTTATATGTTAAGTGATGAATCACTAAATTCTATTCTTAAAACCAATATTACACTATATGTTAACTAACTAGAATTTAAATTAAAATTTGAAGAAGAAAAAAAATCCAGTTGAAGACATTGGAAAATGGCCAAAATGAGGTAAAAGCTAGAGAGTAGTCAATCTTGAAAGACCAAGTAAGATTTAACTTAACTGCCCCGGATAAGATTTACACGTCCGTGGCTTTTTGCCTAAAGGCACCCACCAGTGCACAGTACTGATGGCAGCAAAAAATTTCAGTAAGCCTCAGTCTTACCTGTTTGAGGTTGTAGAATACAGAATTTGGGATGGATAGAGCATCTGGAAAGTTGAAAAGGGAACTACTGAAAAAGATGGAACCCCAGAGAGAGTAATCCACAAAATTATGCTATATGCCTGACCTCTGAAGTATACATCTGTAAAGAGACTCCAAAAGGTATGATAGAAAGCAACAACCAGAGCTGAAAGAACGAAGCAATGTTTTAGCTATTACTTAGTGAAGCACAGATAGAACCCAAAGGACTCCCGTCAAGTTAACTGTTGGCTAGAACAAAGTAAACACACTTCAGAAAATATGGCAGATCAAGTTTTTTTTTTTAATTTACATTTACTTATTTATTTTTGAGAGACAGAGAGAGACAGAGCACAAGTGGGGGATGGGCACAGAGAGAAGGAGACACAGAATCCGAATCAGGCTCCAGGCTCTGAGCTGTCAGCACAGAGCCTGACACGGGGCTCCAACTCACAAACCGTGAGATCGTGACCTGAGCCGAAGTCAGAGGCTCAACTGACTGAGCCACCCGGGCGCCCCACAGATCAAGTATTTTTATAACAAATTATATAAATGTCCAGCACACAATCAAAAACTGGTAGACATATAAGAAATAGAAAGAAGTGATTTATATTCAGGAAAAAGAGTTGTGAGTAGAAACTGAACCAAAGATGACCCATATTTGGAATTAACAGGCAAGCAATTAGTGTAAATATGTCCAGTACTTAACTAACATTATAGCCAAAATAAATGAACTGGTGGGAAATCTCAGCAGAAAAAAAAAAAGGGAAATATAAAGAAAACCCCAAGTTGGAACAGAGAAAGTATCATAACTGAAATAAAAATATATACTGATTTGATTCAACAGCAGTTTGATAATGGCAGATGAGTCAGTAAACTTAAAGATAGATCAACAGAAATTATTTATTCTGAAGAACATAGAGAAAAAAATTGAAGAGAAATTAATAGAATATTAATGAATTGAAGATAAAATCAAGCAGTGAGTTTAAAATCAAGACTCCATGGTATTGGAGTCCCAGAAAGAGAGGAGAGATAGAATGGAGTAGAAAAAAAGCTGTTTGAAGAAATAATGACCAAAAATGTCCTGAGTTTGATGAAAAACATCAATTTATAGATTCAAGAATCTCAGCAGATTCATGAAGGGTAAACACCAAGAAAATCACACTGAGTATACATATAGTCAAACTGCTGAAATCTAAAGATAAACAGAAATTTTTGAAAGCATCCAGAAAAATACATTACACACATGAAGCCAATGTTACAGATAGTATCTGTCTTCTATCCAGAAAACGAACAATAAGAACAACAAAACAGAGCCCAGAAGATAATTGAATGTCATCTTTAATATAATGAAAATAAAGTAAAAATTTTTGAACCTAGAATTTTCTTTCCAGTGAAAATATCTCTCAAAAATTAAAGGTAAATGAAGAAATTTTGAGAAACTTTCAGATCATATTTAAGATAATGGAGAGAATCTAAAACGAGCAGATCTGCACTATGAAAAATGTTAAAGTTCTTCAGACAGAAGGGCGAGGACACCAGATGGAAGTTCTAATCCTCAGGAAGTAATGAAGAACTCCAGAAATGGTATATATGTAGGAAATTATAAAAGATTATATTTATTTTTTATTCTCTCAGTTTAAACATCATATGACTATTTAAAGGAAGCATAACTTATGTTATAAGGTTTATATGTATGTAGATATATAGGACACTAGCACGAAGGGCAGAAGGTAAGTGAAACTAAGCTTTCCAAGTTTCCTATAATTTATGAGAAGTAGTAGAATATTAATTCTAAATAGACTGTGATAAGTTAATGATGCATAATGTAATCCCTAGAGCAACCATTTAAAAATGCATAGAGATATAGCTAAAAGACAGAAGAGGAATTAAAATTGAATATGAAAAAAAAAAGATTCTATCGACTCAAAAGAAGGTAGGAAAGAAGGAACAGAGGAACAAATATGAGATGAGACAAAGTAAAGGTTGCCAAATGGCAGTGGTTGTTGGTGCTTGACAGATTTTGCAGAATTTCTACTTAAATGATATTTTTTCCTGGAACTTATAGAACGGTCCAAAGGAAAAGGGGCCAAAGACAAATCTGAGAGATAGAAAATAAGCTGCATTCCTTCTGCTAACAAATAAGTCTTTGTTAGGGAATCAAGTCTGGGAGTCTGACTGCTATATACTTCCTTTATGACTCTCATACTTTCAAGAGGTGCCTGTGTCTCTCCCACAAATAGACTTTTGGTGAATTACTTGTCTATAAGACAATCATGGGCTTGTCTTAAAACCAAATATGGGTACAGTTTAGGCTCAAATGAAACCACTGGCTTTACTAACAAACTAGAAGTCATTCTTGACTAATTTCTTACTGCATACATTTAATAAACAGTAAATCACCAGGTCTTATACATATTTTCCTCCAAGGAAGATAGCTCTTTAAGTATATACATTTTGGGGGCACCTGGGTGGCTTAGTCAGTTAAGCATCTGACTCTTGATCTCAGCATCGTCATGATCTCACAGTTCATGAGTTTGAGCCCTGCGTCAGGCTCTGCGCTGACAGCATAGAGCCTTCTTGGAATTCTCTCTCCCTCTCTCTGCCTGTACTCCGCTTGTTTGCTCTGTCTCCCTCTCTCTCTCTCTGTCAAAATAAATAAATAAACTTAAAAAAATTTAAATATATACATATATATTTTTTATTTTAGAGAGAGAGAGAACACGAGTAGGGGAGATGGGCAGAGCGAGAGAGAGAAAGACAGAGAGAATCTTAAGCAGGCTCCACTCTCACTGTGGAGTTCTTTGTGGGGCTCAATCCCACGACCTTGGGATCATGACCTGAGCCAGAATCAAGAGTTGCATGTTCAACTGACTAAACCACCCAGGCGTCCTTCCAAGAAATAAAGTTCTTAAAGAGAAGTCCTTCATCCTTAAAACTACCCCATTAGTCTTTACAATCCTCTACCTTTACTACTTCAATATCTTCTCATCCTTTGTTTTTCTCCAAAAGTTTACCAAATGAGGTCAGAGTGTAGGTTGGTGGGATTTATGTGAAAAATTGTTTGGCAGTTACTTAAATAGTTAAACCTATATCTATCATAAGACCCAAACATTTCACTCCTAAATATTTATCCTAGAGAAATGAAAACATGTTTTCACAAACACTTGTGAACAAATATTTATAGCTAACTGCTTTATTTACAATAGCCAACAACTGGAAATACCCAAAAAGTCCTTCACCACATGAATAGACAAACAAAATGTGTTATAGTCACACAATGGACTGCTACCTGGTAATTAAAAAGGGCATGACACTGATGCAGGGACAACGTGGAGGAGTTTTGATAACATTATGCTGAGTGAACGAAGCCAGACATATTGTATGATTGAATTTTTATAAAATGCCAAAGCAGAACAGTGATTACCTGGAACCAGGGTGGGAGGAAGGGATAGACTTCAAGGGGACAAGAGCCATCTTTTTGGAGTGAAGGAGATCTTTCTTGTTTTGATTGCAGTAGTGGTTTTACAGGTACATACAACTTTCAAAATACATTGATTTGAACAATGTGTTCAGTTAAGGGGATACAGTCTTTTGTACTTGAATTACTCCTCAGTAACACTGATGACAAAAATCTGGCACCCATGGGGGTGTGAAGAGCATCTTGTGAAAGAGGTAAATTATCAGAAGTAACATTTCTGTTTTATGCATAAGGAAAGTAATTTCAGAAGGTTGTGGTACTTGCAAATAAGTAGCAGAGTGAAAATTTTAAGTCTAATGCTTTATCTCAACATCCTGTGAGGTTCCTATCACCTTTGATCCTCCCATTGTAGATGATGGAAGTTGGAGGAATAGGGTGGCTAAGTGTTTCAGTGTGTAGGCTCTGGAATCAAGTAGTCCTGCGTTAGAATCCTGGCTTCACCATTTATGAGCACTGTAATGTCAAGCAAATTTTCAGACAGCCCACTTTCTTATCTGCAAAATGCCAATAATAATAATTATACCTACCTCATGGGATGTTTATGAACATTAAATAGATAATACAGTCAGGAGTCTGGGTGGCTAGGTCAGTTAAGCATCAATTCTTTTTTTTTAATTCTTTTTTAAATGTTTTATTTATTTTTGAGGGAGACAGAGTACTAGCGGGGAAGAGGCAGAGAGGGAGGGAGACCCAGAATCCAAAGCAGGCTCCAGGCTCTGAGCCGTCAGCACAGAGCCTGACACTGGGCTCAAACTTGTGAACTGTGAGATCATGACCTGAGCCGAAGTCGGACGCTCAACAGACTGAGTCATCCAGGTGCCCCGAGCATCCAATTCATCTCAGCTCAGGTCTTGACCTCAGGGTCATGAGTTCAAGCTCTGCTTTGGGCTCCTGGGCATGAAACATACTTAAAATTAAAAAAAGAAAAAAGAAAGTACAGTGTATTCAAAAGACTGAGACTGATGCCTGACACATAGTCCAACAAACCTTAGCTAGTATGTTTCATTTTCTTCATTTGTAACATGGATATAATAATACTATCTAACTAGTGTATTCAATGGTGGCTTGGAAGATATGCCCACATCTTAATTCCTGGAACCTATGAATGTTACTTTAATTTGGGAAAGGGTCTTTGCAAATGTAATTAAGCTAAAGATCTTGATGTGAGGGGATTGTCTGGAATATACAGGTGAACCCTAAATCAGTGACAACTATCCGTATAAGAGACACACAGAGAGAACACAGGCAGGAGAGGAGGCAATATAATCATGCGGACAGAGACTGGAGTAGTACAGCCATAAGTCAGGGAATGCCAACAGCCACCACAAGCTGGAAGAGCCAATGAATGGATTCTTCACAAGAGGCTCCAGATGTAGTAGTGCATCTTTGCTGAATTTTGGGCTTCTAGCTTCCAGATTTGTGAGAGAATAAATTTCTGTTGTTTTAAATCTACAATTTTGTTGCAATTTGTTACAGCAGTGTAAGGAAACTAATACACTACCTCAAAGGAACATGGTGAGGATACAACTTAATGTATCTAAGCACTTAGTGCCTATACATAATGTATTATATGAAGACCAGTTATGTTGTGGTTGCTATTCTAACTCAGTTATAAATCTTTAGTCACTGGCCTCTGACTTGGAAAACATTGTGAAATGAAATAAAGAAAGCCCCCATGGATAATTTCTTCAATCTAAACTTTAAGCTGATTTGTTTTGTTTCCATTTGTCTACAATAATTCCTTTAGGAAATCTGCTTTGATGCTAATTTTAACTGTATTCATTGTTAAGTGCTCTCGGATTGCAGAACAAAGGGCACAGTAGCTATGTGAGAATGCATTATTCTCTCTTTTATTCCAAAGGGATGTGTTAATGACAGAGTTTTAAGCTAAACTCATAATTTCTAGCATTTTGTTGTTTTAAATTTTTAATCGCTCTGCTCTTAAAAGAACCGATTTTATTCCAAACTTAAATATGGTTCCACAGTGTAATACTTTAGAAGTATTCCATTTAAACCTTTGCTCACATAGTACATCTGAGTGATAAATTAAAAGCAGAAATGTCCAAATAGCATCCTATCTGTGCAACAGCGGAGCCAGACGACATTAGATTTGTATTTTCCAGGATGTATACAGACCATGACACTGCTCTACATTTTTCTGTAAATATGTTATACAAATCCTATTGTATCCTGTTAGTTCAGGGCTTTGGCTTGCCATTTTAGCTGACAATCCAATTAATTCATTTAAAAGAACAAATCGTTTCTCTGACTAATCTGACAGGTCAGCCATAATGGTTGGACTGCAGGTATGGACACACCTAGAGAAAAGCATGGGATGAACATCTGTTTCCATTCCCCAGTCACGAGGCACCAATATCCTGTTTCCACCCAATAGGCCCAGATCTGGAGAAGAAATACAGAAAGGGAGAGACAGAGCAAATAACTGGCTCTCCAATTTCCCAAGAGTCTAGGATTACAATAAGAGAGAAAATCAATCAGGGTGTTTCTTTATTTCCTTATTTGAAAGGGACCACACAGAGTGAGCATCAGTAACAAAATACAACTGTGAAAACAAGATTTTGGCAGGCAAGAGAGGTGTGAGGAGGAAGGTGAGAAGGGCATATTTGGAAGTATTCCACCTCATTTTTCCTGGAAATAGCGGGTGAGCCAATAACATAAATCAAGAAAATGCCTAAAAACCTCCACTATCTTTGAAGATCATTTGTTACGCATATACAAGGTCCGCCTGGTACTCTGTGAAAGAGCCAGCGTGTGTATAACAATTGCTTGAGTGGTCAAGAAATGAAATAACATGTTTCTTTTTTTTTTTCCCAAAAAAAGAAAAAAAAAAAAGAGCTACTGTTGAGTAATATATCTCAAAACTCATTTGAGTAAAGAAAATTCCAGAAGGTGTTTGTTCTTCCTTGAGTGCTTTAAAACGAAGAATGGGAAAATATCATTTCTGAATATATTACTAAACTGTCTTTAGAAAACAAAACTTATTTTCTTTAAAAAAAATAACATTCTTCTAATAGTATAGAATTTTCCACGTATCTATAATAATGCATGGTACTTTAAACACATGCTACAATGGTTTGAAAATAATTTATTTCTTATTAATATATCCCAGTGATTTGTTCCATAATCACATTTCATACAGAAACCAGTGAAAATAATGATGGTGAATATCTATGTAACATGGGCAAGATGTTGCTTCTAAGGTATGTAGGGAAGGACAGTTTTTTACTCTACCCTTCTAGGTTCTTTTGGTTAATCTGTTAATTAAGCTGACATAGGGACAGATTAACAGGAGAAAAACAAATTTTGCATGTATAGGAGCCCTGCAAAGACTTGAGAAACTCATAGTCAGACAATTGAAGTTTATGTGCCATCCTGAGCTAATGAGAAGTAGGTAGGGTCTGAGGTTTCAAAGGGAAGGAAGATAATTCACAGGAAGGTGGGAAGAGCAAATGTTTGGTAAACAAACATCTGTCATGCCATGCAGACACATTGCTTTACAGAGAGAATTTTGAGCAAACAGGCCAGCCTCCCCCAGCTTATCACACCTAACCCATACTCTTTGTAGTTGTCTTTGGTGATAGCTCTCTTCCTGGACCAGACCCTTTATCTAAATTCTTTTAGGCAGTTGAGGAGGTGATGAAAACCTCTTCCTGAGTCTTTTGGGCCTTGATTGTCTTCAGCCCAAAATAATTTGCATGCTTAAGTGGCACATTCCCTGGTGTCATATTTTGCTCCCCTTCAAGTGGTAAATGAAAAATTCTAAAATATCAGCCTTCAGATGAAAATCATGTCTATTAGGAAAGGTAAACATTAGCTTTGGAAGAACAAGTGGAATATTTCTTAACAGGTTTGGCAAGATGTATGGAAAATATTTCTCATACACATTTTTTTTTCCTGAGCAAGGGAAAATTTGTGAAGGGATAACTTAGTGTAGGAAAACAAATTGGGATAGATTGTAAGCAACAGTTTAATGAGTAAACCATCTACCGATTCCCAGAAACTATTAGGCACTGAGAGGGCTTGTCACTAAATATATGGTAGTGATTACCTTGAAAACCTCATTCAACTCAGAAACATACAGTTCATTATCCCTAATATGATTTTTCTGAGTATTTTTGCATGTGTACAAAATTCACCCAAAGCCTGGAGACTGTAATTTTCCTTCCTTAAATACACGGATTATCAGTGTATTTGGTTTTGACAAACATTGGTAGGCAGACATAATTCAGAAAGATACATTTTTATGGTAGAAATATTTAATTATGGGGCAGAATGAATGATAATAAGAACTTAAACATTTATTATATGCCTGACATTAGGCTGGAGAGAAATATTGAGAAATATGACCATGGCTGCTGTTTTCAAGAAGCTTGCCCATTTTGTTGAAGAATTAAAAATAACACACAAGAAATAAGTAATAAATAAATTTGTGTCACTTATAAGTGCCATAGGAGTTCAAAGAAGGAAAACAGTGAAAGATGACATTTAGAGAAGGTTAAGATCATGGCGGCATGAGAGGAGTATGGGACTTAACTGTATTTGTGATTTCCAAAACGAAGGAGAATATAACTCCTTTGAAGTGGAGAGGAAGGGTGTTATTTGAGAAATACATATTCAATATGACAAGAATTTCACATTTTTAAAGATATCAGTGAGATTTGCTTTCATAATATAAATCCAGGGAGGTACAACTTTATAGACCACTAGCTGGTAAGATAAACAAAAACCATAATTTTTAATGGGGTGAAGGAATGAGGGGCATATCACAATCTCTGGGAGCAACAAATTTTGGTTGACCACAGCTGAGAAATAGGGGGGAAGGGAGCAAGGTGGATGAGGATGCCCTCTGGGTGGCGATGAAGTAGGTTGGGGAAGAAGTGGAGAAATGCCTTGAAATGTGTGGAATAATATGAAGATATGGATATGAAGAAGGGTACAGGTGGATAGGGAAACCATTGGAAGATAAAGTACCAAGCTAAGTGACTGGACTCGATTTGATGGGCAACAAAGAGCCATCTTGGCTTCTCAAGCATGAGAGTGTTAAGATAAGTGGAATTTAGGAAAGCTAATCTATTTGATATTAACACATAGGATGCAAAAAGAAGATTAAGAGAGGAGAAAATGGGAGACGATAGGTGAGTTAGAAATATATTGGGAAATTTGGCCATGATGAGCCAGGTTTGGGGATAAAGTGAGGTTAGTAGACTTTCTTCTGTCCCAAAGGAACAGGAAAGTATATGACCTCAAGTCTGGAAAACTAGAAAGATTTATTGTAACCATTCACGTAGGTATGCTCTTCTCATGCAACTAGAAGGATGGTTAGTTGGCAAACATGCTTACTAGTTTACAGTAGGACCTAATTTCAAGGGCTCAGTATATTTCATACCATGGTGTAATTACTCCCTCTGGGTTGGCTTCCCCCTTGTTTTATATTAATAAAAATAGTGCTCAGTTATAGAAACAAAATTCAATATCTCCTTCCAGTTATATGCGTGATGGTCAGGTAAGCTCAAAAATTGTGAAATAAAGTGTTTTTGCCTACAGGTATATGGAATACAAATAAGTAAGTGTCTTTTCACTTTTCATTTGTGTGCTTCTTCCAGCATATGGCCTTCCTTGGCTGTAGTTAAGTGAGAGTTATACTTCACAATTTCAAGTCAAATGGTATTGAATCGCCCCTTCCCACTTGTACATTCCCACTTTAGCTCTTAAAATCGTCCAAAAATCTGTGTTGCTTGGCATGTGGAGAAGTTACCAATTGTGGATCCCAAACTGTCTACTTGAAGGGGGCATAAAGTGAAGCAAGGATATTTTATACCTGCCCAGCCCATAGACTGAGTGGCTGTACCCTATGGAGTTAGCATGAGAGAACTAGATAGAAGTACTTAAAAATGTATGGTTTTGATCTTATCTGTTTCTCACAGTATTCTTAATCAAAGTCAGATCTGTTGTCCCAAGTTATTTTTACCATGGCATGGTGAGGTATGATTTTAAGTGCCAGTAATATGATTGTTTCCACAGTACCATGACATTTATTTTCTTTAAAAAATTTAAAAACACATGTGGGCCACCCCAAGGACTCTGTACTGTCACTGTCACTTTTAGTGGTGTCAGTAAAGCCACTGCCAGTTTTGACAAGACAAGTCTACAAATATAATCACCACTGCTGCGCAGGTCACCAGAGAATATGGCGTTTGGAAGAGCTAGAAGTAAATTATTTAGTACTTGGTGTACCTTTGTGTTCCACGTGCCACCACCCAGATAAAATGGTTTCACTCTATAGAAAGAAGCAGTTAATGAGAAAACACACATATGCACACCTAGACACACATAAACGAATAGTACCAGCCGCCACTGATTTCATTGGATTTGCATAGTTTCAGCTGGACTATAGTATTTTAAAGAAAGCAGTGACGAACAGGAGAAAACTAGAGATGAAGAAAAGAGAGGAGGAGCAAAGAATGGTGACAAAATTTGCTGATGTCTTTGACAACTTAGTTTCCACGCCCCTCAAAATAAGACCAGAAAAAGGAAAAGTCAACCCCTCTGGTACAGTACTCTGTATATACTAACCCTTACCATAAATTGCTAAGGTTAACAACCTGTAACAACTAACAGTTCATATGTAACTCGTAGGACTTCGAGAAGAACAGAGCTTGCTAACATTAAACATTTTCCCCAAAGACTTGAATAAAATAACATAAAGAACAATGGTCAAGTCTCATCAACAGCAGGAGAAGGAAACTGTGATCCTTTGGGCAGAGCCAGTACCAGGATTTAGAAGCATAGCAGAGAAAGGGTAAATTAAATCCAGTTCAAGGGGGCAGGAAATGATATAACCTTTCCACAGGTCAAGTCCTGACCAGATTGCTAAGGGCAAGTTTACAAGGTAATCTGTGCACCTACGGTCAAAGGAGAGGAGGCAGAGGAAATGTCTGAGAACGAAGCAACAGGACCATCTTGCACAGCTCCAGCCAGTTCTGGGGAAAGAGAGGATAATGGCGTGGCAATGAATGTGAGATTTAAGTTTGAGACTTAAAGGGCCAATTCTTGAACAGCAAAATTGGACTATACTAAGGGCCAAAAATTATAGAAAAGTTATGGAATCTGGCTAAGATGCTGTTAAGAACAGAGAAGAGAGAGGAAACTCAATATAGAATAGCTGATATTTATTTTAAAAGATCATTTTTTTTTCATGTTTATTGAGACTCCTCACTAAAGTAGTGCTATGGACTGAATACATTCTCCTAAAAGTCATCTGTGGAAATCCTATCCCTTCAAAGGGGTGGGATTAGGAGATGAGACCTTTGAGAGATGAATAGGTCATGAGGAGACAGCCCTTATGATGAAATTAGTACATAAATAAAAGACATTCCAGACAGTTCCCTACCCCTTTCAGTCATGTGAGGACACAGCAATAATCTATGAACCAGAAAGCAGGCTTCACCAGACATTGAATCTGTCCACACCTAGACCTTAGACTTCTCGGCCTCTAGAATGGTGCACAATAAATGTGTGTTGTTTATCAGCCATCCAGTCTACAGTGTTTTTCTTTTGTTTTTTCTTTGTTTTAGGTTTTTTTAATGTTTATTTTTGAGAGAGAGATAGAATGTGAGCAGGGAAGGATAGAGAGAGAGGGAGACACAATCCGAAGCAGGCTCCAGGCGCTGAGTACAGTGTTTTTCTTATAGCAACCTAAATAGACTAAGAAAAACAGTATATCTTTGCTAGTGAAGAGGTATCATCTGACATCTCTTTGTCAGTTACTAATAGGATACTCTGCCTTCGGTGTCTATTTGATCCTGATGTCTCACACAGATGTCAGTGGACCCCATTCCTGAAACCTGCTCTCCATGTCTACATCCACTACAACTCCATCCTTAACTAGAATTTTTTGGCAGCTTTATTGGGATACAATTCACATACCGTACAATTCACCAAAAACATATTATTCAGTGGTTCTTAGCATAACAGAGCTGTGCAACCATCTGCTCTATCAAGTTTATAACATTTTTATCACCCCAAAGAGAAATGCCACACCCTTTATTCAAAATTGCCCATCCACTTCACCGCCCTCAGTCCTAAGCAACCACTAGTCTACTTTCTGTCTCCGTAGATTTACCTGTTATGAACATTTTATATAAATGAAATCATGCTGTATGTGATCCTTCCTGACTTTTTCATTTAGTGTCATGGTTAACGGTTCATCCCTGTTGTAGCAAGAATCAGTACTTCATTCCATTTTATTGCCAAATGATATTGTGCTATAAGGATATACCACATTTTATTTATCTATTTATCAAAGCATTGACATTTGAGTTGTTTCCACTTTGGGCTTTTATGAATAGTGCTGCTATGAACATTGATGTGCAAGTTATTGTACAGGTATAGTTTTCATTTCTCTCAGGTGTATACCTAGGAGCAGAATTGTTTGGGTCATGTGGTAACTTGATCTTTAACCTTTTGAGGAACTGGAAACGATTTTCCAATGTGATTGCGCCATTTAACTTCCTTCACTTAATGTGTAAGAGTTCCAGTTTCTCCATATCCTTATCAACACTCATTACTTCTCTCTTTTTTTCATCATAGTCATTCTAGTTCATGTGAGTGGCATCTGATAATATTGATTTCCATTTCCTTGATGGCTAATTCTGTGAGTATTTTTTTCAAGTGATTATTGGACACTTGTATCTTCTCATTGTAGAAATGTCTATTCAGAGCCTTTGTCCATATCTTAATTGAGGTATTTGTCTTTTTATTATTGAATTGTAATAATTTTCTATATATTCTAGATACCAGTTCCTTATCAGATATATGATTTGAGAAGGTTTTTTTAATCCATTCTATGTGTTATCTTTTCACTTTCTGAGGGCATCCTTTAAACCATTAAACATTTTTAATTTTGATCCAAAAAGATTTTAATTTTGATCCATTTATCTTTTTTGTTGTCATTGTTGCTTGTGCTTTACTATCATAGTTAAGAGAAAATTGCTTAATCCAGGGTCCTAAAGATTTGTGCCTATGATTTTCTTCTAAGAATTTAAAGTCTCAGCCCTTATATTGAAGTCTTTGATCCATTTGAGTTAATGCTTATACATTGTGTGGTGTACAGGTCCATCTTTACTCTTTTGGATGTATATATTCAGTTATCCCAGAACCATTTGTTGAAAAGACTACTCTTTCCCTCAGTAAATTGTCTTGGTACCAGCTAATTTATTTTTAATGGAAGTATAGTTGACATATATTATTAGTTTCAGGTGTACAACATAGCGATTTGACAATTATATATATTATAAAATGCTCACCATGATAAGTATAGTTACCATCTGTCACCAAATGAAGTTATTACAATATTATTGACTATATTCCCTATGCATATTTTTCATTGTTGTGACTTACTTATTTTACAACTCAAAGTTTGTGTCTCACAGTCCACTTCACCTATTTATCCCATCCCCCTACCCTTCTCCTTTCTTGGCAACCACTAGTTTGTTCTCTATATTTATGAGTTTGTTTTTCTCCTTATTGTTATTATTTTTTGTTTGTTTGTTTTGTTTCTTAGATTCCACATGTAAGTGAAATCATATAGTATTTGTCTTTCTCTGAGGGACTTATTTCACTTACCATAATACCCTCTAGGTCCATCCATGTTGTTGTGAATGGCAACATTTCATTCTTTTTGATGGCTGAGTAATACTCCATTGTGTATATAAACCTCACCTTCTTTTTTTTTTTAATTTTTTTTATATTTATTTATTTTTGAGAGACAGAGTGAGACAAAGTGAGACTGGGGGAGGGGCAGAGAGAGAGGGAGACACAGGATTGGAAACAGGCTCCAGGCTCTGAGCTGTCAGCACAGAGCCCGACACGGGGCTCGAGCCCACAGACTGTGAGATCATGACCTGAGCCGAAGTCGGACGCTCAACCGACTGAGCCACCCAGGCGCCCCAAACCTCACCTTCTTTATGCATTCATCTGTCAATGGACATTTAGGTTTCTTTTATCTCTTGATTATTGTAAATAATGCTGCAGTAAAATGGGGTGCTTATATCTTTTTGAATTATTGCTTTCATTTTTGGGTGGTAAATACTGAGAAGTGGAATTACCAGATCATGTGGTACTTCTAGTTTTAGTTTTTGGAGGAAATTCCATACTGTTTAACAGAGTGGCTGCACCAATTTACATTCCTACCAACAGCGCATAAAGTTTCCTTTTTCTCCACATCTTCACCAACATTTGTTATTTCTTGTCTTTTTTTATACTAACCATCTGACTGGTGTGAGGTGATATCTCCCTGTGGTTTTGATTCGCATTTCCTTCATGATGAGTGCTGTTGAACATCTTTTCATATGTCTGTTGGCCATCTAGGTATCTTTTTTAGAAAACTGTCTATTCAGATCCTCTGCCCATTTTTCCATTCTGAATATTTATTTTTTAGGAATTTGAGTTGTATGAGCTCTTTGTATATTTTGGATAGTAACCCTTATCAGATACATCATTTGCAAATATTTTCTCCCATTTAGTAAGTTGCTTTTTGTTTTGTTAATCATTTCCTTTACTGTGAAAAAGCATTTTACTTTGATAGAGTCCCAATTGCTTATTTTTGCTTTTGTTTCCCTTGCCTGAAGAGACAGATCCGAAACAATATTGCTAAAGTAGAAATTCATGAGATTACTGTCTATATTTTCTTTAAGGAGTTTATGGTTTTAGGTCTAACATTTAGGTATTTAATCCATTTTAAGTTTATTTCTTGTGTATGGTGTAAGATAGTGATCCAGTTTCCTTCTTTTGCATGTAGCTATACAGTTTTCCCAACACCATTACCCCCATTGTATATTCTTGTCTACATTGTTGTAGATTATTAATTGACCATATAAGTGTAGGTTTATTTCTGGGCTCTCAATTCTGGTTATTGATCTATGTGTCTATTTTTGTGGGGCACCACACTGTTTTGTTTACTGTAGTTTTGTAGTATAGTTTGAAATTTGGGATTGTGACACTCCAGTTTTGTTCTTCTTTCTCAAGATTGTTTTGGTTACACAGGGTCTCCTGTGGTTCTATACAAATTTTAGGATATTTTGTTCTAGTTCTTTGAAAAATACTATTGGTATTCTGATAAGGATTGCATTGCATCTGTAGATTGCTCTGGTTAGTATGGATATTTTTTTTTCATTTATTTATTTTTGAGAGACAGAGAGAGTGTCTCCCCACAGAGACAAGTGGGGAGGGTCAGAGAGAGAAGGAGACAGAATCCAAAACAGGCTCCTGGCTCTGACGTAGGGCTCGAACTCACAAACTGTGAGATCATGAACTGAGCTGAAGTCAGACGTTTAACTGACTGAGCCACCCAGGCGCCCCCTGGACATTTTAACAATATTAAATCTTCCAATTCATAAGCATGGAATATTGGCACCAACTGATTTTAATCTGACTTTTCTACTGATTTTTTTTCTTCATGTTATGCTTTTGGCTTTGGCTCCAAATTCTTGTAGCCTACATTATTTCTTGCTATGAAATTTAGCCCTTGAAGTTTTCTGGGTAAATTGTTCTCTTCCTTGACTGGCCTGTAAACTTTAGCTACTGGACGGCAGTGGCTGCTTCCTCCTGAGTCCTCAAACATGGCTTACAGAAGCCATCATAGTTCTGCTATGGTGAAACCTCTAAGCTATAGATGAACTCAGTTCTGGCCCAGGCCACAGTTAAAGATCAATAATCCAGCTTCTTTGTAAGTTACCCATATAAAAATTATTCTCATATGTACGCCTCTAACTTTAGACCCTCTCTTAAGCTGTCAACCTAAATTTCTAACTCCCTGCTGGGCATCTTTACATGGATATTTCATCTCTACTGCAAACTCAAATATATAAAACATTGTGTTGCCTATAAAACTTGTTTTGACTCTAGTGTTATATTTTCTAGTAAAGAGAATCATCATCCTCCCAATTTAGAGGCCTGAAACCTCAAAGTCATTTCTGACATTCTTCGCTACTTTGTCTTCTGGCCTAGCTAGTTTTTTTGTTTGTTTGTTTGTTTGTTTATGTGATCAGTGGACAATTCAGAAGTACCTTCCTGGGAATTTGAATCTTAAGCAAAGACTGTATTAGTTTGGTAGGGCTGCTCTAACAAAGTACCATGTACTGGGAGGTTGAACAGCAGACATTTATTGTCTCAGAGTTATGAAAGCTAAAAGTCTAAGATCAAGATGACAGCAGAGTTAGCTCCTTCAGGGACTATGGGGGGGGGGGGGGAAATCTGTTCCATTGCTCACTCGTAGCTTTTGGTAGTTTACTGTCAATCTTTGGTATTCCTTGGCTTCTGCTGTATCATCCTAATCTTTACACTCATCTTCAAATGACATTCTGTATGTATATGAATCAAAGAGAGCGAGAGACAGAAAGAGAGAGAAAGTTTCCAAATTTCCTATTTATATAGGAAAACCAGTCATACCAGATTAGGGGTCCACCCTACTGCAGCATGACCTCGTCTTAACTAATTACACTTGCATTGACTCTGTTTCCAATATGGTCCCATTCTGAGGTCCAGGGGTTGGGAGTTCAACATACAAATTCTAAGGAATCACAATTCAACCTATAACAAAGACACTGAAGACCAAAGGAGGTTAGAGAGCCCTAAATACACAATCCCTGATTTCCTACTGTTGAAAACATCAGAGCCCATATGATTACTACACTTTCCAAACTTTGTTATTTTCGTAAGTCAGGGTTTCTCAGGAAACAGACTCTGAGACTAAGATATGCATCTGGGAAGGTCAAGGAATTGCAAAGATTTCCCATGTATAGATAGTTAAGAGACTCACAGATTCCACAGAATATACTCAAGTCTTTTATTTAAACACAAAGATACAGTGTCATAAGAGAGAGGCAAGCATTGGGGCAAAAAAGACATCCAGTTGCCAGCTCCCAAGTGCTCTTATATATACAAGGACTGTGCTTTGTATCTGGATTGAACCAAGATTTGTGTGAGAAATCTTGTCTTTGGGAGAGCTCGGAGCAGAAGTTCCCGGTAAGATTTTTATGTACCTCTGGTAATGCAGTGAAACCAGGCTGTTCAACCAGTTAAGCCATTTGGAAACTATCAGCAAAAACCTGACATTGAGTATCGTCAGGGAAGTCTCAAACTTTTAACAGTAAATCCCACTGTCCTTATTTTGGCCAAGAATTGAAGTCAGACATTCAAGTATCACTCAAGGTAAAAATACAGTTTTTTCAAAAAAGCTGTAAATCGAGTATATCCTCCACAAGATTGTCCTTGGGATCGATGCCTACCTGTAAGGGAGTGAAATGAAGCTGATGATGAAGAAACAGGGACTGGGCTGCAATGCAACAGTCTTCAGCCAAGGAGACAGAGAATCCTAGAATTACAATAGCACTAGAGCTAAGGGTGTCCCAAACTGAGGCACAGAGGCAAAGATAAATTCCCCCATCACGCTGTCATGGGATGAGAACTGAAGCTGTCCAAAGATAGTAGCCTTTGTTCCTGGGAAGGTGACTATTTTCTGCCAAGTTCAGTTCCCAGAGAGGAAGTCAGTTGAGAGCTGTCAGCTTCCAACACTTAGCAGCCAAGGATTGAGGGCCAGATCCCCAAAAGACCAGAGGCTGGGAGATTACAGGTATATATAGCTCTTCCTTCGGTTCTACACGCTACTCCAATATCCTTCCAACAAGTTAGTTTTTCACTTAAAGTGTCAAAGTTAATTCATGTTTCATACCATCGGTGAAATTTAACTGATACAAGGCCTCTATAAAATCAGTTCCCAACTTTTTTCACTATCTTCATTTTGGTTCTCTTGACTGGAGTGACGTGATTGTCATGAGTCCTGATTCCAGTCTCTTGTAATTCATCCTACCACAAACAAATCCAAATATCTCTTTATTCTAAATGATGTCTACCATACTCTTGTAATCAGAGACTGTCCTCAGTAAAATTTGTCACTCTGGTGAACAGAATAATGATCCTCTCAAGGCTACCTAAGTCATATATGGAGATGAGAGAGAGTATCATATTTTATATAAACTTGCTCATAAAAAATGGGTAAGAATCAAGGAAATAACTATCTAAAGAGTGTCTTATTCCACAAATATAGTTATAAAAGTTTCAAAGATCCAGAAGCATGGAAGCATGTGCCAACTTTAAAAAAATAGTCAACATAAGGGTGTGTGAGTCTTAGTTCGTTGAGGGTCATGATCCCGGGGTCAGGGGATCCAGCCTGGTGTCAGGCTCTGTGCTGAGTGTGGAGCCTGCTTAAGATTCTCTCTCTGTCTCAGGATGCCTGAGTGGCTCAGTTGGTAGGCATCTGCTCTTGACCTCAGCTCAGATCATGATCTCACAGTTTGTGAGTTTGAGCCCACAGTGGGCTCTGTGCTGAACGTGTGGAGGTTGCTTGGAATTCTCTCTCCCTTTCTCTCTGCCCTTCCTCCACTTTCTCTCTCTCTCAAAAAAAAAAAAAAATTCTTTCTCCATCTGCCCCTCTCCCCCACTCACTCTCTCTACCTAAGATAAATAAAATGAAGGAAAAAAAAAAAAGAAAAAAGAAAAAGGAAGTAGTCAGCATAATGGATCCTATATGTGACAGCAGAGTTCCAGCAGGTTTATAGCGTACCATAACAACAGAAATTGGGACGTGCAGTGCTCCTCAGGCATGTAACTGGTCAGAGGGCACAGGCCTCAGCCTCTTGGTTGTCATTTAAATACAAAATTCTAGGGGCGCCTGGTGGCTCAATTGGTTAAGTGTTGGACTCGATTTCAGCTCAGTTCATGATCTCTTGGTAGGTGAGATCGAGCCCCACATCTGGCTCTGTGCTGATAGCAGATTCTCTCTCCTTCTCTCTCTGCCCCTCCCCTATGTGTGTGTGCACTCTCTCTTTCTCTCTCAAAATAAACAAACTATAAATAAATAAATACATAAATAAACAAACAAACAAATAAACAAATACAGAGTCCT
Source organism: Lynx rufus (assembly GCF_022079265.1). NCBI lineage: Eukaryota > Metazoa > Chordata > Mammalia > Carnivora > Felidae > Lynx > Lynx rufus. The sequence continues at coordinate 134,212,413 of NW_025814856.1, read as the reverse complement.
AGTGCAAGAGCCAGAGACTATTGAGTTTAAGGAAAAGTGCCAAGCTCTTAGGCTGAATTCCTGGCACGTTTCTGGCATGAACATAAAGGCTAATGGCCAATATAAAGAGTAAAGGTCAAAGCAAACACTCAGTGCTAATGGATTAAGCCAACATTGTAGAGTTGGATAAAAATCAAGACTTGGAAGCAATCTAAGTGTCTAGTCATTGAGCTTGAAGAAACCAGATCTTGGAGAGATTGGTGAGAGACTTTTAACAGCACATGGTAAATCCAGTACAATGCGAAACCATAGCTAAAACTGTAGGGTTTGCCCAGAATACTCCTGGTTTAGCCTATTATCCAAGTCCCATTTCATTTATCATTTATCCCAGATAAAATATCCAAATTGGATGATACATTATATGATCACCCTACTAGTCACATGGTTTGGAGAGTAGGAAGGCCAATTACTGATGACTTTATTTTTACCTGACTCTGCCAGGTTTAGCTTGGAAACTATGGTTGAAAGCAGAGGGAAGGAAAAACCAGCAGAGGTGCATAGATTAGGGCTGAATGAGGCAAAAAGGAAAATATGATCAAAGACCACCTACACAGACAGAGATACAAATGCTCTCTGATATCCAAATACAGCTTTCTTTTTTAAAAAAACAACAGTAACACTGATGCTTTTGTTAACTATATAACGCTTCCCCCCTCCCACTTTTTTGTTTTCTCATTGGAAACAACTCTTGTATCCCAAATGAATCAGTGATTGGGTTGGATTAATTTAATCGAAACAACTGCTCTCATGATTCAAAAATGTTGCCTATCAAGTTAATGTAATGACAATGATTGTGTGGCTGTGGTGTAAAGAAAGCATGCAATTACATATAAGTAAATTTCTGCTGAAACAAAATGATATAAATCCAGTAAAATCATACATTTTACTAATTTGCTTTAATTCAAATGAATTCTATAGCTTAAATTTGACGTTCCCACTCTTGGGAGGCCAAATTCTTTAGAGATTGAACATCTTAAATCCTTAGGCCAAGATAGAGCCTTTAATTGAAAAAATAATTTTATTCTTTCTTTCTTGTTTTAAAGGGTAAAAAAATTAAAATCACTGTATTTTTTTTTCTTTTCTAGTCCTAAGAGAGGTTTCCCCATTCATGACATAATTGAAAGTTTTCAAACCTAAAACAGTTTTAAAACAGGAACAAATCAAGACTAAATAGGATCCCTCTCTATGCTTTTTGGAGAACAGGTTCCAGGAAGCTCTCAGAGGGCTCAAAGTAGGACAGTGTAGCAAGAAATGAGGCTAGAAATAAGGGCAAGGGACCAATGGGGAAAAAAGCCTTAACAAATAATTGCCTAAGAAAACATTTACCAAATTTGAAAACCTTAGAACCAGAGTGGCCACCCAATAATGTTAGAATTTATCTCAGTTGATATATGAATAAGTGACTAAAGAGAAATATTTTTTAATATAAAATTTTCTATATTTAATGAGTTTCAAGGCAGTACTGTGCAGAAGTTAAAAGTGTAAGCTTGAAAATCAGACTCCCCTGGACCCAGCTCTTAGCTCTACCTCCTACAAGGTGTGTGACCCCAGATACATCACCTAACCTCTAATTCTCAGTTTCAGCATCAGTACAATGGGACTGGCTCTCACAGTATGTCGTACAGTTATGAGAATGTGTCCAATTAATGTAGGCTCTAAAAATACTTAAAATTATTTTCTCTGATGCTATTTTTCATTCTGTCAGCCAAAGTCAGAAAGAATTTTAATAATTCCTCATCTGGGAACTGGGTATTTAAGGTTTCCCACTGACTGAGATGGTTTTATTCATTCATGCTTCTCTATACAATTGCCTCTGGAACTCCTTTTCAACTCTCCCTGGTCCAAATACTTGTTGACTTTTGCACATGTGGAGCTATTTATCCAGATAGTCTGGACAACAGATTTACTTTAGAAGACCGGTGCTTCTGTTCTGTTTCTAATGTGGTTTTAGAATCCAAAGCATATTCTTCATCTCAAGGCAGAGTCACACACTGCACAGCTTGTAACAAATAATGTGATCGAAGCCACCTGTGACGTATACTGAAGCTAAAGTGATAGAAGGAGTGTAGTCAGCACTTTAATGGCTAAGTCTTAGAATCAGTTTTAGCCTTTTTGTACTTATGCCAAGGATAAAAACAGGGAAGACTCCGTTAGTATTATTTGGAATATTGAAATCCATTGAATTACAGGGCCACCTTGGGAGTGAGCTGGAGGTCTTATTGTAAGTAACTTTCCCCTTCACCTCTTTATGTGCAGGTGCTCCTAAAGATATCAATTCTAATATTTGTCCATGAGGACACGATTACTATACCACAAGAAAGAAGTTTTAATAACTTCCTTAACTGGTCTACACTTGCATCCTCATGGGAATAAAATGGGTGTAATTTGGCCTACCTTCTGTAGTAGTAATGAGGTTTAAATAAAATAATGCACATGAAGTATATATAGCATGGTGCCGGACACATTGCAAATGCTCGATAAATCACGTAGATCAACTCAGAAATCATTTTCCCTGTTAGTATTTTAGAGTATATTTGACATTATGTACAAATTCTTAAATTTATAATCCTAGAAGTCAGGGTGTTAGAAAAATAACTAGTATAGATTAGCTACTGATTAAAAACCATTGTATTTTGTTCTGGGAATTTGAAATATTCCTTATTCCTTTCCAATTTTTTTTCTCTTTAATCACCTTTCAAGTTTCTATTCAAGTTCAGCAAAATTCAAAGCTGAAAAATAAAAACACTCCCTAATGAGGCTACGATGTTATCTCAGAAAATGTGTGCTTTAATTTCTGTGAAATTTAGTAAGATTTTCCATTTGCTTCTTTTGACTTGAATAACAGTTTTTGAAATAATTTAAAACACATAGTTACAAATATTATATATGTTCAAAAAGAAAATGTCAATAAGAAAAAAAAGAAAAGAAAAATTATTTGTGCTAATTATCAGCTCCAGCTAGAACAGAGGAATTGAATTGGTACGAAACTTGTTCTGCCACCAGGAAAAAACAAAAAACAAGATAAAAAAAAAAAAAAGAGCGAGAGAAATAAACTGGTCAAAATACATGAAGCAACTCTTTTAAGCACTGGATAGTAGACGACACAAGAGTACAATCTCTGAAAGAAAGAAGAGAAATTCACAAGGTGAAACACATGTTTGTTACAGTTCTCTGCCTAGGGGTAATTTCTGAATTTCCCAGCATAGGGAGCTGGAGTCCAAGCAGAGCAGAGTGGTCCTCCTGAGTGAGATGAGGAGTCTGAGGTCTGAGTTTCAGGCAGCTAAAGTGACCAGAATAAATATGATATATAACACATTATATTATGTTAATATTATTATAATATTCATATTATATAAATGAATACATGATATATACCTTTTAATGAATATATATTAATATATATTTATTGATTTTCTTTGACATGCAATGGTTCATGATAGTCATATCTTTATTCTGAATTCTGCTCTTTAAAGTTTATTTATTTTTGAGAGAGGAGAGGCAGAGAGAGACACACACGCAGTGATAGAGAGAGAGAGAGAGAGAGAGAGAGAGGGAGGGAGGGAGTCTCAAGCAGGCTCCACACTGTCAGCATAGAGCCTGACTCAGGGACTCAAATTCATGAACCATGAGATCATGACCTGAACCAAAATCAAGAGTTGGAAGCTCAACTTACTGAGCCACTCAGGTGCCCCTTAAATTTTACTCTTTAGCAGTTAAAGTGAATCTTTGTTCCATTTAATATATACTTTCAGGGGCAGAGTCGGTTGAGTGTCTGGCACTCCTGATTTCAGCTCAGGTCATGATCCCAGAATAGTGGGATTGAGCCTGTGTCAGGCTCTGCACTGAGTGTGAGCCTGCTTGAGATTCTCTCTCCCTCTGTCCCTCTCCCATCTCTCTCTCTAAAATAAACAAAAATTTATAAATAAATAAACAAAAAAATAAACATAAACTTCCAAAGTACAGTAAAACTTTGGATTGTGAGTACCTTGTTCTGGGAGTGTTCCCTCAGACGAACAAACGTTTTTTTTGTTTTTTTTTTAATTAAAAAATTTTATTTAATGTTTATTTATTTTTGATAGAGCATGAGCAGAGGAGGGGCAGAGAGAGAGGGAAACTCAGAATCCAAAGCTGGCTCCAGGGTCTGAGCTGTCAGCACAGAGCCCGACACGGGGCTCAACCCGTGATCATGACCTGAGCCAAAGTTGGATGCTCAACCAACTGAGCCACCCAGGCGCCCCACGAGCAAACATTTCTAATAAATTTTAACTTGATAAATGAACAATGTCTTTCAATATGAGTAGTATTGGCGTGAGTAGTATGACATAACACCAAATGTCACATGATCACAACTGAGCCAATTGTTCTTGAAATTCGCTTTGATAATACAAGTGCTTTGGATTACAAGCACGTGTCCAAACGAATTATGCTCTCAAACCAAGGTTTTACTATAGTATCAATATATGCTCTGTTTTTAATTACATTTGCTTGACATAATTTGACTAATACACTATTTCGGATTTCTGTGCGTGTTTTTTTAGAATGTCTTAAAGACAACATGTATTTGAATTTAATTTTTAAAATTAAATCTTGAAAATCTATTTGATAACTCCAGTCCAATTTTATTTGTAATTTAGAGTGATATACGTTGACTTAGGTTAATCTTTTATATTTTTAATTTGTAAATCTACTTATTTCTTATTATTTCTCTCATTTTATATGAGGGTTCTTTTTCTTTTTTTTTTTCCTTTTAATTTTCTCCAATGCTCTAGAAAATGTATCCGATTTTAATCCTTCTAGAAAGATGTCAAAGTTCTCAAAAGCATTTTAAAACTTATTTATTTAATTGACATCACAAAAATATGCTTGGGGTGCCTGGGTGGCTCAGTTGGTTAAGAGTCACACTTTCGCTCAGGTCATGATCTCACAGTTCGTCAGTTCAAGCCTCACATCAGGCTCTGTGCTGACAGCTCAGAGCCTGGAGCCTGTTTTGGATTCTGTGTCTCCTTCTTTCTCTGCCCCTCCCCTATTTATGCTCTCTCTCTCTCTCTCTCTCTCAAAAATAAATAAACATTAAAAAAATGTTTTAAGTATGCTTAAGTCTTCTTTAATTAGGAAAATTTTACTCCCTTCCTAATATCTCCCTACACACATATATATATAATACTCAGAGATTTGATGATATTACTGGAATTTCTGATCATTATAAGTATTACATATTTTCAAATAATACAGATTTTCATTTAAGAGTAATTACTATATTACATTTATTTTTAAACCCAGACTTATACAATCTAATCATTTTAACACTTAATTGCTATTAATGCTCATTACTATTGCCCACCTCTAGTCAATACCATTGCTGTGCACCTTGGTGAAAAACATTTCTTCATTTGAAGCTAAGATCTCTAATCAGCAGAGGTCAAAATTGGAAAAAAGGAAGGAAAGATTCGATGAGTGTGTTATTAGATGTAATAATGAAAGGCTTCATGAGGTGCCTGAGTGGCTCAGTCATTTGAGTGTCCGGCTCTTGATTTCTGCTCAGGTCATGATTTCACAGTTCATGGGATCAAGCCCCATGTCGGGCTCTGCACTGACAGTGCAGAGCCTGCTTGGGATTCTCTCCCTCCATCTTTCTCTGCCCTGTACAATGCGCATGCTCTCTCTCTCTCTCTCAAAATAATAAATAAACATTAAAGATATCATTATTAAAAAAAATAAGGAAAGGCTTTATTTACACCGACATCCCTGGATTCCTAGATTCACATACTGTGACTTTGAGACAAACAATGATATTGGTCTTTGTTTCTAAGAGAGAAACAATGATATCGGTCTTTGTTTCTAAGTATATATGGATACTATAAGATTGATCTCCCAATTAACCCTTATTGGGGGCGTTATGATCACCTCACTAGTGCCATAACTTGATTTTTGGGAACTATTCCATTATACTAGCCAGGTACTTTTGGATTATGGGGCTCATGGTAATGCTAGTGAATTCCATATATGTGAGTCATTGCCACATTTATTTTTCTATGAAATGAGTTCATTGGCCAGAAGTAATGTTGCTTGTGCCATGGTAATGAATAAGGGATTCATAAATCCATGTATAATGTTGCTTATAGAAGCTTTGTGGGCAAGGAAAAAAGTCCATTTTCAAAACAAGTATGTATTCTAATGATGACAGATCTCTTCCCCATCTAAGATGGCAGGAGCACAATGTAATCAACCTGCAATAAGATGTCTGACTCATCTCTGTTGTAAGAATCAATCTTAGTCTCTGAGAAGCTCTGCTCCAGGCCTAAATCTTGTGTGTGATCTTTTAGGCCCAACCATAGACAAATGCAAAGGCTCTGTCTGTCTGCCAGATAGAGGAGGGGGAGCATCCTGGCTAAGGCACTTTTCTTCACTCTGACTCAATATTTTCCTATTATTAGCTTTTCGCTTCTCCTTACTATTGTCCCCTTTCCCAGCTCCCCAGGTATATAAGATAGCAGGAACTTTTCTTCAAAGTTCCTTGGCAGTGTGACAATTCCCCCTGCCTGTGCTGCATGTCGTTTGACCCTCTCCTGGGACAAACTTAAAGGAAGATTTGTGACATATGCTTATGGCATTGTTTCTGGAGACCCTGTCCACTCTTTGGTCTTGGGATTCTGGTGCTGTAAACACAATTGGCTCTGGAACCCAGATGAAAGGCTATGACTTCTCCTGTGGTGAGTTAAATCAGATTTTTAACTACCTGGTCTGGATTTTGTTCTTCTACAGATTTAGATCAAATGGTATTTTAGTAAAGTGCCTATCTATTTCATTCTTAGGGATACTGTAATCAATTAGCTGCTACCAAATATCCTTGCAGGCTAAAATATTCTCATTACTACTTCATGACTGCTCCCCCTTCTTTCTAGTAGTTAAGTGCTGCCACCTGACCTCTGCTATGAGAGCCTATCATCCCCTTTGAAATCACAGAGACTTTCAAGGATACTAAGTCCCATGTCCCCCCCATACCAATATCTTCCTCAATTCCTTAGTGAAGGGAGTATGCTCAGTGCCCTCTCAGGGGATGTGGTAGAGATGGGTAGTCAAGTCATACATGATAAGTTTACTCCAACATTCCTATATCCCTAAGTATTTAGATTCCTCCATTTACATTATGCCAAGGAAGTTCATCTCAATCTCATTAAATGTAGGCCAGTACTGAATCCAAGGTTTGGTCATCTAAACAAGTGCATTATTAAAGCTATTTTCAGCTGCATAAGCTAACCCATTAAATTCAGAATTGCCAGTAAATGCACCCATATCAATAAATTCAGTCCAATCCAGCATTATATTACTTCTTCCATTTCATCCAAGATCCTTAAAATCCATTCCCATATATATTCCCAAGGTTTCCACTGATGATATATATATATATGTGTGTGTGTGTGTGTGTGTGTGTGTGTGTGTATATATATATGCAAAATCTTATAATCCTTTTGAAGTATAAGCTATTTACTCCCAGGTTAGGCTTTGCATTTATCCCCCTGGAGTATACCAAGATCTGATTCTAGTTATATATCTAGAAACAACAAAGAGGGATGGAATGGATCTTGAGAAAATTAGGATTTCTCTTGCAAAGCAGCTGCCCCACAGGAACTTATTACTAGGTCTTCAAGCAACAAAAGGCTAGTATCTTTAGGTACAGGAAGACAGATAGCTTCTACTGATAAGGGAAACCCAGAGAGCCCTGGGGAGTTCAAGATTCTCAGCTTCCTCTGAGACCATCAGATATCCGCATTCCAAATATCAGGGTTTTATTCATTACGAATCATTGCCCAAACTTTTGCATAAAAAGCTTAACAAGTCTGAATTCATCTTATATTGTCATTATGCAGCATGCCCAATTAGATCTTGAGTCTGATTTTCAATAAGGTTGATCCTGTAACTATAAGAAATAAAGCTTCTCTTAGGGTCATCACAGAAGTTTTCTGGTTGTCTGACCTTGGCTAGAACTGAAAATTAAAAGCTCTGGGGTTGTCATTTCCTTCTGCAAAATCTCCAATATGGAAAAAGGAGCTCTCAAACTCCATCCTACAGCCGTCATTATTTCCATAGCACTCAAGTTCAGAAGCAATTTGTTTCCCCCCCACCAAATACTTTCTCAGCAAGCATTCTGTTACCATCAGTAATAAGTGATAATGTGATTAATTGCAATACACTGTAAATGCATATCAATGCAAACTGGCAAGGAGCTCAGCACTGAATTCAAGATCAAGGCCAATTGATTCATAACAAGCCAATCCCATTTGAATGTTATACCAACTACCATATATGTCTGAGTTCAGGCAGGAACCTAGAAATTACACTGGTTATTTTAACTGAGAGAATGGACACAGGAAAAGTACTTTAACAGGCACTGGGGGACTTAAAAAAAACACGAATACTGAGACAAGTTGAGTTAGTGACAGCATGAAACAACCAACCCTAAGTTGGGGCAAAAGAAAGATGTTGGAAATATCTAAACCTGTAGAGCGAACACCCTCCTGGCTGCCGCTAATGCTCCATTTGCTCAGAGGAAGGATCCCACCAAAGATGGGTTCAGAACTCTGAGGAAAGTCTTTGGCACACTGTGGCTGGTGTGGGGTGAAAAGAAGTTGCCCACTGGAGCCAACCACCCTTTCTGAGGTGAAGAGATGTTTCTCAGAGGTGTTGACTGGTGGGAACAATAAATAAGCAGGAAGAAGCAAGTCCCTTCTCTCCGTTCCCACCTCCCAATCTCCCTCTAGCGCCCCTATTGGTATTATCAATTGGGAAAACACCTGGCAAAGGAGAATTGAAGTTTGCGGAATCCCAGCGCAGGACCACAAAGCCGATTATAGAAAGCTGGGTTTGGATCTAAGAGACAAGCTTAATAATTAGCACACAGTGTCCTCACAGTTCTTAAGCTCTTAATTTTGATTCATCTCTTGATCAATTGGAATGAATCTTTATGTAATTTCCATATTATACTATTCGTGCATTTGAGATTCAAGAATATTATTGTCTTGCCTTTGCTAATAAATTACAACTTTATTGTTTACAAGAATCTTGGGTAATGATTGTCTTTCTACTAAAGTTTCTACTAAAAATCCAGGAACTTAGTGTTGTAGAGAACAGGTTGAATGCTAAATTGTTTTCTTTGTAGGTAATCTAGTTTCCTCTTGAATTGTGATTGTTTTATTCTTATTGATGAAAGCATTTACTGGAACATGTATAGGTATCTCTGAATATACTTGGTGTGGAATGCAGTAACCCTCTTTTGATCTGTGTCACAGTTTCTCTTTGACTTGGAGGGTTGTTCTCTAATTTTATCAACAATTGTTCTAGTTTCATCATTTTCATTTGTTCTAGTTTTTCTTCAGACAGAGAAATTATCTATACATTGGCTTTCCAGGGTTTCTTTTTTTTTTAATTTTTTTTAACGTTTATTTATTTTTGAGACAGAGAGAGACAGAGCATGAACGGGGGAGGGGCAGAGAGAGAGGGAGACACAGAATCCGAAACAGGCTCCAGGCTCTGAGCAGTCAGCACAGAGCCCGACGCGCTGCTCGAACTCATGGACCGCGAGATCATGCCCTGAGCCGAAGTCGGACGCCTAACAGACTAAGCCACCCAGGCGCCCCCCAGGGTTTATTTTAGATACCTGTCATTTTATTTCTTATTATTTTGTGCAGTTTTCCTTTCTCTTTGATGACCAGAAGACCTGTTAATATATATTCTGTATCACAGATTGTAGTATCACTTCTGCCCAGGACTGCAATTGTATTTTAATTTCCTGGCAATCCTTTCTCGCTAAATCTTGTTGTCTTTCCGTCTTATCCTATTGCCTTTTAATATTACTCAGTTTTCTCTTTATGAATTTCAACTCCTGTTTCAATAAATGCCATGCTTCCTTGCAATATGTTGCACATGCCAAGCCTTTTACTGAAAGTTTCATCTGGACCCCTTACTAGATAATCTTCAGAGATATCTTTTGCTGCCAAGTCTTATACATACCATTCTCATTACCTTGTTCCTCAGTTCAATCCCCAGATAGTGGTATTTTTTTTCTTTTAAGGTATCTCCCCAAATAGTGTGTTATATTCAAATTCCAAATCTCCTAACAGACATAATATATGAATCGTTCCGTGCCTTTTTTTCTTCCTCTGTGACAAATATCCTTCTCTAAGCTTACGTCTCAAAGACAAAGTTATTCGCTCAGCTTCCAGTCTATTTGTCAGCTTCCAAAAAAGATTTCTACTAGTTGTCTTTTAAGAGGAAATGCTTTAGTATGCCTACTTCCTAATATCTGTCATCCGGACAATAAAGTGTATGTGAAAACTTAGAGTTTCCAGCCTGCATGTTCTTCTATCAGAATTACTCATGTTTCCCCTTCCAACTTGATAGTTTCACTTGTGGTGATTATTCCACTTTTAATCCAGGGTGCTATTGGCAGTACCTATCACCCTCCTACCTCCTTCCACATTAGCTCAGGTGTTTTCAGGGATTTGTTCTCTCTCTCTCGTTCTCTTCCTCAGTAAGATGGACAGTCGGAGGAGAGAGATACCAATTCTAGTTGACTCACATGTAAGCAGGACACTTGCTCCCTATCCTGTTAATGTAGTTCCTGAATATTTGAATCTGAATATAGACATTCATTTTATTCAATTGAGAAAAAAATGCTTCACAATATGAAGCCCAAAGTATCACATTAGGAGTGTCTGAATGTGTTTTTCTTAATCTAGCTTCATGTGTATTTCATCCTAGATTTCCCTGAATTCAGAGCCCAAGACAAGGGTTATTTGAGTTGCATGAACCCAGGACAGCAAGAGGGAATTATAAGGAAAAGGGGGTGATTAAAGATTCAAAGCAGTGCAAAATCAGGGATCACTTCACTGACCACTACTTCACAGCAATGCCTCTGCTGGGCATGTCGAATGTCTCAGGAGAGCTATATGGAAACACATTCTCAGAGCAGTCCGTGTGAAGCAGGGAGAAGGTGGGACTTTATTTGCACGCTCTTTCTAGTCTCTCGCTTCCCAATGGGCAAAGTTTGATCTCCAGGGAGGTAACTCCCACACTTGCAGGTTGAATCATGTGGATCCTTTAGCAGCTGTTCCAGGTGCCAGATATGGTGGCAGGAATGGCAGGATTAACCAAAAAGTCTGGGCACGTAAGACTGGTCAACCTGGTTGCACTAAACTGGTCAAGAGGGAGGGTCTGACACCCCCAAAGCTTGTTGGCTGCCCCAGATGGAGTCAACCTGGTACAGGAAGGAGGGCTAAGGCAATCTGGGGTGACAAATACGATTTATGTGATATGATGTGCCTTATAGTTAATCACACACTTTTGTAGACTTTGGCAGTAGGGCACCCATCAGATCTTACTTTCATTATTTTTCATTGCTTTTTCAACTGGGCTCAGGTTTTTTTGGTGAATATTTTTAGTGAAAGTGGAATAGGAAGTCGTCAATAGCTGATGTCCAGATGTGAGAATAAATTTGAGATGTGCCTGAATGCTTCAAACAAAACTTAAGTTTTACCTTAACACATCCCTGATAGTTATTAGTATGTCAATTTATAAAATGATTCAAGCTGATTTATTTCTAATGAAAGGCGAACTCCAATTTATTCGTTGGCATTGTTTAATTCCTTGTTCCAAGTTAAAAAGGATTCATTCTCTGCCTGAATGTTTAGTATTTGACATGTCACATTTTCTGCTTATATGTTCTTTTGAAGGAGTTGGCCGATTTTGATAAAATACAGAAAACTAATAAGAGGTATCGTTATAAACTCTAAAATTACTTTGTGGTTCTGGCTGTATTTTTGAAAAAAAAAAGAATGAGAAATTTTTATGTCAACATGTAAAATTGTACAGATCATGATTTAGAATTTAAAGCACTAGAAAACCAAACTAAAATATGCCCTCTATTAAAAATATTTTAATATATAATGGTAATAAGTTTTTACCATTTGGAAGAATATTGGAAAAGAAAAGTAAGTATATAATTTTCTCTCTTTAAGGATTGTATGTCATCTTGCAAGAAAAGGTAGTGATAGTGATCCACCAAAACAGGAAAATGGTTCTGAGAGATCTTTCTAGCACTGGTAGAAAGTGAATTTTGCAAATTAAGTTGGACACTATGATTACAGCTGCAATCATTTCAAACATGTATTTATAATTTAAAAAAAAAATTCAGGATTCTTTGTTCAGTATTCCAGTGGAGCGATATAAACCTAGATACATGCATCCTGCTCCAAATATATACTTTGACCAGTTCACTTCTGTATTCAAGACAGTGGAGGTACTTGAGCTGCTTAGAAAAGTTTGTGTCTTGTAGAAAAATATGAAATAAACTTTTCCCTAACTGGTTTTAACCTTGCTTTTGTTTATGTAGTTGGTAGGGGGGAAAGGGAAGGAAAAGAGTATAAACGATGGAAAAAAGAGTAGAGAGAACTCATGGCCAAGGGTAATTGAGAAAGGTACACTAAATTTGTCTGTCAGGGGTTGGAAATCAGTATTAAAAATGTAAAGCACCAGAACGAGAGTGTCATTACCTGCCCCAAACATAGAGAAGCATTTCATTTCATTATTGTTCATTTAACTATTCAAAATGTTCAGGGTGCCTGGGTGGCTCTGTTGATGAGGGTCCAACTCTTGATTTCAGCGCAGGTCATGCTCTCACAATTCATGAGATGGGGCCTCGTGTTGGACTCTGCACTGACAGCACGGAGAGAGCGGATTCTCTCCCTCTCTCTTTGTCCCCCCCCCCCCCCCGTTTGCACATGCATGCACATTCTCTCTCTCAAAATAAACATTAAAAAAAAGTAAACCTACAAAAAATTCAAAATATTCAGAGGGCATTTTCCCCCCAAAGAGCCAGTACTTCATATTTTAATACTCATCAAATTAAGTAATGCATATATCCTATGTTCCTGGACTACTGTATTTTTCATTATAAGGAAAGGCAATTTTTACCAAAGATTTTTTTTTTTACCTAAGTGATAGAATATCATGTTCTACTTTGTGAAAACTGAGAATATGTGGAGAAGTTATTCTGTACATTTCCTCTCAGGATCTGACTGTAAAATGTGACCTTTACTGAAAGCTGGCATTATGTACAGATATTTTGATATCTCAATTGCATGAAAACATACCTTAACAAATTGAAAGCAGTGACCTGTCTCTACTCTCAAATATATAAAGAGAGGGTAGAATCTTTCAAGCTAAGGGGAAAAGGTGGGGAAAGGGTCATCAAATACTGGTAGAGTAGCTCTACTGAAAAGCAGTGCAGGAGTGAAGCAATAAACCATTCTCATTCTGTAATGAAGGCTTTTAATAGATAAGAAAAAAATAATAAATAAATTTGTTTCTTAAATTTGGGTTTTTGCCTTAAAAATGTGCTTTAAAAAATAAAAATATGCTTTAGCTGCACTTCATTTCACACACCTGAGTCATCATAAATTTCCTCATATAGCAATATTTGCCTTCTAGCATCAGCTTTTAGGAAATCTACCAGGACAGCTCACGTGAAAAATATATATTCCTACAAAAAAACTTAAAAAACAAACAAACAAACAAAACAAATGATTTGTTTCACTTGTTAAAAAAAACAACTGACATAGGTTTGTCCAATTTTTAATATTTCTGGTAGTAGAAAGAGGTTTCCAGTTGCGACAGAGACACCTTAACTCACACTGCAATTCTCTCAGGCAATGCGTGCGCCTTGTGTGTCCTTTCACAGTGCAGTTCACTTGGAGACAAAAGCAAGAAGAATTTGTTTCACTTGAGCTACTCCCTTTTAACATATGCTTTCCAGCTGACTAAAGTTATCTTTCAAATTGCAGCAGTCAAAAGGGCATCAGCCATAACCATCAAAACTGTTATGGATTTTTTTTAGCACTATCATGCTCAATAAACGGATGAGAAACTTGTTCTAATTTGTTCGTTAATGTTCTGGTTTTCATAATTTACCATGTACATATGCAGTCCTACAATTACTACAAATTAACTATATTAAAAGATACCTGATTCTAAAATATCATGTTCAAAAACTACCTCCTGTAAAATATGACCACTGGAGAAAAAAGAATTCTTATGTTGCCATTCTAAATAAGAATATCTCATTGGCCTTGCTGTTAAAAGAACAATAGAAGACTAATTAGCTCAACTATGTATTAGTCCCAGTGAGGGAACCCCAAAGCCCACAGTAATTTTGACACAGATGTATGCCACATGATACCTTTATTATATGCTAATGATATTTGACCAGGAAACATAATCAAAACTTTTTTAAAAAATCAATTAGAACTATTTCATTATAATAAAAAGAAAAGATCTACATTCACTGTAAGTTCTTTCAACAATTTTTGCTAATTCAATTATTTTCTGTGCATCTTTAATAGATCAACTTAGTGTATTTTCCATCTGAAATAATCATTTTAACATCTCTAAATGACCACGTATAATATTTTGGAGGCTATAGAGCCATAGACAGTCAGCTAACAAAAGATTCAGGTTTGCATCAGTCATTTTCCCATGATTGTTGCTGCATCAAGTAAAGGTACATCCATGCCTTCCCTTCCCCAGATTTTCACCAGGAGGTACAAATTTATTTAATGTATTGGCCGTTAGAGTTTTGTAGGTGGTTGTGCTGATTGGTTTCAGTCACCATCAGGAATATACCTAGGAAATTTTTAAATATGTATCTCGGTTCACAGATCTTGAAAATTAGCTAGCAAAATCCTATAGTCCTCTCTATGTGTTTTTCCATTCTTCTAGACTTAAAGTTGCGTGTGGTCAGAAGCTATTTCTACTGTGTTTATTATTGTATGTTCATCAGCTAGCACCACATCTAGATTTTAGTCAATATTTATTGAATGTTTATTCTTGAATACAGGAAGAAATGAATGCTAAAATTCTAGATTACAAGGAGCTACAAAGCAGGCATCCATTTTAAGTTTTCCTTGGGTGGCACCTACATTTATGCCTTGCCCAATCAAACATCAAATAAAACTTATGTGCTAATGATGATGGAAAATGAGGATAATGATGATTATTATAAAGCATTGTTCTCCGCCTTGGCTTTACATCAGACTCATATGAGAGTGTTGAAAACACCATTGCCTGGGTTCAACCTCGATTTTATAATTGGTCTGGGGTGTGGCCTGGGCATTAGGGTGTTAAAGCCTCTCCAGGTAGTTCTAGTGCACAGCTAAGATTGAGAACCACTTAGGTATGATGATGTCATGATGCCTATGATGAAGGGAAATTTCAGAACATCCACCTTATAATTTTACTTTATGAAAAATAAAAGGGCCTTGTTTAAAATAAAAAGCCAAGTTTAGGAAATGTAACAAATCCATTGCATTTCTCCTTGATACACTGGTGCGCGCGCACACACACACACGTGCACAAATACAAACTTCAACACTTTCCTTTGTTCTTTTCCTTACAGTCCAAAGAGAAAAAAGTATTTAAAAGAAGACTTAACAAGAGCTACGTTTGACCTGCTCCTTAAATAGTAACGACAGAAATATGTATAAAATTAAGAAGCTTGGGGAAGGCGAAAAGAAAGTGGAGAGAGAGGCTACTGATTCTAAACCTACAAAGGCACCTATTTTCCATAATAACAAAAATGAGAAGATGCTCACATTCAGACTGCCTGAGCAGGTGCTTTCTCTCAACTGCTCACTGGCCTGACCCTTTCCATTCTGTTTTAAACTAAGATTACTTAACTCCAAGGTAACTGTTCAACCAAAGACTCTGAAACCAATCTTGTCACAAATTAAGAAATATTTAAGAAGCTTGAACATATAACTCAGAAGCTCAGCCTGGTGTTATTATACTGTGACTTTGGGCTCTGCTTTCATAAACAGATTTCTGCCTTGTCCCCACATAGATAAATCCTTGCTTTTACACATTTTTCAAATTAATTAATTAATATTTATTGAGACATAATTGACATTATATAAGTTTAAGGCATTGCATGTGTTGATTTGTCACATTTATGCATTGCAATATAATTGCCACTATGACATCACTTATATGAGGAATCTCAAAAAGCTGCGAAACACTCTTAACCTTCCTTATGCACTAGTCCTGTGACAAGAGTTCTTGCTTGGTTTCTCTCACTTCTCGGGAACCAGAATTCTGCTCTTTCTCCTCTCCAGAAACTCTTTACTATTTTCAGAAAAACTATAACTTTGGGGCCAAGGTCACCAAGCAGCTGAGTTGATAGGCATCTGCGAAGTGTAATTTATAATTACAAATATCCCATGTGAAACACATCCCAAGATATCTGCTAAAGTATCTCTGCTAGAGATGGGTTTACTTCTGTTCAGCGAATTCTCTGAGTATGCTAGGGCTATTGTTATGGAAGGTGGATTTTCCAAACTAAAAATTGGATATACCCTGAGAATGTCTAGCAATAGGAGAGAATACTTGATGCCAAACTCAATAAATCCAAAGTTAACTAAAGCAATTTTTCCTAAAATACTCTTTTGGTCATAGAATAGGTCACTACTCCTTATGCAAAAAATTTTTACTACATCTCAGAACAGAGAAGAACTATTGAACTTCGAATGCTAGAACTGTTTAGAAAAAAATGAAAACAAAAGGTATATAAAAACAGTTCATGAACAGAGCAGTAGTTAAAACACGGTATTTAGGGGCGCCTGGGTGGCGCAGTCGGTTAAGCGTCCGACTTCAGCCAGGTCACGATCTCGCGGTCTGTGAGTTCGAGCCCCGCGTCAGGCTCTGGGCCGATGGCTCAGAGCCTGGAGCCTGCTTCCGATTCTGTGTCTCCCTCTCTCTCTGCCCCTCCCCCGCTCATGCTCTCTCTCTGTCTCAAAAATAAATAAACGTAAAAAAAAAAAATTAAAAAAATAAATAAATAAAACACGGTATTTAATCTGTAACATTTCTATTTATTGATTGCATGAAAATTGGAAAAAACGTTTTTCTCTACAGAATTTTCTTGTGTATGAGAGAATAATGCACCCAGGCTGGTGGCCAGAGAAGCAAGTATTAAAATGTAGTTCCTAGAATAATAATTAATATTACTGCCAAGAATAGAAATTACCTTCCGTGTGCTTCGAAAGTGCGTAAACACTTATTTTGCTCCTTTAGTTTACAAAGACGCTTATTTGTGAAGTTAGAAGTTGTCCATCAGTAGTTAAATGTTGGTGGAAATGCAGATTACCTCACAGCTAATCCACTCACAAGAATTATAATAAGAGACTTTACTTTCTGAAAAAGAAAGGAGAGCTAACCAGGAGATGCTGTCACCTATTTTAAGCGAATTTTTAAAATACTTACATTCCACAGCAGGGTTGTTTCACTTCCAATAGCTCTTCATAGGCAACTATCAACCAGGTTAGGAATTTAGTGCATAGTTATTGTGACATGAGTTTTTGATGAAAGCAATCAGCTATTGTTAGCAAGTGAAAGTTGAAAAGATTGCATTGGTCAAACAAAAGCACTTTTAGGCTGCAAATGCGATTGAGAAAAGGCAACAGTCAAAACACTGCCAAAGTGATTCGTGACATCGGAATGTTATCTGGATTAGGTCAGAGGAAATGTTGAAGTGGTGTCATGATGTACAGATCAACTCTCAATTTAGATTTTGATAATCTAAGATTTAACAGAACGTTCACAAGCATGGTCATAATGGAGTAATAACCACAAAATGTTGTTGAATATGTATCATTTAGAAAAGAGAATATAGCAAAGGTGCATGATAGTTTTGCTTAAAATCCTGTCTTGTCAAAAGTAAGTTATATACGTGTATTATTGTCAAATGATTTTTTTTTTGCTTCAATTTTGATGTCCTGAAGTTTTTTGTTGTGCCGTTATTATTATTTGTTTATATTTGGCAATCTCAAGCTCTCACTGAAAGTAATTGGCTTGTGATGACAAGTAGGTGATTTATTTGGAGCTATGGGGAACTTACTAATATATAATGTAACCATAGCATTTAAAGAAATTAGCAAACCCAGCAGCAGGTGATACCTATTAAAAGAAGAAAGCAGCTTATCAAGTGGCTACAATCCTTGGGTTATAGAAGAGATTGCTGACTGGGTCCATGCTAAGAGGAAAGGGAACAGAAGGCATTAGACAATGATTCCTTCACTTAATTCTATCAGGGTAGTGTGATTGTCTATGACTTTGAGAAAAATTAGGTTGGAAAATCAGAAAAGCTAACTATAAGAGTGTTTTCCATAAGCTGTTTTGAAGCACTAGAACTGATCAACACCATTTATTCATCTCATGAGTGTATATTAACTGCTTGCTAAGTAACACACACATGAGTAGGAAGTCAGAGGGAGATCACTTTGATGACTTACTTGCATTAGAAGCATTTTTGACAACATTTTTACTGAGTTTCAAAGATGAGTAGGAGTATACCAAAAATATGACACAGAGATTAGTAGATATTCTAAACAGGAAACTAAGGCTGTGAAGATTGGAACCAGGATGTGAAAAAGATGGAGGTTAGGGAGGAGAGGTAGATGGGGTCTAAAAGGATGGAGGAGCAAGCAATGGCTCTTAGATTCCTTTTTATTTGTTTTTAATGTTTCTTTACTTTGAGAGTGGTGGGGAGGGGCAGAGAGAGAGGAAGACAGAATCCCAAGCAGGCTCTGTGTTAACAGCATAGAGCCTGACATGGGGCTCAATCTCAGGAACCAAACTGTGAGATCATAACTTAAGCAGAAATCAAGAGTCAGACGCTTAACTGATTGAGCCACCCAGGCACCCCTTAGATCCCGAATCCAAAACCACAGCGATTCAGGTTCAGGGTGCCTAAACTGTGGGGCCATGGGGATTTCATTGGCTTATTTTTTAAACAATGGCCAAGCAATTCTGATATAGGTGGTTATAAATCCCAGGTTCAGATACCCTATGCTGGGTGATGAGGAGACTATGAAGAATTTAAAGCAAGTTTAAATGCAAGAATTTAAAGTAAGGATTAAAGTGGGAAAGAAAAGGAGGGGAAATATCCATGATAAAAATTTCTGGCTAGGGTGACTGGAGCACCCTAGTGGGTGGGGTGGGGCTATTAACCTAGACCAGGAATATATCCTGAGAAAACTTCTAATTCTAAAGTGAAAGATTCAGTTTATGTTTAAAGTTGTCTACTCAATCCTGGAAGAAATCAGAGTTCAATTATGTCATAATTTGTAAACACTAGAATGCATAAGATAGCTAATTTACCGAGGCTCATTAATTCATTGAAGAAAAGTTCATTGAGCCAGGCACTATGAGGGGTGTCTACTCTTACCTTCAGCAAAAGATATTCAAGGTAATATCTGGCCTTTCTGTCAAATGGAGTCACCTCTGCTACTTTTGGCCTTTGGGTCTTCAAGTTCACGTAGATAACCAATAGTGACTGAGCTATGCACTCAAAGTGATGTGGAAATGTTGCGGTCTGGAGTGAAAGATCAAGAAAATTTTTGAGACATTTTCAGTGCAAAAAGGTGGTTTTATTAAGACATAGGGTCAGGACTTGTGGGCAGAAAGAGCTGCACTTGGGTTGTGAGGGGTGACTGAATATATACTTTCAAGTTGGGAAGAGGTTAGGGATAGCGTAAATTTCTAAGGAATTTGGAAATTTTCCAGGACCTTGAGGGGGGTAGCTATTGTTAGGAAAAAAGGTCATTTATTATTGTCTAGTAAAACTTAGTCATGAGACCCTTCAGATGTGTATCAGTGGACCATATGCTTGGAGGATGATTGCTAACATACATCTAGGGGGGTAGAGATAAAGGAAGTTTCCAGAGGAATTTTTATATGTTAAAGGAGACTTACAGGATCCTGGAGGTTGGGATAATGTTAAGCTAAGATCGCCTTTTGCTGTGAGCAAAGAATTGACATTGAGGCAGTTGAGTTCCTAGAGGAAGGTCACTCTGCCTGTCTCAAGGACCTGTAAATGGGTAGTATGTTATAAGGAAATTTAATTTTTTTTTCTTTGGCCTCTGTTCCCCATATCAGTAGGAGTGAGGCCATGTCTAACTCACCTGTTTCTAATCGGACATTACTTTACCCAAGTGAATCCTGCTGAACCAAGCTTTCAGGATCAACCACTGATCTAGTAGAATAATACAAGTTTGTTTATAGTGGGGCAGAGTAAAATTTACCAGATAAGGTATGGGAGTCATTTCTGGTCTTGCAGGAAAAAGACTAGAGCCTTCTAGAAGAGACTGACAAGCTCTCTTTGTCAGTCATGGCTGCTTGCCTCAATCCCTTTGCATAGTCTCCTCTTTCAACCCTGCCCACCCCACAATCCAGTACCCACTCCTTACCCTTCCCTAAAAACAAAGACAGTGCCACACCCCACCTTAATTGTGGTTTGCAAATTGAAGAACTCAAGCTTTATCTGGAAGCCCTAAGAGGTTCTCTTGGGATAGGGAATTGATTATTGCATAGGAGAATAGGTACTGGTTCACTCTCTCTACCAGTTAAATTTCTCACTAGTTACCTAGGAAACATACAAGGTCAACACACAAAGTTGTGCAAGTCATACAGGCTGTTGTCTCTACAAATACCCAGCTGAAAGAGCAGGTGGCCCCAGCCTGCACTTGACTCCTCTAGTGTGAGCCTTGTAACAGGGCTATATCCACCAAGAGGGGTGCCTCTTTTTTATTTGCTCAAAGACACTACTATCTGGTCCAGAGGGACCCTAAAGCAAAGTCTACCAAGGTGAGTCTTAGTTTACTGTAGAGGGTGTGACTCATTCCAGACCCTAACCTACATTAAAACAATTATGATGACTATAAATTACATTCCTTTAGTCTTCTGGGATGTATGGCATCAGTTTCTGTTAGATCCAACAATTTGAGGGATGGGGAACAGCAATTTAGTATTTCCTGCTATAGATTAATAAAATACGATTCTGTCCATAAAGGAGTCTACAAGCTAACAGATCAGAAAACATATACACAAATACTTAGTTATTTATGTGCTAATTAATACACAAATTAAGACAGTGAAAAAGAAGCACAGTCTTTTGTAAGTTTAGGGAGGGGAATTTTCTTCTGACAGAGGAAACTGAAGTCTTCCAGGAGATTGTAACAATCACAGGCCATTGAGAGGTAGACAGAGTTTTAACAGCAAATGAGAAAGCACTATGTATAAATACAACCCAAAGGCAAGGTGAAAGGAAAACTTGAAGGTATGACAAAACTATACTGCTTTCAGGGAGAATGCAAATATTTCAAGAAGAGTAAGAAAAAGTAATGCTAGTTTTTTAAAGTTTATTGTGAGAGAGAGAACACGCACGCAAGCACATGCACAGGGGGAGGGGGAGTGGCAGGGAGAGAGGGAAAGAGAATCCTAAGCAGTCTCACTGTCAACGTGGAGCCAGATGCAGGGCTTGATCTCACCAACCATGAGATCATGACCTGAGCCAAAATCAAGAGTCAGACGCTTAACCTGACTGTCACCCAGCTGCTCCAATAATGCTAATTAATACTGTAAAAGTATACTCAGAAGAGAGAGACTGGAGGACTCATGTCAACCAGTCTGGATTTTAAACCTTGCAGCCCAGAACTGCCCGTGTGACCACTCTTCTGTGGTCCAGAAGAGCTCCACATTCATCTATTATACATACCAGTGTCACAAGGTAAAAAGAAAACAAACAAGGGGCGCCTGGGTGACTCAGTCAGTTGGGCATCCAACGGGCTCAGATCATGATCTCAGGGTTTGTGGGTTCAGGTCCTGCAATGGGCTCTGTGCTGACAGCTCAGAGCCTGGATCCTCTTTTGGATTCTGTGTCTCCCTCTCTCTCTACCCCTCCCCCACTTGCCATGCTGTCTCTCTGTCTTAAAAGTAAAGAAAACGTTAAAGAAAATTTTTAAAAAGAAAAGAAAGCAAACAAAACAACCACTAGTCG
This sequence comes from Lynx rufus, assembly GCF_022079265.1. NCBI lineage: Eukaryota > Metazoa > Chordata > Mammalia > Carnivora > Felidae > Lynx > Lynx rufus. The sequence continues at coordinate 134,190,491 of NW_025814856.1, read as the reverse complement.
AGTCTGGCTTCATTTTTTAGATGGGAAACTGGTGCTAAGAAAGATACAGGAGGGGTGCCTGGGTGGCTCAGTCGGTTAAGTGTCAGACTTTGTTTCAGTTCAGGTCATGATCACCTGGCTAGGTGGGTTAGGCAGTGCAGAGCCTGCTTGGAATTCTCTCTCTCTCTCTCTCTCTCTCTCTCTCTCTCTCTGTCTCTCTCTCCTCCCCCTCCCTCCCTCCCTCCCCATCTCATTGCCCCTCCCCAACTTGTGCTGTCTCTGTCTTTCACAAAATAAATAAACTTAAAAGAAGAAAAGAAAGAAAGATAAAAGAAGCCTGACCCACTCACTGCATGTAACTAGTTAACGGCAGGCCAGGACTAGAACTTGAGGCTTTTTCTCTTTCCACTTCTCAGCTTCTCATCCTGGAATGTTAATATCCTCTGGTGCATAGGACAGAGCATTAGAAAATCAGCTGAGCTATGAGTTAAGATGACACATTCTAGGAAATATGGATTTAATTCTGAACATTTCGAAAGCATTCTGGTGTAATGAGGGTAGAAAAGTAGATTGTTGCCAACTCTTGGAGGTTCTTAAACATTAATCCAAGCAGTGGTGGATTCAGTTCACGAGGCAGTGCATAACCACTAAACTTTTAAAACTGTGGAATGTAATTATTGGACTTAATGTGTTTTTTTTATTTTTTATTTTTATTTATTTATTTATTTTTTTGGGGACAGAGAGAGACAGAGCATGAACAGGGGAGGGGCAGAGAGAGAGGGAGACACAGAATCGGAAACAGGCTCCAGGCTCTGAGCCATCAGCCCAGAGCCTGATGCGGGGCTCGAACTCACTGACCGCAAGATCGTGACCTGGCTGAAGTCGGACGCTTAACCGACTGCGCCACCCAGGCACCCCTGGACTTAATGTGTTTTAATTGCCTTACTTTAAAGTCTCTATTGCTTATGTCTTTTCAGTAAGAAATGAGGTTTGTCTTTACCTTTGTTGTCATGGTTGTTGCACCGGAGCCAAATTGTCAGTTTAGTTAGCTGAGTTTTGGTTTTTATGTTCTCTTTCTTTCTTTCTTTTTCGTTCTGTTTTGTTTTTCCTAATTTATATGTTCTTTGAACTTCTTTTAGATTTGATCTGAGACTTGAGAATAGTTGAGAATCGCACAGTTCCTCTAAAGATTTCTCTCTGCTGAGTGTGAAGAAACTAAAAAAAAAAAAAAAAAAAAAAAAAAAAGTGACTGCCGAGGGTACCCTCCTATTGAACAGGCTAAGAGTCTAGCTCTGATATTAGGGAGGCTTACAGAGTCGAGAGTTCTTGAGAGTCGATGCTCTGGACTTGTGGTGGAAGGTTTGATCATGGTATACTGGAACTGCTACTCCACTGCCCAGCACAGTGGGCATGCTTTGGAATTTAAATTTAGTGATCTTTTATTCTCTGCAGCTATGTCTGGGGAATCTTCCAAATCAACAGTCTGCTTTATTTCAAAGCCTAGACAAAAATATTACAAAACATAGTTCAGTTTTTCCTTTGTAAGTTGTATAAAGTAAAAATGCACGAAAGCTCTGAGAAGTCAAGTGAAATTCAAAGCTGGCCCTATTACAGTGCAGAGGTCCTTCAACCTACCAGATGATCTATCTTGTTATGTTTTCTGAGGAAACAAGGATATGATCAAGAAACTCTGGTTGGGGCACCCGGGTGGCTCAGTCAGTTGAGCGTCTGACTCTTGGTTTCAGCTCAGGTCATGGTCTCACAGTTTCGTGAGTTCGAGGCCTGAGTCTGGCTCTGCCCTGGCAACACAGAGCCTACTTGGGATGTTCTCTCTCTACCTCTCTCTCTGACCCTCCCCTGCTCATGTTGTCTTTGTCTCTCCCAAAATAAATAAATGCACTTAAAAAATTAAAGAAGAGGGGGCGCCTGGGTGGCTCAGTCGGTTAAGCGTCCGACTTCAGCTCGGGTCACGATCTCGCGGTCCGTGAGTTCGAGCCCCGCGTCGGTCTCTGGGCTGATGGCTCAGAGCCTGGAGCCTGCTTCCGATTCTGTGTCTCCCTCTCTCTCTGCCTCTCCCCTGTTCATGCTCTGTCTCTCTCTGTCTCAAAAATAAATAAAAAAAAAAAAAACGTTAAAAAATTTTAAAAAAAAAATTAAAGAAGAAACTGTAGTTGGAATTGAAATTGGTTTTTCTTTATTTAAAAAAATTATAATATTTTAGTACAATGCTATAATTATATTAGCTAGGACTTTCAATAGGAATAAGTAACTTTTATGGTTTGATTGATGTTTACTATTAAAATAATAGTATTGTTTGACTGAAATGATATATAAATGTAACTTACCATATAAAATCAGCTTCTGAAATTTTTACTATCTTGAAGCTTAAAATTTGTGAAAGTCCAAATAAGTGCAATCCAAGGGTAATAATTACAGTGTGAAAATCCAAGAAGTTTTTGTTTTTGTTTTTGTTTTTTTTGCTCTCATGAATTGTTCCTAAAAGATAGAATTCAATATCAGCCTCATGTGAGATGTTCTGTTGCATTACTCAGGGTAACTTTCAACCAATGGATGTATTTTAACTTTATTAAAAAATTCTGAATTCTTGTTTCTCTTACCTTTCAAATGTCATACACTTTGTGGTGCTTTCTTATTAATGGTATTGTTTTTAAATGAGACCCAGAGACTCCTGATCTCAGCAAATATCTTGGTGAATACACTTTTGCTTTGGGGCAAGTACAACTTAATATTCATAACTCTTGGAATGCAGAAGCAAAACGTGAAGAGAATCATTGTGATTCCCAAGCTTTAGGTATTGGGGCTAAATAGCTGATGTGAACAACTTATCAGGGGATTGGCAACATTATTAAAGTATCATGTAAAAGCCAAAATCACTCTGAGTTTCAAAAATCCAGGGAAAGGAAAACTCTACTACTAGTCGACATTTCAATAAAATATGGCTAAGAAGAAAATGCCTTGTAGCAGGAGATCTCAATGGGCTAGCTATGAGCAAAACAATAAAGCAGAGACAAAGCAGTAAAATAAAAATACATCCCAGTAATAACACTTGAAATCTGAAAATCAATTAAGGCAATTTTGAATAACCCAGAATTAAGTCGTTTGAGATGTTCAAATGAGAACCAAGTAAGTGAGGTGCCTGTGTGTATTAGTACTTTTGCCTCCAGAGGTCTATTGCTCTCTACCCTGCAATGGTCACCAAAATCATTGAAGATGCCAAGGAGTTCCCAAGTTCATGTTTCCTATTGCATGAAATTACTGTTATGTAGTATGCATCACAGTGCATGGAACAAGCAAGAACTGAAAAGTATTCTCAGACTTTTAAGGACCTGGGTAAAAAAATTTGGGCGGGGGAGTAAACACCTTACTTTTAAGTGAGAATACTTCGTTGCAAATTGAGAGGTATCAAATGATATCACATATGTATATTTCTGTCTCTGTTCATCAATTTTCTTTTCTGGTAATATTGTACCCTATGGCCATGTACTATTTTATATACTTAATAAGATCATACACCATTTATAAATTCATATATTGAGAATGGGACAAATAAATAGACTGGTTATGCTGGAAAAGAGAACATTGGAATAGGTTTATCAGTGTTGAGAGAAAAAAGATAACTTTAGTATCCCTAAGATTATTCCCTAATATTATATATCCCATTTCTCCATTCTGGAGAAATTTGAACTAAGACTGAATAGGCAGACTTACCCCAGTTTCCCTAAATTAGTGACCCTAAAGTAGGGACATCAACAAGGGCAAAAAGAAAGATTTTGAAATATAATCAAGCAAAATAAGGAAGAATTGAATTGCAGATCCCAAGGATGCATGATAGTCTAGGACAGTTTTCTATAGAAATCTACACTAAAAAAATCCTGATAAAGTTTTAAACTTTGGAGGTAAATAAAGAATTCTTTGGTCAAAAAAATTTGTGTGTGTATGTGCATGTGCACGTATATGTGTGTATAAATAATAAAAGGTGAAATGTCAGACTGTTCCTAGACTTCTACTAAACCTAATCTAGTGTCAGAAGGTACCAGAAGACAAGGGCAAAAATGTTAGCAACAATTTAATGGCAAAGAGTGTAACTAAGGATTGTATACAAGGGTGCCTGCGTGGCTCAGTTAAGTGTCTGATTCTTGGTTTCAGCTCAGGTCATGATTTCATGGTTCCTGAGATTGAGCCCCATGTTGGGCTCTGCACTGACAGTGTGGAGACTACTTGGGATTCTCTCCTCCTCCCTCTCTTCCTCTGTCTCTGTCTCCCTCTCAAAATAAATAAGTAAACATAACAAAAATATTGCATATAAATAGGTTGTCAAACTAGGGCAAGAGGAATACATTTTATAAATAAAAAACAGCAACAACCAAAAAATACTCAGAGAAGATACAACTCATGAGCCCTTCCTGAAGAAACGGAACGATTACTTGATGTTAAATACCTAACCAACGGTGTGGGTGAGGATGTGGAGAAAGGGGAACCTCTTGCACTGTTGGTAGGTATGCAAACTAATGCAGCTACCTGAAAAACAGTACAGAGATTCCTCAAAAAGTTAAAAATAGAACTTCCCTACCATCCAGTGATTGTACTATTAAGTATTTATCCAAAGAATACAAAAATACTAATTCAAAGGGATACGTGCACCCAATGTTTACAGCAACATTATCTAAAATAGCCAAATTATGGAAAAAGTCCAAGTGTCCATCAAATGATGAATGATAAAGAGGATGTCGTATATATACACAATGGAATATTATTCAGCCATAAAAAGAATGAAATCTTGCCATTTTCAATGACATGGATGGAGCTAGAGAGTATAATGTTAAGAGAAATAAGTCAGAGAAAGACAAATACCATATGATTTTTCTCATATGAGGAATATAAGAAAAAAAAGAACAAGCAAAGGGAAAAAATAAGAGAGAGAGAGAGAGAGGGAGAGAGAAATCAAGAAACAGACTCTTGGGACACCTGGGTGGCTCAGTCGGTTAAGCATCTGACTTCAGCTCAGGTCATGATCTTGTGGTTTGTGGGTTCAAGTCCCGCATCAGGCTCTGTGCTGACAGCTCGGAGCCTGGAGCCTGCTTCGGGTTCTGTGTCTCCTTCTCTCTCTGCCCCTCCCCCACTTGTGCTCTGTCTCTATCAAAAATAAATAAATGTAAAAAAAATTTTTAAAAAAGAAACAGACTCTCAATTATAGTGAACAAACTGATGGTTACCAGGGGATGGGGAGATAGGTTAAATAGGTGATGAGGATTAAGGAGTGCACTTGTGATGAGTACTGGGTGATGTATGGAAGTGTTGAATCACCAAATTATACACCTGAAACTAATATAACACGGATGTTAACTGCAATTAAAATAAAAACTCTAAAAAAGGAAATACAAATTTCCAGGTATAAAATAAAAAAGTCCTACGGAATAAAGCATAGGGAATATACTCAATAATATTGTACTAACTTTGTAAGATGACAGATGGTAACTAGAGTTATTGTAATGACAATTTTGCAACATATACAAATGTCAAATCACTACGTTGTATACCTAAAACCAATACACTGTTGTAGGCCGATGATACCTCAATAGCCAAACACAAGATGTTTAACACAGAAAAAATAATCTAACCAGCTGAAGGTGCTTGATCAGAGATGCTGGGATAAAGGAAGAAAGGCATCTGTCAACGCCCAAAGATAGTAAAGCAATAATTACAAAGCTGTGAGATGAAGAAAGCATGAGTCAAAAATGTATACTCAACCACGTTATCATGCAACTATAAAGGAAACAGATATTAAGATTCATGAAGGAAATGCTGCAGGTAATGAACCTTATGGAGAAAAAATCAAGGTCAAGCAAAAGAAATTAAAAAAAAAACTATGTGATGAAACCCTGTCCCAAGAGATGGATTTTTTTTAAGTTCAGAACTGAGAAACAATGAAATTGACAGAAGACAAAGGATGGTGAGTTTTGCATTCACTTAATTATAAAACAAAGAGTTAAAAATGTAGAAATCACAGAAAATTCGTATTATTAACTTGGATTATACATATATATATCAGTATGGTGTCCACAATTTGGGAGGAATTGATGCTCTGGAAAATAGCTCTTTAGCTAACCTGAAAATTAGTTACAGTTATTGTGTGAATTTTCCCTTACCACTCCTCCAAAATATTCTCCTATATAGAGGTCATGAAGTCTGTGTTATTAAATTCGGTAGTTCCTAGTTCTTAGCAATTTGGATCAGGAGAGGAAAGCATCGGAGCACGTTTGAGTGGGTTTTGTTTGTTTGTTGGTTTGTTTTGTTTTTTTCTCATCATTCAGCAGAACACACTCCATAAGAGAAAGGAATTAAAACTTTGCATTTTTTTCCATACTCAATGATTTTTTTTTTGGCTTTTGTTTTTGTCAACCCTAGATCATTTGGGAAATTTTACCACCAGTGATGCTAAATTTTTATCTAGAGTGCAGAAATTCCATCAGTTCTGTTTCAGTTTTCAAATTCTGTTAAATGTCATCAAAATTGAAACTGATATTTTTATGTTAAAAATAGCATAGTATTGTTATCAAATCATCTATCTACCCATCCTTATACACATATAAATATGCACCACAATGTATAATCAATTTTATGAATGACTACTTCACATGGCCAGGTTTTGGTTGAGTGGGGTTTTTCTATTTTTTCTATTTTTAATACATAATTTACAATTAAAATATGTCATATTTATAAGAATTTTTTTTCCTGTTTTTGGTTCACAGCAAAAATGAAGGTAAGGTATAGAGGCACCTGGGTGGCTCAGTCGTTTAAGTGTCTGACTCTTGATTTTGGCTCAGGTCATGATCTCACGGTTCATGAGAATGAGCCCTGACGTGAGCTCTGAGCTGACAGCTTAGAGCTTGTTTAGGATTCTCTCTCTCCCTCTCTCTCTCTGCCCCTCCGCCTCTCTGTCTTCCTCTCTCTCTCTCTCTCTCTTTCTCAAAAATAAAGAAACAAACTTTAAAAAAAGATTGAGGGTAAGGTACAGATATATCCTCTGCCCACACTCATGCACAGCCTCCATTATTATCCCTCACCAGAGGGGTACATTTGTTACAACTGATGAATCGACACATGGACACATCATAATCACCCAAAGTCCACAGTTTACATCACAGTTCGCTCTTGGTTTTGTACATTCTATGTGTTTGGACAAATGTATAATGATGCGTATTTCTTAGTAGGATATTATACAGAGTATTTCCACTGTCCTAAAAATCCTCAATGTTCTGCATATTGATTCCGTCCCCCTCCCCAACCCCTGGCCACCACCAATCTTTTTACTGTCTATATAATTTTGCCTTTCCCAGAATGTCATATAATAGCAATAATATAGTATGTAGCCTTTTCAGATTCGTTTCCTTCACTTAGTAAATACGTTTAAGTTTCATCAATGTCTTTTCATAGCTTGAGACAATCTTTCATTTTTGAAGGAAAATTTTGCAGGGTGTTAGGTTCTAGGTTGGTGGTCTTTTTCTCTCAACATTTGAAATATTTCACTCCAGTTTTCTCGCTTGCATGGTTTCTGAGAAGCTGGATATGCCTGTTATCTTTGTGCCTCTATAGTTAAGGTATTTTCCCCCTGGCTTCTTTCAGGAATTTTTCTGTATCTTCAGTGTTCTATAGTTTGAAAATGTATGCCTAGGTATTTTTTGTTTGTTTTCATTGCTGTGGGCTTTTTTTTCCTTTTTTTCTTGCATTTATCCTGCTAGATGTTCTCTGAACTTCCTGGATATGTGATTTGGTGTCTGAAATTAATGGGGGGGGGGGAATTCTCCACCATTTTGTTTCAAATATTTCTTCTGTTCCTTTCTCTTCTCTCACCATCTATTTTTCCTATTAAGCATATTTTACACCTTTTGTAACTATTCCACAGTTCTTGGATATTCTGGTTTTGTTTTATGGGTTTTTGTTTTTTGGGTTTTTTTTTTTAGGTTTTGTTCTCTTTGCTTTTTGATTTTCCAGGGCTCTACTGATATGTCCTCAAGCCCAGAGATTTTTTTTCCTCAGCACCATTCAATCTATTAATGAGCCCATCAAAAGCATTCTTCATTTCTGTTACAATATTTTTTATCTCAAATATCTCCTTTTGGTTTCTTCTTAGGATTTCCATATTTCTGCTTACATTCCCTATCAGTTCTGGCATGCAGTCTTATTTATCCATTAGGGCCCTTGCCATAGTAAATATAGTTGTTTTAAATTCCCAGTATGATCATTCCAACATCTCTGCCGTGTCTGGTTCTGGTGTTTGCTCTTTCTTTTAAAATCGTGTTTTTTGCCTTTTGGCATGACTTGTAATTTTTCCTTGATAGCCATACATGATGTGCCTAGTAAAAGGAACAGCTGTAAATAGGCCTTTAGTAATGTGGTGGTGTGGTGTAGGGGGAGGGGAAGTGTTGTTTAGTCTTATGAGTAGATCTCCGTCTTTCAGTGAGCCTATGCCTCTGGACTATTAACTGAAGTGTTTCTCAGGGTTTTTGTTTGTTTGTTTGTTTTGTTTTTTTCTCTCTCTTTTGGTGGGACCATATGGCTAGTGTTGGCTGGACTTGGATATTTCCCTTCTCCCTTGTGGAAGGCTAAAGCTGGCTTGAATGAGGTATTTCCCTACCCCAAGTCAGTTAGGCTCTGATAATGCCCAGCTGGTTAGGCCCTGGTTTATTAGGTTCCCCTGAGAGAAGGCTTTATAAAGAACAGCTATGTTCTGGTCTACTTCAAAATGGTTGCTTTTCTCCTCCCCTTGCTGGAAGCAGGAGACAATTTTTTCTCCGTATTTACTGTGGGAGCCAAGTCAAGCTTTTGGAGGTAAATCTCATTAACATAGTGGTGGTCCCCCTCTATGACTGGGTGGCCCTGGAGTTTTTAACTCCTATGCTTGCCCACGCTGAGCCATCAGCCATTTCTCAAATACATTTCAGGTCTTCCTACCCTGGCACTCATTCCTGTGGAGGGGTCGGCTCTTGAGTCTCTGCTCAGGTAAGTCGTGACTCCCTGAATTGATAAGGTGTCTCTCCAGTCTTGGGGGCAGTCATTTGCCTTGTGTCCTCCCTTCTCTTACAAGCTTGAGAACAGTTGTTGACTTCTCAGCTTTCTATTATTTTTTAATTTTGGCTAATTATTTTATTTTATTTTATTTATTTTATTTTTATTTTTATATAGTTTATTGTCAAGTTAGCTAACATGCAGCGTATACGGTGTACTCTTGGCTTCAGGAGTAAATTCCTGTGATTCATCACTTATATGCAACACCTTGTGCTTATCCTAACAAGTGCCCTCCTCAATGCTTATCACCCATTTTCCCCGCCCCCAAGCCCCCACCCCACCCTCATCAACCCTCAGTTTGTTCTCTGTATTTAAGAGTCTCTTACAGTTTGCCTCCCTTTCTGTAACTATTTTTTTTTCCCTTCTCTTCCCCCATGGTCTTCTGTTAAGTTTCTCAAATTGCACATATGAGTGAAAACATGTTATCTTTCTCTGACAGACTTAGTTTGCTTAGCATAATACCCTCCAGTTCCATCCACGTTGTTGCAAATGGCAAGATATCATTCTTTTTCATTGCCGAGTAGTACTTCATTGTGTGTGTGCGCGCACGCGTGTGTGTGTGTGTGTGTATACACACACACGCGCGCGCGCACACACACACCACATCTTTATCCATTCATCAATGAATGGACATTTGGACTCTTTCCATAATTTGGTTGTTGTTGATGGCACTGCTGTAAACATTGGGGTACATGTGCTCCTATCAATCAACACTCCTGTATCCGTTGGATAAATTCCTAGTAGTGCTATTGGTGGGTCATAGGGTAATTCTATTTTTAGTTTTTTGAGGATCTTGTACACTTCCCCTCCCCACCCCCGGCTACTTTGTTCATGTTTTTACTTGTTAGAATGAAGTGGCAACTTCCAAGCTCTTTGCATGCAGAAATGAAAATCAATATTATTTTAAAAAGTAATTTTGAAACAAAGTAAAAACTAGTGAAGATTAAAATATAAGTGGATAACATTATAATTAATACCATAGTGTTCAAGGCCATAATTTTTAATCTATAAAAAATTTTTCCTTGCAAATGGTTACACTTGTATTCTTAAAATGTCTACATTGAGACATTTTTGGTTTCCTACAAGTTGCCACTTATACCTAGGATTTTAAGATCTCAATCAGGAATAAAATTTGATATTTGAGTCCAAAGTATCATATTTAAAAGTCTTTCAGACATTAATTTCACTTGCCTGACACCAAATTCTTACTGCATTAATTTATTAAAGACTATTCTCATCACTTCATATTGACCTGAAATTTCCTATTTTCAGCCTGGCAATTGAAAAATTAACAAATGATGTTTCTAACATAAGAATAGTATCTTCTTAGGGGTGCCTGAGTGGCTTACTTGGTTAAGAGTCTGACTTCGGCTCAGGTCATGACCTCACAGTTTATGGGTTCAAGCCCTGCATCAGGCTCTGTGCTGACAGCTCAGAGCCTAGAGACTGCCTCAGATTCTGTCTCTCTCTCTCTCTCTCTCTCTCTCTCTCTCTTTGCCCTCCCTGCTTGTGTTCTGTTTGTCTCTCAAAAATAAATGTTTAAAAATTTGTTTAAAGAATAGTATCTTTTTTTCCTTCTTTCTTTCTTTTTTGACCAAGACTTACCCAGAATAAGGATGTTCTTGGCAGTTAAACTATGCTTTGCAATGTGCCTGAAATTCCCTATTATTACTTTGCCTGTGTCAAGTTCATTTTTTTAAACATCTATTTATTTTTGAGAGAGCGAGAATGTGTGTGTGAGCAAGCAGGGGAGGGGCAGAGAGAGGGAGACAGGATCCGAAGCAGGCTCTGCGCACTGTGAACACAGAGCCCAATGAGGGGCTCAAACCCGTGACTATGAGATCATGACCTGATGTGAAATCAAGAGTTGGCCACTCAGCCTACTGAGCCACCAGGCACCCTGTCTATGTCAAGTTCTTTTTTTTTTTTTTTAATTTTTTTTTTCAACGTTTATTTATTTTTGGGACAGAGAGAGACAGAGCATGAACAGGGGAGGGGCAGAGAGAGAGGGAGACACAGAATCGGAAGCAGGCTCCAGCCTCTGAGCCATCAGCCCAGAGTCTGACGCGGGGCTCGAACTCTCGGACCGCGAGATCGTGACCTGGCTGAAGTCGGACGCTTAACCGCCTGCGCCACCCAGGCGCCCCTCTATGTCAAGTTCTTAAACATTCCTCAAACCATTGCACAGTCTCCCCCGTACCAATTACCGTGTGAAGAACAATTAGACAAGAAGATCATGGACTGTGGAGGGAAGCTGGATGAGTTTGAACCCTGGCTCCCTTACTCATCAGCGGTGTGACCTTGAGATAATTATTTAACTTTTATATCCCTCAGTCTTCTCACCTCTATAATGAGAACAATAAAAGTGCCTATGTTATAGGTTGTTGTGAGGATTAAAGAAGTTAAAATAAGTCAAACATTTAGGTATTTCCTGGTACATAGTAAACATGATGTGTTAGCTTTTATCTTGATAACAAATATCCAACTATAAATTATTCTTTTTAAGATCTGAGTGCATACATGACAAATAAGATTATTAGAAATACCATGTGTTAATATAAAAATTACTTTAAAATATTGAAACAGGCTTTGTAGAAAAAAATTCAGTAGGCTGACCATACAATTTGCATTACCTAGGGCAATCTTAGTTAATGCTCGTTGTCCTGGCATACATTTTTTTTTTTTTTGAGATAGAACTGATAAATAGCAGGGTGTAAGTTTAAGGTGTACCACATGTCGATTTGATACATTTATATATTGCAAGATGAGCCATGCCTGGGTGGTTCAGTTGGTTGAGTGACCGACTTTGGCTCAGGTCATGACCTTGCAGTTTGTGGGTTTGAGCCCCAAGTCGCGCTCTGTGCTGACAGCTCAGAGCCTGGAGTATGGTACAGATTCTGTGTCTCCCTCTCTCTCTCTATGCCCCTCCCCTGCTTGTGCTCTCTCTCTCAAAAATAAGTAAATAAACTTAAACAAATATATATTGCAATATGACTATCACCATAGTATTAGCTAACACCTCTATCACATAATTATTTCTTTTTTGAGATGAGAACAATTAATATCTGGTTTCTTAGTAACTTTGAAGTTGATAATATAGTATTGGTGACTATAATCACTATGCTGTGTGTTAAATCTCCAGAACTTACTTATCTACTAGTTGCAAGTTTAGCCCCTAAACATCTCCCCAATTCCCTCACATGCCACTCCTTGGTAACCACCATTCTACTTTTTGTTTCTATGAGTGCAACTTTTTTAGTTTCCACATAAAAGTGATACACAGTATTTGTGTTTCTCTGACTTACCTCACTTCGCATAATGCCCTCAGGCCCCATCCATGTTGTCACAAATGGCCGGATTTCCATCTTTCTTGTGGCTGAATAATATTCCACTGTATATATACTCGCCGTCTCTTCTCTATTCTTTTATATATTGACAGACCCTTATGTTGTTTCAGTATGTTGGCAATTGTGAACAAAGCTGCAATGGAGATGGGAGTACAGATGTATTCTCAATACTCTGTTTTCATTTTATTTAGTCATATACTCAGATGAATGATTACTGGATAATAGGTCAGTTCTATTTTGAATTTTTTGAGGAAACTCCATACTGTTTTCCATAGTGGCTGCACCAATATACATCCCCACCAACAACATTGGAGGGTTCTCTTTTCTCCTCATCCCCAACAATACTTGTTATCTCCTGTTTTCTTGATAATAGCCTTTCTAACAGGTGTGAGATGATGATCTTGCAGTTTTGATTTGCATTTCCCTTGATTAGTGATGATGAGCATATTTTCATGTACATGTTGGCTATTTGGATGTCTTACTTGGAAAAATGTCTGTTCAGTTCTAATGTGTCTCTTTGACTCTCACAAGTAAACCAGTTTGGATGATAAATGTTAAGAATACTTAATAATTAAGGCAAAAAATGCATCGCTGGAAGGACATGGTTAAGATTAGAACTAAAACATATTTTTTTTGTAAATTAATGTTGACTGATGAGTTGAAATAAAATGTTTTAGGGGCGCCTGGGTGGCTTGGTCGGTTAAGCGTCCGACTTCGGCTCAGGTCATGATCTCACGGTCCGTGAGTTTGAGCCCCGCGTCGGGCTCTGTGCTGACAGCTCAGAGCCTGGAGCCTGTTTCAGATTCTGTGTCTCCCTCTCTCTCTGCCCCTCCCCTGTTCATGCTCTGTCTCTCTCTGTCTCAAAAATAAATAAACGTTAAAAAAAATTAAAAAAAATGTTTTAGGTTTAAACACCTGTTAACAACCAGTAATTAATTGACTAGTTCATTTAACAAATGTTTATGTAGTGGCTGTTTTGAGGATAAATCTTTGAACAAGACAGAAAAGCTCCCTGTCCATGGAGTTGACATTTTGTGAAAAACATAGATAATAATAAGTAAACAAATACCTAGAATGATGCATGGTAGGCATGAATAAATGCTTTTTAATTGTTTCCAAAATAAACAAGATATGATTGATCTTGATAAATGCTTTGAAGAAAATGAAATGATACGAGGAGAGTATTCAGATGATATACAAAGGGCAGGACCCGCTGGAAATGACCTGGATGTTCAATCTGAATTGCCTGGCTTTGGACAAAATAGTTGGGACCAGCCCTACTCCCACCTCTGGGAGAAATGAAGTGTTTTTCTCCACCTGGGCCCCAGGGTCTCCATATGCTGTCAGCTGAAGTCCATGAACAATTTTAATTCCCATAACACTTCACCTCTCATATCCAGACTCTCTGGCATCCAGGAAGGGTGATGTCCTTCATTAATAATGTTGCTCTAATGCCTGACCTGTTAAAAGGAAGAGAGGAAACAGGGTTCCTCCATTATAAAATAGACTGAAACTACATACTTAGTGTTGCTCCTTGGCCTGGCTTCTCTCTCTGGGCCCTGGAAGAATCAGGTGTATCCTTGCCTTCTGTCTCGATGATGTTAACCTTAAAGGTTTTGTATTTTATTTTCAAAGTAATGTGAAATCATTGAAAAGTTGAAAGCCAGGGAATGACATGATCTCACTTAAGAAAATTATTCTGATAGCCGTGTAGGTAATGGATTGGAGAGGAATAAGAATGAATGTAGGAAGGTCAGTTCAGAAGCTCTTGAGATAGTGTGGTTTGTACAATGCTTCTGGTGGCATGAGTGGAAGAAATAGAACAACCTTAAATAGGTTTTCCAAGATTTGTCAATGAATTACATGTCAGAGGTAGGAAAATGGAAGAGTCAAAAATAACTTGGTGTGTGGTGGTGTTTTCTTGGAGACACTGGATGGTGACTTGGGAATCTAGTTAACTTCCAGGGAACTCTCAGTGGTGTACTGGTCTGGAAGGGGAATGCCCAGAGTGGCCGGTGTACCTTACTCTAGATCACCATTCAGTGGTAGTCATTAACCCATAAAAACATACATGACAACTCTCTTCGTAGTCCTGGCATCAAGGAAACTGATTACATGAATGATAATATGAATACGGATGGCAGGATTCCTTACAAGAAGTAACCTTTTCAAGAGGGGCTAATAGAGGCCCTCCCATAAAGGGATCTGGGTATAGATCATAGTATCTATTTATTCCAGTGTTCCTTTTGTCCTTATTTCATCATAGCTTTTCTAGTTCAGTTTTCACATTCATCTCTTTCCTAAGAAAATTTCAACATAACAATTGCTTGGATTTAAGAACATAGTGTTAGAAATATAGGGTTCCTAGTAAGCAAAATAGCCTTGCAAGTTCCGAATAAGATGCAATTTTGGCAAAATATGTTGAAGTACCTGAAGAAGAAAGGGGGAATGGGAATTAGCCTGACTTTTTTTTCAGCTTTTTAAAATTTATTTATTTGGGGACAGAGGAAGAGTACATGCATGCACATGAGTGGGGGAGGGGCAGAAAGCGAGGGAGAGAGAATCCCAAGCAGGTTCTAAACCTTTAGTGTAGAGCCCAATGTGGGGCCCAAACCCAGGAACTGCAAGATCATGACATGAACCAAGATAAAAAGTTGGGCGCTTAACTGACTGAGCCACCCAGGCGCCCCAGGAATTAACGTGATTAATAAGTATATTTTCCCCCCACTCTCTGTCTCTGTATTGCACCAAACTTGGTATTACTAAATGTAACATTTCGCCTATCATGCTTTAAGTTTTCTTCAGGGAAAAGAAAAATAAAGCAGTTTTTCTCTTTAGGAGTAAAGAACCAATATTACGTTGTTATGGCAACCAAAGTTGCAAAACATTTAAGAGAAGGCTGGTTCTTCAAAAGTTGCTATAACTTGGTAATCATGCATGAACAATGGCATTTGTTTGAAATGCACTCATTATTACCTGATTATAATTGTCCCCAGGATGTTCCAAAGAATTTCTGGAAGAATTACCTCCTCAAAGCCTTTTAAAAAATTAACAAGCCAACTATTTATTACTTTATTAAGAAAATTATTCCAAACATTTCACTGGGTCTAGTATATTTAAATCTATTTTCCTGTAATTTATGCATATCTAGAAACTTTTATATTGACTAAAAGTATGCATCACCTATAGCTAGGCAGAAGTCTATTAATTATTTATCAGCCATACTTACAGCTATTAATTGGGTTTTGAATGGAGGGCAATATCAATATTTCAGATGATTTTTATTCTTTACTGACTACTTGGTTATAAATACATGATTTTCATGTATAAAATGTAATGATCACGTAATATATATGAGATTGTGTGTCAATATTTGTCAACAAGTTCATTCTGTTTCCAAAAGGATTCTAGTCTTAAATTCCTTAGTTTGGTATTTCTTCAGTATGTGTGAAAATTTTATTAACTACAAAATGTAGATAATATCACTACATTACTTAGAAGTTTAACAGAAACAATTTTAGCAGCAAAACACAATGGAAATATCCCCAAGTCTAATACAGTGATTTTTCAGCTGTGTGCATGGATGTTTTGTAAGCGCAAATTTCGGGTCCATATTCCTGGACAATAGGCTTGGGATGGTTCTCTGATACCTCTATCTGTTTCATAGGTGATTCTATGTAGCATCATCACTGTTTGAGAGCCTTTGGACTGTTTTAAACAGGAAGCATCTTTTTAAGTACTGTGAACATCGCTAAGAGTTCTATAATGGGAACATGCAAGATCATTCTAAATACTATACTGAAACTTTATTTCTAAAATTGACTAATTCTTCCAAATAAGCCTGAAAAGGATGCTCCTGGACAATATTCTCTACAGAGTTTGTCAGTAATTCATAGCTGGAAGAATACTGTGGGGTCAGAGAGACAAACAGGTGGTCCTGATGCTAGGTGGGGCCTGCAGGCTTGCTGTTGAAGCTTGCACAGTGTATTTTAATTGTTTTAGTTGAACTGACCATGTGTAAACTGTATTTGAAGTTGAACCATTTAGTTTTTAGTTTCTCTTGGAGAATCAGAAGTACTCACAGCATGGGCCTGCTTTCCCACTGAGGCTGGACTGTGTTCTCCCTTCACATGCTTCTGGCTTCTCCAGGTTGCCCCCAGTCCCTGCCTCCTAACCTGTGTGTGTGTGCGTGTGTGTGTGTGTGTGTGTGTGTGTGTGTGTGTGTGTGAGAATTTGTATGTATCCCCCTTTGCCAGGGAAATCTTGGGCTTTCAGCCTCTGCGCTTCCTCTGGACCCTGCACATGAGGTAGCTGGATGTAGTCCCTCATTCCGATCTATAACCTGCCTGTCTCCCTTAGCAATGGGGTTTGCACTCTGGTGCCCACCATTGTCTTTTTCAAGTAATGAGTTCTTTTGTCACTTGGAAGATTCAGCTCAAGTATTTTCCTCTAGGAAACTTTATCAGAATTTCCAGACTAATTTAAGTGCCCCTTTTCTGGGCTCCCAGAGCATGCTGTGTATTTCTGGACCCTTAATACATTATTACATTGGAAAGATTTGTGTTTCTTGCACTAAGACCAAGGATGGAAGGTGGGCATTGCACACAATTGGGGCACCAGGGTGGCTCAGTTGGTTTAGTGTCAGATTTTGGCTCTGGTCATGACCTCAAGCTCTGTGGGTTCAAGCCCCACATAGGGTTGTGCACTAAATCTCAGAACCTACTTCAGATTCCGTGTCTCCCTCTATCTGTCCCTCCCCCCTCTTGTGTTCTTTCTTTCTCTCTCAAAAAAATAATACAACAAAAAATATCCCTCAACAGTAACAACAGCAACAAAAAATAAGCATCAGAGGAAAGCTTAGCAGTTGAAGGCAGGGTAAAAGTTGAGTCACAGGATGAGGAAAGTCTTCTAAACCTCTCCAAGAAATACATGTTGAGTTGAGTTGTTCTTGGTTAAGATCACTATGAAAAACCTGCAGCTTTATTCTCTAGGAAGAAAGACAAATCTTGTCATATGGAGCTTATTTTTTTCTTTTTCATCTTTGGGTCTTGGAATGAAATGGGAAGAAAAAGGAATGAAGCAAAACATGGGATAAACAGAAGTTTACCTGGAGCAATAAATGTCTAAATAGAGCCAATTTTTATTTTAAAGCTCTCTGTCCATGTGATAGACACTAAAACCCCTTCAGGGATAAATTGGTGTTTTGGGGCTAAGAGTCAACAATGTTAGTTGCAGTGATCTCCCTCCAGGGACTGGGAGAGTCTAGGTGCTCACAGTTTGGAATACTTTGCTATTAGATGAAATATTTTCACACCTCAGTTCATTTTACAAAGAGATACTCCAGTTATTAGCTGTTACCCTTAAATGCTGGAAAATAAGAAAGCAAGCAAAATCAAAAATTTAAATTTTAACATGTATTTTTTAAAGCATACTCCATAGAAAAAGTATAGCCAAAAGAAGAAAACACGGAAAAGTAAATGTTAATTCTCTTGTTTTTTTCATTTACATTTTGGTGTTTGTTTTTCTATATTTTAGTGACCTGGGTTTTAAAAGCATTTTTCCTTGGGGTGCCTGGGTGGCTCAGTTGGTTAAGTGGCCAACTTCAGCTCAGGTCATGATCTCACAGTTTGGGAGTTTAAGCCCTGCATTGGGCTCTATGCTGACAGCTCAGAGCCTGGAGCCTGCTTTGGATTGTGTGTGTGTGTGTGTGTGTGTGTGTGTGTGTGTGTGTGTGTGTCTGCCCCTCCCCTACTTGTGCTCTGTCTCTGTCAAAAAAAAATGAATAAATGTTAAAAAATATTAAAAAAATATTTCCCTTGCTAAAAGGTATTTTTAAATATCAACAACTTAAGATACACAGTGTTGCATTTTTTTAAATTGAAATAATTTACTTAACCAGTCCCCTACTCTTGAACTTTTGGCTGCTGTACATTTATCATGAATGTAACTAATCCCGTGATATGCATCCTTCTCTCTGTAAGATTTATGTGCAACTCTGAATATTTTGGGGGAATAATTTCAAAAGAAGACTTTTTTTCTGGGCTCAGTCCAGTGTTTTCAATTGTCCTTCAGAAAAGTATGGATGGATATACACTCCACATTTGGAATGAGAGGGCTTCTATATACATACTCAACCCAGTATCGAAGAGTGTCCTTTTCACTTGGCAGCAAACATATACCTTCTTCGTATAGAACAGACTTCTAAATTTGTGATTTTATCCCCATCTCATCCTTACAGTGTGTGTGGCTAATTTAATGTATATTTGGTTTAGACTGCTTTTTGTTTCAAGAGATGAAAAACTTAACTCAAATTGGCTTTAGCACAAGTGGCAATTCATTGATTTGCTTTGCTAAATATTCATTTAGATCTTACTCCAGGATTACTAAATACAGAGGCTCAAAATATTTTCCAAAAAAAAAAAAAATTCCCCTTTCCTATGTACTGCCTCTGTTTTGACAGTCTCAGATAAGCTCTTCCTTATATTACGAAATGGTAGCCAGTATCTCCCAAGATTGGATATTTCCAGTTTCTAATAAGGCACAAAAGAACAAGTGCTTTTGCACCAGCAAATATCCTTAAGTCATTCTCCTGGGACCAACACTGGCCATGTGGACATAAAGTATCTAGGTACTGTAGGCAATGCTGACTGGCTTGGGTCCACGATATGACTTCTCCTCTGGTCCAATAGTAGCTAATGAACTGAAGTGGGGAAGGAAGCTCATTAAGTGAAAAGGCTAATGCCAGAAGGAAGTGTTGAGGTAAATTACAAATAGTCGCTATAACATTGTCTCTCTCTGTGTGTGTTTTACTTATTTTTTTATAAAACTGGATTGATGGCTTGTCTGTGTCACTGGTTTTTCAAAGAGTATGTGCCTGGATTTACTTGAAAAACTGTTTTCTAAAAAGCAAATCTCTACCTGTACCCTAATAATCGTTTCCATCTGCTTTCTTTTAATTTCTTGGTGTCTTTCTAACTTCCTGATTTGAATACTATGAATTGGCTATTTATTTAAGTTAAGGTAAAACCAGTTGGGCAAAAGCATGAAAACTGAATAGTTTTAAAGAATGGATTCAGTAGTGCAGAAATCTGAGGATCTTATTTACGCCAATTCAACTTCTCCTTGCTGAGAAATTTCCAATTGTCACATGGCACAATGATACCAATGAACAAGGATTTCATCATATTCAAGTAGAAGGATATTAGTTTCCTGTGAAAGATGATGCGTGTAAAAAAAAAAAGTGGCATCTGAAGGGAGTCAATTTGGAACCTCTCTAAAGGTGATAGGTACAGTCGGGAATCGAGGGCCTTTTTGGCACAGCAGGAGATAGCTACAAAGTAAGACAAAGGGGTATAATAGATATATATAAAGTTTCTTCATTGCAATAAGGGCAGACCACAATGAGTCTAATGGGAATTATTTATGGAAATGTACATTAAGCTATTAATGTCCATTTTATAAACTCGAGTTCCACACTAGTATATCAGCCCTTGTGTTAGTTATGGAACTTCTTTAATTGACCGGTGCTAACTACCTTTTTGCTACTCCTTAGAAAATAATAAATTGTTTAATATTAAGATGAGCCACCCTGGGCTTGGATGAGACATAATGAAGTGAAGCAGTTCTAAATCTTTTACTCAGGCATTTAACTAACAATGATGAAGCCTTTTGTGTCTGAGACAACATATATTTTCAGGGAAATAACCACGCAAAAGCTTTATAGACCTACACTTGCTAAATACCCCTGACCCATTTCTCACTGAATATTTTTTGAGCAGTTTCTTTAAATTATGCTGTCAAACATCACTAGATCCTGTTGTATTTTTGTACCCCACAGTCTATACAACCACATTTCAGTCTCAGGAATAAAATGTTTTAGATGAGTGTTTGTTAAATTATAGTCAAGAAGCCAGCCACTGAGGGCCCAGATGGCATTGCCTGTGAGTAAATGAGGAAGATCCAAGATGAAAAACCTTTCACTTCCCAATTCAGTCTGACTAGAGCACAACCAAGGTTAATTTACAAAACAGCATGGTAGTTGACCCTGATGATGCTTCAACACATTAATCTTGGATCTTAGTGGCAGGCTGTGTGAAAGACCCTGCCTCATCCACCTCATGAAATACTGTATGTAAAAGAAACACGAAGTGAAATTCATAAATTACATTTAAATATGACTTCTCGTATAGTGCTTACAAACAGAGCCGGTAGAGCCAAATTTCTTGGGTTCAAGTTTTGTTTCTGCCTTACGTGGCTCTGTGACTTTAAATACTTCATCTCTTGATGCCTCAGTTTCCACATTTGTAAAATTAGACTAATAGAAACCTACTTCATAAGCTTATTAAAAGGATCGAATGAGTTATTATATCAAAAGCTCTTCCAACAGTGACTGCTCTAGAGAAAGAGCTACTATTTGCATTTCTGTTTTAGTGGGGCTGCCCACACATGTCCTTTGCCTTTGTCTCTTGCTTTGGGCCCCTATACGGTTGTGATGAATAATGCCTAGGTATTTGAAGCGTTGACGCTTGTGAACTTAAAGGGACATTGACATGGTGAATCAAAAAAACAAACAGGTGGTAGGGTTTCTGTGACTTGGCAGCAGGAGAGGCTCAGAGATTTGATGCCTGGTTCCCCCATAGATGAGGTCTCCACAGACGTGTCCAGCTGGAGGAGGTGACCCCCAAGAAACAGCAGGAAGAAGGAATGAGGACGCAGTAACCCATGCGGGACCAGTCTGGTAGAGCAGGTGGACCTCAGTTTCTGCTCCGTGTCGGAGCCACACACCCTCTACAGGGCTTTCAGCACAAGTACCTTGAGGGCTGTTCTCTCCTGACTTCTCCGAGGCCACATCCCAGAACTCTGCTGCCTCATCCCCTCAGTGCCAGGCCCTGACCCTGCTATCTGGCTTCAGGGTAGCAGAACTAATCAGCCTAGGCTTGCTGTTTTCCTGCCCATAATGTTTGACAACGCTGAGACTGTGTAACCCCCATAAGGCCTGCCGCATAATCAGAGACATGAAATTCTTCAGGCGAAACCCTGAGAGCAGGAGGGCTGTTAGTCTTCCAAAAACACACAGAGAACGCATTGAAGAATGCACCTGCTCTCTTTAGATATTACTTCCCTGCCAAAGCAATTGGTTTTAAAGAGCTTTTTTTAAAGTCACAGTTGCACTTAGCCTTCAGGTTAGAGACAGGCAGAGCAGAGGCCAGAGGATTAAGGTCTTAGCCTAGTGCCAGACAGGTGACAAGTCTTGTATAAATGCTAGTTGCAGTTGATTACTATGCTATTATTGTGGCTGAAGAGATAGGGTGACCATTTACAAGGACAGAGAAATTAACCAGAGGGAAAAATTGTGAGAGCTTTGGAGAAATCAAATCTTAACAATAGCATCGAAAAAAGTTAGTACTTAAAGTGAATTGGACCACTGCAGTGAAATTGGACCACTTTAGATAAAAGTAAAAATGTTCACTGCCTAGGCATTGCCTTAGACTCTGAGAAGCATCTCCACTTTCAGCCTCAATCTGCTTGCTCCTTGACTTGTGGGATTCTTCCAGATGGCAAGCAAATCATGGTTCCAGACTCACTTGGCTCAGAATCTTGGCTCATGTTTCTTATTCCATTTGGACTTGTTAACAAGGATCCAGATTGTCTAATTCATGGATAGCTTATAAAGTACAAGATACCCTAACACTAAGAATTGTCCCCACTATTGCCTCTCTCAGCCCTAAGTAGGGTCCTTAGGATTGCCACCATAAGGGTTCAGAAAAGATGGCCCCAGGAAAAGAAAGTGGCATCTCAGAAATGTCAGTGTAGGCAAACAACTGATTACTAATATCTGGACAACTTACAAGTTTGAAATTTCATGTTTGCTCAGATACTTTGTTCCAGGAACAATGGACTCAGTTTTTCTCAATGCCCAGGAAAGGAGTAATTTTATTATAGCCCCACTGTACAGTAAAACAATTGAGTTCGATCATCCCAAACCAATTTTTTGTTACCTTCAGAGAGTCCAAAGAGTAGATTTTACCTATTTCATCAAAACATGGATGTTTAAAGTGGGGGAAGCAATGAAGCAGAATGCTGCCAATCAAAAAATTTCAGTCTCTACAATGCTACACATTAGATATGAAGCCCTCAGGAGTCTGCTGTTTGCTTTTAATTGGTGTGGTCTACTTTGTTGATTCTTTACAAAATTGAGATTGGGATTATCTAATATCTGACAAATGTAACTTCTGACTATTGTTTTTATTTTTTTACTTTTATTTTTTTTTAACAGAAAGTCTGATTTATTTTTTATTTTTTAAATGTTTTTTTAATTTATTTTTTGAGACAGAGAGAGAGCATGAGCGGGGAAGGGGCAGAGAGAGAGGGAGACACAGAATCTGAAGCAGGCTCCAGGCTCCGAGCTGTCAGCACAGAGCCTGACGTGGGGCTCGAACTCAACAGACTGCAAGATCATGACCTGAGCTGAAGTTGGACACTCAACCGACTGAGCCACCCAGGCGCCCCAAGACTATTGTTTTTATTATAGTGCCCATCCCTTCCTCAAGTTTTTTTTTCATTTTATCAGTGATTTCTTTCATAGCTTTTATGGTAATTTCTGATTATTTTTTAACTATCTCTTAGGCTTTATGAAGTTGGTTAGAACGGAGACTTTGTTTTTCTTGTTCACTGCTAAATTCTCAGTTTCAAATAGAGTCAAGTACACAAGTGCCATGTTCATGTTAAATATATTAACCTGGCCTTACTCCTTCATGTTGCATTTACAGATAAGGAAATGAAATTTAGTAGAATGCATTTGATACATTGGAGATCTTTTGTTCAAGGCAAAATCCAGAAGTGAGCACCAGTCTGTTGATTCTTAGGAGTTATTTTCCCTTTTACAACAAGTTGCCTCTTTTCGTACGTTTAAAAAAAAAAAAAAAGTTCTTAGTCCCAAAGTACATAATATAATCACCTAGGGAGCTTTATAAAATCTCAAAGCCCACACACCACTCCTCACCAATTACTTAGAATCAGTATGTTTGAAGCTCTGTGGAAGGGTCCAATGAGCATTCAAGTTGAGAATCTGTGCACACAGATGTGCAAGGGCAGGCTCAGAGTTGGGATTTCATGTCGGAGCCAGTGAAGGGTTATACAAGCATTGCCCAATGTATTTAATTTAGCATGCACCTATATAAGGTTGCATTTGGAACTTTGGTTCAATTTAAGAAAAGCTCCAGCTGTCTCTTGATGACGTCTGAATCCCAACTGTTGGTTGCCTGTATTGTTTATTTCCTCCTTGGGTGATTTTTCAAGTCCCCATGTCTTGGGAAGGCTTATATGACCACTACATAGGCCAGTTTGGGGTAGAGGTAGAATGACAGCAGAATAACCAATTCCTATACTAATGAAGTTCTCTAAACAAGAGTAGGAAAGACCTGAACTCAGGTGGTAATAGTAGCAATACATTGGAGGGAGTAGGGAATATATGTGAGACATTGTGGAAATAGCTCTATGAGATTTGGCAACTGAATGAATGTGAGCGCTACGGGGGGTGGAGGCGAGGAACTTCAGAGAGCCTTGACAATTGTGCCTAGCCTGATTCCAGAAGTAATTTGTTACCCACATGTGGTAAATTAATACTTTGAGTGACAGTGTACCAATTTGCAAATTACTTCTTTCAGGGCATTAATGACTGAAGAGCATAATCACCATGGCATTATTTTTATTAGCATTAGCATTAATAAATATTTCATGAGCAACCAAAAATTACAGTGCCTATACTTTGAAGAATAGGTATTCCTCCAAAATATGAAATAGAAACCTCGGGCTCTCACCAGTGCCAAAATTCTGTAAATATTTATAAATAACAATTCATTTGAGTAGAAGGTTAATTGAGATGAGTTGCAATTATGCTTAATGTTAAGTAGTTTTGTTTATGTCATTATAAATTGGAGAGCTTGAAGAATTGAGCAGCATGAATTCCAGTAACAATTTAACTGTGACATTGGAAGAGTTTTACAAACTCTCTACATCTCAGTTGCCTTATCTGTAACCTGACAAAAATAATTTTTTGTCCACCTGACAGCAACAGTCTGAGCCAGGTTTTTCCATTTACTGGAGGTCTTAAAAAGTTTTTTTTTAAAGCTATGGAGGTTGATATAGTATGGAGAGGGCACTAAATAAGGAATCTAATGTTTTGTGATCAAGTATCTTCATTTCAAATGATGCAAGAATTAGACAAATAATCGCTTCTTTTGAGCTCTAAAATCCAAAATTCAATATCATGGAACATACTACTTAAAGGAGGATGAGTATAGCAAGATAATCAGGGAAAGCTAGCATAATGAATTTCTAGAAAGACAGGGAAGCACAGTGGTCTGGGTCTAAGAAGAAAAGAGGAGTCCTAGGATTGTTCTTGAGACTTCCTTCATCCATGATTGTATGAAAGTCTCAGAGGCAGGTGATGACAATGCAAGGTCTTTCTATAATATTTTTGAATTTTTTTCTAATAGAAGTGCTATTGTTGCCATTTTAAAATTTAGGGAGACGGGCTTCTTTTAATGGGGAAATTTAAGAGAATTTGCAAAAGAAGTCTTCTGCTCTATACAAATGCCAGGAATGCAATAAAGAAGGCACTTTATTTTGTGGCATTTTTGCAGATTCCTTTTCACCATGCTTGTGTAGGCATGTAAGTAAAATAAATTAATGATTTAGTAGGATTGAGTTGATGAAGTGCAGCAATAAAGACTGCCAGGTACAGGAATAATTCAGTCTTTTATTTTAAGCCACTTGAAAGCTATAACACCAGAGGGAGATAGTCACACCATCAGCAAGCCCATAGAAAATGCTTTCACACCATTGGGAAAGGCTCTGCCAAATTTCTCAAGAAATTATGAAGTGAACGAGACAAAATAAGCCAAGCCATCAAACATCAACAAGACAGGTGTGAGTGGCTGGTAAGCACCATTTCCCTGACACATGTCATTTAGACAAGCAGGCCAGAGGATTATATAAAATGCAAATGCGAAATGATAATATCTAGCATTGGGACCACTGCTTCAATAAGATTACTTTGAGGGGGGGGAAAGTTAAAAATAGAATTCTTAAGAGTATGGTACTGAGATCTGATATAAATGACAAAGTTGACTTAACAGGAAATGTAGAAAGTACTGAAATTAGTCATTTTTGAGGATTTATTTATTGAAGACCTATGTGCCAGACGTAAAGCTTAGGTACTTCAGAGGCGTTGGTGGAGTTTACATTCTAGAGAAAGAAAAACAGGCAGTAACCATAGTAAATTAGATAGTATGTTTGAAGGTGATATGCCCTGGATAAAAAGAAGAAAAATAGTGTAAGGGACTGAATTTTTGGGCTTCCTTGAGGAGGATATAGACAGAGTAGTCAGGGTAGGATTCATTGAAATGTAAGCAAAGACTTGAAAACTCTGAGAGCATTGGGGCGGGGAGGGTTGACAGGGAGATGTATTCCTTCGTCCAGGAAGAAAGAACAGAGCCAAAGTCCTGAGATGTGAGCATGCATGGCATATTGAGAAAAAACAAGGAGTTGAGTTGATGTGGCTCAAAAGGCAAAAACGAGTGGGGGAGCTCTAGGTAACCAAAGGAAAGCAGAGAGCAAGTGAGGTGAGCAGACTGACTGTGCGATCAGATTGGGCCTGGAGGCAATCTTGGGAAGAATGTTGGATTTTATGTGGGGTTTTAGGCAGAGGGATTACATTATTGGCACAGAGGAGGTAGGACTTCTGTGTTTAGACTCGGAGTGGGGCAAGGTAACCTGCTTGGAGGCAAGGGCGGTATAGAAAAAGGGGCAGCATAACTTTCATGAATGTGCTCCTAGCTGATTACCTATAAAGGGAAAGAGTTTTGTGGTATATTACCCGTATCTGCTTCCCCAGTCTGACTCATGGCCAAGTGCACATAAAATAGAAGTCGGAAAGAAAAGTGCCCAAACATGGAGAGTTGACTCCTTTTCTCTCTAAATATCTCCTCCCTCCATTTTCATAGTTCAAGTACTTACATTGTCTTCTGAATCTAAAGCCACATTTCTGGTTCCTTCCTCTTTCCTAGGACCTAATTCTTTGCCTCTAAATAACTGCTAGTTGCCGCTTGGTCATGTGTCCACTTCCCCCAAATCAGTGTTTCTAAAACTTAGTTTGTCACCACCCAATTTAATTTCCTTAATCATGAATCTTGAAGTCTGTTGGTCATTCTGTCTTAACACCATTCTTTCTAATTCATGGTTCCTTCTCCCATATATGTAGGCAATCTTTGAAAGGTATTAATGATTCTTTCAAAATATTTCTTGTATAAAGTGTTGCTTCTTTTTCCTACATCTGTCACCTAAAACAAACCACATCACATCTTTATATTACTGTAAATTTCCCAAGAGTTCCTTACCAGATCCTACCTAAGAATATCATAAACACTATTTGTATTGACCTGCAGAACACTTCAAATGTGTACGATGTA
Organism: Lynx rufus; assembly: GCF_022079265.1. Taxonomy (NCBI): domain Eukaryota; kingdom Metazoa; phylum Chordata; class Mammalia; order Carnivora; family Felidae; genus Lynx; species Lynx rufus. The sequence continues at coordinate 134,163,607 of NW_025814856.1, read as the reverse complement.
TAATCTAGCATCTAAAGAAGGATCAGTAAATGTACAAATATTGTTAGGAAGAACAAACGAAGTCAATAGTTTTGGCTGTATGATGATTAATATAATGGTATATCAAAAATGTAATGATTGGAAAGATAGACAAACCAGGAAAAGTTAGTTGTTACAAATGAGACTCCATGTTGGTGTAATCCAATTGGAAAAGTTGTTTTCAGTGATGACTTTCGTTGTCATTAGGATGTTGGTAGCAGGTTAAATGGATACAGTGTTTCTATAAAGCAATCAGGCAATACCTACTGATAATTTTTTTTAAGTCCCATTAGTAATATAATTAAAATTCTATTTATTTTCTTGAGAATTTCAGAAAAAAAATGTTTCTAAATAAATGTTCAAAGCATAAGTTACAAAAACAAGGCCTTTCATATCCATCCAGTTTTCTCTATCTTTACTATTTCTGTTCCCGGGGGCCATTGTCAGGACTTCACCCATGTCGTTTTCACTGGAATGTAGTCTTGTTCCCTTCTAATTCATCCTACATGCTTGCCACTAGAATGAGCTTTCTGAAGCATTGTTCTCAGTGATACTTGCTGCAATGATGGGAAAGTTCTATTCTGGACTGTCCCATATAGTAGCAGCTTAGACACATCAGATATTGTGTAGCTAGTGCAACAGAAGAAATGAATTTTTAGTTATACTTAATTAAGTTAGAGTCAAATAGCTGTATGTGGCTGGTGGCTAAAGTATTGGACATCATAGTTCCAAAATACATGTACCTTTTGATGACTCCTAATGCCAAAACGTTTTCAAATGTTAATGTGCCTGAAAAGGCAAGATCCTCTGAACAGCTTGTTAGGAAAGTAGATGGCGAGGTTTTATTTTGTTTTTGTTTGTTTGTTTGTTTGTTTGTAGAAGAAAGGGGCCACAGGCCTACTGGACTGTAGTCATTTTTCCCCAGAGACTGAAGGTGAGGGGCTAGATGAGTTTGTCTTTTTTCTTCTTCTTTAGAGATGGAGAGATCCAACAGAGGACAGTAATAGCCTTGGCCTAGGCTTGGACAAATGGTTGATACAGGGCAGACCCAACTTCCATCACCCCCAAATTCAAAGGTTTATTCACTTTATACTTTAAGCAAAGGGCTTTGAGTACTTTCCTGCTCCAAAGTTTTAAGATTTTAAAACTCAGATCTAGGAACGATGTCCCTTCCTTACCACTAATTTCAAGGGCAGAAGTCAACATTGCACATAGTAAAAACATATTATCAACTCTGTTGCATTAGAAAAATTTATTTAAGCCACATGGACAGAACAAATCTCTGTGGGTAGGTCTTGTAAATATGAATTCTCAATCTCAGGTGATTCTAATGGAAGTTCTGGGCAAAAATTTAAAGCACAGAAGTACAAATTTCTTACCATATTGTAGAAAAAATGCTCATGATCTGGTCCTTCCAACTCTCCAGTATCATCTTACATATCACTCCACATTTTCCCACTGTCCTCTACCCTATTTTGCCAAGCCATAGTGAGCTACTTGATAGATACTGAGTGTTTCCATTCACTGAGAATGTATGTGCTAGATACTTGTCACATTTTTTCATTTAATTTGTAACACAATTTAATGAGGTAGAATGTATCCTTTCCATTTCACAGAAGAAATTAAAGCTTAGGTTGAGTAATTTACCCATTACTATATAACCAGTAATGAGTATGATAGCAGGAACTGTATGCCAGAGCAATGGGTGAGATATGCAGAAGCGGTATGGATGGATCCCAAAAACTTGATCTGACTAAAAAGAAAAAATAATCCAATGTGCAATATCATTTACTAAAATTAAAAACTATATGCAAAAGCCTTGACACATTTAACAGAACATATACACACACACTACATACATACATGAGTATACATGCATGAGTGTATTAAGATGAATGAGTGGGGCAGGTGGTAGTGGGGAACATGGACAAAAGAAAATTAATGGATAGATGGGTGAATGAATGAATTAATGAACAAACGAACGAAACTGAAGAAGGGTCTTGTTGGAGCCAATTATAATATGTCAGCAGGACCTGGAGAGAGGGGAGGAGAGAATGAGAGAAAAAAACAATGTGTTCTATCAATAGGTTTCTTTTATATAGAGTGTTAGTATCAGAATGTGGATCCTGAGAAACTTAACAGAAGCCCATGGGGGGGAGGGGGGGGAAGGGGAAAAAAAGTTAGGGAGGGAGCCAGACCATAAGAGACTCTTAGAAACTGAGAATAAACTGAGGGTTGATGGGGGGTGAGAGGGAGGAGAAAGTGGGTGATGGGCATTGAGGAAGGCACCTGTTGGGATGAGCACTGGGTGTTGTATGGAAACCAATTTGACAATAAAGTTCATATTTAAAAAAAAAAGGAATACGTTAATAAGAACAATTGTTAATTGCCCTCCAGTTTTAAAATAAAAGCCTATCGCGCTGTGTGCATCACTAAGTAAAAGCACTCAGTGCCAAAAGTTGATATTTTGGCAGCATCCCCATTATTACTCACAAACGCATGTATGTTTCATTACGGAGCTGAAAGAGCAGTTAATGTTGTCATTTTATGGTTTGTTTGCTGGCTTTTTCCAGGTATCTGCATGATTATCCTTACACGTTGTTTCTCTGAGGATAAAAATTTCTAAAGAGAGTTGTTAGGTATTTAATTTGTTTGGCATATTTCTTCATGTATTAGACTCAACAGAATCATATGGATATCTACATCTATCTCCTACTATGTGCCAGAAACCATGCTAAGTTTCTTAATGAATGTAAAGTACTTCTGATGATCATGAAGCATGAAGTAGATAGCCTCCCAAAGCCTGAATTATTTTCCTTACCATCAAAGCTTATCACGTGTCCTATTAAATTTAGTTGTAATGTCTAGAACAATCAAATTTATGCTAGCACATGCAGATTGTTTTAATTATATAATCCCAGCCAGTCATTCCAGGAAATAATATCAAAGAAAGATTAAACTGCAGCCCTGAATAGCAGAATGTGATACTAGAAAGATCTTATGTGCAAGAAATTTGATCCATATTATTCTTCAATATGTTTGTCAACATTTTGCTTCCCTTTGTGTGCATGTGTGTACATCTTTCTCACCAAAATGACTGGCATAAGGAAGATATTTAAAAAGTGACAACTAGTCCAAAAAAAAAAAAAAACTCAACATTCTCTCTCTTTGTTGTTGTTGACTGACTAAATCTGGTTTTAATACTGAGTGGAATTTCCAAACATGACCCTGGGGCAAGAGAGAAAGCAAAAGTCAACACATTTCCCGAGGTATTAAAACTATCAGAAGGAAGTTCTAGTATTTCCCTTAAATACACACAATGCAAAATGAATCAAGATATGATGTCATGCTTTATTGAAGTATTTATTTTCATTACAATTCACACAGTTCTTCAAGGTCAGAATGACACTGGTCTTACTAGAAAATATAGGATTTGTGTTGCATAAGTCATTCTCTACAGTTTAGAAAACAAACCATGAATTTTCATGAATTGGGGACATAGCTCTAGGAGCTAGATGATATCAAAATTCAAAGATAAGGGACAGTGTTTCTGTTTGAAAGGCTTCATTGGAAAAAAAAAGTTTAACTTTTGTGGTTATGCTGGAAAAAAAAAATGCAAAGACCAGTACAGCCTATCCTTTTTTCTTTTAGAAGTTGTGGAGGTTCTTTTTTTCAGCAGTGTGATTCCCTGACATCCCCCGACTCTGCCATTCTCCTCAATTTCCTCTCACATCTGCCGTACAGCCCCCTCCCACACACACAGGACAGAAGTGGGACAAGAGGAGAAGAAAATGATGAGAGTAATGCCGAGGGAAGACAGCAGTGTGTTTAACATCACAAGATCAGAGGGAGCCCAGAAGCAGAACCTAGAAAAATCCTTTCACAGCATGCAATATAGAACAAAAATCCCCAGAAAACTCAAATACTACTATTATCATGTTTCAAAACAAGAAAGCTAAGAAAGGTGACAAAAGGACCCAAGAAAGGCTAGCACATACTTTTAGCCACCTGTGTGTCAGGTGGAAAGTTTTCATCAGAACCCTTTAATTCTTGCCTTTGATGTCTAAGCCCAATCAAGACAATAATGTGTCCTTGAACCAAAATGAATCCCCTATGATAGGCTGTATCACTCTGGGTGATAAACAAAGCTTTTAAACACATAAACTAGCTCTGTAGGTGGCCTTCACTCACTCCAAGAAAGCTTTTGATTAAAATCAAAATGTATGTAGGAGCAAAGTTGAACGAAAGCACACAAAAAGTTTTATTCCATTTGGAAGAAACAAACATGAAAATGAGGCCTCTTCAATACTCTGCAAGGGTAGACAAGCTTATGAAAACAGTCCGGTAAAAGGAGAAACAACAACTTTGCTTCCACGGCCTCAAGATTTTTAGCTGGGGAGCATAACCACAGAGGGTTGACCTACCCCTAAGTAATTCTCTTCCAAGGTGTTGCCTAATTTGCTCAACCACAAATATGAACATCTGCTCAATGGGCTTAGGTAAGAAAATGGAAGAGCAAACTGAAGGAAGCTTGTGACCTCTGACTTAATGGCGGTCCATTTGGAGGCAGCCTTCACAGGCGAAGAGATGGACACTGTGCAAACAAGTGAAAGAGATTTAAAAAAAAGCAAGAGTGAAATGGAAGAACAATGGGAAATAAAAAGGAGAGACTGAGGTTAGATATTCAGCATTAAGAGAAGATCTAATGGATAAGAATTTCTCCTGGCTTATATCTATAGAAAGCTACAATAAAAATTGGAATCTCTGCTGCCTAGTAATAATGGAAATACGGAAGCATGAGTTAGTGGGTAAGTAACAAGAAAAAGCTATTGTAATTGTTAGAAATATACACCTAACAGTATTCTGTTGGCTATGGAGTGTAACCTAAAACTTCTGGAGACACATCTCACAAGGTGATTCTACAGCTGTGATCACTAGAAGTAGCAATGCTTTTCAGGTTTTGGAGAAGATCAGAGAAATTCAGAATTGAGGGTATTGTTGGTAAACTTACCCTTTAATTTCTCAGAGAGTGCCAGCTTAGACATGTCAGTGAACACTGCCAAAGCATTTACATTAAGTTCTCCAAATGCACAGTTTTTCAAACACTCATACATTCTCATGGAAAAGAGAAGGAGAAGTTGGTTAAGCTTGGTTGAATTTAGTTAGCTGTCCTTTTTCTAGGAGAAATAAAAGGAATGGAAACTGTACACAAACCAACATTTCTAAGCCACTACACAGAAATTCTGGCAGATTGGAGGGGTTGAGGAGCAAAGATGTGACGATCTGACTCCATTGCAGGGAAGACATAAAGTAGGAGGTTTTACTTTTTTTTGCGTTTTTAACTTTTAAATTTTAAACTGTTAAAAATTATGGAAATGTTGTGATGCTAACGTGTCAATAAGAAGTTAAAATTTAAAAATGAATTCAAAATGTTCTTTGTTATGTATCATCTTGTACTGAAATAAAAGTGACTGGAATGAAAACATAATCAGCTGAACTTACATTCTTGTACAATTCAAAGTACTGGGCCAATCCTTCAGATCATGTGCAGATAGTAACTGTTCTGCATTTGTGTTCATAAGGAGGGACTGGGCGAGCCAAGAAAACTTTAAATCAATATTTATTACCCAAAAATATTTAAACCAATGTCTCATTTTTTTTGTCAAATATATTTTTCAAATTAGAACTGCTAATAATCAAAGACAGTTGTAAATTCACTATCAACTAAAACTCTGTTGTGGACAGTTATATATTTAATTCTTGAAAAAGTGCTTCATGCTTGAAGGAAACATCAAAACCTCTGTATTGATTCCCATAAGGAGACCAGGTACTAACGCATTCATGCAATCAACTGTTTCATTCAAATTTTAAAGATTCAGGATGATTTTTGGGTTTTGCATAATAAAGAATGTCAATATAAATGAATTATTGGTTTAAAATGATTTTAAAATATCTGGCCTTAGGGGTTCCTGGGTGACTCTGTTAAACATCTGATTCTTGGTTTCAGCTCAGGTCATGATCTCAGGGTTCATGGTTCAAGCCCCCCTGACAGCAAGGAGACTGCTTGGGATATTCTCATTCTCTCTCTCTCTCTCTCTCTCTCTCTCTCCCTTTCTCATACTCTCTCTCTCTCTCTCTCTCAAATAAATATATAAACTCTAAAAGAAAAAAAAAGTAAAATATCGGGCCTTTAAACATCGTTAGCACTTTTTCCTCCCTGGTGTAAAAAGTGGAGATTTGGGAAATACCGATTATTAAAAAAGAGAACTATTAAAATGTTCCTAATATCACTAATTAGGGACAACCACTGTTAAGCATTAGTATATCTTCCTGAGGGAGGGAAGAAAGAAGTGAGAAACAGAATATTTTATAATATTATATTATAATATTTTATTTTATTAATTTAGTAATATTATATAATAATACATAATATAATATTGCCTGAAAAAAAAGAAAAAGAAAAAAAATGCTCTTATATAAAAGATACCAGTACTTGGCTTATAAGTATTGCTTGTAACAATTTTCCCAATTAGCCATTTTGCCTAATAGGTTTTTGTGTTTCTGAGTAGTAGTCATTCAATTTTTTGTGAATTCACATCAGTTGCCCTTCTACTGATTTCTTCCATTGCTTTTATTTTTATTTTTTATATATATATATGAAATTTATTGACAAATTGGTTTCCATACAACACCCAGTGCTCATCCCAAAAGGTGCCCGCCTCAATACCCATCACCCACCCTCCCACCCCCCATCAACCCTCAGTTTGTGCTCGGTTTTTAAAGAGTCTCTTATGCTTTGGCTCTCTCCCACTCTAACCTCTTTTTTTTTTCCTTCCCCTCCCCCATGGGTTTCTGTTAAGTTTCTCAGGATCCACATAAGAGTGAAACCATATGGTATCTGTCTTTCTCTGTATGGCTTTTAAATGAAAAATCACTAAAGATTTATATAAAAGATATGATCTAATCTGAACTGTTTTTTTTGTTGTTGTTGTTGTTGGTTTGTAATTTTCAAGATAATGCCTGCCAGGGACCCAAGTCTGAATAACTACTTTGTCTATTAGTAATTCCTTCATGTGAAAAAAAGAAAGAAAGAAAAAATGTACCAGGAAACTGAGTGGCTTGTTCAGCTCACAACTCAATCATACACATGTTTTTCCTCAAAACTATCATTGCTACATGCAGAAGTTTGTCCAATTTTGTCAAATAGTTTGTTTTAAAAGCTTGTGCCTAAGGGTTGAGATTCAATATTAATAATTATTGCTGCTTCATGAAAGATATCTTCAAGTGAAAGGGGCACCTTCTTCTAAATTTACGTGGCGGTTCATTCCGGAAAAGTGTACTGCAAGCAGCATCTTTCATTAAGAGCATCAGCCTCCCAACTGTCGTCTTGAATCTACTCTATTCTCAAAATAGTAATCAAATGACCCTTTAAAAATGTCAAATTGTTCTTCCAAAGCACAGAATATAGGATGGAAAAAAGGGTAACTTTAAGTGGGGAAATGTGGCAAACTCTACCTTCACCAAATGATGGTTAATATCATGTGGATATCCTAAGCCCTCCGCTATGACATGACCAGATAGCTACTTCATCCCTGTGGTTCTTGCCCCAAACCCAAAACTTCAATCTAACCTTGAGCTACACATCAGACACACCCAGAGTGAGGGACATGGTACAGGATAACTTGGCCACTACTCCTTAAAATTGCCAAGGTGTGTAAGACAAGGAAAGATGGAGAAACAGTCATAGACCAGAGGAGACTGTGAAGCCATGACAATGTAAAGTAGCTCAAATCATGGCCTAGGTCATGGAACAGATGAAGGGCATTGATGGAGAAACTGATGAAATCCAAATAAGTCTGGAAGGTGGTTAATAGTAATGCACCAATGCTGGTTATTTACTTTTGACAAAGATGTCATGGAAGGTGTTTACAATGGGGAAACTGAGTGACACACATATGGGAACTCTTATTGCTGTCTCTGCAATTTCTCAGTAAATCCAAGACTATTCCAAAATTAAAAAAAAAAAAATTGAGACAGATCATTTTACTCCTTTTCTCAAAATTCTCCATTTGCTACTCATCTCACTCAAAGTTAAAGTGTTTTAACAGTCCTTGTGTAATCTGGCCACCCATAAACTTTTTAATATCTTTCCCTAAGTAGTCTTTCCACACCTCACTTTGTTCCAGTCATGCAGGACTCTGTGCTATTCCTCTAACACATTAAGCATGCATCTGCCTCAGGGCCTTTGCGCCTGCTTTCTCTTCTGCCAGATAGCAGCATGATTTATTCCTAGACTGCCTTCAGATCGCTGAACACATTTCTCCCTTGTAAAGAGGTCTTCTTTGAATGTTTTCTATAAAATAATCATCATCTGTCCCACTCTGGCACTCCTTATTCCATTTACTCTGCTTTATTTTTCTCCATCTGATATAACATCACCAGTTGACATATTTACTTGTCCATTTGTTTATTATTTCTTCTCCTGGAACACAATCTTTTTGAAAGTAGGGACTTAATTTTGTTAACCGCTTTCCTTTAGCATTTAGAACAGAACCTAGTGTATAGTCAGGTCTCAATACTTTTTGAATAAGTCCACAATAAGCTTTTCATGGGTTCACTTGAAAACCAGAAATGTAAGTAAGAAATACTGTTTTGCTATAAAGCTGACAACCATTATTTCTTGGGAAAACCAGTAATTTATTCTGACATTATCCCCTTGATTAATTGTGTGTGTTAAAATATTTCAATGACATCAACTACCAGATTTTAAAAAGTGTCTTTGCTTAGCAAAACAAAATAATCAAAATCTTATGTTCTCAAAACCGGTTAGGGAAATTTTGTTGGTGTAAGAAATCTCAAAGTTTGATTTTAAACTTCTATATACTACAAGGTTCTAGAGAAAATATGCTAGATATCAGTGTAGAAGTTCATTTCAAGAGACAGATTCATTCATGTAAATATTACTGATGTGAAATAGCAACACAAGTTCTATATTCTTAGAAATCCCTAGATATTCTTAGAAATCCCCAGATATTCTTAGAATATCCCCAGAATCAGGTGAGGAAAAAAAATTCTCAATAAATCTTCTCAAAGATCACTATTTATTATCTATCTGTAGAACAACAACAACAAAAACCAGGCTAGGAATAGATTCTAGGTCTGTTTGCAAAGATAAAGTTTCAGTCAAAGGAGGTATTTTTTAAGTTTATCTAATTTTTACCCATATGAATATGTAGGTCTGCTGTTTTTATATATATTCCTTAGTTTAATTCACACTGGCACTAGATAAGTGACAATCTAAGTAAAAAGTACACAATATTAGAGGAAAAGCCCTTCAAGGTCTGATTGCATTGTCCTTCACTAATTGTGTCTAACAATTTATTCAAAATTTGAAACGTTTTTCTTTTTTGAAAAAAGGCTTTCCACCATTTATAAATAATAATAGAAAATTAAAGGCTGTGTTACTGTATTTTGAGTTACCATATTTCTTAAAAGACAAATTACTTTATCCATTTTTCGGAATTCTGAGTGATGAAAAGCTCTCACTGGATTCTGAGCTTTATTGAAGTACTATTTTTTTATTGTTTATATTTGGGAACCACAGATGGTTATGATTGAACTGAAGAAAAAGACTGTGTTCAATTTTAATATTTATAGAACTCATCTATTTCAAAAACTAAGCATACTGGTTTCCCATCCCACCTGCCTCCACTGTCCCGCCTCCCAAAAAGTTGGGTCTAGAGTCTGGGCTAATTGGGACTTGATAGACCTGACGGTAATATTTTACATATGGCAAGAAAATACGTTTATAAGGTCATCAAATTATTAGGGCATGGAAGAAAGTTCTGAAGTTGGAAATGATTTCCATAGTTGCTCTTCTAATAGAAGAATTCCACTGATTTAAACCCAGCTCAAAACTAATCTTAAACATTAGGTGTCAATTTACAACCTTGTGAAAGAATTACATCATACGCATTGCCACAATTTTGTGTAAATTAGCCATTTTCGTTTCTAACTAGGAGTTTGTCCCTTTTGACCACGCTCACCTGTTTTGCCTACCCCCAGCCCTTTGCCTCAGGCCACCACAATCTGCTCTCTGTATCTTTGAGTTCTGGTTTGCTTTTTGGGTTTTGAGATTTTGTGTTTTTCAATTTCACATGTAAGTGAGATCATACGGTATTTGTCTTTCTCTGTGGCTTATTTCACTTAGCATAATGCCCTCAAGGTCCATCTGTGTTGTTACAAATGGCAGAATTTCCTTCTTTTTTATGGCTAATTAATATTGCTGTGTACGTGTGTGTCCCACATTTTTTTGTCCATTCTTTTATCAGTGAATACTTTGGTTGTCTCCATGTCTTAGCTAATGTAAATAATGCTGAAATGAACATGGATGTGTAGATATCTTTTTGAGTCGGTGTTCCCATTTCTTTCAGGTAGATAAATACTCAGAAGTGGAATTGCAGGATCATATGGGGGTCTTATTATTAATTTTTTGAGGAACCTCCATACTGCTTTTCATAGTGGCTGCACCAATTTACATTCCCACTAACAGTGCACAAGCGCTCCGTTTTCTCCACATTCTTGCTAATACTTGTTATTTTTTGTCTTTTCATGCTAGCCATTTTGACTGGTGTGGGCTGATATCTCATTGTGGTTCTGACTTTCATTTCTCTGATAAATAGTGACATTGTGCATCTTTTTATGGACCTGTGGCCATCTGTAGGTCTTCTTTGGAAAAATGTGTATTCAAATTCTCTGCCCATTTTTTAATCAGATTGCTTGTTTTTATGCTATTTGAGTTGTATAAATGAGCTTATGTTATATTTGCCGCCAGTGGAGGTCGCAATTTAAGTTCATCTTTTGAGGTCGTCCTTTGAAACACATAGCAGTGTGGAAAACAAAATACATATTTTTTTTAGAAAAAGAAGCAATATATATCTAAATTGTGTGTGTGTGTGTGTTTACATATATTAGCCCAAAACAAGCTTAATGCCTCTGTGGAGTATATTTCTGCAGCAGGTGCACAAAGTGGTAAGTGTGTGAAGCTACAAGTGTGAGCTCTCTGGGCTTTAGACCCCGATTAGGTCAAGGTAGCAAGAAGTTCATTTACTGTGATGTAATGAATATTACATCAGCCTCAATTCTTAACACAAAGTTCTCAGATATTCTTTTCTGACTCCTTGCCCCATGTTTCCACTGCCCTCAAAGGAGGATAAAAATAGTTGCTTTGGATCCCTGAGGACAGTGGCCAAGGACAGCATATACCTTGAGAGACAGGATGGAGGAGACTCAGATTTGAAGCCTAGCCTGAACCCAATCCAGATACTGGCTCAATGAACCGATTTGAAATGTCCCTAGTCCAGAGCCACTAGTCATCAGCCTAAGACCTGATTCTGACAAGATGGCTCTATGAGGCCAGATGGAACAACTCAAGAATTCCAAGACAGTAGAAAGGGAAACCTAGAATTGAGAGAGGAAAAACAAATAACAATGCATTCAAGAGGAAGTGGCAGAATAAGCATTCAAAACATATGAGAAAAACTACCATTATGGGAGATAACCAACAAAATCCTACTTCAGAAAATGAATTCACATAAAATAAAATAAAATAAAAATAAATGAACAGTTTGTCACTGACTTTAAAAGTTCGGTTCATTCATGGGGCGCCTGGGTGGCGCAGTCGGTTAAGCGTCCGACTTCAGCCAGGTCACGATCTCACGGTCCGTGGGTTCGAGGCCCGCGTCGGGCTCTGGGCTGATGGCTCAGAGCCTGGAGCCTGTTTCCGATTCTGTGTCTCCCTCTCTCTCTGCCCCTCCCCCGTTCATGCTCTGTCTTGCTCTGTCCCAAAAATAAATAAAAAACGTTGAAAAAAAAATTAAAAAAAAAAAAAAAGTTCGGTTCATTCAGGGGCACCTGGGTGGCTCAGTCAGTTGAGTGTCTGACTCTGATATTGGTTCAGGTCATGATCCCAGGGTTGTAGGATTGAGCCCCGCATCAGACTTTGCCCTGAGCATGGAGCCTGTTTGAGTTTTTTCTCTCTCTTTCTCTACCCCCTTCCCCCCTCCCCTCCCCTACTCATGCTCTGTCTCAAAAAAAAAAAAAAAAAAAAAAAAAAAAAAAAAAAAAAAAAAGGAAAATAAATAAAAGTTAATTTCATTCAGCAAATGACCCTGGGAAAATAATTGAGAAAGCAGAACTTGTTCTACATTAACTGTTAATGACCATTAATAGGAGAATGGTTAAATAATGTTAATACTATGAAATTGTATACACTTGTTTGTTGGGAGACAATCCTCCATGGCACCTCTTACATTTCTGCATGTCTTACAAGAATGTATACTGAATAGCCTTGGAAGATAGAGATATTATCTCCCTCTGGAGTATAGGCTATGTTTGTTTACTCTCCAGTATAATAAATACAGTGTCTTCCTCTAGCATCAACATAAAGCTGTTCTTCCGACTGCCAATTAATGAAGATTTGGCATTCTCTAAGTTTGGGTCATTCGACCGCATATACAGACATTGCCTATCCTTCTTCGTGTTACCCTATGGGAATTGGAGCTTAGGGGATTGGTATAAATGCTGATACTCCTGATATTGCTATTGCTGTTGGGAGAAAAGTTCTTTATCTCTGACCCAAGAGTCTCATGTCATCTGCCAGCATCCATGAAACTGTGGCAAGCTAGCTTTCAACCCGCAAACAGTAAAATCTCAGACCCTTCACAGCTGTTAAGATTGTTAAAAAATTGAAGTATATGGAAAGATAGCCAAGACATACTGTTAGGGGGGAAAAATCAATAATGTATTATATACACATATATGGCACACACATATTTGAATCCAACACACACCAATAAATAAAGAAAGTTCTGGAAGGATATATACCAAATGATAAAAAAAATGATAACTTCTCTATTGGAAGAGAAGACTGATTGGGTACTTGAGTTAGAAGTGGGTGGCACAATGAATATGGTACTGAGGAGAAGTGTTCAGGCAGTTGCCTCGTGATCCATTCAGTCTCCCTGGGGGTGGGTAGCACCCCTGGGGAAAAAGTAAGGAAAAGTGAACTATTCTTATCTCCCCATCAATTGGACTCTCTCTCTCTCTTCTCTTTCTTTCTTTCTTTCTCTCTCTCTCTCTCTCTCTCTCTCTCTCAGAGAGAGAGAGACACTAATATTTGGTAGGAGAAAGAGAACTTTCCATAGAATTCTTATAGTAGGAAGCCCCTGACTAAAGGTTTACTGTAGTAAATAAACTCAGAATCTATGGTTTATAAGGCATGACTCCTTAGAGAATGTCTCATAAATTATAGAACTCCTTTGGGTATAAAATGCAGATGTTTCATAACTTTAATGTTCTTGTCAGGTAACCCTGCAAAACCTTATTTGGAGATTCCATATATTATTCTGGGCCAGGAAAAGCATGTCTAATGTGGGAGGAAGGACCTGGAAAGCTGTGTGGAATTTCCAGGGCTCTCTATTTGGTCTATGTTTCTTGATTGAGGATATCCTTAAATGATTTGTAAAGCTCACTACTGGGTGAGATACCTGATTTGTACGAGTCTGCTCTGACAATCCAGTACTTTACTCCTCAAGGTACCTTCTCTACCCAACAATTGTATTTTGATTATTCTTGAAATTCATAAAAAACTCCATGAACTCTTTTCAACCTCCTTTTCTATACTTGCCTAATGAAAACTATTATTTACTTCTTTTTGTCTTTTTTTTCCCCTCAGGTTCTATTATACAGTTTCTTCTGGCATTTTCCCACTTTTCTGACAACTCGTTTAATGAGAATTTACTTAATTCTAATACTTGGCGCATGTTTTCCATTTCATACTTAAAATACCCCTGAGATCTAAGTGTTACTATCGCTGTTTTACAGAAGAGCATCATGAGGCTCGAAGAATGCAATAATCTGCTCAAATTCAAATACAGCCTTGATCAAACTCAGGGTTTTCTGATTCTAAAGCCTGGGCATGAACACTTCTCTTCCCATCTTCTCCTCTCTGACTCTCAAATGTTGTTTTTCTGGTTTCTTTTCTTGTACTTGCATTCTTGCTCCAACTTTGTGTTTCTTAAATTTTTGTGGATCAAGAATCACTTTGAGAATGTGGTAAATCTCTGGACTTCCTTCTCAGAAAAGTGCATACGGCAATAAATACAAACATATTTCCTGATTTCTGTGGGTTTACCCTATAGTCTGACCATGTCAAGAGATGCCAGTCTACATGTTTACTCTAGTGATCTCCTCAGGTTAAGTAGCTTCAACTAGTATCTATTTGTGGTTACCATTATTTATTTTAATTGTATTTAAATCCAAGTTAGCCAATATATAGTTTAACAATGGTTTAAGGAGTAGAATTTAGTGATTCATCACTTAATAATATAACACCCAGTGCTTATCCCAATGAATGCCCTCCTTAATGCCCATCACCCATTTAGCCCCTCCCCCCACCCAACACCCCTCCAGCAGTGCTGTTTGTTCTCTGTGTTTAAGAGTCTCTTATGGTTTGTCTCCTTCTCTGTTTTTATCTTATTTGTCCTTTCCTTCCCCTATGTTCATCTGTTTGTTTCTTAAATCCCACATAGGAGTGAGATTGTATATTTATCTTTCCCTGACTGACTTATTTTGCTTAGCATAATACACTCTAGTTCCATCCACATTGTTACAAATGGTAAGATTTCATTCCTTTAAAATTTTTTTTAAATGTTTATATTTGAGAGAGACAGAGAGCATGTGAGCAAGGGAGGGACAGAGAGAGATAAGGAGACACAGAATCCGAAGCAGGCTCCAGGCTCTGAGCTGCCAGTATAGAGCCCAATGCGGGGCTTGAACTCATGAACTGTGAGATCATGACTTGAGCTGAAGTTGGACACTTAATCAACTGAGCCTCCCAGACACCCCAAGATTTCATTCTTTTTGATCACTGAGTAATATTCCTGTGTGTGTGTGCGCGCGTGCGTGTGTGCGCACGCGTGTGTGAGTACCTCTGTTTTCAGATGTGAATCGGGCAGGTGATTCCTTGTGGACTTCTACCCACATGCTAACCAAATCTGGCATCAGGTTGCCCCTTACTCGCTTTCTGTACCAGGCTTTCTAGTTCAGACCTCGTGGAAGCTAGACTGGCCAGAGAAAGTACAACCTGGAAGTATGAGGTGTGGATACTCTCAGGGACAATGGAGACCGATGGAGTAGGAGCTTATAGATTAATGTCACTGCCTCTTCTCCTTTAGGTACACATTTCTGAAAAGTATTCTGTGCCCTTCTCAGCTGGTACTGGCAGAAATGAGCCCCATTGCCCAAATGACAACCTCAGTAACACCTTTAAATTGACTTTTCCTCTTCACTTGCCTCCCTGTCCCTGATCCCTCAATCCTGCTCTTGGAATCACCTCCCAGATAAACTAAATATACCTTCTTGCTTCAGACTCTGCCCTCAAGGCAATCCTATACAAACTAAAAAACTCTGAAATTTACTTTTCTTCTCTGGACCTCTTCTTGGAGGTCCAAGAAAGACATAAGCCGCAGCCTTGGTAGCCTTAGGTAGGGCCACTCGTGGACCTCACTATAACAACCACCTCATATCTGGTTTCACTTTCTCCCTTGAGTCTTCCTCCTTTCCAGTGTCTTCCATTTTTTTGCATGAATGATCTGTCTAAACACAAATCTGAAACTATCTTCCTGCTTTAAGTTGTAGCACATAGAAAAAAATTTTTGAATCACGTGACATGGCATAAAAGCTCATCTTGACCACAACTTCTATTCTGTCTCATCTTTCTACTCTGTCCGTCCTGCTGAGGTGGTTTCTTAGCCACACCGAACATTCTCTGGTGTTAGGATATGCCACGCTCTTCACGCTCCATGTATTTGTGGATGCCGCACCTTGTGCTTGACTGTCCATCCTCCTCTCCTTGTCTGCTTGGGAAACTCGAAATCATCCTTCAAGAACTGGCTCAAAAGAATACTTCATCATAATTCTTGTTCCTGCCAAGCCTTAGTCTTGTGCAATCCCATCGAACTTTCACGTTTCTCTCTGACTTCTGACCATGCACTTTCATAATTTGTTCACGTCTTTATTTCCCTCAGTCTGCTATGTGCTCCAGAAATGCGGGAGCCAACTCTGATTTATCTTGTCTTCCTAGTGCTTAGAAAAAGTGGCCACTTCACATGGGCCAAACTTGACTGAATGGTACTGAGAACGTCAAGAGAGAATTCTATGTTGAAGAAAAGCACAGGGAAAAGGGGATGGTGGACTTAGGAGGGGATGTTTATCAACAGGCAACTGGGAGAAAGAAAGTGAAGAGTGATGACTGAAAGTGGAGTTGGAATGTTACAGGAAAGCCAGCATCATGAGAAGAAAAAAATGTGTGCGGGTAGAATGCAAAGAGGACAAAGACACAAGTGACACAGACCGATGTTCAGGTTCAGGGGCGTTAACTCTAGTTTAAAAAATAGATATATCCCACAGGTTTTTAGTGCTCAGTTTCCTAAGTGCTGTTATTTCTATAAACTGCTATACTCTCAGGATTAATTTAACATTACGAATTATTCCTTAAAAATGAATATGTACATATACACGCACCACAATGTACAAGATAATGTTAAGTGATTTAAGTGATAATTTCTATTTTGAAACTATTCTACAAATTGGAATTTGCCTTTTGAGAATCTTGATGCTCCAGGCTTCTATCTCAGAAAGAATGTGGAGCATCAGTTTCTGAATATTTCCTATTTTTACCTGATCTAAAAGCCAGAGAGGGAGCCCCGGGAGCAGTGGTATCTGGCTGCCAAACACTTAGAAACTCTCAAAAATAAAAAGCTTGACATGCTTCACCATGCAAGTAACTTCAGAGGAAATAGATTTGATTTATAGTGTTAATTCTCCTTACTAGACCGTAGCAGGCAAGTAGAAAAGATGAGAAAGCTTATTTTTTTTAATTTTAATATAGAGGATATATTGGAGAGATACCAGACCTGTAATCATGTCCAAAGTTTCTGAATTCATATGAAAAAAGGATTTCCCACAGTTTCAATAAAGGGAATGTTTCCTTATGAGTGCAGTGTTGTTTTTCACTTTTCTGTAGTGATAGGATATTCTGTTGTGCCACAATTTGATAGTCTATGAATGCTTTTTTTTTTTTTTGATATACTGCCAATAGTGTCTTGATTTTTTTTTTTTAGTAGGGTACACTTGTATATATCTGTTCTCTATTATGTTTTTGTTTTTCTGGGTTATTTCACCATGGGTTTCTCCTCTCTTCCAGTATCTATATCATAGCTCGATTTTCCTACAGAAATATCCGTAAACCTTCTTCAAATCAGTAGTTCTGGACATTCTTCCAGGATATATAAGTGGTTACATCAAACAAGGATACGCACACACTAAAAAGTTCATTCTTTTCTGGGATCTTTTTATGCTTAGATCTTATCTTTTTAAGTTTGGCTTACCTGAATGCGATAGAAATTTGTATTTCTAGCTGAACTGAAAGCAATTAGAAGGTACAAAAAACTGGAAAATGATATAAATACAATTTCTAGGCTAAGTAAATACCATAGATGTATTGCAACTATAAACTTAGAGATTGTAAGATTTTATTCTCCCTTGATGAAGTTCAATATAAGTTATTAATACTACTTCTGTCCGATTTTGCATATATACACACATGCACGCGCACACACTCGTTTCTTCCAATAGCTTATAGGAGTTCCTAGACCATAAACTATCCCTGCGAATTGATTCCACACTCCCTCAAATATGACTTTTCATAAGCCAAGTCCTTTAAAAATACAACATTTCATATATTTCTCAGACTACATGTCAAATCAGTATCATGCAAACATAATACTTTTACTACTTTCTTAGAGCATGGTGTTGAGAGGAAAAAATTTAATATATCTGTGCTACATCTACATTAATGCAATAGTGCAATATTGAAACTGCTTTTATCTGCCACATTTCTCAAATGAAAGCGGCAGCTAAATTTTATGGTAGTTAAACTGTGAACCTTGCACACAATCTTGCCTATACGGATGTGGCCCATGGTATTATTAAGGCAGTAGTCTTTATTGTGCATCTTAGACTTTCAAAGTTGCTATGGATATAAGAAGTCTATCATGTGGCCATGTCTACACCGTAAAATTTTCCCAAAGTGCGCAGCAAATTCTTGGTAGAGTTCATAAGCCTTTCAAGAAATTAGAGTAAAATTTCACCTGGCATTTGTGAAGCAGGCTGTAGAGGAGAGTGTGGTCTACCTTGGCTCCCAAAGACACTAGATGTGAACTTACCAATAGTTCTTGTATAGCTTTAGAATAATGACCAATTGTTGGCATCTCCTGCTGTCTTCCTATCCCGTACTTTACACACAAGGGAAGTGCAGACTCCACTATTCAAATGAATGATGGCTAATATTAGGTATTTGGAGGCAAATGTGGTTTCTATTAGAGTTTTTAGTCCAATCGTTCACAGAAGTTTGCCATTAAGAAGGAAAAGGGCTACAGATAAACAACTTGCCATGTGAGTGTGCTTAAATGGCTTAGAGAGGGATTCTGTTTTAAATATCCTTATATTTTTTTCTAAAATAAGTATGCTGGAATCCTTGCTGTGATGCTGATAAACTCCTTGTATCACTCACAGTCAACAATACCTTTTCTTGAGCTGTTCCGACTGAGTGAGTGGCATTTACTATTGGCAAATCCCCCATGGAGTAACCTGAGCTCACACGTGCCTAGCCACAGCACCAGTAATGACAGGATTCTGAGGGGATTTGAAACCCTACCTCGATAAATTTATTGCTGTTTTTCAACATATATTCAAAGCAATACTTTGGCATTGTAATGTGATTCTTGACAGGGCTAAGGTAAATTCATCTTGCTAAACTGAAATGTTTCTGGCAGATGTCTACACTGGAACAATCAAATTGTGTGTACTGTAATCTATGACAACCACAGGGCTACTTTAGTTGTGAAACTTACAAGTGGAATACTTTATTAAGGCAAACTTGGGGTGTCATTATGCAATGTATTATCCCTCCATATTTTTTTTCATGTAGAAAACCTTTTTGAAGACAGTCTTCCAACTTCCAAATAATGGAAATAATTGAGCGCATATAGAAAAAGTAGAACTTTCTCATCACAAAGATGTGCATCTATACGTATTGTGATGCTTTGATAGGATCATACGTGTTGAAAGTCATACTTTCTGAAATTTAAGAAAGCATAAAAGTAAAGTGTTTTCCCTTATTACATATTAACTTTTCTCTCCATGGAAATAGTCATTTGTCCCGGGCACATGCTCTTCTTTAAAGAAGAAATGATTATGATGTCACTATTATGTATTGAGATACTTTAAAAATAGGTAAGTTTCGGGATAGACTCTGCCTAATTATATGTACCCCATATATACTTCATTATAATTTATCATATTTTAGATCAGAGAACCTTAAAGTTTTGTTTCAAGGAAAATGTAATTCAAAAGAAAGACAACTTTTTTGACTCTCATAATACACGAGAAGCCTCAGCACATGACATTTTTTATTCTATGACATGATCTCTGAAAACAGGAACACCCAAGGAATTGTGACATACAATATTTTAAGAATCTGGCAACTGTAAGTTTTTGTATTTTGGTGTGGATTCCCACTGCCTTGTCCTCCGTACTGTCAACAATTATTAAATATTTTAATGAACAGATAAAATCCCTCAGTTCATATTTTATGATCTAGTTGCCAGATGCAAATCAAACTACTTCCCGGGAAGCTGCATTGTGATTCCCTTCAAGTACCAGCCTCCATCACTGGGGACAAAAAGAGCCCAAGGGACTCCCTTTTGCCCTGGTGCCTCCCTCCTCCCTTATTATTCTTAGGAAGCACCTATATTTTAAAGACCCCTTGAAATTTAATTAGTATTTGCAATGTGAATTTAAATATTTACCTTTAAACGTAATTATTTTTTAAGAAAACAGTCTAATTCTATGATCCTTTTGCAAATTTTGTGTGTGCGAGTAAAGAATAAAATAGTAAAAGCAGGTTTGGGTCATTTTTTTTCTTTCTGAACTAAGGAAACATAATATGTGATGCACAGAACTTAAGACAAATTAGGCAATCTCTCGGGGCCAGTAAACACCCTCCCAGACTAACACAAAACTTGGAACGTGTCCAATTGAAAATTTGAATCAGGTTGTGCAAAAAGACAAAGGCTGGCAACACTATAACTTTGGAAGATTTACTCCCTAATTTTCGAACTGCTGGAGGCGCACCAAAGAGATTTGGGTCATACATTACCTAAGACTTATGATGGGAAGTAGACTTACTCATTAAGCCAATTAAAGAATGACTCATTTAGCCAACAGTTAGTGATCAGTAACTGGTTAGCAATCTGTTTAGCTAAAAATGATCAAACAATAGTGTGTATAGTCCAGTGGAAATTGTCCTCTCTCAGTTATTATGCTTATAATTGTCATTCAGCGTGTTGTAGCAACACACATCTGATTCTGTGCAGTTATTCATGCCACATATGTGGCATGTATATATATATACACACACACACATCTACACATATACATACATACTCATGAATTCACATATTAATTTAACAAATATACACAGGAACACGTCCTACGTGTCAGGAACTCTGGAGATCCTTTGTCCGTGTCTCCTTACTCCTGTTTTCCTTGTATTTCCTCCCCCACAACCCCTAGCTACACACATTAACATCCATCTCCAGCATCTTCGGGAACTGGAAGATTTTACTCTGGTATTTTTCTCACTAGTTCACCACCAGAACACCATATATACCACCATTCCCACCATGTAAACCCTAAATGGAATTCTGAAGAAGTTTCCGAATATTGGTGACACTGTTTACAAGCATTTTCAGATCCATTTCTGACTAGTGAAAACGCGATATCGGTGGCCTGAAACATTAATGGGCTTTAAAACTTTTGTGAACTTGACTTTTATCTAATATTCATGCAGTTGGTTTTGTTTGTAGGCACCAGGCACATTTAATACTTCAATTCACCTAGGATAGTCTTTCAGTTCTCTTCCAGAAATGCATTTAATTCAGTCCCTCCTCCCACCCCCCCCCCCCCCGTGTTCCTACAGTCGGTCCTTAGTTCACACCCTCACCATCTTTGGTGTAAATGAACGCACAATCTTTTAGCCTGCCTCAGTTCATCTTCAGCCCCTCTAGTCTGTCACTCATACAGCTGCCCCAATAAAACTATATCAAAATATAAATTTGATCTCATCATCTCCTTGATTAAAATCCTTACCAAGCTTCCCATTGTCTACAGGTCAGAGCCTACAGGTTGAACTTGGAAACCTAAGGTTGATGTTGGACCTACTTTTGCTTAAACGTATTTGACTCTCAAGGCATACAGATGCCCACTTAAGTTATTGTATTACCTTTGTTTACATTCATATGGAGTCTCTAAATAGGACATTTCTGGAAAGACTAATTTCCAGGCTAATATTTCTATTGTGGGTCTGCTTACATTGATAATGATGTTGCATCATTCCAGGTTGTGTGGAACAAGGTTAAACCTTGTCATCTCTAGGAATCTTAAAGCTGTATAAACTCAGTTGTAAACTTTGGATAACTCCTGATAATGATACTCTCTTTCCTTCCCTCTTCCACTGCCAGCTTGTTATAGTGTCAAATGTTAGCATCAAGATGTGTAATCATTGAACCTGAAATTGCTAAGTTAATTTCTGGAGTGTCTAGTGTATTTCTTGCAATATTAGATTTGACTAACTGTCCATGCTAAAGAGAAAAACATCTAAGAAACCACCAGAGTTAACATTATTTTGATAAATCTTAGAAGCACATGATAACTTGATTGGATTCAGACGACATGCGCATTTGCACACACAAGCTCATTCTTCCTCACTATCTCATTGGAGTACTGACAGGAAACAGCTCACTCAAAGAGCTTAATTGAAGAGCATTTAATAAAATGGACCGTTTACAGAGAAAGAATCAGTTGTAAGGTAGCCAACAAGGGCATTTGGAGTGCCAGAAACTAGCAACAGTGGGAGATGTTACATCTCTATGTCTGAAGGGGCAAAAGCAAGAGAGCTGTAGCTCTAGACAAGGGTGATGACACAGCAGCACTTTATGGTGGGGAATGGAGTTGTTAAAGGTCATTTCATTACCTGGCAGGAAGGGGGCCAGGAAGTAGGCTGGGAATTAACACCTTGACCTCTCTCCTCCCACCTTCTGATTTCTCATGACTGCCATCAGCTAAAATCAACTGGAAACCAGAAAGCAAGGGAGCCTGAACAAAGCAGGCAGAGACCGAGAGTAGACCTAGAGGGACAAATGGAGAATTGACCAGAAACAATTTATAATGAACACATAACTCTTGATCCCTTATCCATCTGGGGGCGGGGGGAGGGGTGGAGGGGGACAAAGAGGGATAGTGTTAAGTAGGCATACGATAGTGAAATATTGTGGATTGATTGATTTGGGGTCAGCGCATGTAATGAGATTTAAGTAGTATAGTGGCTACGATTTTCAGTCTTCCTGGGAGCTGGTGCCAGGATACCCACTCAAGGTGGGAGAGATGAGAGACAGGAAATAAGGCTGGCGAGAATTCAGATCCCCATGTCCTCATGCCAGCTTCAAGCAGAGCAGTTGTGATTGAATCTATTATATTACATTGTATGTAAGATTTCTTTTTTTTTTAATTTTTAAATGTTTATTCATTTTTGAGAGACCAAGAGAGACAGAGCACGAACTGGAAAGGGGCAAAGAGAGAGGGAGACACAGAATCCAAAGCAGACTCTGTCAGCACAGAGCCCAATGCAGGGCTTGAACCCACGAACCGGGAAATCATGACATGAGCTGAAGTCGGCCACTCAATCAAGCCACCCAGGCGCCCCTATATGTAAGATTTCTTAAGAAACATAGGGTTGTAATAGCAAGATCTGGGAAGAGAAATCAGGTTTCCGAGGTCTAAGGGAACTGTGTTTCTTTGGGAAGTGAACTTAAGCCATCTGTCCCCATTGTTTCATCTGTAAAATGGAGGGAAAAATGCACATCCTAGATGAATTGTAGGGTTGTAAAGATCAAATGGGAAAGTGGAAATGGTTTTCTTCTGAGAAGTTAAACAAGCTCTACAAATGTCAGGCTCTATCGCTTTTGGGTATGATCTCATAAAGCCGGTCCCTGAGTATGCGCTTGTAATCATCATCCTCTCTTTTTGACTATCTTTCCCCTACACATGGAGCACTTCACTCAACTCCAACTTAAACATCACATACAAAGAAAAGATAAGCAGTAAGAAAATCCAAATGTGTTGGCAATACCGCTGCATGTTAACAAGAGAGAACTAGATTCACGTTGAACTCCGTTTTCGTGGTGCATAACTCTCCTTTCCATAGGTCCTATTAACTTCAAAGGGAGCTCCGTGCATGTAAATGATTATATTTATTGGATGCGCCAACTCCTTCTTATCCTCCGGGCACAATTAGAAATATCATAGAAAAATGAATGTCAGAGACTTGGATCCATATTTGATATTCTATAGGAAACTTCCCATAGTTACAGATGTTAAAAATCCTGCCCAATGTCCAGTTAGGAATGTGTAGTATTTCTTCTTCTTTCATCCTTGGAATTATTTTTTTCTCTCATTTTAGAATATTCTTTTTTGCATTAAAGGAAATATAATTCTCTGTAGGTCTAGATAAGCCAGTGATAAAATCTTGGCTTGTACAACTTGGTACCGTGATAAAAATTTGGACCGCGTAGCCCCTCTCTTTCAAGGAACTGTTAGTGCTTCCCTGAGATTGTATCATTAATACTTACAGCAATCCTGTTCCTACTTCAAGTTCGTTCTGGGAACTGCCGGGGGAGTCAGTGTCTAGGAACTAAATTCCTGGATGCCCAGTTTCATATTACATCCACTGAGCCACACTGTAATTTCAGTGTTCGTTGTGAACTCAGGCCATTATTAATATTCTTGTTAGGTAACTATAAACTCAGGTTTTCTCCAGTTGAAATCACCACAGTCAAGGAGAACAGAGGGTGGGTGTATGAAGAGCTGCACTTCTCACACCAATTTGTTGTTCGTTCTCCTTAAATTCAGTTGTCTGATGGCTCTTGGTGGAAGTGTCGGTGAAACTAGTTCTGACAAACAACTTAGGTCCTCACCCAGACTTCTCAGTGAACATAAAGGCCTTCCTAGTGTTACACACCTGGCTCCTCAGCCATATAAGTGATTATACATTACATATTATATATCCAAAATATGTATTATACGTCCAAGAGGGCAGGTTAAGTTTTTAACTGTCCATTTCTTTAAAGTGACAAAAAAAAAAAAAAAGGAAGGATCCCCTCAAATCAAATATTCAGACATGCATGAGAGAGAAAATGTATATTATGAAAAGATAAAAAGCTTTTCTGGAAGTGTACCCACATGTGATGGGTGGTATGAAAGATATAAAGACTTTCCTGATGTTTTGATAAGCAATTTGATTTACCAAAGAGTCATTCTAAGTAGTCTTACAGACAAAACCATATCCACAAAGTAATTTGGATCTACTTTGAATTATTTGTAAGAAATAAGTAAGCAAAGACCATCTATTTTTAGTAAATATTGATAGAGCAAAACAATCCAAAGTATATATAACAATCACATTTCTAGTGAAAATGTGTGTAAGTAGGTTTATTTTGAAAGGAAAAGTCCTACTCCCAGTGTCATAACCAATTAAATTCTCCAGGTAATGACCCCATTTGCATAGCGAGCGGAACCCACAAGTGGGAATTTTAATGGGCACACCACCTGAGTACAGTAATTGAGAGTGACACAACTTGAACTAGTTTTGTGCTTACCCCACTGAAAATTCTACTCAGATTATTTTTAATGTCAAGCTACAAGTCAAATTTCAAGATGATGGATTTGTTCTTTTTTAAGCACTGAGTTTGAGTAAAAGAAATGCTTTAATTCTGTTATGCATTGCATATCTTTGCTTTAACTAATCTGTAGTTCTGATTCTTACCATTGCTTCATTTTCTTCAGTGATTGGAATTTAATTTTATTCATTAATTTGTGAATAATTAGATAAAAAAAAATAATGTCCTCAGCAGCAAATTGCCTTTGGATTGCAATTTAATGTATTTTTACCAGAATATGTATTCTCGTTAAGTTGGCATAATAGTTTACTAAAATGTAATTGTGTAAATATGCCCAATTATTCTTTCTGATGATCTAAGAAAATCTAATAGAATATGTATTCGTGAGTATTTCCCTCCTCCTCCGCCTCAACACCAATAAAACGCCCTTCCTGCAGAGCTGATCACAGATGCCTTGTCATCTGAAGGTGTTACTTTTAAAAGATACTCTCCTTATCTCTCAGGCACTATTCATGTCCTTGAAAGAACTGTGCATTCTGATTGAGGGATCATATGACGTCCACATTAAATTATATAATAAAGGTGATCTCAAGACTCTAAGAGTCAGACACACATGATGAACTGTGCTTTCTAGGTTTTGAGATGACATTTGAACACTTCTTTTGTTTCACTCGAAGATTGCTCGAGATCCTAACTATTTGTAGGTGTTTGACACCGCTCCGCCACATCTGTAATTGGCAGAGCATCCAGCAGACAGGCTCTGTACATCTTTACACTGCAACCTACCAAGTTAAGAAATGTATTGGTTCAATATAAAACAGCAGGCTGTTTTTAGACATAGTTACTAGTGCACAAGCTTTAATATGGCTTGGCTTCATCCTATAATGAGATCTTTTGGTTCCCTGCTCAACAGGCTTTTATTCCTTTGCAAAAGGCTATGAACTATGTCAAGTGGATCAGCTGCTTTTGTACACCCTCTTTCTTGGCTTTGGAACGTAATTCTTTTGCTTCTACCCCTTTATGCATCAGACAGAACTTAAGAACCTTTTCAATTTTTCAAGCTAAACTTAGAATTGGTTTGAATTTGCTTTTTACTATTTTCCTAATAATTACATTCTCAACCGAACCTCGCACAAAGACCTGCCTGGAAGTGAGCACTTAATTGCAAAGCTCTACTTTGTCTTTAACATGTGTTATCTATACCCCATGTTGGTAATGTGTCAAAGGATGGTTATCTAACGTGATTTCTTCACGGTCACCTCACAAGTAAATGCAGGGCTCTGTTTTAGCAAGCACTGAGGCAACAGATGGAGGGCATAAATAACAGACAAACGGTGGAACTGGAACTAGTAGCCACAGTTCAGTGGGAAGGCAGGAAACTACTCATGAGGACATTTGGCAGCTTGGGAGCTATCGGTGTAGTCCCCGTGGAAACCGGCACGCTATTGTCCCAGTTTGATGAAGCACGGGGTGGTGCAGGCTTCTGCTTGCCTAGAGATCCTGTGTTCTACAGGGTGGGGCTCGGCTGTGGCTGTGCTCAGACTCCTTTGCGATCCAGACTGCCTATCGATTTCATTAAAATTTGATCATTTATATGGTGTTTTCATTCACAGTCCTTTAAGGTCAAGGGAGCAGGCATCGTTGGAAATTTTGAGATGTGAAAAAACATGGTGGATTTAGTCACCACTGACGGTTTTTGTAAAAACACCCTCCACTTCAGGGCTGCATCATGCTATCACCTTTCTATGAGCTCTTCTACAGAATCTCTAATAGAAAATGAGCAAGGAAATACAGTTTTCTCCTGGGAGGTGCCAAACTTCTTACCTAGGTTGAAACTACGTGAGGGTTCTGACCCCATTGGGTATCTAGAGAAAGTAGGGGCGCCCGGTGGCTCAGTCGGCTAAGTGTCCGACTTTGGCTCAGATCATGATCTCACGGTTCATGAGTTCGAGTCCTGAATTGGGCTTTGTGCTGACAGCCCCGAGCCTGGAGCCTGCTTCGGATTCTGTGTCTCCCTCTTCCTCGGCCCCACACTTGCTCACGCCCTGTCTCTGTCTCTCAAAAGTCATCAAACATTGAAAAAATTAAAAATAGGCACTTGTAAATGTATTGGTTATAGTGGGAAATGGAGATGAAGGGTTAAAGGGACACCCTTGTAAAAATTCTTGATTAAAAGATATAAATAGTAAGTGTGGAATAAACTCTATTAATATATTAACTACTGTTTAAAATAAAAATGGTGTGCTTCACTACATTAGTGTAAAGGGAAAATAAAAATGGATATTATAGTATTTGATGAAATTTCATCCTGCCTGTCAGATTAGATGTAATAAACCTACAGGCCAACAAATCACAAGTAATTGGAAAGGGCATAAAGGTCTTGAATAATTTGAAAAATAATCTCATTAATAAATAAACTTATTCTTTAGGTGGTTGGGTAAATCTAAGCATTTAAACTGAAAGGCAAGAAGGCAAGCCACAGACTCAGGACTCCAGTCTTATTTATGTTAGGCAGTGATTTTGACATTTATAACATTAGAATCTAGGGCACTGATAGAGTTTGTATGGATAAAGAATGGAAAGTTATTACATAAGGTTGCCTTGGTTACTCCTTGAACTGTTCAGAAAAATACTGACTACTTTAGGTGAGAAAAACGGATGTAGTTAATAGATGAAGAATATAAAAATTAAATATTCCTAAATAGCCTTCTGCTAAATAAATGATTTGGGGGGGGGTGAAATACTATAAAGCCTTTCCTACTACTTAAAAATTATACCACTAAAAACCCTAGATGAAAATACTTCTGCTGATTTAACTTTTGGGTAAAATTCATTAAATCTAATATCCAATTTCATAGATTTTGTGTGTGTGTGTGTAATCTCAGTATATACATTAAAAATAAAATGACCTTTTTTTCCACTTATTTACGTCGGAATTATTTCCCAACTTATAAAAACCATTTACCTAAGACTATGTTTTAAAATACCATATTAACTATGATTTGTGGTATAAACTGATCTGAATCTTTCATAGTTCATTTATGAGCGTGAGTCATGTGATTTACATAAGGAAATATGAAATCTTCAGAAAGGGAAGTAAGAAAGAAAAGTCTCAAGGTTTAAACTATAGTTGAATTAATTCAAATATCAGTATAACAATCAGATAGGAAATATGCTAAAGCCCAATAGAGAATTTTTTTTTATTTCAAAATAATGTATTCAGGATAATACAGGTCCAGTTTAAAAATATTTCAGGTTAAGTTTCCACATCTGAAAAGAGACCAAATCTATAACTGTACACTGAAGCACTTAGTCATGACGGCCATGTAATTCAACAAAACATTTTACATACAGAAATTCTAACATATATTGAAAACTATTTTCACATTTTCCTACTTTTGTTTTTTTTTTCATTTTTAAAAATCATACAAGACACTTTATGGCATGACTGGAGTAGACAATAGAGGAAAAGTCCTGTGAACATAAATAGGAAAATAAAATTCTGCTATCAATTAATGTTCTCTGTTAAAGAAAAACATTACTTTAAAAGTGCTATTATTTTCATTGCAAATAGGGGCAGAATATACTTAAATATTAGATAAACCACTTGGTTGAAAAATTTTGCATGATGAAAAGTGACATTTTAACAATTCTAGGTCATTAGAAGGCTTTACATATCAATACACATGTGATATTCTTATATCCTAATATATATGCATAAGTTAACATTGGGTATATGTAAATATTCAGATTCTGGTTACTATGAAATAGTACAAAGATGTTCTTATATTTAATGTAACAAATGAAAGACACTCTTGAGACAAGAGAAAGGCAGCTGTTTCCTAGAATTCTATTTAAACCCGACAATTTAAAGGTTGTGTGTGTGTGTATACACGCACATAGCACTGAAAAGGGGATTCAAGAGTTTGCCGACTTTTTAAGTCCTTTCAGTAATGATAGAAGTAGAACTAGGTTTTATCTCAAAGGAAAAACTGTAGGTGACATTCCTATGCTTGAGGTTTAAAACCTTTCTCGGGGCGCCTGGGTGGCTCAGTCGGTTAAGCGTCCGACTTCGGCTCAGGTCATGATCTCACGGTCGGTGAGTTTGAGCCCCGCGTCGGGCTCTGTGCTGACAGCTCAGAGCCTGGTGCCCATTTCAGATTCTGTGTCTCCCTCTCTCTCTGTCCCTCCCCTGTTCATGCTCTGTCTCTCTCTGTCTCAAAAATAAATAAACGTTAAAAAAATTAAAAAAAAAAATAAAACCTTTCTGAAAAGGGTAGGTTTGTTAAAGGCTTCCTAAAAAAATGTATTTGTTTTTATCATGAGTTTGAATTTCAACTAGAAGAACTGAAAATAACTATTACTCCAAAAGTGCGCTTTCAGAATTTCTACGAGGAATTACATTAACTCAAACCAAACTACAATTTTGGGGAGATCAGATTTAGTAGGAAAGTACATGGTATGGAAATGTACTCCCCCTTTCATCTGGGCTACATGAAGTTTCTACGTCTTACTATGTACTTAGTCTCATAATTGACTTATTTCGTTACTCTTGCAGCATCTTCACAACCTGTCCTGTTGGTTTAATTTAACATAAAATTGCAATAGTGAAATTTGGTCACAGTAGTGGACGTCAAGTTTCCCACTGCTTTGGAAGGAATGGTTTACATTTAAGATGAGCTGTGTTTATAAAATATAACATTGGTTATGAAGCAAAACAAACAACCTTCCTTCCCTATAGACTTAAAGCTCTTAAAAAATTAAAAAAAGAAAACAAACATTTCTGAACAAGTCAAAATCAGAATACTGGGATTTTAGTATTAAAAAAATCACCTAATTTAAATGCAATTTGTCAAAAGCATTCCACGTTCTTCATAAAATAGAGCTATTTTAATAAATCATTATGTTCTTACCAAAAACTTTATCACAGTTAAATTATGTGTAAAAAGTTATTGTGTAATTTTAGTTGAATTTGATAGTCTTACAAAAAAAAGCTGTATTCCTGCAACTAAAGAAAATACATACTTAAGGCATTTTTCTTTCAACTGCTTCAGGACAGACACAGTTCAGGCTCCCCACCTAAAACTTGGTCCTAAATCTAATTCATTCAAGCCATAGATGGATCACTCATCCTAAAAGGCCTCTTGAAATACCATCTTTTCCTTGAGGCCTTGTGCATATTCCAGTAGACAAGAGCTGTTCTCTGTGTATTCCTAGGGCCTTTTCAGTCTTTCTCTTGCATAATCCTCACTTCAGCATGCCTTGAGGAATGGTTCATACTGTACAGGTCTCTTTGCTCTGTTAAACTGTACACTCCTCTAGATGAGAGTTGAATGGCATCTGTCTCTGCATCTGAGCAGGCGATTATACACAGGAGGAGCTCAATGTCTGTTGAACAAGTGGAGAAAGTGAGAACAGAGCACGGAGATTAGCACGGGGCGCCCAACTACGGTGTGGGTTTGTTTCCCAAAGTTCACTTGAAAGGAAAGAAACGCTTACTTTGAACCATGGAGAGATAAACATCAAAAATAAACTGTCTGGTTTAAATACCCACAGAGAAATAATACATTTGGAGCAAGAGGCTCCTAGGAATTGTTAAAAGAAATAGAAATGTGTATAAAAGGAGGAGACATTTAGCTTTTTTTTTTTTTTTTTTTTTTTTGGTCAAAATGTCCCTCAGTCATTGTAACCTATGAAGTTTACAAGTAGTTAAAATTTCACATATTAAACCACGTAGATTTGGTTAGAGAAGGCTTTCAGAGATTACTTAATGAGTTAACAGTGCAAATACTGGCTTGCTTCATGAGAATCTTACCATGGGCTTTTCTGCCCCCTTAAAAGAAAAATCTTAAAACTCTCCAGTTTTAACACAACAGAAGATAAATGTCTATGAAGGAAAACAAATTCCACAGCATTCCATACAGATTTCCAAACAGTCTGATGATTCACAACAGGCATCCATGATGCCACAATCCATGTCACAAGGGCAGTTACAGTCATCTCCCATTTCATCTCCACAGCAACAGCAGCAGGCTTCTGAGGTGCAGATGCCACACGAAGCTTGGCCCAGGACAATATTGCAGAGGGTCAGGAATTCACAGAACAAGCAGGCCAGGATACAGTGGACACAGCAATCTTCATTTTCAGTTGGGAAGGGACCACATATGAGAGAGAGAATGAACACAATTACATAAGTCAGCAATGGACGGAATTAATAAGAATTGATCAAAATAAGGAATCCGGAACGCAGTGACAGGCACTCCTAGAAGTCTTTCCGGGGGCTGGAAGCTCACAAAGAAACTTAAGTTAAATTTTCGAGGAGGAATCTTGAGACGTAGGTATTGCATTCAGGGGAAAAAAAAAAAAAAAAAAAAAAACAGATCATTGTTGTGTATATTGCTGCGTGCTCATAGGTTAGATTTCATGTCACTTTCATACATTGTGCCGTGGTCCTGGTCCTAGGTTCCGCTTCTCTGTGTCTCTTACCCATCGTCCCTATATGCTACTGCTCTCTATAACAGAGGCTCAAACAATTCTGTGACAGTAAAGTCCTTTAGAAATAGAAATTTGACTGCTCCACCCACCTGCTCCAAAATCGGAAGGAAAAAAAATTCAATAGGATACATTCAGTATATTATTGAGTACATCATGATGTATAAGGTACTTGAAATGTTCTAAAGAGCTAACGAGCTAGATTATCATGATATTAAGAAACTAGTGTTTAACTGGCACTAAGCCAGTTCTATTCAGTATGCCTTCAAACAAATACTCCTATTTAACCACTCGTAACATTTCTGCCCTTAACTTTCTATTCTGCTGGGGAAAGCTTGTATTTCAAAGCTGAAAGCGGAACCTACAAAACTCACTTGACATTGAAGAACCTTTAACTGAGTATTCTGAAAACCCTAAGAATATTACTGATCATTAGATTATTTATGTATTAATCATAAACTACACCATATATCAAACTATCTGTAATGGATCTATCGATTTTAAAGGGGGGAAAGAATGGTCATCCCACCTAGACTCAGAAGTAGAGGGTTATATCTTTGAAGCCTCCTTTAGTCCCTTTCTAATAACTGTATTTTCCTCTCCTGAGATATGATCAATGTCTTGAGTTTTGACTCAATCTTTCCCTTACTTACCATTGTACTTTTTGCAACAGTGAATGTGTAAACATCCCTACATAGCCGATCAGAAGGGAAATGATACCTTATGAATTCCTGGGAGTAGCATTTTTTGCTCAACACTTTGTTTCAGATTTCCCCTCACTGATTCATGTCACTATAGTTCACTTATTTTCCAGGTGTTGAGTATCCCAATTGATTTAATATGCCATAATTTATTTATCTGTACTATTTATGAATATCTTTGTCATTTCCAGTGTTTCTGCTACTCCAAACATCACTGTTGGGAATGGTTTTGTGCAAGTGTCTGAGAACATACATGATATATAACTAGCAGAACTGCTGGCTCATGGGATATGCAAACGGGTTGTCCAAAGCGATTGCTCCAGAGTTTACTCGCACAAACCAAGTTTGAGAATGCTCACTGTCTGCATCCTCACCAATCTTGGGAACTGTCATACTTTCATATATGCCCATCAGGTGAGTGCGAAACGGCATCTCATGGTGGTTTTACTTTGTATTTACTTACTTACTAGTAAGTTGGGACATCTTTTCATGTTTGGCCATTCATGCGGTCTCTTCTTTGAAACACGTGTTCGGGATGTTCATGTTTTCCCCTCATTTTTCTATTAAGTTGTGCTTTTACTGATTTGTAGAAGTTCTCCATAGGTTCAAGATACCAATCCTTTCTCAAAAATGACTGTGGCTTTTCTTAGGTGGCTTTTCTTATGGCTTTTCTTAGGTTATGTGGCTTTTCTTAGGTTAAAGTAAAATAAGAGACAGATGAGTGAATTTTCAGACCTTGAGAGTTAAATAAAGAGAAATCCAAATCAAATCTTGTTGTTAGCTAGAGATATGGGATTGATTATATGGCTAAGGAGGCATTAACAAGATCTGGTAACAGAATGAAATAAAAAGTTTTAATGGCTGATTCAAAAGAAGGGGAGTCCAGCCCTGCCGATAGGGAGGGAGAAAGAGACAGGGAGAAGAAGGCAACAATCAGGAGGGAGAGACTGAATGTGATGAGTAAGAAATCAACAGCCTTCAGAATAATTCCAAACTAAACAGCTCATTGCTACTCACAGAATGTCTCTATTCGTTGGCGAATGAAAATCCCTTCCTGATTTTAGATGATGACAGTTGTCATACAGAAATAAGCCCTAAGTCCAGAATAGGATCTGTCCAAATTCCTATTTTAGCCAACAAGATTCACAGATCAATTTAAGTCTGTTAAACCCCCTTTGTATTTTTAGTAAACAAAATGAAAAAACGAAAGTTCTTAGCTGTAAATAGATCAAATACTCCTTTCTAGCCTATCTTCTACAACCAAATGTGATTTCTGTAACTAATAGGTATGAGTGGTTGTCTTTCATAGAATGGGAAGCCTAGCATAAATAAAGGAAAATTATTTATTTTCATATTAAGAAATATGGTACTTAGAGAAAATGTTTTGATTATTTTTTAAAAAACTATTTTAGATACTTTGTACTGATCTCTATTTAAGGCTTTTTCCAAATATTACTTCACTTAATTTTAATAATACTCTCAATAATACTCTCTTGGTATTATCCATGTTTTACCAATATAGACGTAGAGAAAATTGAGAACATTTGCCCAGAGTCATACAGGCTGTAAGGAACAGAGTCGGGGTGAGAACCACATGGTTCGCAGGGAAAGGCCCTGCTCTAATCCAGCATGCTGTGTTGACCGCAGGGGTGGACCGCTTGGTTCATCTTCCTTGGGGGAAGATCAGTTATAAACCCCCACCTTCCTGATTTGTCTTGATCTGTTTTTAGCCTTGATTCATGTCCCTTTCCTTTCTAAAGATGATTCTGAATTTCACCTTGAATGAAGAGTTGATAGTAGAGGTTAACCTTCAACAACTAAGAGCAAAGTTTATGAGCTGGAGAACTGATACACTGCCAGTAACACTGTGGAGACAGACATCAGAAGGTGGGCAGCCAAGAGAGCAGGTCTCAAAAGACACAAATCTGTACATGTAAAACGTAAACATTAAAGTCCACAGTTACAGGAACAAAAGCAGTGAACAGATTATGTAGGGATTCTGGTACAACATGGTAATGACACAGGTTTTAAAAGAATCAATTCTTTAGGTAAATACTAAAACTAAAAAAATAAAAATAAAAAAAGACATCCTCTTAGAACATAGGTCCTACATAATTCACTAGAAAACCATTTTGAGCTACTCTGAAAAACCAATCTATTAAAGGGCACCTTGAAAAAAGCCACAAACCAAACTGCACCTTAGAGATTAAAGTGATGTTAAATATGGTGCATTCACAGGGGCGTGTACCACAAACACAGTCCTTACCTGTACTTGACAAGAACTTCCGAGGTATGAAAACAACAAAAGAAACAAAAGGATCCCTGGATCCTATCAAATCAATTTCATAATCTGATTTTTATTCCTTGTCCAAAACATTTCTTTTCGTTGGGTTCTAGAAAGAGCAGTTTGTGACTGGGGCAATGAAAAGGTTAAACTGAGACAAAATAGCTGATAGAGTTTCTTCCATTGTCACCCCCACCACCCCCAGGGGAATCAAGAATCATAAGAGGCATTACAATGTTGGTTTTATCTGAAGCAAAGAGAAGATTCTAAGAATTAGCAAACTAAGAAGACTTCAATAGAGACACTTTGAAAAAGAAGAGTTGTCTGCATCGATGATAGTTCACAGTCAGAAATAATTTCTCCCCCCTGTTCTTGAGGTTTTTCATTTTTATGGTTTTATTCAGTCATACTTGCAGTTTTTGCCAAAAGCATTTAACCTCTGAGAAGCCAACTAGGTTCTGGGAAGGATGCCTGTCCCAAACTGGGCCAAGCGAGAATTGCACAATTCAATGTGCTAGTGAGAGGGGAACTCAGCGCAAGACTGACAGCTACTGTAAATTGAGGAACACAAAGGCACATACCAGCAGCCAAGTATCTTGCAAGAAAGCATAAAAGGAAAAGTTTAGTGCAACATTTGATTTAAGAAAACCAAAACTGTTATGAATGACTGCAGACACAAACCCAAACAAAATATCTGAATCCTATAAAAGGTCATCAGTGTTAAACCCCTGCAGCTGGTCTAGCTGGAAAACATCTGGCTGCCCCAGGCCTTGAAGGCAACAACAGAAACCTACTTCAACAGCATCTTAGGTGACTATGGAAATGGCCGTGACTGGCCCAAGGGGCTTTGGTCTGTTTAAAACGACACCAAAGACTCATTTTGCTAAGAACATGTTAATTTAATAATGAAATGATCCCAGATTGATTTCCCTAATCATAGGTGGCCCCAAATGCTCAGAAAATAGGGGGGAGAGCCATCAGAAAACTCTCTGCACAGTACATTCAGCTCTGTTATAAATGAGTCTATTACATTTCTTGAGTTTTCTTTTTTTAAGATGTGGTATGACAGATGCTCTGAATTTCTTGGAACAAAGACCCCAAACAGCAGAGTACTGGGAAGCGCAGAGCAGTGAATTCTGAGAACAACCCACAAACCAGATTTGTATGTGGTTTATCTCGACTAATCTCTAATAACGTTTCCTATGTCTTCAATGCTTGAAACGACTTTCTTACTTAACCAAGTCCCCAACAAGTAAACTATATACTGAGAAACACAAGTTTGTTAACATTGTTAACAGGCTAACAGGATGCCAAAAAGCAATTGCAGATTAGAACATGAGCAGTCAATTATGCATAATTAGTCATTTGATAACTGCACAGAGACCAAACCTGACTTCACACCCAAAGCTACAGAGAACCCCCAGGTGTTCCCATGTCTTGACCTGCTAAGGCTCACAACTAAGGGGGCGTCCAAAGGGGCTCCCCGTACAGAGGATGCCTGATTGGTTGGTGGCATTCTTCTTCCCAGACACTGCTTGACTGCAACTGTTGTTTCTCAAGGCAAAACCAGAAACCAGGCTAGAAGTGGGGGTTAGTAATCCTGAATTGCAGCCAGGATGGCTAAGTTAGTATCTGGCCTATGTGAAAAGCTAGCTGTGAGGGATGAGACACAGACATCTCCAGGGAGTTGTGCTCCTCAAGTGTTCATAGGGGCAGGAGATATTTACTAATACAGCACGGTAGCTCAGCTCCAAGTAGCTCTGAGTCTCCCAGCCAGAGGACGCACAGCGTTCTGGCCTACAGCCCTAGAATGACCCGCTGCCTGCATAAATTGGCCTGAAGCGTACCTCCTACACAGAACTCTCTGGCGCACTGCTGTCCCCGTGAGGCCATGCATCTTAGCCAGAACACAGTCAACATTTTCCTAGTGGGGGAAGAAAGGGAGTTAGGTCAGGAGGTAAAGGAAAGAGAAGAGCGATATTTTCCACTGCAGTACAAAGAAGACCACACTTAGGAAAACCGAACAATTCTCTTTACTATTATCTTTCCTTTCGGCAAACTCAAAAGAACCTTGGGGAAAAAAAAGAGCACTGTTCTCCCACACCCCAGAAAGGGACTCCTTGATAATTTTCCTAGCACACGTCCAAATTCTGGATTCCATCCTGTACCTATGAGAGGTGCATTTGCATTTTACATTACAGTAAGTGGAAGGTACAGATTTTTTTTGCTTCTCTTATCCGTTTATTCTGCGGCATGCTCCATGGTTGATTCATTGAACATTCCAAACTCTCTAAGAGATTTGATCCAGTAATCGCCAGTCATTACTCAACTGTAGGACTGAGTCAAGTAGTCCTTTGTAAAGAGTCGCATCTTACAAAGTCTAGGAACATAACATATACACCTGAACACCTTCCCCTCCACCTCAGAAGCTGTACACAGAAATCTGAAGAGGACTAAAAGCTCAGTTAGTAGACGTGTTTATGTAAAGCATTTTACATGTTTAAAACATTTTCTGTTGTCTACATGCCATTACATGTAGTTAAAATATGGGAAGAGAAGAGGGTAAACAAAAGCTAAAAAATATAGGTGGTGCACATAACATGTACATTAACTTACCGAATCCCTACAACGCTAAGATCACAAATTTGATAGCTGGTAATAACAATACTGTCCTCAGAGGGTTACAGTGAAGATTATTGATTAAGCATCTGAATCTTGGTTACCACTCAGGTCATGATCTCACAGTTTGTGAGGTTGAGCCCCACATCAGGCTCAGCCCTAGCAGTGCAAAGCCTGCTTGGGATTTTCTTTCTCCCCTTTGCTGCTCCTCCCTTCCTTACTCCCTCCCTCCCCGCCCCCCCCCCCCCGTCCCTCCCTCTCTCTCTCTCCCTCTCTCAAAATAAACTTAAAAAGTACTCAAGAAGGGATTTATCATGTAATTCTTATTAAATGTTGTTACTGTGATAGCTATGAAGATAATAGAAAAATATTTATTTCAGGGAGGCCCCACGTCTCTACCTACCAATAGACTTCATTCACTCTGATTACTACACCAAAATTGGGCCATTCCATTTTAAACTAAGGAGGTTTTATAAAAGGCTTAGTTCATAGTTGAAACACTTGAAAACAGAGACCCAAAATGGCAACTTTAAGAGACAGAATCTGCGGGAGTGAAGCAGAAATCTGCCCAGAAAAAAATTAGTAAATCTTGTGTTTGACTACAGCAGAAGACTTAAAATAATCATCTTTTCCCATATTTATTTTTTTATTTTTTTTTTTTTTTTAAATTTTTTTTTTCAACGTTTATTTATTTTTGGGACAGAGAGAGACAGAGCATGAACGGGGGAGGGGCAGAGAGAGAGGGAGACACAGAATCGGAAACAGGCTCCAGGCTCTGAGCCATCAGCCCAGAGCCTGACGCGGGGCTCGAACTCACGGACCGCGAGATCGTGACCTGGCTGAAGTCGGACGCTTAACCGACTGCGCCACCCAGGCGCCCCATCTTTTCCCATATTTAAATGATCCATTTATTTTCTCAGGAAGTTAGAAGGCATAAACACAGTAAGACTACACTTTATCTGAACCTATTCAATGCTGATTTTATTCAGCCAGCCAGTTGGAGTATCTCTAATCCAAAAAGTTCAATAAAGAAGTTGAATATAACTCTTAGAGAACCAAATCCACTTTAGACCTTAAAAGCATTTTCCTAGAAAGAATATGTCTGACAGTGTCTCCTAAAATTGGTCACAATGGCATCTATGACTAGGAAAAAAATACACTTTTTCATTAATACTAGAGGATTTACGTTCTTATGACTGTGTAAAAATGATCTAAGGAATGTCTCCACAAACCTTAATGTTTTTCCCATTTTTCACAACTGTGACTATTTCACAATTACCATTTCAGTTTCCCCTCTGATCTGTGCATGCCTAAATACTGCACAAGGTACTGTTATGAAAAGAAATCTGTTTAAGTCAAATAGTACCTAATAGGGTGATCCTGCAAAAGGTGCTGGTGGTGATGATAAGAACAGTAAAATAACACCTTACTGTATCACATGCTTTTTATGTATTTATATTTATTGAGGTATAATTGACAGACTAAATTCTCCTGAAACCAATATTGCACTGTATGTTAACTAGAATTTAAATAAACATTTGAAATGAAAAAAAACCATATAACCTATTAGTTTCAGGTGTACAACATAATGACTCAATATATCTGCACTGTGAAATGATCACCACGATGTCTAGTTAATATCTGCCACTCTAGTTTTTTTCCTTAGGAGAGCTTTTTCATATCTACTCTCTAAGCAACTGTTAGATATGCAATATATTAACTATAGTCAGCATGGTGTACATTACATCCCCATGGCTGATTTATTTTATAAGTGAAGTTTGTGACTTTTGGACTCCTTCATTCATTTTACCATGTCCACCCCCTGCCTCAGGCCACCACCAATCTGTTCTTTACGAACTCATGGTTTTGGTTTTAGATGCCACATATGACTGAGATCATATGGTATTTGTCTTTTTCTGACTTACACACTTAGCATAATGCCCTCAAGGTCCATCCATATTGTTGGAAAGGTAAGATTTCTTTCCTTTTTTTATGGCCGAATAACGTTCAGTTGTGTGTGTGTGGGTGTGTGTGTGTGTGCGCACACACACACACACAAATATATCCTATATATATATCCATCACATCTTCTTTACCCACTCATCCATTGAGAAACATTGTTTCTATATCTTGACTATTATAAATAATGCTGCAGTGAACATGGGGGTGGATATATCTTTCTGAATGAGTCTTTTCATTTCTTTTGGATAAATACCCAGAACTAGAATTAGTAGCTCATATGGTGGTTCTGTTTCTAATCGCTGAGCAACCTCCATACTCTTTTCAATTGTGGCTAAACAAATTTACATTCCCACCAATAGTGCACTTTTTCCCATAACCTCAACAATACTTGATATTTCTTGTTGCTAATAGCCAATCTGACAAGGTCGAGGTGGTATTTCATTATGGTTTTAATTTATATTTCCCTGACGATTAGTGATGTTGAGAGCCTTTTCTTGTACCTGTTGGCCACTTGTATATCATCTTTGGAAAAATATCTATTGAGATCTTCTGCCCATTGTTAATCAGATTGTTGGGTTTTTTTTTGCTTTTGTATTGTAAGAATTCTGTCTATATTTTGGATATTAACTCCTCATTATATAGGTTTTGGAAATATTTTCTCCCATTCAATAGGTTATGATTTTGTTTTGTTGGATTCCTTTGTGGGGCGGAAGCCTTTTAGTTTGATGTAGTCCCACTTGTTTATTTTAGGCTTGTTTTTGGTGTCAAGTCTAAAATCTTAGCACAAAAATAGAAGTCAAGGAGTAGCTTCCTGAGTATGTGTTCTTCTAGGAATTTTATGGTTTCAGATCTTATAGTCTTTCATCTATTTGGAGTTAACGCTTGTGTATGGTACACAATAGTGATCCAGTTTCATTCTTGTGCATACGGCTGTCTAGTTTTTCCAGTACCATTTACTGAAGAGACTTCTACTCATTGCATATTCTTGGCTTGCTGTCAAAAATTAACTGACCATATATACATGGGGTTATTTCTGGGCTCTCTGTTCCACTGATCCATGTGTCTGTTTTTATGCCAATACCATCATGTTCTGATTACCATAGTTTTGTAATATAGACTGAAATCAGAGAGTGTGATGCCTTCAGCTTTGTTCTTTCTCAAGATTGCTTTGGCTATTCAGAGTCTTTTGTAGTTCCAAACAAACATTAGGATTATTTCTACTATTAATGTCCTTGCCATTTTGATAGGGATTTCATTGAAACTGTAGATTGTTTTGGGTAGTAAGGACATTTTAACAATATTCTTCCAATCCATGAGCACAGAATATTTTCATACAGATTTAAGTTATCTTAGGTTTCTTTCACCATGTCTGGTAGGTTTTCAGTGTATAAGTCTTTTACCTCCTTGGTTAAATTTATTCCTGTGTATGTTATTCTCTGATGCATTTTTAAATAACATTATTTTCTTAATTTCTCTTTCTGATAGTTTGTTATTAATGTATAGAAATGCCACAGATTTTTCATACTGATTTTGGATCCTGCAACTTTACTCAATTTGCTGATTAGGTCTAAGTTTTCTGAAGGAGACTTTACGGTTTTCCACACATATCTGTGTCATCTGCAAATAGCAATAGTTTTACTTCTTACTTTCCAATTTGTATGTCTCCTGTTTCTTTTTCCTGCTTAATTGCTCTGGTTGGAATTTACCATGTTGAATAAAAGTTGTGAGAGTGGGCATCCTTGTTTTATTGTTGATCTTAGAGAAAAAACTTTCAAGTTTTTCACCATTGAGTATGATGTTAGCTGTGGACTGGTCATATATGGCTTTTACTGTGTTGAGATACATACCCTCTGTACACAATACACAATTGTTGAGATTTTTTATCATAAATTTATTTTGAATTTTGTCAGAGGTTTTATGTACCTATAGATGACATTTTATTAAAATGGTATATACTTTATTTTATTATCCTTCATTTTATTAACACGGTATACACATTGATTTGCAGAAACTGAACTGTCCTTGCATCTCCGGAGTAAATCTTATCTGATCATAATCTCTGATCTTTCAACTGTACTGTTGAATTTTGTTTGTTAGTATTTTGTTAAAGATTTTCCCATGTATGTTTACCAGGGATACTGGCTTGTAATATTTTTTCTTTTTTTGTGGCATCCTTGTGTTGTTTTGTATCAGGGTAATGCTAGTCATATAAAAAATGAGTTCTATTATTTTGGGAGAGTTTGAGAAGGATTGGTGTTACTTCTTTAAATATTTGGTAGAAATCACCGGTGAACCCATCTGGTCCCGACTTTTGTTTGGTGGGAGATCTTTGATTACTGATTCAATCTCCTTAGTAGTAATCAGTCTATTCAGATTTTCTATTTTATTGTGATAAAATAAATAGGTTTATTAGTTACAGTAATAATAAATAAACCTGGTAAATTTATGTTTCTGAGAATTTATCCATTTCTTCTAGATGGTCAAATTTGTTGGCATGTAATTGTTCATAGTAGTCTCTTACAATCTTTTGTATTTCTATGATATCAGTTGTAATGTCTCCTGTTTCATCTATTAAAGAGGATTTTTTGAGGGTTTTTTTTTTTTGGTGAATTTAAAGGTTCATCAATTTTGCTTATCTTTTCAAAGAACTAGCTCTTGCTTTCATTGGTCATTTCTATTGTTTTTTGTAACCTCTATTTCATTTACTTCCACTTGATCTTTGTTATTTCTTCCTTCTACCAACTTTGTTCTTCATTTGTTTTTCTAATGCTTTGAGGTGTAAAGTTACACTGTTTGAATTTTTATTTCTTGAGGTAGACATTTATCATTATGAACTTCCCTTGTAAAACTATTTTTGCTGCATCCATTAGTATTGCTGTGTTGTACTTCTATTTTCATTGTCTTGGGGTATTTTTTAATTTCTCCTTTGACCCACTGGCTGTACGGTAGAATGTTATTTAATTTCCATATATTTGCGAATTTTCCATTTTTCTTGTAAATGATTTCTAATTTCATACCACTGTGGTTTGAAAAGTTGCTTAATATGATTTCAATCTTCTTGAACTCATTTAGAATTATTCTGGGGCCTAATAGGCTCTATCATGAAGAATATTCTATGGGTACTTGTAAAGAATGTATACTCTTGTTACTTTTGTGTGTAATGCCGTGTGTATATCTGCTGAGTCTATTTGGTCTAATGAGCTGCTTAAGGACAATGTTTCCTTATTGATTTTGTGTCTGGATGATCTATCTATTGATGAAAGAGGTATTAAAAGCCTGTACTATTATTGTTATTTCTCCACTTGGGTCTATAAATATTTGTTTTATATATTAGGTGTTCCTGTGTGGGTGCTTAAATATTTACATATGCTATATTCTTTTGTTGGACTACCTTTTTTATCATCATATGATTATCTTATCTTTTTTTACAGTCCTTGTTTTAAAGTCTGTTTTGTCTGATATATATACAGTTACTCCATCTTTCTTTTGGATTCAATTTGCATGAAGATCTTTATCCATCTCTTCACTTTTAAGTCTATGTAACTTTACATCTGAAGTGAGTCTTTTGTAGTCAGCATACCGATGAGTCTTGTGTTTTCGTACCACCATTCTTTTAATTGAAGAATTTAGTCCATTTATATTTAAAATAATTATTGATAGGTATGTACTTACTGCCATTTTTTACAATTTATTTATTTACTTAGCCACCTAGCTGCCCCTGCCATTTGTTAATTGTTTTT
This sequence comes from Lynx rufus, assembly GCF_022079265.1. Taxonomy (NCBI): domain Eukaryota; kingdom Metazoa; phylum Chordata; class Mammalia; order Carnivora; family Felidae; genus Lynx; species Lynx rufus. The sequence continues at coordinate 134,120,934 of NW_025814856.1, read as the reverse complement.
TTTTTAATCTGTTTTGTAGTTCTGTTTCTTTCTTTCACTTGGTCTTTTCCTTTGTAACTTGATGATTTTCTGTAGTGGTTATGCTTAGATTATTCTTAGATATGCTTCATGTTTTTCATATCTTGTGTGTCTACTACAGGTTTTTGCTTTGTGGTTATTAAGAGGCTTACATATAATGACATATCCAACAGCCTATTTTAAGTTTATAATTTAAGCATTAATGCATTCTAAAGCTCTACATTTTTACTTTCCCCCTCTTTTTTGATGTCACATTTTACATCTTTTTATCTTAACTACTTATTGTGGTTATAGTGAGTTTTACTACTTTTGTCTTTTAACCCTCACACTAGCTTTACAAGTGATCTGCCATGTTTACATTAGATTATTTTGAACTTTACATTTACGTTTACCACTGAGATTTATACTTTCATGTTTTCCTGTTAGTAATTAGTGCCCTTTTTCTCCAGCTTAAAGAAGTTCCTTTAACATTTACTGTAAACCAGGCTTAGCTTTTATCTGTCTAGAAAATTCTTTCCTGAAATCCAGAATGACAATTTTGCTGGAGAGTGTTCTTGGTTACAAGTTTTTTTCTTTCAGCACTTGAAATAAATGACGCCACTCCTTTCTCTCTGGCAAAGTTTCTGCTGAAAAATCTGAGGATAGTCTATAGGGGTTCCCTTATACATATACTTTTCTTTTGCTGCTTTTAAGATTACCTCCTTCTTCTTAACTTTCGACATATTAATTATGATGTGTCTTGGTGTGAGTCTCCTTGAGTTCATCTTATTTGGCAATCTCTCAGCTTCCCTATCTGGGTACCTGTTTTCTTCAAGATGTTAGGGAAATTCTCAGCCACTACTTCTTGGAATAATTTTTCTGCCCCTTTCTTCTCTCTCTGTGATCCCTTTAATGTCACTGTTGGCCCACTCAGTGTTGTCACATAACTCTCTTAAGCTATCTTAACTTTTCCATTCCTTTTTTCTATGCACTGATGAGGTGAGCTCTGCTGCCCTGTTTTGAAACTCCCTGATCTTTTCTTCTGCTTCATAGTTTGCTGTTGAATTCTTCCAGTATATTTTTCAGTTTGGTTTTGTATTCTTGAGCTGTGTGACTTCCATCTGGTAATGTCTTATATCTCTGTGTTCTGTGTCCACTCATTCATCTCCCAAGTTTGGTGAACATGTTTGAAACCATTATTTTGAACTCTTTGGCAGGTAAACCACTTATCTCCATTTAATTAAGAACTTTTTCTTAGGGTTTATCTTCTTCCTTTTTAAACATATTCCTCTCTTTATTCACTTTTATTGACTTTCTGTGTTGGCTTCTGTGCATTAGATAAAACAGCCACCTTGCCCGGTCTGAAGAAATGGCTTTGTGTAGCAGGTACATCTTCTTGTTCAACCGTGTCCTAGCTTGTGGTTGTCTCTCAAACCTTTGTGATTGTCCAAAGTGTTTTATTTATTTATTTATTTTTGGCTCCCAGTGGTTGAGGATGCGCTAAGACTTACTGGTGTCCCAAAGGGGAAGAAATCAGTCAGCACCTAGATTAAGGCTATTTGGAAAATGACCCCCCTCCCCCGCAGCAGTGGCTTGTAAAGTACGCAAACATATATAATCTTGTGGCACGAAAACTATAAATCCCACTGGTTTCCAAGGCCAGGTGATCTAGAGGTGTCCACTGGTGGCAGTCACAAAAATCAGGGCACTAGCTGGGTATACAAGTTTCTTTTGGGAGGATACTGGTTATCTGGAGCAAGGCAAAGGGAGAGCTTAAAGACGGCACTCACAGGCCATTTCTCTGGAAGTGCATACAAGTAGGCCCCTACATATGTGCCCAACCTGAAGCCTGCCCAAAGCCAAAGGTCATGTTAAGCAAATAGGACTCCCTTGCAGAGACTGGGGGTATGTCTCAGTCTGCTATCTGTGCAGTGCCTCTGGAGTGGCAGCTGGCCAAGAGCAGTCTCTCCTGTGTTAGTCTGTGGGACCCAGGAACGCAGGCCCTGCTATCCACCACAGCTAGGCGATCGAATGGTGTCCCTGGGCACCAGATGTGTATAAGCTCATCTTCTCCCAGAGATACTGGCATTCTGCAGGACAAAGCTAGTGTTCACCTTCCAAGGTGAACCCAGATTACAGTGAGTTAGAACAACCTCCCTGAGATAGAGCCCGCCAGCTTCAGATCTGAGTATCCTGGTGATTTCCTAGATGTGTGTTAAGTTAGGTGCTTGCCCCTCACACTGACACTTTATTTTAAAGAGTATCTGCTTGACCTAAGGTCTGGGCACCCCTCAATCCGCTGCCTCTCTACTGGGCCCAGGGCATGTGGGTCCGCACGCACAAGCCCATTACTAGCCACTTCCCGGTTCGACACAGTCTTTTGGGTCTTCGGGATATAAGCTGCACTGGTTTACAAAGCTAGATGTTTGGGGGTTCTTCTATCAGATACAGTCTTAAAAGTCAGGGTGCTGAATGTGGGGTTCAAACTCTTTGCTCTTCAGGGAGAGGCTCTAGGTTTTGAGTTCCATCCTGTCATTGTGCCGGTGTGAGCTTTAATCTCAGCCTCTCCTGCTTGCTTTAGATGTGGTTGTTGTTTTTTTTTTTTTTTCCTTCTCTGCCGTATGTGAAGGATTCACTTAGCTAGTTTTCAGATTCTTTTCAGAAGAAATTATTCCATATGTAGCTGTAGATTTGGGGTGTTTGTGGGAGGAGGTGAGTTCAGGATCCTACTGTGCCATCTTGAACAAGAACTCCCTATTATCAGATGCTACTAGACTCTTCCAGGGCCCCCAGAATTGGCTAGGTCACTTGTGTCATGAGGTCTTTAAGACAGCGTGGGAATAAACAAACACAAGGAGAGGAAGCTGACAGTATTCGAAGGGCTGGGATCTGGAACAATAATTCTCCAGGCACTTGCACCTGTACCATGGAAAAAGGCTGAGAGGCCCTGGTGGTGACTGTTCCTGTAAGCTCCTATAAAGGCAGGGACCGCATCTCCAGCAGGGGGGACAGGCCTCACACAGGCAAGAGCAGCCTTGCCTTGAGAAGGCCCAGGCTGTGCACCCCAGTCCCGGTACAAAAGCCAGGCCCCAACCAAAGAGGCACAGCAGTCTGACAGACACTCCAGGCAAGATGAAGAGGAACAAGCAGAGCGAAACGAGACACCAAAGCGTATTTCAAAGGAGTGCACAGGAGGTAAATCCTGTTATTTATGGAATTAATTTGCGAATCAGTGATGGCATTGTTACTCTTTCCATATCCCTCCCTCTTCACCCATGTTATCTATTAATACCATTTTTTTTGTTTGTTTTTTTAAGCCTCCGATGAACAGGACAGCATGACACTGAAATTATAAGGTATAAATACCTCCACCTTAATTTAGTGTACAAACAATTCCACAGCCAAGAAAATCTATGAACATGTCGTTTGCAAGTACTCTAAAACTGACAAACCTGGTTTTCTCATATAATAAAAATTTTGGAGCCTTGTTATATTACTTTAAATTGTAGAAAAGAAGGTAAAAAAAATAAAAACACTTAGCTGCTTCTCGATGCTGTGCACTTCATCAGGGCCACCCCCCAATGGCGGGTTCCCTGAGTCACAGCTCATTACCTACTGTGGCAATTCCAGCCAGCAAATGCCAGAATTACTGAAACAGATGCCCCAAGTGTCCGTGGTGGTTGTCTCTCTGTTTGGTTTTGGTGAGGCTTCTAGCAACAGGGAAATGACATTTTTGAGGGCACAAAAATGTTACAATTTATGATCCCTCTGCCATCTTCGTGAGTGGCACAGACAGCCAAGTATTATATCCCATTTATCAGGATCTGGAAAACCTATTTCCTAGTCTTGACTCTGCCACTAACTGGCTCTGTGACCTTGAGCAAATGATTTCAGTGTCTAACTTCTTACAGTAAAGAACAAAATAATCTCCAAGTTCTTTCCAGGCAGTAAGTTTCTATCAAAGCATAGCTCAGGGTCTTTTCTTGGCTTTGAACAGAACAATTACTTGGCTTAACACGATATTCGAAGTACAGTGGCAAGTTCACAGATGCTCCTGGGTCGCAACCAACTTAGCGTCAACACATATTCAACAGATGGTCAGATGACATGTGTTAGGTGAAGAGAAAGCCAAGGTGGTTCCAGGTAGTGAGGAGGAAATGTAAAGGCACACAGGCAAGAATATGATAGTTTTAGAGATCCAAGTGGCTCAGTGTTGTTGGGGTAGGGAAAACCAAGGAGAAAGCCTTCAACTTTCCATTTCAGAAAGGAGGAGGCAAGAGCAGCATCAGTGATAATATATAGCTACCTGACCCCCCTGACGCTGTATTATTGGGGAATATAATGGAAGTGGTCAGATCAGCACGAGTTGCTAAGACACTGGATGAGGCAATGATGGGAACAGAATAGTCAAGTATGACTCCCTGGATTCTGGAGCCATTCACTAAGCAAGAAACATAGACAAATAGTTTAGTTAAAGACACTCTGAAAGCATCATAGGATAATTCTGAAGAAACTCAGATGGAGCTGTCCAAGAGGTGGTTGGAGACACTGGCCGAAGAGCTTAAGCGTCAGGTCTGGGCTAGGGAGCCAGAGTCGCTGAAATGCTTACGGCAAATACAATTATTAAGCTGCCCAGGGAGAATGTCCTGAGCAAAAGGAGAAGAGACGGAAGGGGACAAACAGCATTTGAGAAAAGGACTGAGGAAGAGGGGGTAGGCAGGGCAAACTGGGGACTTAACAAGGGCAAAGAAACTCCAAGAAAGGGAGGTGCCGTGGAAGCAAGAGAGTAAAATATTTCAAGGAGATTGTGTCAAATAGTATGCTTAGCCAGAGAAATTTCAGTGATGTGATAGGGATGAAAGTGAATAGCAGTGGGAGGAGGGGTAATTGAAAAATGAGGAAGTAGAGACCGCAAATGCAGATACCTTTCAAGAAATCTGTACAGGGAAAGCATCTTCTCCCCATGGAGAGGGAGAGAAAGTTTCAGAGAGCTTCATGTAATGAGAGTGGCAACAAAATATAATAGCCATTGTGGAAAATGGAGAGGGCAGGTCTGCTTATCTGCGTAGTTCATTGCAATGTCCTCGTCCCCTAAAGGGTGCCTGCCCCAGAGCAAGCTTGATAATGATTTGTTGAATGAGTCAGGGACATACAGAAGGTTCGCTGAGGGATTCTGAAAATCCAGTTGAGATCTGAGACCATACATCGGTGGTGATGGTGATTTTTATGGAGGTCAAGGTTTCCTCAGTAGTGCTCAGCGTCTTGGTACAGACAGAAGTTGAAAAAGAAAAGGGGTCTAGGTTTTGGTTCTGAAAGGCAGGCATGCCTGAAGGACAGGGTCTCGAGTCGGGAGATTCATCGAGGGATCCAAATATCAATAAGGAAGACAACATCTGGGAGGCCAGGTACATATAATAAGGGTCAAGTGGAGTTCAAGAGCCAGCATATTCATAGTTATTTCTGACTAAAAGTGTAATTTTTAAAAAAGAATAATACTCAAAGGCACTAGATTAGAAAATAACATGGGACTGCTCTATAGAATCTAGTACACAGGCCTGGGCACCTGGCAGAGCCTTAAATACCTGTTGACATCATGAAATTCATTTGTATGGCCTCAGGCGAAGATTACTTTTGGTTTTACTTCATCTTCTCCTGTCACTCTACAGAACACATTTTCCAGGAGATATCTACCACAGATGTTGAAAAGTTCTTTCTAAAATAACTACTCTTCTGTCATTCCAAGATGCAATTTCTGCATCCCTCACTGAGCATAATTATTAGAAAAAAAAAAAATAAACTTCAGCTTCTAGTGTCAACTTTAAATTATGTTATGTTATGGGGATATTATTCCCCAAGAGGTCCAGTTCTTCCAGTCTGATTTCCCAAGAGAATTCAGAGTGGAAATTTAGGCAGGTTTAATATGTCTTTGGAAAACTAGTATATTCATCCATTTTGCTCTTTTCTTTCAATTATCTTCACATTTCCCCCCAAATCCTGGATTTCTCAATCTTTGAGAAGACCACTATTATTTATGTGTATGAATATTTCCCTTTCAAGATAAAGAATACAATTAATTTCCCTGAGTAAACTGTTTTATAATTACTCACTTTTATTCTTCTAATTGCCTCCTCTACCTACCACCTTCCATTTTCCCTTCAGCCAGGCAGACGCAAAGTAAGGACCAACTACCAAGGTCCAGTGCCGGGAAGAGGGCCATGACGCCACGCTATGTTACAGGTCAATTCAAATCCCTTTGCAAGATTTGCCTGAGAGCCTGGAAACAAAGTTTTCACCAGGTTGTTGACTTTTGATACATTTCCTCTGTTTTGTCTTGTATTTATTTATGGACAGTTAAATTAAGATTACCCAAACTGTGGCATGCAAAACCACGGAAATAATTTTCTCCATTCCTCTATATCCTGATATTGCTGAGTATGACGTGGGTAAAAAATAAATTTTTTTACAAAAGTATGCAAGAAGATGTAAACGTGAGAACAACAGTTTCTTGGGAATTTACTATTTAATATTGTTTTTTGACGTGGAAATTTGGGTATGTCTTTTATGCTTATTTCAATTTCATACGAGCAAGAAAAGCTGTTAAAAAATCTGTGTTCTCTGTATTATGAAAATTGCACACAGATATGTAAGGTTGCAAAGGAAATTATACTACAAAGAATGCTTAGGATGCAGCAAAGCAGGATAGAGCAGGTATTCTTGTTTTTTGTGTGTCTGCCACTGACATAAAATAATAGTTTCAAATGTGTGAAATAAAAACGATTTCAAAGGAAACCAATTATGTTGAAATAGTTACAATATTAAAAGTTGAGGTAGAATTAAAGTAAGTATGTGCTTTTTCTAACACATCAATGACAAGATCCACTGACCTTGTAACTGCTATAATTTTAAAGTAGTGATTAGCATAAACAATTATTTCACGATTTCTGCAGCAATGGTAATAGGATATGAAAATAACAGTGATTGGAGTGCCTGGTGGCTCAGTCAATTGAGTGTCTGACTCTTGATTTCAACTCAGGTCACAATCTCACAGTCAATCATGAGATTGAGCCCCGAATCAGGCACCAAGCCAAGAGGGGAGCCTGCTTAAGATTCTCTCTCTCTGCCCCTCCCCTACTCACATGCATGCTCTCTCTAAAATACAATTAATAATAAAAGAAAATATCAGTGACAAAAGTTACAAGTACTACTAATGCTACTAAAGTTTATTGTTTCCATTTATAACTGAGAGAAATGCTAAATTTCAAGTACAGAAACTAATGAAATTGATTTTTTTTTTCCCTCTCAAAGTCATGGACCCTTCCCGAAGCTAAGACCCCTGAACTGGTGGATCGTAAGTGAATCTTTCAAAGAGCTTCACTTAAGTATATTTATTCATTTAAGTATATTCAACCTAAGCCTTCTTTTAAGAAAATATTTTACCTTGTGAGAAATTTTCAGAAATAAGGCAAATTTGTACCTTGAGTTCCCCTCTATCTGAGAGTTATACAAATTAATTTGAAAAAGTCCTCAAAAACTACACTAATTTAACACTATGTATTAGTATTAAAATTAGTGAAAAGAGTTCTAAGATGAACTGTACACATTTCTATGTTACTTCATTTTTTTAAAATTACATTCTCAAATGACCCTGCCTAACTCCAAACAGTGAGCAACTATGTATTCTGAAAGAAATCAACTCAAATACCATGAGAATCTAATTCAATCTAGAAGAAGATAACCAGTGTTCAAAATTCTCATACCCATACTCACAAACACAAAAGCTAAAAATAAAACCATTGGACACTAATATTAAAACATTGAAAATGTCATGAATCACTGTCATTTGGGTTCCTATAAATTGCAATAAGTTGTTCACTTAAATCATGCAAAATGTCTGAGTCAGGAGGGAGAGAAAGTAAGAAAAAGAGAAAAACGAAGGGATGGAGGGGCACTGGGCGAGAAAGACAGATGGACTACACAAAGTATACTTTGGAGTTACAAACCAAAGGAGCCCAAACTCAGCTTGAAGGCCTAATCCAAACAGTTCCAAATGGGTTTCCCCCCAGTATTGCAATTCTCTATTGTTAAATATTTTAGTGTCTATTTCACCAGTAAAACAATAGATCTTTTGAGCATACAGAGATGACAGTGGGGCACACAAAGGAAGGAATGGAAAGAACATAGAAAAACATAGGGCAAAAAACAAAAACAAAAACAAACAAACAAAAAAAAAAACACCAGGAAATTTATTAAGGTGCCAAGACAAAAAATACAGAATATAGCATTATCAAAAATGGTTTTAGTTGAAGTCAAAGTAGCATGAACATAACCCAGTTAGGCTTAAAACTTTGAATTTCTTCTTTCTTCCAGATTGTCAGTGGGCAGACCATCTGGCATTTGGACACAAGTTAAGGTATGGATTACACATCAGTATTTTCCTCAAGTCATTTAAAAATTTTTATCCTTCAAACCTCAGAAATTGAACTAATTTTTTTTTTAGCAAGGTAAATACTGTAGCTACGGTGGTAAATTTTAGGTTAAAGTGAGACACAAAACAAAGAATTTTGATTTATTGTGACCAGCAGAGAGCAAGTTTTACTGTGAGTGGTCATCTGAAATATTTGAAGATAAAAATTATATTCAATGAATAATACTTTGATACTATTTTCCCTGTGTATACTTCATAAACTACAAGAGACTCATGAGTCATCAGCCAGTTTTTGTCAGAAGATTCAAAACATCCTGCACATTCTGTATCTTTTCCCAAAAACTTCCTCCTCTGAGAATTGTAGTTATTACGCAGTGTCTAGTGCTATTATTGTAACTATGAAATAATTTTTTGAAATCCTTCTAAAACGAATGGAAACTTTTATCATAATTAGCAGCATGCCAAATGATAAAGTATTTTCTTAAATGGATGGTTTCCAAAACAGTAAACCTATGCCAAATCCTACTGGTTATTTGAAAGATATCCAGCTAAAGAAATAGAAAGTGTCTCCTACTATAAGCACTACTATAGTGGACACTATAAAGATCATCTGAAACCATAGCTGCTTTTAATGGTCTAAAACCTGAGAAGGATAAGATATAGATAGAGCACTTTGTAATGGATCTCCTCCCCTCTCTCCTACACTCCAGGACATCCTTCTCCTGCATCATCACCAATAACAATCAACCAATATATCTCATTTCTTTTTATTTTTTAAATATTTTTTTGTTTATTTACTTTTAAGAGAGAAAGAATGTGAGTGGTGGTTCAGGCGGGGGGACAGATTGAGGGAGACACAGAATCCAAAGCTGGCTTCAGGCTCTGAGCTATCAGCACAGAGCCCAATGCGGGGCTCAAACTCATGAACCATGAGATCATGACGTGAGCCAAAGTCAGACACTTAACCAACTGAGCCACCTAATTGCCCCCAATATATCCTATTTCTAAAAACATCCCCCTTCAGCAAAATTCCTTGAATACAGTATCCTAGACTTCCAATCTTCAATTCCTCTCTTTTCATTCTCTCCAGAACCCACTTTAATCATACTCTTATCCCCCTAACGACACCAAAAGTATGAGGTCACCAATGACCTTCACAGGACAATGTCAACGGTCACCTCCCATGCACCTGTTTGGACTTCTCAGTTTCATTTGACCCATGATCATTCATTCGTTCATACTGAAACACTTCCTCCATTTGGTTTCCAAGCTGTCTCTCTTTAGTGGTTCCTTCTCCCCCATCACGGGCTACTCATCCTCCTCCTCTTCTTTTTTCTTTCTTTTAAAGTTCCTCTTCATTTTCTGACCTCTGTATATTGGACTAGTCCAGTGGCTCAGTTTTTGGAATACCTAAATTTATCTTCATCCTGAGCAATAGTTCCTAACTCTACATGCATATTAAAATCTGGTGGGAAGCAGGTAGAGGCTACTGATACCTTAGCCACCAGCCTCCCTCCAATCCCAAATGAATCAGAATCTCTGGGGGCAAAGTCCAGAGAGTGGTGATTTACTTCCTACTTGCTTTGCCCAGAAGCTCTTCCTCCAGGTCCCCAGGTTGAGAACCCCAGTCCTCGGAGATCCCATTCGTCGAACATTCTGTATCTTGATGATTCATAAAATGTATCTTAGGCTGCAGACCATTCCTCTGAATTCCAGACACCTCTATTCAAACAACTATTTCATATCACCAGTTAAATAAAAAGTATCTCAAATCTATGACCAAAATCCTTATCTTCCTCTACCAACAAAACCCTGTTCTTCCTATAGCCTTCTCATTTCTATTAACGGCAACTTGTTACTTTAGATTGCTCAGGCAAAAAACAAAACAGAACAAAACAAAAAAACAGAAAACTAACAAAAAACACCTCAGGAGTCATCCTTAAGTTCTTTCTCTGAAATCTCACTGTTCAGTAAATCTTACTCCGCCTTCCAAATACCTCCTTATGCAAAAACATCTCACCACTTCTACTGCCACCCGGATCCAACACAGCTATCTCCCACCTGAATTACTGCAAAAGGCACACAGTAGGCCTCTTTGGTCCTTCTGTACCTGCAGTGGATTATCAGCACAGAGGCAGGTGATGCTTAAAAATGCTAACTTAGACCATGTCATTCATTTGTTCAAAATCTTTGAAGGTTCTTCAGGCTCCCCATTATCTGTACCACCTTCACTGTTAAGTGTCTTAATTTACTTCCAGGAACAACACAAGAACTGACAGGATTTTCTTACCATCTTTCTTAAAAGCTTGAGGAAAAGGATCACAATTTTTGTCAGATTCTCAAAGAAGCCTGTGAGCCAAAAATGATCAGAATTACTTTGTAAGAGACTATCATAATATTTCAATTTATTACAGGTTAGGTTTTAACCTTTGCAAGCTTTTACTTACAATAGTAATTCAGTCAAAGGTAGGCCACGTGAGGAGTGCCTGGGTGGCTCAGTCAGTTGAGTGTCTGACTCTTGATTTCAGGTCAAGATCTCAGAGTTTGTGAATTTCAGCCCTGTGTCCGGCTCTATGCTGATAGCACTTTTGAGCCTGCCTGGGATTCTGTCTCTCTCAAAATAAATAAATACACTTAAAAAAAAAGAAAAAGAGTAAGCCACATTACAAGATAAATTTACTTTATATATATTTTAAAATTCACCTGTCTTCTATTTTCCTGGATGATGCAGTGGTTTCTTTATTCATCTTTCCTATACTTTTCTTCTTCTTCTAATGTTTATTTACCTTTGAGACAGAGTGCAAGTGGAGGAGGGGTAGAGAGAGAGGGAGACACAGAATCCAAAGTAGGATCCAGGCTCTGAGCTGTCAGCACAGAGCCTGACACAGGGCTCGAACTCACCAGTAATGAGTTCATGAGCTGAAGTTGGCTGCCGAACTGAGCCACCCAGGCGCCCCTCTTCTAATTCTTTACCTGTTTTTGTGTTCATGTATTTCCTTTCTTATACTATACATATATAGAGGCTAGGATTTAAATTCAATTAAGGGTCTTGCCAAACTAAAGTATAAGAAGCTATCAACTTACATCCACTTGTGAACTTGTGATCCAAAAGACAACAGTCAGAAGTTTGGAACTCAGAATCACAAATGCCCGCCCTGTGAAAGCCTCCCATTCAAATGGCAGTAGGTGCTCCTGGAATGAGGTCGGAGTGAGGGCTTGAGATAGGCTTTTTAATCACTTTAAGTTACATTTCCTCATACCCAGTCATTCCACAGAGGTTATTCAGAAGTCTTCTAAGATTAATCAACCACACCACAAACAGAGTGGAGTCATCTAGGTTAACAATTCAGTAAATGCTTTTCTGGTTGCTCAATTCTCTTGCCTTGTTAATGGATATCCAACCACAGAAAGAGCTAAACTCTAAAGAACCCATGTATGCTGGCTTGTCAAGAAGTTAATGTTACTACCTTTTTATGTATTCAAACTTTTCCTCTCTCCTTGATCCCTTCCATCGAAAAGTAAACACATTCAAAGCTTTCCCATCTTAAAATGAAAAACAAACAAACTCGCTGGACCCACACTTCCACCCTGGACTTGAGCCTTTCTAGAACTACTGTTGCCCATGTGTTTCCTCAGTGTTCCATAGCCTACATCATTCTGGTTTCTCCATGCAAATGGTTCTAAATTACGTCACCAAATGATGTCCACAATGAAACCCATAAAATATTTCAGTATTCATCCCGCTGAACCTGTCACTGATCTGGCACAGTCCCCTTCCTACATTCTTTCCCTGGCCTCCGTGGCACTATCCTTTCCAATTGTTTTTCTCAGCAAGATAATCCTCTTCTTTGCCTCTGAGGTCTCCCGAGGGCTATCTTATCAGTATCATGGCCTCACTCTGACTCTATTTAACATCACCTGTGGAGAAAAATCTGAACTTTTCCATGCGATTGTCTCCCAAGTGCGCAAGCTGAACCCACATTCCCCTCCCACCAAGCTGGCTGGCCTCCAGTGATCTCTGAGTCAGTCAGTTTTCCGCCATCTGACTGTTTCTCATAAATCTCTTCTTAAGAAAACTCAACCAGATTTAGTTTCAAATATTCCCTCCATGAGAATATCAATTAGCATACTTGGGTTTAACTCCTCCCAAGTTCCAACTATATTTTCCCAAATGCTCTTGAATTGTGTATCATCATTTGAAATCAAACAGTTCTAAAACTCAACTCATGGTCATCCTTAAACTACACTGAGCTATTCATGATTTCCTCATTTCTTTTCCCTTTTCCAACTAATTGAACTAGAAAATTAATGACAGTCCTGATTCAGATGCAGGTCTGACGGCTGTTCAGTTCTACTCAGTTTTAACCCAGCCCTTAATCCTGAAACCCTAAAGAAAACCTCTGCTTCCCAGTTATCACATTCAGTCCAACTCACAGGGTAGAAAACAAAGTTTGCTCTAGAGAAGCCTGGCTACTGTATCCCCTAGTGCTGTTTCACGTACACACACACACACACACACAAAAACACCACCTAAAATTCTCATCATCAAAGAAAAAATTAAAACCATGGTGTATGAATAGGGTCACAAGATCTGTTCAATCCTTTCCATTTAGCCTATTATTCTGAAGCTGGGTTTCTAAATGGTCTGTTCACCCTGCCACCCCACACCCCAGAGCTTCCTGGCCAATCTATCTCTATCTTCATTGTTTTATTTCCTCCCCACCCATCTCCTGAGTGAATGCTAAACTAATTTAGATCATTAGAATAGTGGCCTAAGCAACTTGTCTACAAAACCAAAAAGCCAAAGGTGAAGGAAGTAAAATCCATACATAGCTGATGGCTTCTCTTCTTTATCCTGGCCTGCAAAACTGTAAGCTATTTCAAATGAAGCTATCTGAGGCATCTCTGTTCCAAATGTTAAATTATATGTATTTCAGAACCTTATAAAATCTTTTCTTTGATCATTAAAGGGATGGGTAAGAGAATAATTTACTATAGAACATCAATTATATAGTTAACCTATTTGCCTAAAATCTACAGTGTATTCAAGTATCTAGAAACATCATTTATTAAAAAAAAAAGAAAAACTCACATTTTATAAGCACTTTGGATAGATAATTGTTTCAATTTTTTTAAAAAAAGCTGATTAAATATCTCAAATAAATAAAATATCTCAAGTAAATAAAAAGAATGATTTCTACTTTGAGATCAACTTTGATCATGTCTTCTTTCCTCACGTACCCATCTACTGTATGACTCTTGTTCCATTTAGTTTGTTGGTTGAGCAATGAAATTTACTAAAAGCCTGTTTTCCAATGGACTGGCAAATACTGCCTCAGAAAGCAGAGTTCTAAACCTTTCTCCCACACAACCATTTTGACATGGAATGGAAGGCACTGTGCCTGAGAAAACAGAACAAAACAAAACATCATCCAAGCAAACTAAGTATTTTGAGGAAAGCAGAAACCTATCTTGCCAAAGTCAGAGGAGGTGTGTTTCTGGAAGCTCAAATTATAACACTATAGTCCTCTCATAAAATCCTATTATCCTTCCACTAAAATACTTGTATTTCTACAATTACAGGCAAACCTGACGTTTTATGGGGGAAAATGAATGTAAGATTTTATAGTATTATGTAACTAAGAATGAACAATTCAATTTGAATTTTACTTTTTTCCCCCCTTGTTTTTAGGATTTGGCAGCATGTTGTTGACTGAAAATCACAAGGAATAATGAAGAAACAATGGGGGTAAGAGGCAGAAGTTCTGAGTTCCAGTCCTACCCCAGTAGAATTTTTGTCTCTGACCTCTGATATTTGCACTCTTATCTTTCCACACTCTCTCCCTTGAGGATTTCAGCTTTTCTGAGGTTTCAACCACGATGTCTATGGAATGTTAAAGAACAAGTACCTGTGTTCTCAGGTTTATACTCCTTACTTGCTTCAACACTTATTACAAGCCAGACTCTAGACTGTGCTGGAAATAAAAAGAATGAGACAGAGTCTTGGCCTTCAGTGAAATTACATTTTAGTGCAGGCAGGAAGACAAACTTCAGTATCATTGGGTATGTGGAAGGTGCTATGGGGACACAAAAGAGGGGCAATTAGCTCAAAACTGGGCATCAGGAGATGATGCCTAAGTTGAGTTCTGAAAAAAAATGTACACAGGTGAAAAAGGCAAGGAAAATTACGAGAGCATTCCACATTGAGGGGAGACAAGAAGGAAGGGCATTTACTTGTACCCCTTAACCACATGTACAGGGACCTCTAACCAATGGAGTAAAGGCATGCTTTGAAACACGTGGACTTGTGCCAAGGTTTGCAGATGGTGAGGAGGGTAGGGGAAGTGATGAGGTCAAGGAAAGACATCTTTGCCATTTCACCAGCAATTCTCAAGAAAGGCGGGGCAGGACATATCTGATCACCTCCTGAGCTTTTCACACTTTCATGCTCAATAGTGCCACATCCACTTTGAAGGCTGTGTGCTCCACCTGCTCCTACTCACGCTAAGGTGCCCTGTCCCTCTGGTATACCGTGAAAAACTGCTATACTACAAATACAAGGGGAAATACATGGAAAAGGGGGAGGAAGAAGAATCTAAAATGATAGGTCAGAGAGGAAGGAAACCAAGAAAATAATTTGAAGAAAAGGAAGCAGAGAGAACCAGTAAAATTGGAAGACTGGGCTCAAGTCCATCCATAGTCCCAAAAGCTTCCTAGAGGTTGGTAGCATCCCAGCTCAACAAGTCCAGAGTAACTCATCATGTCAGGTATGGCAATAGTTTATTTCTAACATACTAAAAGTTGTGAAGGCACTATGCATGCAGGTGCTTAATAGATAGCAATATTGAACAGGTAAGAAGGCATCTGGTTTGAATAACTGCAACCATGGAATTTCTGCATTATGGAGAGAAAATTTTTTTCAAAGAAATGTATACTGGATATAAAATGGTGTCCTTCAAAGAGACTGCTTTAAAGCTTCAGAGGAACAGGACATCCCAGGGGTCCTGTGGACTTTCCCTTTGTCACATTTCCACTCTCATGGCTAATTTGGCTTCTATCACAGTAAACTGTTTATGATTATCTGAACAAACCACATTAATTCCTAACAGCCTTGAATGTCTCTCTCATCTATCTATTGAGCGTCCACCCAGGCATTGCCTTCTTCAGGAAGTTAACATTCTTAACACTTGTGAGCTACTTAATGATGACAATGACAACAGTGATACTTATCAGATGCTTCATCTGGGCCAGACTGCCGTTCTAACTCAAATGAATTTGGCATCAACTCAACTCCTCTTTATGACAATTCTATGAGGTAGGTACTAATAATAGCCCCATTTTACACTTAAGACACTGAGGTACAAAGCCTACCCCAGGACACATCACAGGTCAGTGGTAAAGCCAATAGTTGAACCTAAGCCGACTAGTTTCAGAGTCTGTGGTCTAATCCCTAGGCCACACAGCCTGTGTGTGTGATTAAAAATGGGACAGATCCTAGGTACTGCTATATACACAAGGCTCTTGGCTGTCTTGTTCAATTTAAGTTCAATGAGCTTTGGGGTTGGAGAAGTATATAAGATGGCATATTAACCCGAAAGGTATAAAGTCTATTCTAAAAACACCTTTGCTGAAACTTAATTTTCACACAAATATATAGCTGTAACTGGCATACCTCAAATGTGTTAGATTTACCATTCTTAGGATAAGAAAAGTGTCTTAGAGTCTAATGAAAACCCTTGGCAATTTGAATATTATATGATGCTAAATTATCCTATAATTATTTGAGAGGTCAAGAATCTTAAACATTTAGTCTTAAAACTCTCCACACGGGTGATGCAATCAGAAAATTTAAGGATGTATGAAAATATTTTTACACAAAACAAGTAGAAATCTACTTAATAAACTTTAAAAGGTACAATATTTTCCAACACGGGTATTTTTTTTTCCTCTATTGCAAAAAAGGAAATTTTTAAAATAACATTTTTTAATGAATATGAGCACCTATTTTATTTTCCAGTGCTGGTTTCAAGGAAGAGTAGGATAAAAGTGTGTGGAATAAAACACTGTATCACTTATTAACTGGTGGGAAACTCTAATTTATAATGGTGCCCAGCACTAAAGCTTCATAAAGAAAAAAATTTGAGTCACCTCCGTCCAACCTCTTTGGCACTTTAGTCTGGCAGGAAAGGGAAACAAGCCTAGGGCAAAAGTGTGAGAATTGTTTTTATAGTTTTAGTAGGAAAAGCTTCAAGAAGGCAAATGTATACTAAGATCCTTGCCTCATCCACAGATAACACCATCAACATCAGATGCGATGCGGGAATGACCAGTAACGACCTTTCTCATAAAGACTTTCAGTAAGGCAAAGTATCAGTGGTTAGGGGCATAGATTGTGGAGCCAAAAGGTCTGGGGTTTCATCTTATTTCTACCACCTGTCAATTGACTTCAGTGGGTTCACCTGACCCATCTGTGCCTCAGTTGGCTCATTTATAATAAGACAATTACACAGAGCTGAATAACTTAAAGTGCTGTTGGGAGGGTACAATGAAATCATGCTAGCCTAGTTTAAAAGAGAATCAACAATACACACTACTACTTGAGCTCAGTCCATAGATAACCTACAGTTGCATCTTACAAGATGTTGCCAACACACTGACTCAATTACGGGGCTAGGTAAGTCCTAAGCTCTGCGTGAGCAAGGGGGCCAACATCTTTTTTTTAAATATATTTTTATTCAAAAACTTTTTAATGTTTAATTTTGAGACAGAGATGGCAGAGAGAGAGGGAGACACAGAATCTGAAACAGGCTCCAGGCTCTGAGCTGTTAGCACAGATCCTGATGTGGGGCTGGAACTCGCAAACCGTGAGATTACGGCCTTAGCTGAAGCTAGACAGTCAACCAACTGAACCACCCCGGCACCCCAAGGGGGCCCACACCTTAAGGGTTTTTCAAAATTTGGTCTGCAAAGAGGCCCTTACTTTTTTTAATGAAGCGAAATAAAATAGTTTCATATTTAATTCCATCTTCTGAACCAGAAAAAACGCCCCTGTCAGTATTATTTATGTGTAACACAAAAATAACCACAGGCACCATTTGTCTAGAAATCACACTGTCAAACTGTGGTTAGCTGTCTTTGAGCTGAATTGAGTGAATATTATTTTGCTATTCATTTGCTCCTGTTACTGTAGGAGGAACAGGCATAGACAATAAAGACTTAAGAAAATGTAACAAAAAGAAAGTGAGAAAACAATTAAATCTCTCATTTTAAAAAAAATAATTTGTATCCACTTTTATCAGTGTCCTGAATCAAGCCTGTTCAAGACCTACTGTTGTGACATACCTCCTGAAATCCAGATGCTCTCCCTGTTCATCAGAACCATTCCTGCCATTGCCCCGGCCTACTCAGCAAGTATTAAATTTCTGCTCAACCAGGAATCACATTCTGCAGAGCAAGAAACCAGCACTGAAGTGAAGCAGTTTTGCTGTGGGGATGGCATCACAGAATCCTGAACTCAACCTAACTTGGAAGATTCCTACTCCAAACCATTTTATAGAAAAAGCAGCCCCCTGAGAAATGCAAGTTGCCCAGCTAGCTGGTGGCCGGCACTTTGTCATTTCATTTGCCATCTACCAGGTCTGTACTTTTTGTTTCCCTACAACTACATTGCCAGAGAATAAACTGAACTTCAAAACTGAAAATCAGGAGTCAACTTTAAACAGCATCAAAAAGCATGAGAATGCCCAAGCTGGAGAACACAAGAAACTGGGACATGTTCATCTAGATTTGAGCAATCACAACAACATACAATCAGCTAAATCCTATACCCTCACAGCAACGTTCTGGATAGAATGACGTACAATATATTTAGACATCTTCATTTGTGTTTCACATTCCTCACTCCCCAATCCAACCTGGAAAAGATGTGGTGATAAAGAGGAGGATGACAAGGGACTTCCCTTATCCTTATCTCCCTCATACACTCACAGGCCTGGGAGAGAAAGGGGGAGAACACAACTCTATTTCATTTCAACACTATCGATTTTCCTCTTCCTTCCTATGTTACGTAGGAAGCTGCATTCTTCCATTAGAAATAACTTCAGACACAGAATTAAAAATAAACAAGGACAATCTAAAAGTTCCATAAGCTATTTCAGGTTGGACTGATACAATTCAGGTAGGACTGATACACCATTCTTTACAATAAGTAAATATCAAATGGAAAAGAAGAGGTTAAGGCTGTAATAAGTAAATTCAAATGTATAAAACAAGTAGATTTCAATTATTTCACCCAATCACTGGGAAGCAAAGATACTCTAAAGAAAATTGCATTGCCTTCCCAACTCCTTGGAGAGCCAGTTTAGTTAACAGCCTACCTCTGCTTCCGAGATGACCATACAGCTTGCATGTCAAACTCATTTTAAAGTGTCAATCATGTCCCTTTCAATCTAATTAGTTTGGAAAGTAGTGTCACTGACCTGGAACTATGCAGACCACTTATTATCATATCATTTGATCAACCTAACACTTTACCTCAGTTGAGTCTAGGACACCTGTAGCCAAAATGTAATATCCTTTCTCCCACTCCTTACTGGTAACTCTCTATACAATTTCCTATTTACAACTCAATTTATCTCTATGAATAAGCATGGCCAACTTCACAGAGGCATCTACAGAATTTGCCTTATTTAAAATTTCATGGTAATTAAAATTGAAAGGTAAGGGGAATTAGAAAAAAAGAATCACATATAGATCTGAACCAGAGGAGGAAATATATACCTGTATCTGTATCTAAAATGCAGATGTGAGGTTTTTGATCCCCAAGAACTGCTAAAAGGAGAGGAAAGAGGAAGAATAGAACAACATGGATAGGCTGGGCGAAATCTGGGACCTTACACATGGTAGGGAGGCTATTCTTCTCTAACAAAATATAACACAGCAAGCCATTTTTATGAAAGGAGTCTGTGGGCTGTAAACCCATCATCGGACGGGTTTGTGTTCTAATAAAAGCTTTCTCACGTTCATAGTATTTAACCTGACTTGAACCTGGCCAAGGACAGGATGAAGCACATTGAAGACCTAATCAGTAATTCCCCAGAGGTCAAAGAACACCCATGTACCTCGGGAGGAGAGGCCACAACCAGACCAAAGTGAATGGGCAATGAGGTGGGCCTGGAGGGGTGACGACACCGGGGGCTGGAAGATGCTCCTCAGTGAAGCAACACATCACCGGGCCCATCCCTGGTGAGAGGATGGAAATTACCTAATCCTTTCCTCATTTTACTTGTGCGTATTTAAGAACTGATTTGCAAGACAAAAATACAAGCAAGTCATTTCTGAACCACAGGACATCATAATGAATCAGGGACAGAGAGAACACATGCACACACCACCAGAATGCTGCATTCGTATGTTCAGATGTGGTATTAAAAAAAACAGGTATATGAGTTCTATTTAAAGTCCTGACTGTTCACTCTAGAAGACAATAATCTAAAGCAGGATGTCAGTTGCTAACACTTCCTTTCCAAGCCTGTGTTTCCCTAGGCAGATGTTGCGTTTTACCAAAACTCCTGTTTGAAAGATAAGCAAGATTCTTCATTCATGTTTGCTTGATCAAGTAGTTATTGGTGAATACGATTTTACATCTGGTCAAATAAAATAAGCATGTATCTCAAACGTACCTTCAGGTGAAGAGCCTGTCTTTTGGGAAAAGACAGCATTAACTTTACTCTTCTTACTGATATCACTGTTGACGGACAAGCTGGACTGAATTTTTCTATGCATTTTGTTAGAAACAGGTGCTGAAAGTCTTCGATTATCCGCAGATACGTTTTTGGCCCCGTGGTGGTGAATTCCATTTCCGTTGCTGAGACTAGTGGGGCCGTTCTTTATCTTGCCGCCTTCCTCCTCACTTGGCTCCTGTAGGGACGCTTGAAGCTGAGGCAGGCGCTGAGGTTGGGCTAAAGAACAGGAAAAGTTTTTCCAGTTAAAAAAATATTTGAAAATCATCAAAATATATTCAGTAACAGACTTTTTCTTTTTCCCCTGGGTTTCACCCGTGGTACTAAAAAATGGAAGGTGGAGAAAAAGGAAATATTAATTAACATGGACACAGAGAAAACAATTAGTACAAAAGGCAAAGTGGGAACAGGGTCATCAGAAGTGACTTGACACAGGAATAGGAAAATAGCAGGAAAGACTTTTGTTTTTTTAAGAAAATTTAAGTTGGAAATCTGAAAAAGTTATTCCACACCCAATCAACAGCAAATGTTTGTCTTCTATGTACTAGGCCCCTCTTTAGGGTGCTAGAAACAGCAATATTATCTCAATATCTTTGATAATGGGCTAAAGTAATTAATTGTCTTTTGAGATAAAAGGGAAAGAACAATGAATTCAAGTGTCAAAGCTGGACAATAGAGAAGGAAATATAGTTGTTTTTCTTTTCAATTTCACTTTTTTTAAAGGTTATTTATTTAAGTAATCTCTACACCCAATGCGGCACTTGAACTCAGGACCCGAGATCAAGAATCACATGCTTTTCCGACTGAGCCAGCCAGGCACCCCTTCAATCTTATTTTAAATCCTGGAGAAGAAAACCTTTTCTCTATGTATCCATCAATTTGATATAAAAAATAAACCATTTATGAAAAGTTAGGAATAGAAGACAGTTTCCTTAATCTGATAAAACACATCTGCCAGAGTTAAATGTCAGCACTATAGAAACACTCCCATTTAGGTCAAGACCAAGAAAAGGCAGCCCAGCTTCACCCCTCTTGTTTGACATTACACTAGAGGTCCTGGCGAAAACAGTAAATATGAAAAAGAAGTAACAGGTCTGAAAAAAAATGTTTTTGAGACGTATACCTAATTTGAATGTTCTAGGGGAAATTTAGGAGACTATAAATCTTGCAACACAAAGAATTTAACAAGGTATATACAAGATCAACCATATTAAAATAAAAAAAAGTTCCTCTAGGCCAACAGAAACCAAATAGCAAATATACAAGAAAAAATGAACTCTTCACAGTATCATAAACAAAACACAAACAAGCAAACAAACAAACAAAAAACAAAGCCAAGAAAAACACTGTTAAGAATTAAGCAAGGACAAAATGGGCAGCGATTTTCTGGCAAAAATTTTAAAACAATACTGAAGGACATTAAAAAATATACTACTAACTGTAGAGCATATAAATGTTAATTCTCCCCAATTTATTTATTTAGTGTAATTCCCATAAAACAACAGGCTTGTTGAAGGAACTTGACAAGCTGATTCAAGAATTTATGAGGAAGAGTATCAACAATCACTAAAGAAATTTTCAGAAAGAAAACGAGGGTTGCAGCATTTGACTTACTACATATATAGTCTTATCAAAAAACCAACAGGAGCTAAAGCAGTGAGCTGATGGTTCAGACACAGACACATAAACCAGGGGATAAGCAGAGAGAGTTCCCAATATAAATGTGTGCACACATTTAAGTGCATGTATTCCTTAACCAAATAAATTACGGGTGTATTAAATGCCTACCTATGAAAAGCAAAACCTTTCAGATTGAAAAAATATAAGACTATTTTAACATCATGACACTAAGGAGGGACAAACTAATTGGTTGGACAATGAATCATAAAAAAAAGCAGGATGACTATTCATCATTGGTGTTGCCTGGCATTTCTGAACACCCTCATGGATTTTTGGTAAATTCCTCTATTCCATTCCTAGACTCCTGTGCAGCTAAAGGGCAGGCATGTGACCTAAGTTCTACTAAGCACAAGTATGACTTACATGCAGAATGGCCAATGCAAGAAGGCCAGAGAGGTGGAAACCCTCAGCACAGACCATGTAGAAAGCGTTTATTGGTCTCGGCAGTGGGGTGCAGTGTCTGATGTCCACTTCCTATCAGACCAATGAACCGATAGTCTAGCAGTGGGGTTTTCAACAAAGAAGCCCCATTGAATAGATGGGAATGATCTGTGGCTGTGTAACTCTTGGGAGGGCCTGTATGCTAATAAATTTATTTTCTATTTAAATTAGCCAAAATGGAATCTACTGTTTGTAGCTAAAGAGCCCTAACTCCCCCCACCCCCAGTGTTATTTTACATTGGTTACATAATGAAATTATTAAAATCAACATTCACCTTGATTGAGTAGCCCCTAAGCAAAGCTATCCATCATCGCACTTCAGCAAAAACCACCAACAAAAACAATTTGTTCCCAAAATTTTACTATTTTATAATTTCCTGCAATTTCAAATCTAAAAGTGCTGTTTTAATTAATCTTTTCCATTTATGAATATGAGCAGTTATGAAATGTATATTACATCTGAATACTAAGAACTCTTCAATTGAGAAAAGTATTGCATGCAAAGCAGTCACAATTATATGTGGCATTGACCATGTCTGATTATCTGTGTTCTGGGGATTAGCTAAGACTTGGTATATATTTTTGACAAAGACAGTTTGCATTTGAGTCAATCTCTAGCACACATTGTTTACCTCCGTTCCTGTTCACATATCCTCTGTCTCTTGAAGAAAAACATCTTAACATATCAAAACATGCTAACTCATGAATGTGCATATTTTAAGAAAAAAGACATTCTTTTTTTTTTTTTACTTAACAAAAGCATGCTTTCGTCAAATCTGTTAACATTAATACCTGATTTATTAAACTAACCTATGAGCTCCCTTAAAGTTTTTCAGTTCTTCAGTGATAAAGGAAAATGACTGTCTAAAAAGTAAAGTAATGGTGGTAAAATAGATCAAAATATTTTGTTTTTCTCCTTACTCTTGATGAAAAAAACCTTACTTCTCTGTTTAGCAGCTATATATGCCCTTCTGTTAAGAAATATCGACAAGGCATCTGCAAAGGTAGATCTATTTCTTATGAGTGTGCAATCATTTGATCTAGAGATTAATCTGCGGCTCCTGTAACTTGCATCAACTAGAAGGACACCCTAATGACTGCTATTGAACACACATAGTTATGCATATGTATTTAAAGGGATGCCAGAGAAGATAGTCAAACGTAATGTGGTGTTCTTTTCAGAGCACTTACCAGTAATTTCACCAAATAAATGGAATGTTTGGGCCACGTTTTCTCTAAAAAGAATATTTCAAAAGCAATCCGAGAGCTTGGTTAAATTGAAATATCCAATTGACCAATATTAAGGAGACTTCTTATCAACCAAAAATATCCTGTCACAGTCCATAATCCAAGATAAATTTAAAACTACTATGTAGTAGTTAAAACATTCCAATAAGTAAATTTTTTAAAAAAAGGTGGTAAAAGACAACTATGTCTTGCCACCAAATTCTCAAACTGACAGATCTGACCTTTTTCTACTATCAAAATTGACTATTTGCAAATTACCAGATATGGCTCAAGTGGTATTCAAACATATCCTTAATGATTTATCTACATTTCAATCTTCAAAATGATATCTATTTCTGTTGGCAGATAAATCAAAGTACATTCATTTTTGTTTCACTGTCCTCTAATTATTTTAACTATAGTTTGTATTATGGTCAGGTAACCAAATATTATCTCTTTATGCCAGTTTGGTTTTTTTAATAGTAATAGTTTTTTTTTATTAAAATAATTTCTTAGTTTTAGGATTTGGGCAGATACATACAGTATGTAAGTCAAATTAAAAATGGATAAACCCTAGGTATATTAGCTATATTAACATTTATTTTAAGTTCACTGCTAATTTTTCATGGGTGTGACTTGAATCTTAGAGTCAAATTCTAAGCAAAACCAAGTCAGAAACAGGATTTTATTCTCAAAGAACAAAAACATCTGATTGATTAAACCCTAACTACTTGGCTTTAAATAGATTTCTTTTCCTTATTGTGTAAAAGTTGTGTATGGCTTTAAAAAAAAAAAACACAGTAATATGGGAACGACACAATGCTTCTTAAAACACAAGTGATGCCTAGGGACCCTCACTCTCCCTTTAATGATCCACTGCTCTCATTCAGCTGTCTTTCTTTTTTCAAATCTTTACATATGTGACAGCTCTCAAAAGTAGACCATAGACCATCTGGCATTTTCCGAGGTGTAACTTGTGCAAATTCAGCTCTATTGGGAGCGCACTGCTATCTTCTGCCTGCGTTATAAAGGGACAATAGAATGTAGAACTTATGAGTTGTTTTGAATTATTCATTTTTTTGCCTGTATATTCAAGAAATTTTACAAACTCTGCATTTTGTACTACATAATCACATGCGTTAAAGGTACAAAGAAACTTTTTGACACCTCTTTTCTACAGAAAGCTGGCATTTTGTTTGATATGTGAACATTCAGCATCTGTTATATCATTCTAAACAGGATGGGTGCTTCTACAAAAGACCCCATTTTAAACTTACTCTATATGAGCAAAAAAATGTATTCTTGACATTCAGTAACTAATGCAATACACATCAAAATTTCAAATACCAGTTATATGAACATTCAGCATCTTCAAACCTGGATAGCATTGGTCACCCGCTTACCATATGTGTAAAGAATTTTTTTTTTTTTACCAGTGCTCACACAATGCCACATGATTGTAATTTTAATATCCGTGATGAATAGTTACAAATGTCTTAAGAAATACTGTGCTTTCTAGGTTCAAATGTTTTCAATCAGGGAGGAAACCAATAGAATTAAATCTAGTGATTTTCAATAAGAATAATAAATATGGGAGTAATGAGTCAATAGCATGAACTTCTTTTGATAATTTTTTTTTAAACTGGGTGATATTGCAGCAAGTAATAACTACACTTGCAACTGTAGCTGCCTGAGCGGCAATATAAAGCAACATTTTGTTGTAGCATATAATCTATTAGCATGTGCAAGACCTCTTCAGTCACTGGTCTCTTGCACAAATCAGATTTAATAAAATTACAAAAGAATTCTCATACCACTTGCCCACTTTAAATGGTGGTTGTATGCATATGAAAAAAAGTTAAATGCTTAGAATTTAAAATTGTAACAAAATTATCAAAATAGAATATTGTTAGGGGGTGACTTGGTATAAACTGAATTTACTCTTCCCAGAGATAGGTGACAAAGCTTTTCTGGATGCCCAATATTATGTAACTCCATGGTCACTATGAGACAGAGACAAACATGCACATGTGCACACATACTAAAATGGTAGAGATTATATATAAATAAAGTGGTGTTTTATTGTATATACATGTAATACGCGTCAATACCCAATAGCTTAAAAAATCTCTTCGAGATGCACTAATGTGATAAAATTATCTTTGTTATAATGTAAGATTTAGGCTAAAATCAACTAAAATAAAAGTTAAAATAATGGCTAACTCTGTTCCTCAGCTTGATAAAAGCCTTTCTCAGTGTACCCTAGATAGACCCAGCATCTTAGCCCTTACACAGTCTGAAAGCTCCTGGCATTTTCTACCTGTTTCCTTAGTTCTCTGCGCCCCCTCCCCACCCAAGGTCTTTCTGAAAATTTTGACTTATCTCTTGAGCCTCTGAACTTTTTCATCACGTGTTATATTTTCCATCTTCATTTTATTTAATGTATATATTAACATAGTGAAATATATTTTGCAATTGTGTCCTTTTTGGAACATTGATCGGTTTGAGAAGCCCAATCAAATTCTCTCTACACAATTTGAAATGTACAAGATGGAAGAGACTCTCTTATGATGAAAGCATTTTTAACAGTAATTCATCACTTATCAGTGGTAGGGGTTGCAAATACTTCCCAAACAAAAGGATAAAACTTGACAAGTTGTTTGGAGAATCAATCATTAAGAAAGTCCTTAACCATAATGAAGAAGAGCTCAAAGGAGGGAGGACTGCTAGCTTTTCCCCAATTCCATGCTCCCCATTGTCCCGGGTTCTTGGCTAACCCATTTCCCAGTCTTCCTTGCAGTTCAGTTCAGCCATATATCCATGTTCACTCTGAAAGAATGAGAGCAGAAATTATTTCCGCCACTTCCAGGCCTGGGCCTAAGCCCAGGGTGTGTCCTCTATACTATTCTTTCTTGCACTAGCCAGCAATCCAGCTTTGACCACAGCAGTGGGAAATATCTAAGGCATTTTGGAGAAAACAAACAGAAGGAATCTGCCTCTCACTGACCTAGTATGCTCATCTTATACTGTTCCATAAGAAATAAACTTTTATTCAGTCATGGGATTAATGCTGGGACTCGCTGTTATAAACAATGTTACCAAACATTACAGCTTCTATCAAATCCTATTAACAACGACGCAAATTCTAAATACATATATATGAACTGCCCCTAGCCCAAATGACTTAAAAGATACCACATTTCACTAGAAAGAAACAGTACATTTGTAGCAGTAGAAAGACCACTGTCAAACCCACAGCCTGGGGTTTATCTTAGAAGACAGTAGATGAGCTAGCTTTACTATGCAGAAGCCAGTTATTACTGAGGGATAGTCGTGCATCATGCAGTTCTGCAGGAAAAGTCTCCCAGCATTACTCTGCTGCTCAAAGACAATTTTTAGCCTCACCATGGCTAGTAGGAAATCCAGTAGAGTGACCACCATCCCATCTGGTCAGGACTAAGGGAGGTGCTGGGATGCAGAACTCTTAGTTTTTAAAACAAGACAGATGAACCGGGACAAATTGGTCACCTTTACATCAGGAGCAATTTGTACACAATTGCTACTGTTTTCTTCAAATGAGACACTGGCTTTAGCAGATGGTGGGAAGATAGGCTTTCAGCGAGACTCACGAGGGGTTGAATTCTAGAGTCAGTATTTCCCAGTTCTGTAAGCTTGAGAAAGGTACTTCATCTCCCTGGGCATGAGGCCCTTCACTAGCAAAATGAGATAAAGTGACAGGTCCTCATGGGTATGGACACTTTATTAGCACTTTCCAGTTTCATACCACAGTTACTCTCTTTCCTTACTCTTCCCTACATAATTTTCCTATCATTTCTTTCTGATTTACTATTAGGCTTTTTTTTTAATTCTGTTACTAGGGGTTTTTCCCCCTATAAATCAATGCAAGACCTTTTTATGAAATAACAGGTTTCAAAAAAATACACAGTATCTTTCATTGTTCAGAAAGAATAATGACTTGATTGAAAAATATATTAAAAAATAAGGAAAATCATTGGCATTTTAAGATTTACATGTTTTACTGAAAAGTCCCCAGCAGTAAGCCAATGAACAAACAATTTTTATTGTATTCCCTCCAAGTGTAGCTTTTCTTGAATGCTTGTTTCCATCCCCAAATGAATGACATATTTGGCCTTACATTATGCCAGCTCTTATACATCATGGATTCTAGCTACCTTATGTGGATAACATGAGCCCACCACTCGTACATTTGAGAACAGAATACTTTTCAGTTTAAGTTAGCAAGTTTCATTATGGATTGTTACCTACAAGCTTTATTTATGTACTAACAGATCACACGGTCTTCTTATATAATCCCATAGTGAAGATGGGGTCGTTCTGCTACGGTAGGTATCCCTATGTTTTCAGGTATTTCCCCCATTTGATTCAACTGATAGAATATCCTCTACTTATAATTATTTGCAACTATATGATACATATCTAAAAAATATATATACTTACATTTAAAATAAATTACTTACATTTAAAAAATATATAATTATAATTATTACAATTATATTAACTTATAATTATTTGCAACTATATGATACATATCTAAAAAATATATATACTTACATTTAAAATAAAATATATTACTTACATTTAAAAAATATATATATATATATCGCCTAAGCAGCCTTTTCTTGTAGGAGAGAAAACATACTAATAAAAAGGCAACACAAAGTCACACTCTTCCAGAAACCTATTTTACATCCTAAAATTTTATTGTTTTTTGTTTTTTAAGTTATAAAAGGCACTTCTTTGGTTTAAGAAAAAAAAACAACTATTGGGCAAGCAGAAGTTTGAAAAATCCTATAATTGTGTTATGTCTTAACAAATAGAATCTCTCCTTGGAATTCTGAAAACAGTAGGAAGACAAGTATCAGAGAACAACTACTCATACTTCAACCTTCAGACCATAAGTTAAATATTTCTTTGACCTTGTTGGTGTTTCACCATAGGTTTAAGGAAAAAGATTTTTTAAAAAAATTATTAATACCATGTTTATAAGTAATCATTTTAAAAGCACCTGATTATTGAGGCACCTGGGTGGCTCAGTCGGTTGAGCATCCAGCTTCACCTCAGGTCATGATTCATGGTTTGTGAGTTCAAGCCCTATGTGGGGCTCTGTGCTGACATCTCAGAGCCTAGAGCCTACTTGGGATTCTGTGTCTCCCTTTCTCTGCCCTTCCCCAGCTTACACTCAGACTCTGTCTCTGTTCTGTCTCTCTCAAAAATAAACATTAAAAAAATAAAAAATTAATAACAGCACCTGATTATCTGTCACAATGGAATAGGACACATTCACATATCTTTAACATATCAGAAATACCTTATTTAACCACATGCAGCATCTACAAACTTCAAACAACATACACTGCAGTAAAATTAGTGTTGGTAACAACTAAGGGAAGTACACACTGAAAACCCCACATATCTGACACTCCAGAATCCATCCTGAGGTTTTATATACTAATTACAGATTTCAAGGACCACAAAGCATGTAAGAACACCTCCCATTAAGAAGCATGCAGCACTCTTAGGCTTCAACTGAAGATACACATTGACACACTTGGGTAGATGCAGAATTGCTTTCTGACATGGGTCCTGGATCATCCCTGCCTTCAAGTGACTTTAGCCCTCCTCCATGGGATGAGGGCTCTCCAGTAAGGCAAGGATACAAGTCAAAAAAAACCTTGAAACCAAGAACTCTGATCCAGTATAAAAAACTGCATCGGGGCGCCTGGGTGGCGCAGTCGGTTAAGCGTCCGACTTCAGCCAGGTCACGATCTCGCGGTCCGTGAGTTCAAGCCCCGCGTCGGGCTCTGGGCTGATGGCTCGGAGCCTGGAGCCTGTTTCCAATTCTGTGTCTCCCTCTCTCTCTGCCCCTCCCCCGTTCATGCTCTGTCTCTCTCTGTCCCAAAAATAAATAAAAAACGTTGAAAAAAAAATTAAAAAAAAAAAAAACTGCATCAAGAGTAGGCTATTAAAGTGTGAAACTAGTTAAGTAAAGCCAAGAATGGGGAAGATGAGAATCAATACATCCTACCCTAGAAAACCAGTAGTCACTGTGAACCAGTAGCAAAGTAGTGCATTGAAGTGAGTAGCCATCAGTTCTTAGAACAGAAATCATGTGCATACTGAGGCTGGAGCTTTGGAGTACTCTGCAGAAAACTCACAAATTGGTATATCGGACTTCTTATGGCCTTCAGTAGCTGCTGCAATAAAACAACAAACTCCATTCTAACTGGCCATGGTAACAGCCACCTGGAGAAAGCAGGCAGCTTCATTCAAGGGAGCTCCTTTTACCTTCAAGCAACACAAACAAAGCCAGCAACACACACATAAATTTGCTATTGTGGGGAATCCAAACAGGTGCTCCCCTCTGCACAAATTTCAAAAGCCTTCCTTGCCTGATTGCATACCTGAATGAGTAGACGAAGAGTAGGCTTTGGCCTCTACTTGCCTTGGTGCAATTCACAGACATACAACCCTAAGCAAGAGCCTTAGTAGCCAGTGAGGAGGGACCACTAGAGTTCAGAGAGTCATACATGGTAACTGGATTTCAGCAACCAAATTATGTATTCAGTCAAAATTCAGTGTGCTGATCTCAAGAAAGGCTTGAGACTCCCAGCTCCAGTGCCTCCTGCACTCACTGCCTCTCAGTAGTTCACATAACTCATTCACGAGGGATACAGCCTGAGGAAGGAGCGACCACGGGGTCAAGCCTCACCAACCACAGAAAGAGCTAGTGATGGCAAGCCAGTACGCAGAGACAGGAGGAGATCAGAGCTCAAAAACACAGATGGCAGGTCAAGGGACCAGAGTCAAAGATTATTCAACCAACTTTTGATGCCAGTTACCAGAAAATGAAGTCTTACCCCATCACCTCCCCCAAAAGGATATTGATAAACAAATAACAAAGATGTTAAAGAAATTACATTGCTAGAAAAATCTCTAGCTTAGAAAATAAAGGCTTGTGACAGTTCCACCAAAAGGCAATCCCTGAATCTAAGTCCTTGTTAACAAGAAGAGAACTGCTAAAATCCCTAACAAAGGAATCCTCCTGGAAGCCCTTCCTTGAGGAAAGGGCCATGAGGGACACCCAACAAGGGAAATCTTAGCAGATGATCCTGGAGTAAGCACATCTACTGCCTACAGAACCCAGGCCAAGGTCAAGGGAAACATTCAATAAAGAGATGCTTCTGTACTATCCCTCACCAGACTGACATGGACATTCCCCAGATCAGTACTGTACTTGAGAGTTTACACTACAGCTGCCCTGTACTTCCTTTACCATCATACAGTTACATTTGTTTTCAAACATAAGTCGCAAGACCATGAGGAGCTAAATCCAAATTTGATTTGAGATCACATTTCTGAACCATGTCAAAGGAGGAATAAATATCACCCAGAGGTGTGCAGAACAATGACCTTATGATGCTAGCTCTAGATGCATCATCTGAATGTGACTTTGATTCATCTCTCATTAGGGACAGGTGGAGTCCACATGTGTTTGTTGAAAGGATAATTGGATCTCATTAAGAATATCCTGAATCCATATGCACAGAAACAAAAAGTATCTGTATGTAGACACACACAGAAATATGTGCGGGTCAAGCAAAGACTGGACCATAACCGACACCTAATCTTGATCCGTCCAACATCACCCACTTTCTTCTGGTGCCAGTATGGCTATTAATGAGAGCAGGACCTCAATTTACTGACAAGAACCGTTCAAAAAATAAAGTACTTTTGGTTACACACATTTTGTATACAGAGCTTAACACTGGGCATTTGCTGACTTGCCTTTGATTATACAGCAAGTGCCTTAAAGACAAGGTTCCGTCTTCTTAGAGTTCCATCAACCTTATCAGGCACATACCTGCTGACAAAGAGCCATGTACAGTGTTCAGCACCCAGTGGACACCCAGTGAAAATTAACTGATGATGATGAATTATACTAGCTTTTAAGCTGTCACTTGATCCCAGTATGTAACAACCTTCCTGAATAAATCAAGCAACAGTTTGGTATTCAATACCATTATAAACTTCATCCTTCACCTTCACGAGTCTAGGGAATTGCTGTAAAAGCATAATATAAGGATGGTGGAGCTATAGCAAGGATTCAAGAAATTCTCCGTTATAACAAGGGAATTAAAGATTCAGTTACAGATATCATACAATGTGTAGGGAAATGCATCAAAAATACTAGTTAAGTGACCTTCCTGAAAACAGCATTAAAAAGTCAGTACCAAATTATATATCTGAAAGTTTTCTCCCTGCCCTTTAATAAAAGTAAATCCAACTTAATGTACAAGTAAAACTCGTATCTCTTTGAGGTTGGAGCAGCAGAATTGCAAGTGAAGTTCCAGTTAGAAGACAGGGAATCAGGTAGAGGAAACGATGCACTGCTAACTGAACATTTAAAAAGAAATTTATTTCTGGTAGCTTATACAAGGTAAATCAGAAAAAAAGTAAATTCCACTGTTATTCCCCAGAGCTTTAATATAGGTCATAACCCTCAAAGTTCACTGGTGAGTATTTGTTATTGGGATAGCTTTCCACTCTTCAATAAATTCCTTGAAGATAGGGTCCGAGACAAGGAAACCTCTGTGCCTTCATTCTAAGAACAGTTCTCATTACAGGTGATGCTCTCTCTGATCTAATTTAAAGATTTAGGACTCCAAAGTTCTCAGAATTGACTCTAAGACTGGAATGGCCCTAACGATCATGTCCAACTCCTAGGGGAGGTCCTGGAGAGCTTCCTCCATAGGGAAGCAATACACTAGCTGCTTATCCCACGTAACTGAAAACAATTTTCAAAAAAAACAGTGCAGTGAAGTTTTCCAAACCTGTGGAGGCAGATTCACACATACGAATTTTAAATTCTTTTTTACACGTGAGCAACAGATCACAGGTTAAACATAATAGAAAGGTTTCAGTATGGAAAGGACTAGGTAAAAAATAACACTATTTCCTCATTCTCAACTTGTCTTCTCCTAAGATGAAATTTCGCCCCCGCTCCCCACCCTGTTACAGGGCTACTTTAAATTTTTGGAGCCGGATTTGAGGAATGTGAATTTTAGATTCTTGTCTTCACCCATGTATCAAGACTATTTTAACCTCTATGGGAATGAAATGTTACCCCAACATGAGCACAGAGGAACAAACTCATTAACCACGTTTAAAGATTAACAAGATCGAGACCACTTCTTCCTTGGATTTTACCATTAAAATCCACTAAATCCTTCAGGGTACCTTTGGCGACAAACTAACTTAAATATATTATAAAATACTTGGCAAGTACATACTACAGTGCCAGCCACTGTTCCAGGCAGAAGAGATTTTACAAAATTTGCAAATGCCTTGCCCTCACAAAGCTAAGAGATATTTATTATCTTGCATAACAAGAAATCTGAAGACAGGGTGGCTCTAATTAATACTAATTTCACAGTTTCTGTATTTTCACTGCCATCCTCGGCATGCCAACTTTCCCATCCGACTCTTCTCCTCAGAGTTACAAGACTCTCTGAAACAGCTCCAAACATCACATCTCGAGATGATGACAGCCCTTGAAAGAAGAAGTGCTCTTTCTTACCATCTCTTTAAGAATATATTTTAAAAAAAAAAACCCTTCCTTCCAGGAGATGTCCCTCGGGTTTCATTGGTGGACACTGGGCCACAAACTAAAAGTAAAGCTCCCTTTTTCTCTCCGTGCAGACCAACATCTGTTTAAAGGTCTGCCCTTTCCCCCAGACTGTAGATACGCTCCTCCGTAGCAAGAGACATATCATTCATTCAGTCACTCAATAAGCATTTACTAAATGCTACATTCAAGTGCCCAGCGCTTCTGAAGATGTGTTACAGTACCTCAAATAGTGGTCACTTAGAAAAATGAACGAAGGAATGCCAGACAATAATATTCATTCCACAGCTCCCAATTTCAATCCATTAAAATAAAACCTTAAGTACGCATTTCTTACCTAGAAAAGTAAACAAGGAAAACAAGCATGTTTGCCTTTCCCCATACCTCTCTGATATAATTTGAGTTCTACTTAACCCAGATAACAACCCTAACACCCTGTAACAGCCCACACACACCGTGTTATTTACAAGGCCAGTTATGAGCTATCATTCAAATGAAATGGGAAAATGAGAATGTCAAATTTATTCATCACCATAGACCTCATATTAATTTCGTTAACATTCCGAAGAATGTTGCTCCGTCTTCCAGCAGTAGATAAAAACCCACAAACAGTAAAAAACAACGACAGATCTTAGCACCTGAAGATTAAGAGTGGGTGAAGTGCCCATGATATACAGAATTCTGTTTTCTTTATGTGTCCAAATACTTATGGAACATCTATGTATCAGGCACAGTGCTAAGACTAGTCAAGTAGAGCTGAATAAAAAGACATGAGACATGTACATAATAAACAAAATATACAACTTGAAATCATGGTACTTGCTATGAAGGAAAAATACTACTATTAGAATAACAAGTGAAACTGTTTTGCTTAGGATAGCTTGGAATGACATTTCACCAAAGGCCTGAAGGGGAAGAAGGCCTCGCGGAGAGTTCCAGGGTTCTGGGCCAACCTAACGACACGTGCAAAGCTCCGCAACAGAACAGGGCTCAGCACATCTGCTGACCTGCTGGGAAGCCAGTGTGGCTAGAGGACACTCACACAGTCCTTTGGACAAAACATGCATTGCCTCATTCAAAGGATAAACATTAACAAATACATCAGAAAAATCATAGAATGCTTCCATCAACAATTCCTGGCAATATTCTTCCAGATATTCTGCTTCTTTGCCATATAAGCCATTACAATAGTAAATTATTCACTTATAAGACCACTCTCAATAAAACTGACCAGAAGTTGACTTAGATACTTTACTGTGAATCAAGATACCCCCAGGAAAAGACTTCTGAGGAAGTTACAAAAAGGGGCCATCAACTGTATATATACAACTACAATTTGGAATATTAGGAAACATTTATAGAAATCTTATCCTCTAATTACTTTCTAAGAAAGAAACACATACATCCATTTCTCTGAAATGTACAAATCTATTTATATTTAAAGTGGATGAAAATTGTTCTGGGGCTGGAGAGACTAGCAGGAATTATTCCATGTTCTCGGATAGTGAAATGAATGGTTGTGGGAGAATCTTGCTACTGTTCTTAGGAATCTGCTCAGATTTTAGAAAGGAGACTGTCATTCCGATTTTGTAGTCCTCTTCCTATTTTATTCCAATTTTCAAACTCTGATTCCTTTACTCAAAATATAATTCTCTAGCAGTATTTCTCAACCTTTTTCCAACTCCACAGAAGTTTATTTGAGCAACATATACCCTTCAGGAATATCTTGTGTGGTTTCAAAAACAAACTCCTCCAGCGAGTCTCATAGCTGTTGCCTTGTGCACCACACTGGAGAATCCTAACTCTAATACAGGAGTCACAGATCAGTAGAGAGCTTACCAAGAGCAATTTTTATCATGATTTCAAACTCTTAAGGGAGAACAAAATGGGCAAATGGACAGTCAGTTGAATAAGTTTATCTACCTGGGGTCTTTAAAATCCCCATTAATTTCTAGCAATTATTTTCAATTAATATAGCATTTAAAAGACAAATGCCATAGGATTTCACTCATATGTGGAATTTAAGGAAAGAAATAAGCAAAGGGGGGAAAAAAGAGAGGGAGGCAAACCAAGAAACAGACTTATAACTTTAGAGAACCAACTGATGGTAACCAGAAGGGAGGAGGGAGGGGAGTGGGTTCAAGAGGTGATGGGGATTAAGGAGGGCACTTGTAATGAGCACTGGGCGTTGTACGGAAGCAATGAATCACAATATCGTACACCAGAAACTAATATTGCACTGTATGTTAACTAAGTAGAATTTAAATGAAAACTTGAGGAAAAATTTAGCGTTGCAAATCCCACACTGTAGTTTACAAACTGCAAGAGCTAACTATATATTCTCATTGATAATCAAAGACCATTCTCAAAAATTTTAGCCCATTTCTGCCACCAACTACCTGAGTCTCGCTAGATAAACTGTTTACCTCTTTATGCTTCAATTTGCCAGCTGAAACAAACAAAACACAGAACCCACAGAGGTTGAACACACTGATCTCTAAGGGACATTCCTTAACTTTAATATTACAAGAATATAGGCCCAGGATTCATTTTCCACATGTAGAGAAACAATGTAAACATGGCATATAATATATACATAAAACAAACTGGAAAATACCAGCATAAGCACCCATGTTGTTAGGGCCTTATAATTCGGAATCTATGTCATCTAGATAATATCTATTAAGGTAAGTATTCAAATGTCATCTTTTTCTAGAGAAAGGAGTCTGAGAGGGTGGAAGGTATGACACTTAAATAGGACCATTGATTGGGAGCCAGGTTAACCGGGGGAGTGACAGTAGTGATTGAGCTGTCCACCTCCAGCCAACAATTACTAATTTCACAAGGTTCACAAACCCTCTGCTCTTGGCCAGATGTCAGGAGCTCAGGGCTGTAGCAATGGTAACCAGTAGGGGTAAAATTAAGGCTGGTTTTTTTCAAAAGTGGAAAACCAGTGAACAAAACAGAATATGAAAATAAGTATTTTCTCTATATAGTATGTGCTATCTGGTTCATGTCCATCAATGCTTAGGAGGAAAGGAGGCTGGGACAGTAACTGTGACTCATCCTTCCGGCAGCTGATTTTCACTGAGCACCCTGTGATCACTATGCCACTCACTCCCGTGCTGTGCTGTGCATAGGTGCCTATGATCTGGAGCCTCCCTGGTTTATATTGCCCAGAGCATCCCTCTCTTGTGTCTTATGAGAGTCAGAGTGGGAATAAAATGGTACTCGGACTCAAGCAGGGGAAGAGATCTGATGGTCTAAGCCTTCTGTATGCAAACTTCCAACCAGCACACTTCTGGGCGTCAAAGTTCACCCCAGAGCCCAAGAGCCTCGGTGACTCAAGATCTGGAGCCTTTTGGGGGTAGTGCCAGATTGTGTCATACTGACACTTAGGTTTTGGCTACTCAGTGCTACAAAGTCAGTTATTTCCTCATCTACTTTCCATCTTACAGAAAACTCTTAACATCTCTGATCTGTCATTTCCTGGTCTGTTCTTGCTTTCCTTAAATTTCTGTCTCTGTAAAATTATTTTTAATTTACAATCATTTAAGTGGGATTTCCAAAGGGAATGGAATATGTATGTCCAATCTGCCATGTTAAACATGATTTTTAAAAAACAATCACACACACACACACACACACACACACACACACACCTTAAGAAAATGTGGCAAAATGTTAACACTTGTTAAAGCTGAGCCCGGTTCATTCATGGGTGTTTTCAATATTCATTTTTCCCCATTTTTAAAGGAGCTACTTTAATGTTAAGAAAAATCAGAGTTCTATTTATTAAGCGTATAAGTTGATTGGTAACTTAGGTAGGAATATTGTTTTATCCTGAAAACACTAATAGAGTGGGATATTACCAGGATCAAGGGCAAATTAGTATCCTTTTCCTAGAAGAGTAATCTTTTGTTTATGACTGAGATATTTCATTGTATTTAAAACTGAAAATTCATTTTAAAATAAAGAGAGGCCTCTTCAGTGCCAAGTCTCATTTTCTCATGGTTTTACAGGCAACTCTGATGATGTGTTTTAGGTTGTTTTTGTTTTTGTTTTAGGATCATACCAACAGGCCATGCTGTGTGTGCTTGACTCTCCCCTGCGAACTCCTGGCTAACCAATGGGAGAACCCAGACAACTCCACTTTCTTTCCTGGGTCTTTGCTCAGTATCTCGGGATCAGCCTGAAAGTGGGATTAAGAAGAGGTTCCATTCTTTCCAATGCCTAACTCAAAATGGCCCTGCACTTCTTAGTCTAATCCGGGTACCAGTTACTGTCACTCTTATGTATTACAAATGTGCATCTAGAAACTTAACAATGTATTTCCACTTAGGTTTTCATGTTTGCCTCTTCACTAACCTCAAGAGGTAGTGAGAGAAGAGAGTACCTCCCTTCCGTCCACATTCTGAAGGTGGAGAGCATGAAGTCACTTTGCCCAGTGATCCCAAGCTAAGGAGTTTTGGTCAGGATTAGAATCCAAATCACAGGACTTCACATCTGACCTTCTCTGCATACACAAAGCCCCTTTTATAATGTCTGACCAGGAGCATCACTCCAGTCAAACCTAGAGCTAGCTGACAAGTCAAGCTTTTGCCCATAATTTCATTTTCACTTTTCCTACATTTACCTTTGTCTATTAAGAATATGGGAGGGGCACCTGGGTGGCGCAGTCGGTTAAGTGTCCGACTTCAGCCAGGTCACGATCTCACGGTCCGTGGGTTCGAGCCCCGCGTCGGGCTCTGGGCTGATGGCTCAGAGCCTGGAGCCTGTTTCCGATTCTGTGTCTCCCTCTCTCTCTGCCCCTCCCCCGTTCATGCTCTGTCTCTCTCTGTCCCAAAAATAAATAAACGTTGAAAAAAAAAATTTTTTTAAAAGAATATGGGAGTCAATCTAATTGGCTTGCCACATGTGTACCTTCCTCTGCTTTAAAAAAGCACCATGTGGGGAGCCTGGCTGGCTCAGTCGGTTGAACGTCTGACTTCGGCTCAGGTCATGATCTGACGGTTCGTGAGTTCCAGCCTGCATCGGGCTCTGTGCTGACAGCTCAGAGCCTGGAGCCTGCTTCTCATTCTGTGTCTCCCCCTCTCTCTGCCCCTCCCTGCTCATATTCTGTCTCTCTCTGTTTCTCAATAATAAATAAACGTTAAAAAAAATAAAAAAAAAAGCACCATGCTATGTTTGTACCTGTCGTTGGTGACACCTCCAGTTCTTCCCAAGTCTTCATACATCATCAGTAACAGTAGGAGAGATTTCAGCACTTAGTTCGCAAGGCATACTAGAGTGGATTGCATCAGGCCCTACTGCCTGGAAACTAAGTTGAAACAGCACTCATGCAGACTCATAAAAATTAAGTTATCTGAATAATGAAACTTCTACATGACATTTTTCAAGGGACTGAGTTCTAATATTTGTGCCAAAAACAAAACAAAAAATAGGGATACGTTAAAGGGTGGGAGACGCATAATAATGAGCCTCTCTCCAAAAAAGGCTATCCACAAATACTTCCACATTTGTATTAATATGCAAAGACGTGAAAATAACACTGTACCTACAATTGAGAGAAAAGACCAAAACCATCCTCAAACGATTTAACGTCATCCTTATCCCCCAAGATATGCTATTCTAGGTTTATAAACTACCCATCTTTTCACTTCATTGTAATTTAGTGTTTCATACACTAAAATGGACACTAAAATCTGTCATTATTACTGACCAAGCTATAATCGCCCTTCTTCAGCCTGCCAGCGCTGTAGACTCTGACTCTGCGAGCTTAGTTACCCTGTTTTGTTTTTTAGGTCGAAGAAGTAGTGGTTGGGCTTTTGTTTGTTTTTAGTAAAAAAGAAAAAAAAAATTAAATGCAGAAAATGACCACTCCCACACATTCATTCTTTTTACACATTAAGTACGTACTCGGTGAACTGTTCCATTTAAATATTTTTACTTTAACGCCGTAGATGTCACCAGAAAAACAAACTCAATTAAAGACTTCTTCCCAGTGAGTGTTCTAACAAACCCCTCATTTTCTTTAGGCTTAATGGAGACAAGGAATTGCTCATCAACTTCATGTTTATCAAAATAAGCGACCCTGAGAAAAGTGATGAGCAGGTCGTTGAATCCTTGGCTAGGTAAAGGGCCCCACTTCTCAGGAAAAAACTTGTGAAACCATTTAAGATAATGATAGTGTAAATGCACCAACATCAGAGCACAAACTTCAAAGAGTTGTGCAAAAGATACAGTATTTCGTTTATGAGTCTCACACACTCAGGAGCCGATGGTAAATTGTGCTCGCAGAGAACGTTCAACTACATCTAGTGTGTAGGTTGGAGCCTAATTAGTTTTCCTGGTAAAACTGAAACCTTTGAAGAACTCCCTCAAGGTAAGAATGAGGAGACAGGCTACTGCCCAAGAACAGTTGAGTTTGGAATATTCATTCCTCATGGCAAAACAGTTCCTTCCATAGAGTCAGTTTCACTTTTTAACTAATTAACAAATTAATAAAATCAATTTATTCCAAACTCTGTTCCTCCCTTCTTCTCTCAGAATATAATTATTCCACAATTCCAGGTCTTCTTACTCCACGAGTACTGAATCTTCTGGGGTAGGTCCATTCTACAGAGTTTTGTAAAAACAGTCACTCTTAATAACTAAATGACCAAGCTCTTTTAAATGCTTAAATATTGCGATAGTGATGATTCTTATGGAAGCAAATGCTTATTCCTGGTTTACTGGCGACAAAAAATGGTGCCAGAAGTTGTACAGAACTAATGTTTTCCCAGCAGCCCTGTAAATATTTGCCATTATTCTTCTTTTAGTAGCTAGTTCCAAATGAGCAAACTATGAACTTTTATACAGTAAGAATGGTGTACAACTGCCCCTAATAAATCTTCTCCGTCTTATGCTATATTTCCATACCATTGAAAGAAATAGCTGATACTGCACAAAGTTTTGAAATACACTGTTCTCCAAAGTATGTGCTTCATCAGCAATTTATTTTAACATCCACATCTCCCTCTCTAAAGGCACTGAAACTAATTATGTATTGTCCCAAATGCCTAGATACCACTGATATCATATGAATTCATATATTATTCAAAAAGCTGATCTTTTTTTACTTATTAATCTGACTCTTAGGTAAACTGTATCTCTATTATAAGGGACTTTGCTTTACTTCGAGAACAAACTCTTGCTGTAATAGGTAAGGAGATATTCTTTCCACTATATCTACACACACTTGATTGGAAGGCTGCTTATTGCAGACATTTTTAACTGAAAGAGATAGCTTATTCCCATTCGGGACAGAGTGTCAAGAGAAGATGAAAGCAGGCATTTGTAATTCCTCAGAAAAACAGGCAAAAGAGTTTTCAACCTTAAGAAATCTGACTCTTCTGGAACATAAACCTTGATCTTGGGTTAATAAATCAAGATTCCTAAGATAATCAAATAATCCCTTATGGCGACATCAAGTTTTCGATTTTAAAGTCTTTTCATTGCGCTATCCAACCCCATCATGCCATTTAACGAGGCCACAAGTACCAACTGTAATAGTTCTTTTCCAGTATTATAGAACGCAAAGTGCTGCACAGTGAAACTAAAAGTAAGAAACACTTTGTGAACGATGTAAACATCTCTCTAGAAAACTTCAAAACAAGCTTAGTCTCAATCAAGGAGCCAGTACCTGGGTTCTCCCAAAAAGGCAGCCATGGCTATCAGTCCCTAGGGGTCATTAAACACAACTGTTAAGAAACCACTTTCTAAAAAACAAACAAACAGTCTCTAAATGTTCAAAGAAAAAACTCTGTTTGGGCAATATATTCAATTGAAAACCGTATTAGTTCTAAGTCTGAGCTATACCTCAGAATTAACTAAGAAGCTCTGAAAAATTAAGCTTGTCCAGACCATGCCCACATATGATCTACGTTCACTGGTGTGGACTGGTCTGGACATCAATATGTTTTGAAGCTAATGCAAAGAGTGGAGAACCCTTGCTTTCAACAACGGCATAGGACTACAGCAGCATATTCTGGCCCCTGTATCTTCAGCTTCAGTTTCTGATTTCTTCTTGGTGCCAAAAGAAAATGCCTATCTTCAGACCACAAAAAAAGAACAGCAGATGTCAAGATTCTCTGCCTATCTCTCTGAATGAGACCAAGTAAGTTCTCATAGAGGCAATGAGACAATAGTTCTGAAAACAAAGAAGCCCTTTTTCGAAAACGTCAAGTATATTGTAAGCCCAGGAATAGACTTGAATTTATCACAACAAAGATAAAATTCCAAAAGAATATAGTATATTAAAATTTTCCTTTTTTTATGGCCCTTTTTTATGGCCCAACACAAAGGCAGGATACGGTCACATCATTAATAGTGAACAAGGGCAATAATTTCCAACCAGGGAAATGGATTAGAATTTTCAGCTTGGAATAAACTATTAATTTAAGAAAACTATCATCTCCCCTATGATTTTAATGTAATCTTTAGGGGACCATGAACACCACAGAGTCCTGACTCTTTCCCTACTCTTTCCCCATCTGAGAGTCAGGGCTACATCACTGGGAGATTAGCTGTGTGG
Organism: Lynx rufus; assembly: GCF_022079265.1. NCBI lineage: Eukaryota > Metazoa > Chordata > Mammalia > Carnivora > Felidae > Lynx > Lynx rufus. The sequence continues at coordinate 134,079,181 of NW_025814856.1, read as the reverse complement.
CCCTAGGTAAACTGCTTGACTTTTCTGAGCTCAGTCCCATCTACAGATAATAATACTTATTCCACCTGCCTGATAAAGTTGCTGATAGGCCAAGTGAGATCATCAATATGAAAAATTTCATTAACTGTAAAAAGCTCTAAGTAATAACATTGTTAATATTACTAATAAAAAGCATCCTTTGATATGCATGAACCGTAGACTGAGAAAATTAGCTCCTTAAGAGAGGCAAAGATAGTCAATCCACATTTTAAGACAAATTACTACAGCTTAACCAATTCAAAGCTGTCAGTCTCCTACAGAGAAGCTAAATGTAGTCAAAAGGTACAGATTTTCATTTATTCAACAATTAACATGACAGTATTGGGAACAAACTCTGTGCATGGCCCTGGGCTATATGCTGTGAGGGCTACAAAGCTGAATGAGCCACCAATTCTGCCTTTAAGGAGCCTTCAGTTCAGTGATGAGGAAGAGGGCCATCCACACAGGACGATTTCAAAATTAACGAGCCCTTTAGGAGAGATGAAGATAAAGCCACTCTGCTTGCAGAAATCACAGCATGGCTCGCCTGTACAGCTGGAGATGTGGGGAGACAGGTAACGAGTGAAGCATGGGAGAAGGAAAATACTGGACCCGGAGAGGGAAGAAAAAGGAATGCATTTGGGCTACGGCAAAACTTCATGAAAGGAAGTAGTGGAGGAAAAAAACCAAAATTTCTTTTATTCCCACAGTCATTCCAAATAGCTTAGGGAAGGTCCAATGTACTCCTGGATCAATGCTAATTGCTGGGGGTGCAACCTAAAGCCAGGAGACCTGTAGACATGTAACAGCAGAAACAAGTTACAAATTGTGACAACGACAGAAAGCAAGGATGCCTGGAGAAATAGGAAAGCCCAGTTTAGACTGAGAAGTCTGGGAAGCCTCTCTTGGGAACTGACAATTAAGTCTGGTGGGCAGACCCAGAGTGCAAAAGCTCAGAGACAGAAAGGAACTCAGAGCATCTGGAGGATCCGAAAAGGAACCCCGTATAGCTACACAGGCAGGGGCAGGAATTTCCAGCAGGAAACACGTCACGTCAAACACTACACACAGAAGTCTGAGAAGAGACCACTGCGATAACTGACCTATCAGTATTAAAAGACTATTTCAGGGGCGCCGGGGTGGCTCAGTCGGTTGAGCGTCCGACTTCGGCTCGGGTCATGATCTCACAGCCCGTGGGTTCGAGCCCCACGTCGGGCTCTGTGCTGACAGCTTGGAGCCTGGAGACTGCTTCGGATTCTGTGTCTCCTTCTCTCTCTCTGCCCCTCCCCCAGTCACACTCTGTCTCTCTCTCCCTCTCTCAAAAATAAATAAATGGTAAAAAAAAAAAAAAAAAAAGACTATTTTAGTTGTATTTAACCTTCCAGGAGACTAAGTATCAGCCATGTGGACCAAACTGGGTTTGAATACCAGGAGCTAGTATTAAAATAGAGCCTAGAATATCTCAGTGATGGAGACAGATGTATCAGAATACAATGTGAGTCTTCAGCAAACAGAAGTGTCATAAAATCAAAAGGCAAAAATAGATCATAAGTGAAAACCAACTAGAAATTAAAGTATAGCTGAGTATCAGAGAGGTCTCAATTGAGATTAGAGAATATGTATTTATACCACAGCTAATCTTACTGCGATATAACATCTTTTATCTATGATCCCCAGCCCCTGGAATCTGAACTGAGAATACTGATGGTGTTGTCTTTTACTTTATTATCACGGCAAATAGGATACAAGGTCATAGAATTGAGGGGGATAATGACAGATCATTTGCAGGTGCTAGCAGGCCATGAAAACAAAGGCACATGAAGTGAAGAAGCAGATGAGTTACCATGAGGCAAAAGAACATAGTTCACAGATTAGGCCTAATTAAAGTCAAAAACAGGCAGAAATGAGAAAGTCAATTTCTGATTTCGAAATCTTAGAGATTTTGCAGTAACAAGGTCCAAGGTGGGTCTATATTTGTAAGGTGGCTGAAGTGAAATAGACATTAGGGCCTTTGAGCTAAAGTCGTCAAGAATCAGTGTGATTTCAAAGAAATTAAAAGAAGCTTTATAAAGAAACTAAAAGAAGCTTTGAGTTCGAGAACAAATTGGATACTAGTTAGGGATCAAATAGTTTAGGCTAGAAGGTGGAAGAGAATGTGAGAATAATCAGAGCAACAACACACTCAATACTCCTCCACGCAATGAGTAATTTAAGACTCTGCCATTTGACTTCCAGTGTCAGCTACTACCAACACCCCCTTCACATCAACTTTCCACGTATCAGACTAGCAGCTAGGCTCCAATTTAATCTTTATTTTAGTATTATTATTTTTTAATGTTTATTTATTTTTGAGACAGAGACAGACAGAGCATGAACGGGGGAGGGTCAGAAAGAGAGGGAGACACAGAATCCAAAGCAGGCTCGAGGCTCCAAGCTGTCAGCACAGAGCCCAACGCGGGGCTCGAACTCACAAACTGTGAGATCATGACCCGAACCTAAGTCGGAGGCTCAACTGACTGAGCCACCCAGGCGCCTCTCAAATTTAATGTTTAAATTATCAGAAGATCTTGTAGCCTGAAATATTTTACCCTGATTTGGATCAGTCCAAACAAATTTGGACTTTATAGAAAAAGCCAGTTTTATTCAACCTCCTATAAGAAAGATCTTATGATATACATTTAAAATGATATATTAAAAAGGGGGGTGCCTGGGTGGCTCAGTTGATTGACCACCCAACTCTTGATTTCAGCTCACATCATGAACCCTGGGTTGTGACATCAAGCCCCATGTCGGGCTCCATGCGGAGCGTGGAGACTGCTTAAGATTCTCTCTCTCTCTCTCTCTCTCTCTCTCTCTCTCTCTCTCTCTCTCTCCTCCCTCCCTCCCTCCCTCCCTCCCTCAAATTAATACACACACACACACACACATTTTATATTACACACATATATTCCACTGGGGTATAATCTATAGAAATCAAAAGGGATTCCTCTTATTTAAAAAAAAAAAGGCAAATTATACCTATCTACCTAAGAAGTACTAAAAGGCATTTGTTCTGTTTGTTTCAACAGGTAAAGCCAGACCAAAAATCAACCACCTGAAACTTGCTAAAATGAAAAATATTAGAAACCTAAATATGTAAGAATATGGGTTTCATTTGACATTTCCAGTAGTAATTATTCATATTCAGAGCTATTTGATAGGACTTTCAAAAATTTACTGGATACGGGAGAAGTGCAAAAAGAAGAAACTAACTCATAAGGAAGAGAAGAAAAATGTTAGTTGCGCATGATCACATCATCCTCTGGACACGATGTTCTCACTGCTGCTGCCTACATTTCACTCACCTTTGTGATGACTACAGCACCTTTGCAGTGCTGAACAAATATGCAGAAGACCACCTGCAGAGACGGGCCTCTTTGTGGATGATACATTAGTACCTTTTCCATTACGAGGAGCAATGATGGGCAGCATCCAAAGAGGACATGAATGGTCTTATTAGATCACAGGCATGAATCAATTATTTATGACAATTTGAGATGGTGGAAATCTTTTGCTTTTTCTAAAATTTCCCAATCCAAGTTCTCAAGAACCATGGGAAATGTATTTAATTAGATTATATTCCAATGCAGAACAAATTTCTCCACCCACTCCTTCTCTAGCTCACATAATGCAATTTCACCCTCTAAGACCAGCATCAGAGGGTTTTAAAAGAAATTTCCCTTTTATGTGTTTTACTGCAGAACCCAAGGACTTGGGAAGAATCCAGCTTCCAGTGGAAAACTGTGGAGCATGGATTTACCACTGAGTCCTGAAAGACTCACTGAAAGAAACACAGGACAAGTCACTGTATTGACTCTCAGCTGTGCTAAGGCAGAGGGGAAATGGAGTTCCTGGAAGGAATGGAGAGGGATTTCTACCAAGCCTCCTCATTCTAACACACCTCATTCTCTACTACTGAGCCATGGATAAAGCAGAAGCAGGTCTCACTCCTGTGGCTGGAGAAAAGCTCGGAACCACTGTCTTCCAGAGTCTGCTGCATGGCAGCTCCCAAGTACCCGTACAAGTCATTTGTGCTTGTGACAAACGCAGGATCTGCCAAGCAAAGAAAAACTTCCTCATTCTAGAACTTTAGTGCCTTACTGAAAAACCAAATTATAAAACGGGTATACAGTATTCTCTTTTGCTTACCAGAACTGAATGGCCACTCTCTTGAAGCCTCCAGCCAGGCCCAGCTTCATGGACCTGTGACCTGTGCAAAGCTCAGCTGCTGCCATCTTAAAATTCACAATTTTTGAATAAGGGGACCTGAATTCTCGTTTCGCACTATTCTCCACACACACCCCCACCAATTTACTTAGCTGGTCCTGTCTTCCACAGAACCTGAAGGAATCTGAATCTCCTGGCTTATCTGTCACTTGAGAAGCATTTCTTACAAGTGACTGGGGCTCTAATGTAGCTTTGGGAAGCTGGCCCCTTGCCCTGGTATTTTTTGCTATCTGGGAGAATTTTCTTTTTAAAATATGATTGCTTTTAATATAATAAGAGAATTTACCCTGTGGGGAAAAATCAATGATTCAGAGGAAGGTATACACAATATTAAGTGGAAGTCTTCTTCACAAATGCACCCCCCCACACTTAATTTGACATAATTCCCTAAAAGTAACTATTGCAAAGAGATAGCTTTCATTACGAACAAAAAGAAAAATACACATCTAATTTGATAAAAATCATATTCATACACACACAATTATATATATAACCCCCCACTTACATATAGATATATACATATAGATGGATATATATATATATATATATATCTTTTTTTAAAAATCCCAATTTTGTATGTTACTGAACTAGATGGAGAAGACCCCTTTGAATCTTTCAATGAAGCAAACCAGCAGCTCCACACAGTGTGCATTATTTTTCATTCATTTCAGGGTCTTCAGCTTAAAGAATATCAAACTACTTTTCCATTCTTCCCCAACAGGTGACTAATCTTAGGGCAAAGCAGAAAGAACCAGAGATAACCAACTGGCTGCCTTCTTCTCAACTATTATGTTTTGATGAAGAATTCAGATGATTGAGACTCAAAACAAACAAAAAACATAGATAAGCCCCAGCTCTGCCTCTTACTGGCCATGCTGATTGAAATGAACCTCTGGATTTGTTTCCCCATCTACTAAACAGGGCAATTTTTATGAAGCCTCCAAAATTTCTTCCAAATCTAGCACTCTGGATTTGGAAGACACTCTTTCAGATATCCAGCCTCACAACTACACCTTGGGTGTTGTCCTACCTCAGAAATCTTAAATTCTTATTTCCCAATCTCATAATTCATCTACTCTTTCTACTTCTCCTGTTCATTTACTGCATTGATACTTGTTTTGTTTCTTCAGGAATAGAAACCTTTAGGGACTGTCAGCCTCTCTGGCTAGTTTTCTTATTTGTTAGATCTTTCCTGTTTTTACTTCCTTCTCAACCCATCTGATATCCTCAGCCCAGTGCTATAAACTCTCTTTGGACAACGTCCTTAAGTCCTTTGCCCCACTGTCTTTTCATCATAACTATCATTTGTCCAAACTAAAAACCCTGGCCTCATCCCCAGCACCTGCCATTCCCCTACCCCATATGTCTTACTGATTGTACACCCCAAAAAGCTGAATCCCACCTGCCATTACCCCATCCAAGACCGATCTTTCTCAGTTGGATTAATACAACAATCTCCCAGTCGGTATCCTAATATTTTCCGTTTCTCATTCTTACTTATATTTTCCAGCTACCCCAACAGTTAATGCCCTAAAATATAGGCAAACAAAATAATAAACCTGCTTAAGTCACTACTCTCTTCAATACCTTCCATCTTCCCTTAACCCTTTGTTCACAGATTCTTTGCCTCCCACCTCCCTCCAGCTCTCATCCAATATTTTCCATCTCAGCTTAGGCAAAACTTCTCCAACTCTCTTCAAGCTGACCTCTTACCTCTAGACCTGTAAACCATCCTATTGGCTTGGAACACTGGCTCCACCCACTCCCATGCTCTGCCAGAGTTGGCTAGCTCCTTTTGGCTTTACCAAATACATCGCTCCCTCTGGAAAGCCCATTTTGACCTCTCCCTAACATGAGAATTTGTGTTTCTCAAATGTGAAAATGTAACAGCCTGCTCCTTCCCATCAAAGCTTTCATAACACACATTATTTCAAGACTATAAACTCTGAACACAGAGGCCACACCTGTAGTGTTCATCACTGCATCACAAACATAACACAGGGTCAGCACACTGTAACACTCCATCTTAAAAGAACTGATTTTTTATTCAGCTTTAAAAGTTATATTTTGACTCCTAATCCTGAAAGGTACCCATGAATAACATATTCTACAAAAAAATAATTTACGTGTAAATTCACACAGTATTCAACTCCAGGAAGTTGGAGGTTTGAGAACTAAAATTATCTAGACCACAGCATTTATGGTCTTGATCATTACATGTTATTTCTTCAGTGGTTAGTATTTTCAGGGTAATCTCTGTGGTAATTTCCAGGCCTCAGCTCCTCCCTGAGACTTGAAGAAACTCCCAGATGGGAAAGGAATATATCTGGTTCCCTCACTGAGCCCCACCCGCCACCTGTATTTCAATATCATCTCATCTCTCCCAATAAAGACCAAAAGATTTTAGGGATATCAGAAAGAGCCTGAAAATCTTTGACAAAAGGGCAGCAAGAGATAGACTGAAAATGAAATGAGTCATGGTATAAGATAAGGGTGAAGGGTAAGTAATAAATTAGAATATTAATAGGAATAGTAAGGACAACAACATCAGCTATATACATTGTATACTTTATAGAACGCGAAGCATTTTAAAACTAATTTAAAAAGGTTGAGAAAGATAGGAGAAGGAAGAAGAAAGGAAGGAAGCTGGGGAGATAGGCAGTAAGCAAGGGAAAGAGCAATGAAGGAACAAAGGAACTAAAGGAGTCTCAGACTCTTCTAGCAAGGCAAGAAAAATAAGAACTAGGGAACGAAAATAGGTCTTACATAAAGTGCCATTCCTACCCACCTCCACAGACAATGAACATTATTCAGAGCACTGCCACCGTTCACTGAGAACTCTTCAGACTAGCTTCAAAGTGAAGAGCAGTCAAACCTATGACTTGACTGTTTTAATATCTTTAGGAGTCATCTATGAATATTTGGAACTCGACGTGAATGAATCAGGTATGGCTTGAGAGTAAGAAGGGGGTTAGAAGGCAAAAAAGAAAGAATGTATTGATTTAGAATGCTCATATTAGGAACTTAAAGTATGAAATAATACAAGCAAGATGTATTTTTAAGAATCTCATTGGGGCACCTGGGTGGCGCAGTCGGTTGAGCGTCCGACTTCAGCCAGGTCACGATCTCGCGGTCCGTGAGTTCGAGCCCCGCGTCAGGCTCTGGGCTGATGGCTCAGAGCCTGGAGCCTGTTTCCGATTCTGTGTCTCCCTCTCTCTCTGCCCCTCCCCCATTCATGCTCTGTCTCTCTCTGTCCCAAAAATAAATAAACGTTGAAAAAAAAAAAAATTAAAAAAAAAAAAAAAGAATCTCATTAATTCCATGTACTTCTTAAGGATTTATTAAGCACAAACCATGTAATATCCAATGCTCTATTATGACATAATTACCAATGTTCTCAGGAAGACATGGTCTAATACCCAGCATATCAGGTGTCTGGACATGTAACCCATTTGAACCATGGATCCAGAAAGAACGAAAGAAACAATGAAAGAACGAAACCGAGCAAGAACAAAAGCAAAAAACAAAGCTTTGAAACTGATACTTGTGTCCAAAGATAATGAAAATCAATAAATTGATTCAATGTTTAGACACATATTTCTGTGATAATTAAGCATAAAAAAATATTTTTCTCCTATAATCCTTAAAATAACACAATAAGGTATACAGAATTAGTACCCCCATTTTATTTTGTTTTTACAGTTTATTTATTTTGAGAGAGAGAGCAGGGGAGGGGCAGAGAGAGAGAGGAAGAAAGAATCCGAAGCAGGCTCCACGTTTAGAATGTGAATCCTAACACAAGGCTCAATGCCACACACCAGGAGATCATGACCTGAGACAAAACCAAGAGTTGGATGCTTAACTGACTGAGCCACCCAGGCACCCCAGGACCTCCATTTAAAAAATGAGAATTTTGATCATAGAGTTTAAATAACTTGCCCAACACCAGCAGGAATCATGTATCCAGGATCTGAACCTGACCATCAATTCCCACTGGCCTCCAGGAACTGAACTTAAGATGCCCAAAGCAAAAGATGGCAATGGTTCTCCCTAACTTCTTGGTCAAAACCTAGATGAGCTTGGAATAATGCACCCTAATGGAGAAGTGTGTCAGTAAACTTGAGTTCCATTCTAGAATGCAGCCTAGTGATGGTCATTGAACAATGAGATCATTATAAGTAACCATCAAAAACAGCTTATGTTCGGGCACCTGGGTGGCTTAATCAGTTAAGCGTCCAACTTCGGCTCAGGCCATGATCTCATGGTTCGTGGGTTTGAGCCCCGTATCGGGCTCTGTGCTGACAGCTCAGAGCCTGGAGCCTTCTTCAGATTCTGTGTCTCCTTCTCTCTCTACCCCTCCTCTGCTCACCCTCGTGCTCTGTCTCTCAAAGGTGAATAAATGTTAAAAAAAAAATAAAATAAAAAACAGCTTATGATTTGTCCACCCAACCCTAAACTAAACCAGGAGTTCGATTTTGGAATAACAAATGGTTAAAGATTCTTCTCTTCATGGGGCGCCTGGGTGGCTCAGTCGGTTAAGCGTCCGACTTCAGCTCAGGTCACGATCTCGCGGTCCGTGAGTTCGAGCCCCGGGTCGGGCTCTGGGCTGATGGCTCAGAGCCTGGAGCCTGCTTCCGGTTCTGTGTCTCCCTCTCTCTCTGCCCCTCCCCCGTTCATGCTCTGTCTCTCTCTGTCTCAAAAATAAATAAACGTTAAAAAAAATTTTTTTTTAAAGATTCTTCTCTTCAGACCAAAGCATTTTAACTGCAGCCACATAACCATTTGGTCAGTGTATTTTTTTTTTTTAAAGAGAATTTTTCTGAGAGACAAATGGAGGCAAAGATATTGAGCAAAATGAAATCACAATGACTTGCTCCCGATATGGGATCCCACAATGAATGAGCATGCAATATTAGGAAAGAATTCCAGGTCCACTGAGAACCGTAACACGAAAGCTGCCTCTCCCAGTCTTATTGGGTGGTATTTATTTCAGGGGTTTGTTTACATCTTCTTTTATATGAAGTGAATTCTCAGAGAATATTAATACTACTACTATAATGTGCATTCAAACATGAGACCTGCAAAAGAAATTTAAATCCCAATCTCTCCTGATCTTTCCTTATCACCAAGTAACAAATGTTCTCTGTATATAAACAGTACACCTGAGTATCTGCCATTTTCAGTATTAGACATAGAGGAGGCCCCTAAAGTGATAAAATAATATTCACTAAGGAGCGATCAGAGATACATTGGCCAAGTCTTGGGAAAGAAAGAATAGAGATCCTCATAACCGAGCCCGCTGATGTTGAGAGGAAGCTCAGAGGACACCAAGAGGAAGATGTCAAGCAGCAAGCCCAGTGAAAAAGCCTGATGCATTAGCTCCATGAAGAGGAGGCAAGAGTGACTTGGGCAACAGGCTTGCAACCTACTGCCAATTGAGTGCTTACTACTACGAGAGCGAGAAACTCTTCAGAATGAATAAATGGGTTAAATAGAATGAGGATTGCCATTTAAGTAGAGCATTCGAACTTTGCTTCAGATCATGGGAATTCTACAAAATCACAAAGGAGAGAATTAGCTGAACAAAATAGTTTAATTTAATGGGACATTTATTTCAGAAGAGGAGCTAAGGAAAATTTCTGGAGTTAAGTAATGGCATTTAGAATTAGGAGACATGTATGTAAAAGCAGTGGCCAAGGATAAAGTTAAGTGATAAGAATTTTTCAGAAAGACCTAGAAAATCAGAGATAGAGACCTAAGGCACTTTAGAAAGAAGAACAAAGAAAAATGTGAGCTCTCTATAAGAAATAATTAAAATAGAATTTGACCTAAATTAAAGGAAAATACTACATGTATCTGAATGTAAGCACAGTAACACAGGAACACACACACACACACACACACACACACACACACACACTCCTTCCTACCTTAGAAATTCCCCCAAAGACTAAGATCAAAATGTTACTTCTGTTCCTTTTCTAGTCTAATTAAAACATGAAATGTTGCCTATTGCCTGTTACCAGTTTATGTGCGTTATGGGTTAAATAGAAAAATTAATATTAATTGAGGGTGTCACTTCCCTGCCACATTTATTTTACCAATTCAGAGGAATAGTGATTATAAAAACAAGGCATAGCTCCAAATTATATACTGAATCATATACGCTAAACTGAGGGGGAAAGCCAAAGTCTTTACTGGTGTTGTCATAAAAATATACTCTTATAAACTCTAAACTTTAGACTTAAGCCCTTTTCCAGCAATTATAAACCGAAAATATTTTCTCATAACATGAACCCATTGTAAACTGTAAAAAGGAAATGCATAAGGTGAAAAAATAAAACTTTCCAAACATAAAATTTCCTCAAATTACCTTCCTTACATTTTTAATTCTTTACTGATTTGATTTAGGTTAAAAAAAAAAAAAACTTGAGTCGTTAGAATTGTCTTTTTAATTTAAATTTCATAAGAAAGAGAATCACAATGCACATTCCCTGACCAGATTGCGTGTGGCCTATTTATTCGAAATGTTTGATTCCATATGGATTTCTTCTCTTTTATTTATAACTTCCAGAAAGGATTCTCAGTAATAAGTTAGCAACTCAAGGGCAACCAATGTGAAATCCAGGCCCTGAGAGCACTGTACCTGAGGTCTGTCACCTGCAATGTTTTCTAGAAGGACCAGGGAAGACACACAAAGCTCATGAACTTCTGTGTGGAGTATGAACCAAGTGTGAGCCACAAGTGGGTGGTCCACTGAGGTCAGGGTTAAAGTTCAGAGAATAATTTGGAAATTATTCTCAGCTTGGATCTCGTTTATGAGGCCTGAGAATACACCCTTTAATTAGAATACAATTTCCAAAGCAACCACTCCCTTGACTTTCCAGAGCTCAGTTATTCTCAGAAAAGTAAAAACAGCCTCATCACACTGACAGCTAACAGTCCCCTATAAATTACGCCTTAAATGTCCAACAAAGAAAGCAGCAGGCATCCGGACAACGTAGATGTTAGCTGCCAGCCCTTCTAAACACTCTCAAGAACAGATAGAGAAAAAGAAGTCGTATTAAACAGACTCACTCTCCTCTACTTCTTGCTTATGCAGCTGAGCTATCCCATGGAAGCTTGGAAAAAGAGTGGGTTGTGCATTTGAAAACGTTCCCACACCCCAGCCGGCCTCATTTTTCTGATGATCCCTGCATCCAGCCAAGCTCACACTACAGTGGGAACACTAAAATCAGTTCCATGAGAGCCAGCTGTCCTCCTCTTCCACAGTGCTCAGGGAGCCACACAGGACTCCTGGAACGGGAGCCAGCCCGGTCCTGACTCACCACAGATGTTCCCCTCCTCCCCCGTGCAACTCTGAGCCAGGGCCTTCTTTCCAGGGCTTACTGTTATTACAAAAGATTTCACTGGGCCCCCCAAAATGTGCTGGATGCTGAGAGGAAAACACACATCTCCCTAGCTGTGGGGTTAAGAGAGACAGACATTAAATTATTCAGAGATGGCCAACTACCCTATGGGGCCAAAGAAGGAAATCCAGGCAGCTTTGTAGAGTTCAGTGTCAGGGAGTTGGAACAGCAGAAGCTATCACAATAGCAAACTTTGAAGTGCTATCCAGGCTTGAGTTGAGTTTAAATATGACATAAAACATTCCGTTTTGGCAAATCCAGACATCAGATTTTTCTCTGGACCCAACAAAGTCGCCTTTGCCTTAGTTAGAAAAGCGTGACCAGGACGAGAACGAAAATACAGTTTCTGAAATTTGTAAATCAGAATTCAGAGTCCAAGGTCACCTGCAAATATTTGGAAATTCTCACCAGCTATTTTTCAGGCAGGAGTGGCGTTGCTGTCTTCGGACTTTATCTTTTGTGTATGCATTCATCTGTCCATTTTCCCAGGGTTGGGGGGGGGTGCACAAAGCGCCCTGTCTCTGCATTTCTTCAGGGCATATTAGTAAAACAACTAGAGAGTTGCTCCCAGAGTGCCAGTGTCCCATCATACAGGCTGAATCATCATCATCTCAACAAAGAAACTATTTCATGCAATTGACAGTATTTTTTTCTATCACCAAATAGCATAACAATATTCTTTATACTTACCTGTTTGCTACAAAGAATATTTCATTATATAGCAAATTCATTTTGAACCTACCGGGGTGGGGGTGGGGGTGGGGGAAAGCCTCAGGTCTTAGGAGAACCTGACACATCATGAGTATTCTACATAGTACCCAAAAGATACTGGTGTTTCCGGGGATTCCCACCATCAAATGGAAATAAACCACAGCTTTTGTATACAGTCTACAGAGCAAGTTCAGGGAGAGGAAGAGAAGAAAAAGAAAAGCCAAGTAATGCCAATGATGGGAATTGTAAAAAAAAAACATTTGGAGTCATTTGGCTACAAGAACAGAGACCAGAATGGCATTACCAAAATACTGTTCATTGCCCTTTTGTTCTTTCATTATCTTTTTAGTTTCACAGTCCATTTAGAATTGTCTGACTACTTCTCAGTCACTGCTCAAGAATGAATTAAGTTTTATCTCTAGCTCTATGAGAATAAAATCCAACGTTTACAGGTCAATTCTTCCTTTTCTAAGAAAAAAAAAAAACAAAGGATGAAAATGGACAAACAGGATTACCTATATTCTAGTTTTAGCTCTGTTTTTTAAAATACTCATGAACATACTTTCAGATAAACTCTGTTGGTTTATAGATTTCCAGGAAAATTATATGGGACAATTAACTAAAAGCCTATTATCATAGGCATATACCCAAATCACTCTGATTTTCTCTAAAAATACTTACTTCGGATGAGTTCGTCATCTGAACAATTTCCCCAAATGGACTGGTCTTGCATCATTCCATGTGCGAAGCAGCTATCGGCAGCTTGAGTTATATTTCTCTCAGTATTTTCTTTATCACATTTTTCTAAATAAAACAAAAGATCTATTACCATTAAATGTTACATATTGTTCTCTATTTTTTTCAGTTTATGGTGTTTTTTTTCCAAATGCTTCCAAGTCTGCCATAATTTAAGGAAATGGGAGCAGTACCTCTATTGACTGTCGCATAGGTATTGAAGCAGTAACAGATTTATTGAGCACCTACTATGTGACAAGCATCGAAGAAACAAACGTGTTTACAGTAAAACTAACCTGTTACCATAAATAAGTCATCATAACACAAGTGGTGTGCCATGACAGAGAAATGTGGAAAGGTCACATAAAAGATGAAAGTGAGTCCTTACATGCAGAGGGCAGGTGCAGCAGAGAAAGCAACAAAGGAGAAGAGATCCCAATGAACGGTGGGGATTAAAAATCAGGCTGAAGCTCAGTGGGAGCAACTGAGAAGTGAGAAAGTACAGAAACAAGCAGAGTTCTCTCTGCAGAAACTTGGGAAAGAGGCAAGGGCTGTGTTATATATTCTCACAAAGGGAGATGTTTAGGATGGGAGATTTATACAGGGGTTTATGGGCTCTTAGGGGGAAAGCCAGTAAGGAAAAGTAACATCTGATCAGGAACATAACAACTCAAACAAAAAGCTAACTACAACACAAGGTAAAATCCATGTTAGAAGAGGTCCAGAGCAATAAAGAGGTTCAAAGGAAGAAAAACAAAGTCATCCAGATTCAGACCTCAAGAAAAGCACCCCAGAGAAAGGTGCGTGTTGGATAGTCTTCAAAACACTAGCAGGAATTCTGCAAACAGAGATGGGAGAAAGGTCATTCCAGGTGGAAGCATGGCCTGGCCAAACTCCACAAGCATAAACTCCAGCAAAGGTTCCAACTCTCTGGAGTGTGAAATACTTTAAGGGGGACATTAGGAGATAAGACTATAAAGGTTTGATTAGGGACACAGCATGTTTATCTGAATGTGAAGGTGAGAAATCTAGACAGAATTTCAAGGCAAGATAAGTAAGTCAAAGTAGCCATTGAAGCTTTATGAATTGCTTTATCAGAGTTGTGCATTAGGAAGATTAATTCATTTGTGCACAGCAGTGTCTCAATCCCGTCTGCATTTTAACCCACTTGGGGGGCTTTTTAAAAAGCAGATTCCTGGGGGCGCCTGGGTGGCGCAGTCGGTTAAGCGTCCGACTTCAGCCAGGTCACGATCTCGCGGTCCGTGAGTTCGAGCCCCGCGTCGGGCTCTGGGCTGATGGCTCAGAGCCTGGAGCCTGTTTCCGATTCTGTGTCTCCCTCTCTCTCTGCCCCTCCCCTGTTCATGCTCTGTCTCTCTGTCCCAAAAATAAATAAACGTTGAAAGAGTAGTACGTTTATTTAAGAAAAAAAAAAAAAAGCAGATTCCTGGACGCCACCACTAAAGATTCTATTTCAATTTAGGGATGGGGCACTTAGGTAATTTTACTGCACTCACATCCTTGACAATCACTGGAGTATGGATGTATCTAAGAGGGAGAACAGAGTATAAGAGAGGCTTAGAATAGTCCAGTTTAATCAGAGCTTAATCAACTGAACAACAAGATGGGAAAGGGGGTAGATGTGAGAACATAACTAGAGATTTGCACAGATGATCAGGGAAGATGGGATTGGAGATGATGGAGCTCTCTTGGTCAAGGATTTGAAGGGGAAAACCTGGAGAGGAGGAGAACAATTTATTAGTTAAAATTATCTATTTGTACATAGATGTTTTAGGCATCGTGTCAGGCAATGAAGGCTCAATGAATTCTGAGACACAGCTCAGGCCTTCATGAACTTTACAGTTTAGTAGAGGAGGACTTTAGGTTGCACATTTCAAAGTGCAAATCATAAATAAAGTTATAGCTGGGAAAAGTGATCTTCCTAAACTTGACTGCTAAAGCCATTTCAATGAATGGGCCCATCCAAAGAGTGAGCACCGTAAAATAAGAGTACCAAGAGGGGTCTGTACAATTAGGAGTCAGAGAAGGACGAGAAACTGGATGATGTCAAGCCATGGAAGCAAGGAAAGGAAAGAGATTCAAACAGAAGTTGTTAGTCAACTCTGTTAACATTTCCAGTGGAAGGAAAAATTTTCTGCACATGCAAAAGTTTCTCATGTACCATGGGGATTTCACAACAATTGAAAAGTTCTGCCATGAAACACATTTCAACACATGAAAATAGATGGACACCGCTTAGGACTAAGTCCAGAGGCTAAAAATCTCTGAAAAAAAGCAAGGTCTTCAATGCTAAGTATTTTCAGAAAGCAAAACCATATTCAGATAGCAGTAAAATATAAATCAGAAGCATGCTAAACCAATATGTTCTAGAAGATTTATGTAACATTTACTCAGCATTATCCTAGAGAAAATGTAATCTTCCTGAGAGGTGTTCGTTTCAATTAAAATCTTTACTTTTTTAAACAACTCCAGAAATCTTTCCACTGTTACAGTCAACTCAAGGCCTTTCTGAGATTATCAACAGAAGAGCTTTTTATAAAAAGTCACTAGTATACACAAACTAGCTCATCAGCAGAGTCCCACACACTTGCCGCTACTGTTATGAAGCTAACTGCCGCCAGGTGTCATGCTAGTAGGCTTGATTCAATTAGCAACTTTAATTGAAGCTGAATGAAATTAATTATATAATTTTGAGCTGTTCAAGTTTAATTCCATTAAAATTAATTCATGAAACCAGGGCATTATGAAGCATTGCTGACTAAAAGAAAATAGGTATGAATAAAGCCTCTAGACACACTTGACTCACGTTTGAATCATGTCCAATATTCAAGTGCTCAACACAGGCCCTCTAAACTCTCCACTGAATAAATGAAAATGTCATGTGGTCCACATACACGCTGATTTACTAGTGACCCACCACTAAGAGGAAAATAAAGTTCTTCTGCTTTAAGTATTTATTAAGGAACAGTTTATCACTTATTTTTTTTTAAGTTTCCTTATCTGTGAAATTCTAGAGTTAGAGTCCTTCTCAAGTTAAAAAAGAAAAATTATCATTCTTTGTCCCTTTATATTCAAGAAATAAGAAACAAAATGTAATTACTATCAAATCATAATCATCAGTCAATCCAACTTTGCCTCATTTGAAAAGTAAATGTCTTAGCCCAAAAGTTGGCCTCAGCTTTTTGCTATGACCCACACAGCACCCAGCCCAAAACAAGGCTCAGAAAAGGTTCTAAGCATAAAAATTCAGTTGACTTTTGCCAATTCTCCACTTTTAAAAATTAAATTTCTGTGACCATTTGAATGTTCTATAACTTTTTAACATGAGTATATTATTTTATTGGCATGTTTGTAATATTTAATGGAATACCTATATAACAGTCTCATAAATGGGGCGCCGTTACATCTAACACTGAAGAAACGCATGGAGGCAGACTAAGACTTAATTGACAGACAACGGTAAGGCGGGAATCATGATGCCCAGCCGCAGAACCAACCTTACTACAACTTTCAGTACTTTGGGTCAGCCACTACTAGGTAAGATGACAAACAGGCCATTTCTAATAGATTTCTGTTATCAATGGAGGTTTACTGTGTGTGTGTCACTTCTGAACTGCAGAAGCAGGGTGACAGTCCTGGTTTAATCAATTCCTTCCTGGGTTTATGAAGGTTTGTAGATGCTGTTAAACTAGTATATGGTCCCAAAAGGCACATCCCATAGGCAATCAAGTAACTTCGTGATGCATGAGCTCAGCCCGTACATTTCTGTAAGAATTCTGCGTATACAACCAAGCAGCACTGCTCTCTAACTTAACAGTTTTCTCTTAAAAGGGGACCGTGGTCATCTCAATAATGCTGTTCTTCTACGCTAGTGGGTCTTCACTGTTGAGCCCCTTAAACATAAAGAGGCACAGGTTCCAATTCAGGTGGTATGGGGTAGGATGGGGGGAGGGATGTCATCATCATATATGGCCAGGTTTGAGAGACACTGTTCTAAGCAAGCTCTTCTGTACTACACAATTTCGAGAACACTTAGAAAAGCCTATTCAATACTGCAATACAGACCTCACTTCACATCACCTCGTCACCGTATTCCAAGTAATCAGAAAATACAATTTTACCTAATCACTAATACAGAGGTATTCAGTTTGGTCTCCAGGTCAGGACAACTATGAAAATACAAATCATGAGTTATATAGGACATTAACAAGCTCTACTAATAGACGAATACATAAGCATTGTTTTAGAAATTAAAATACACTTGAAGACACTTTAAAAACAGCACTAGACCAGAGGACAGCTGCATACTACTGGCATCTGCTTCCATAAGGCTAGCCTCCCAGGAATCACAGAAGTACGGAAGAAATCTTTGGCTGAGGGAGGAAAATAAAGTCACCTTGGTCTCTGACAAAAAAAATCCTCTAGCTTGAGAGACCAAACATACACACAAAACAATCAAGCAATTACCAAACAGAAGGTAATGGAAACTGCACTGGGTTGTAATTCTGACTCAAAAACTGACCAGCTATGTGGCTGATTCAAAAGAATCAAAAGAAAATAGTAAGAATTCTAAATGATCGATTTAAATACAATATGTTCTACTCAGAAATAACTCTCTCACAGGATCAATACTCTTTATTTTTTGTTATTTTTCTAAACAAGGGTATGAATGGTGAAAAGTAATCTCTCTCCAATCTCAATCGTTCCTGCTGAAGAAGAATGAGATTCAGGTAAACAGAATTTCCATTTCATTTAAAATTCTATAATATTTTACCTAGTTGACATTGTCCAAATTTGAAACCTTGAGAATGAGAATTTTACTGACCTCTGAGAGTTAGGGAATAACCCAGTTGAATGGTGATTAACAAGAGAAAAATCTAAAAGTATTACATATAAGTAAATTGGATAATAATATACGTACAACATTATATTACGTTCTATGCCACAGAACACCCACTTAGCTGGTATATGGTTGTTAAACAAGTTTTTAAAAATAAAACACTTCCTTTCGTTGAAAGAGTAAATTAATTAACTTTTGCAATTACAGTATTAGCAATTTTCAAAGGGCTTTAATATTTATTTGATCTTCGGAACCATCAACGATATCGTAAGAACACGTTGGCTTCATTTTACTGATGAGAATGCAGAATGAGAGTCAGAGACAGACATTCAGGCGAAAATAGGAGAAAAGCCAGAAGTGGAAAGCATCTTGCAGCTCATTTGATACTGTACCAAGTGTAGAAAGACCCACCACACCACTCAGCCCTTCAAACCTCCAAGGAATGATCCCTCACACAAGGAAACAACCCTATTCCTGGTCAGTTAGGTCTATTAGTAAGTTGTTCTTTATTTTGAACACAAATTTGCTATCAGGTAATTTATAACTAGTCTCAGTTCTGCCCATTGAAGGTAGACATAGTAAACTTAAGCCTTTCTAAAAGGTAACAGTGTCAACCACTGAAAAGGGATAGTCTTTCCATCAGTTTGTAATCAAGCAAATATACCATCTCAAGAGTTAAATGCTTTTAGCACACAATAGTAAAAGAATCTAGCCATGCTGCATGAGGATGATTAGTTTGTGAAAATTACTAATGAGCTTTTAAACACAGAGTTCTGTACGTGCCAGGGTTTTCCAAGAAATGGAGATAATCCTGTCATGTACAAGTGCAGATATCTGAATCTTTCCTGATGAACAAAGCCTCTCTTTGGTTCTCTGGGACAGAAAGACCATCTCTAAATTGTACTTTGCGTGGAAGTGGTTAACGGCACAGGATCTCAAATCAGGGTGCCTGGGTCAACCACGAATGCTATGGATCCTGAGCAAATTAACTGTCACATGTTTAATCTTTAAAATAGGAATAGCAATAGTTATCTATCTCATAAACTGGCTGTGGAAATAAACGGAATCATGCCTGGAAAGCAGAGTTTCTGTTATATAGTAAGGGCTCATCCACATTTGCTATTATTATTTCATTAACTGTTATTACAATAAGCATCTTTTAAAACCCTGATATAAAGCTATCATATGGAAGATGTTGAGGGAACTATCTAGTCAGTAATCCCTATGTGAAAAAGCAGGCAAGAAATCTATTTCCAGACTTAGTATGAGGAAAACTATTGCTTTCTCTGAGAAGCTATACATTTTTCCTGATGCACAAGGAACATCGTATTTAAGAAAAAGTTTTCCTTTTGACCCAAATTTACCAACAAAATTGAGTGAGTCTGACCCTACGGTCTCTATATACATTTTGATTTTCCCTCATGTTTGGATCTCCTAGGTACCTGTATTTTCCATTATTAGGTTTTAATATTCTTTTAAAATGTACTCTTATAAGCCGCCTCAAAATATTCTACTGAACTAGGCAGAGGTATATGTAAATGTACAAACCAACCATCAAATATATTTTCTACTCGTTAACCATACTTTATTTGCTTACTTCATGGAAGGCTAATATAAATGATGGTGCTTGGCAGAAATCTTTACAAAACCTCAAAAACTTAGTGTAAAACACACATATATTCATATATAAAAGGAATACAAGTACCATTCTTTGTACTTAAATTTGGGGACTTTTGCATGTTAGATCTCATCCAATTCAATTTAATATTTGATAATAATCTATGTCAGATTATTTATAATCTATATATTATGGATATTCTTACTGCTGTGCAATCTATATTCATACCTCCTTTTTCTGAAAACAAAGCAATTGTTTTAAACAATTCTTACTCTTCCTTTAAAATATCAGCATCGTTTCAGATGGTCTATGTGTGTTCCGGTTTATGAAATCTCAAGTAATCCAAGACTAAAATCTCTGGGCAAAGTAAAAAATCTGGGTCTGTTTTTCCCAGAGGCTCAGAACAATGTGGAAATCTACAAATGCTTCCCATATGTAACCTTTAAAAATCAAAGATAAAGCAGTTTCCAGGAAGACCTAAGGTTCTGGAATTTTACTTCTTCACTCGTCAAAATAACACAAACAAACAAAACCCTCAAGCCTAATGACCTTCAAGAAACATTGCAAAACCAACCTGCTTTGCCTAATGCTCTAAAATGGGTTAAAATCGGGGCACCTGGGTGGCTCAGTCAGTTGAATGTCAGTCAGTTGAACTCCTGATCTCAGCTCAGGTCATCATCTCACAGTCATGAGATTGAGCCCCACAGTGGGCTCTGCACTGACAGCACAGAGCATGTTTAGGATTCTCTCTCTCCCTCTGTCCCTCCCTTGCTTGCGTGCGCACACACACACACACACACACACACACACACACACACACACACGTGCTCTCTCAAAAATGTTAAAGAACAAAAAATAAATTGGATTAAAATCTCATTGTCCAAAAAAAGTTAAGATAACCAAAGTATTTTAACACATGAATGAGCATATGCATAAAATTTCATAATTTTGTAAATACAAGAATTATTATATAAGCACAAATCATTATAAGTGTTTATAGAACTAACTAAATGCATGAATCAATTTAATTTAATCAATTCACTGTTATCAATATTTTGAAAAATAAGACTGAGCAAAATCTAGTGTGCATTCATTCAAAGGGCTCCATATGCATTTAAAAGCTTAGGGTGCATTTATATTCAAGAGTGATAAAAATGACATTGACTCCACTGGTTTAAAATTTGGGGGTAGGTAGAGTGGGTTATACACACAGCAAAGCGGAAAACAATTCCAAAGTTAGATAAATATACAATTGAATAGAACCATGCAAATGAATAGGTACAAAATATAATAATGTCTCAATAAATCTGGGTTCTAAATAAATGGCAGAAGGAGTAGGGAGAGGTTAGATGACAGAAAGCTGATACTGGCAACCAGGGCACATTACCTCTGTCATCTTTATCTCCTGCCCTTTGACATCCAAACCTACAGTTCTTTCTCCTAAAAATATATTTTCAGGATGACCTACCCTGAGGCATAGTAAACTCCTTCCACTTCAAATATATGCTCATTTGTGTTCTTTCAACCAAGTATACTCATGCTAAAGTCAAACACTCACAGGCTAATGGAATTTGGAGTTAGATGAGCTTTTAGAGGTCTCAGCCCAACCTGCTAACTTGAATTCAGATGAATACCTTCACCATCCAATATCCCCAAGAACAAGCCAAGGAGTATAGGCATGACTACTTCTGGGGCAGGGAAATAGCCTCAGCACACCATTGACTCCAGTTTGGGACTGTTTTAATCATTCACAGGCTTTCCTCACAATTGGCTAAAATCTACTTCCTTACATTTTTCGCTGATTCATCATATTTTGCTCTTTGCAATCAAAGTCTAATGTTCCCTCTGTGACCGTCTCATATTAGAAAATATCTCATGCCCTTGTGTCTATTTTCTCCGTGCTAAACACCCTCAATTCCTTCAATCATTTTTCGGGACCTTTTTTAACATTCTGTTCACCCTTATAGACAGGATAGTCTTCTTCATCTTGTCTAGAAAGCCATCATCAAACAGTTTGTCTTACTGTGGAAATCCAGAGAGGCCATATCTGCAGCAGTTTTCTTACTTAGCAATTGACTAAGCCCATTACAAAAAGGAATTGAGGACTCTGACATCTTCCTCTTTTTTAAAATGATGTCACACACCCATCTTCAGTCTTTTGTCATGATCACTGCTGTAAGTGCCACAATTCGAAAAGTTTTCTGTTACTTCTCAGTTATATCGGGTGGGGATGAACCTTAATTTGGCACTGTTACAAGAATGAAGGCCAATGGAAATCAAAAGTGAACCAAAGGGGGTTGTTTCATCTGTAAAGCCTTTTTCAAAGCTATGATTTGAGTCCACTCCTGATATAAGTGAGAGAGGATGGAGAAGAGCATTTCACATAGTAGTGAAAACACAAATAAGATAATGATAAGAGAAGCAGAACCATATTGCCATTTATTTTTTGGACTTCAGTCCAAAACTGATGTGGCTTCTTGCCTTCAGGATCATTTCTTTGAGACATTGCTTTCTTTGGATTCTCCTCTAAGACAACAAACCCATTCTGGCCCCACAATCTTTGTAATCTCACAAATGGCTGATGGCCTCCAGGAGGAGAACTTGTAAATCCATTCCTCTAGACTTGCTCCCTGTCCTGACCTACAGATTTGGAGTCTCACCTCTACATGAATATATCTTTGGCAACTCAAACTCAACATTTCCTAAAATTTTAGGAATTCATCACCACTTCTCTTCTGGCCCTGTTTCTCCAACTATAGTCTATATCTTGGTCAGCGGTGTTCACAGAATCATCTTTCAATTCTCTATTTTCTCTGCCCTAACAGAGTCAACTATGAGATCCAGCTAATTATAACTTCCCAATCTCTCTCGAATGTATATTTTCCTATGCCCACTACCAATGCCACCTTTTTCTTGAAATTATTTCAACACAAAGACTGAATATGTTACTCCTTAGCTCAAGTAATAATTCATTTTGCATAGTGATGACAAATCGGTATATTGTGATGTTGTACATATTTTAATGGAAGCTCCTACACCTTTCCCATGCTCCAAAATTTCATCTTGTATTTCAGTGAGAAATAAAGAGTAATACCCCTCAGAAAATGCAAGCTGCATGAGCGATGGAAAAACAAACAACAGAGTAGGTCCACGTTCATTAGAGCCCAGGAGATCAAGGGCTGATCCAGGGAAAAGAGTAGGAGGACCTGATCCTAGAGAAGAGGCTGGTTCCTTTGTGTGTTCCAGCTGCCTTCAGAGAGTCTGTCACCTACTCAACCACAAATTGCTTTATTTTTGGTGCTCAATTCTGCATAATTCAAACCAAAAGACCTGCAAACTATGTCTTCTTCAGATGGGATCACTAGCAGCCCAACCCAGAAGGAACAGACTTCTTGCCACTCTGGGTTTCTCATTCAACCTCTGAATTTGTATGCTCCAGAACTGCACCAGTCAGCTGGCAACTGGCCATAAACTAATCTGTCACCTGCTTCTTGTTGTAATCTTGAATTGATATTTAGACAAGGAATTAACTTTACAAATTCCTTGTGGGCAAACTACGCATTACAGATTCTTAATCTGCACAAGACTTCGCACGCAGTAGGCACACAAAAACGATTTCTTGACACGGTTTCTCTTCAAACGTATCAATAATGAAAGCTATGTGCTGGCAGGAAAATTAACTTCAGATTCTACTCCTGAAACTAGTAAAAAAAAAAAAAATCAGGCATAAAAGCACATGCATATGAATCATCTTACTTCAGATCATGTGGGTGTGAATCTGAAAACAGAAGTGGACTGCAAGTAGAAACCACAAACGAAATTAATGTTAAAATAACTCTGTTCATAGCTCCTACTTAGTGAACCCTAACTGATTAAATTAGAATCTTTTAAAAACATAACTGGCTTTCAAACTCAAGGTTAAAAGCTTTCCTTCTGGAGAAGATGTATGCGAATGTGAAAGCAGATACGAAAAGTTTAAGTAACTTCAGGAAAGTGTCAATGGCAAAAGGAGAGGAGGAAAGGGAAAAAGAGACACAGACACAGAGATAAGGAAAAGAGAGAGAAGCATCCAAAACACTGGTGCACAAATACATGTATGATTAAGACAATGGGAGAAACCACGGCGTCCTTCATCTGCTCCAATCACCAACATCCAACTATCCAAACATCTACTATCTAGACAGTGCAGGATCAATCTTTCCTTAGTAAAAACTGAAGAAAGACTTTTAGAAAAAGAAACATAAAAATCACATCCCCTAACTTTATATAGGGTAGAATAATCATGTTACCTCAGAAAGACCATTTATTTGGTTGAATCATTTCTCTCCTTTGTTGGTTATTGTATCGTTCTAATTTTCCATTTGCAAATGGCTTAACTTCAGATTATGTCAATGTAGGTTTCCTTATTTTCCCCAAATCTTTTATTATTATAAAAATATAATGATACTAAAATAATTGCACACAGCTATTAGAATTTTCCATGATATCACCTCAACAAGATCCAGGAAATAAGGTTCAAAGAAACAGGAAAGGCTCTTACACACCCAAAAATTCCAGTTTCCCCCCCAACTAGCCCTATAAAGGTCACTCAAATACATATATATATATGTATAAATGTATAAACGTATAAATCCTTACATGTTAACTGACCAAACAAGGCCAACAGGCATGGTTCTTGCTGGCCAGAAACCTTAGCCTGCCAATTACACTGCTGGGCTCTCTGGCTCCCCATACACCCTAGAACACAAGATTCATTAGAACAAATACACTCTTCTCACACATGGGTAATCCTCCTCCTTTGTCCCCCACTGCTTCTACCCTGCCAACCTCCAACCCTAGGCTAATTCCAAAAACTCATTCTATCAGCTCTATTCCCAAGCTCCCACATGCTCCTTGCTGAGAAAGGCAATCAACCATGCTGACCGTGTCCACTAAAAATTCATGCCATTCATTCTCAGTTAAGCCCTCAGTGCTACAGAGCAGCCCTTTTGTTTGCCCCAGATTGAATCCCTCTTGAATACTTCATTCTTTGAAATCTTTTCCACACATCTCAAATTTCTTGACTCATCCTAACCACCCCCCACTCTTGCTCTCAGCAAATGTTACCATCTACTTTGCTAAGAAGATCTAGGCCTTCCAAGATCTCTCTTTCTCATCAAACTGTGTCTAGATTATCATTTATTATTTTCTCCCATGCCCATCTGTAAAGGGAACGTGGTCTACTTTCCTATGACTGGTCTCTGTCCAATTCTGTCCCGGAATTTTACTTTCAATTACACACACCCACCACACCACCACTGTACCCCATACCCTTTCAACTTCCATCTCCCTCTCTCCCCTGGATTTCTTTTCATAAGCACGTGGTGAGCAAGCTCAAAATCCACCCAACTGAAATCCTCTCTACACCTGGTTTCTTCCTTAACAAATCACAACTTTTTTCATCTTCCATGACCACTAAACCTCTAAGGCTTCTGTGACCAATCCTTATGGACTCTCTTTCTGTATTCTTTTCCTTCTCCTTCCTCAAGTGTGGCCATGCCCCCAAAGCTTCTCCTCAGTCCTTTCCCTCACTCTTGTGTCCAGCCATCAACTATCTGGTGGTGAACTCTGACCCTGTGAGCTTGACCCTCACCACTCTCCTAGGTACAAGTTCTAGTTCTTGGTGGCTTACTGGCTTATCATGGCAAGGGATAAGCTCCAGGAACGAAGATGATCCAAAGAAGACTCAACAGCTCCTCCCATGTTTCCACTCAGGCTAAAAAATCAAACCCCTGGATTACCTTGAATTTCTACCTTCACACTACCTCCCATATAAAATACATCGCTCAACCATATCAATCAGATACAACAAAATTTGGACACTATGCTTTAGGAGATTCACAGCTGAGTAAGTAAAACTTAAGGCCCTCAAGGGGCTCTCACAGCTAGGAAGAACTCTATTTTGCTATTGTTCTTAAACCCATTTCCTCAATCAAATTCCTAGTGGGGCTGCCCTATGTCCTTTTTGTCAAGTGCCTGTCATAGCTTCCCGGATAATCACTGCCTTCACTCTTGCCCCTCGTACCAACATCATCCTTTGCACTGCCACCAGATTTATTCTCCTAAAAAACACCAATTTGGTCCTGTCCTTCCCCTTCTCAAGAACTTTCAATGGCTCACCACTGCCTACAAAAAGGATATACAAACGCCTTAGTGGAGAATTAGAGCCATCCTCAAAATTACTTCAGTTTAACTTTACAACTTTACCTCACTCTTTGTTCTTTGATACAGCCCATACAAAGGGCTTAGTGAAGCATTCAACATTTTGTAATAATCACCTCCAAGTTTTGCTCTCCATTATCCATCTTCACAGAGCTGAGTTCTATGATCGTGCTTCTTTGTCCAGCTCAAATCAAAAGTTTTCCTTGCGGTTCTTCCAAATGCCCCAGCTAGAGATACTTTCTGTCTCCCATGTTCTGCCATCACACATTCTTTTTACGTCTATCATAGCACCTATCAGTCTACTTTGTATTACAGTTATGGGTGAATGTAGGTGTTTTCCCATCATTCAGCAAGACCCGAATTTCATTCAGCGTATTCCTCTCTGTACCTGTCACACAGCAAGGTTCAAGATACATATATATATATATATATATATATATATATATATATATACATATATATGTGTATATATATATATATTCGTGTGTGTGTGTGTGTGTGTGTGTGTGATTGAATATTTATGAAGCATTTGAATAAAGCAGAAATAATGCAAAGAGGAAAAAAAAGGCTATGGTAGAAATGAAAATTAGTAATA
Source organism: Lynx rufus (assembly GCF_022079265.1). Classification (NCBI taxonomy): domain Eukaryota; kingdom Metazoa; phylum Chordata; class Mammalia; order Carnivora; family Felidae; genus Lynx; species Lynx rufus. Next base: position 134,052,770 of record NW_025814856.1, on the reverse strand, counting down.
AATATTTAATATAAGTTGATTCTAATTTTTTGAGATTAGGGAACTAAATATAATTTATCACTGTTTCTATGAGAAAGGGTAACTTAGGTTCCAAAACTCCAACTTACAAATGAACACAACCCATGTGCAAATTATGCACTCTTTTCCTTATTATTCCATAATGCTGGGATCTCCAAAGAGAAGTGTACGGTGGCAGGACACGAATATCTACTGAGCTGGTAGAAGAAAGTACTAAAATACCTATTTCACTTACATTTTCATGTACTTATATCCACTTACAATTTTCATCTCTGTATTTCCTTTTTAAAGTTCACAATACATTTGTGTTACAGTCCACAAAATGTTAGAAAGTTCTCTGAGGAAGAATACACTCAGGATTATTTTTATTAATTGGGGTATGTGATAAACATGCTGACGAGTAGTAATGTAGAAGATACACAGAGTGATAGGATTTAAAATTTGGAACTTGAAAGAGAGACTGTTTTTAAAGCTTTCTGAGGCCTTTCTAACTAAAAATGAGAGACTTACTAGAAACCTATCAATATATCTTTCTGCAGACAAAAGCCTATATAACAATTATTTTCAACTAGAGATAAAGAGCACCTGGAGACTGTTAACAATACAGCTTCTTGACCCTTCCATATCCAGAGATTCTGATTCTAAAAGTCCAGAGTGGGACCAAAAATGCCAGTAGCCTTGAAATATTAGGGTAGTATCTCAATGCATCTTACATTCTCGGCCAGATAATTCTGTGTTGTGAGGGGCTGTTTGGTCCTATGCATTGTAAGATATTTAGCATTACCCCTGGCTTCTACCCACTAGATCCTAGGAGGACCCACTCCACTCCCTGTATGTCTACCAAACATGTCTCCAGATGTTGCCAAATGTCTCCTGGAGGGCACAATCTCCCCAGACTGGAACCAGAGAGAGAAGCTATCCAAAGAGGATCCACTTTGAGAAATTCCATCCTTAATCAGAAGGATAAAACAATATGATACGTGTCTAAGAATATGGGTGTTACAAGCATACGTTGTATAAATTGAAATAAACAGGATTCCCATAAAGGAAATCTGATTAGCCACTATAAACTCCTGACAACTTAGCTAAGCTTCTAAGTCAAAGCTCTTCTTATGTAATTTCAACTCGAAGATTTTCTCCCTAGCTTCTATTTTAAATTATTTTTAATTAACTTCACTGGCATTTTGCATCCTGCTATGAAAAGTCTGCCTAATAGTCTCAGAGGACTCTCCCAAGAGAGAAGAGTGCATTAAATCACACATTATCACATTAAAGTATATTCCAGCACTCACAGTCCGACAATCGAAGTCTTGGCAAATGCAGGGAGTGGCGGGGGGAGGGGGAAGATGCAGGGACTGGAACAGGCTCAAGTGATTCACAGTATCCAAAGCCTATTATCTTCGATTCATCCATCCGTAGGAAAGATTTATATTCATTCTTTACTTCAACCACATTTATCACAATGACATATATTCCCCAGTTTGTGGTTCTACCCTGATTTCTATGGACTGCATGAGACCTTGGCCAAGTCACCTGAATACTTTGGACAACCTTTCTAAAAAGTGAGCCAGTTGGGGGCACCTGGGTGGCTCCGTCGGTTAAGCATCTGACTTTGGCTCAGGTCACGATCTCATTGTTCCTAGGTTCGAGCTCCACACCAGGCTCTGTGCTGACAGCTCAGAGCCTTGAGCCTGCTTCAGATTCTGTCTCCCTCTCCCTCGGTCCTTCCCCCACTTGCACTGCCTCTGTCTCTCAAAAAATGAATAAATGTTAAAAAAATTTTTTTAAAGTGATCCATTTGGACTAAGTTATTTTTATAAATCCTCATAGTCCCAGGTTGCAAATGTATGAATGAAGTACTTAATTAAAAAGCTCTTCCGAGTACATGGATTCTAGTAACTTTTGCGCAAAAAAGTAAGTACCTACATTTTCAGCGATAACACAATGAATTTTAAGATGTTTAATCCAAGAATGAAAAAAAATGACAATTAGATGAATCACGTATACAAGATCCATTCTCTCTTAAAACAAAATTAAGTTTGGCCCAAATTATCCTTCATCTATCAAGACCTTCATACAGGGACTTTTCATGGGACAGCAAATCAAACCAATCTTTCAGAAGTTAGTCATAAATAGGGAAACAGTTATAAACACATGTTTACATTCTGATTTCTAGAACAGAGATAACAGATCAGCTGCCTAGAGGCCATATCCAGCCTGAAAGTGTAGTTGTTTTGTTGGCCGGGGCAAAATTGTATTTAATCAATTGCCAACTTTTAAAAAGGGAGAGATGATACATAAAAATCTGTATTTCCAGTGTCTCTTGAAATACTGGAAGATATTAGCCCAAATGGCAACAATGAGCTGGAGCTGAGCATCACCACCTCCTGGCCCATGGGCTGTCCCAGGGCCCACGATCCCTGCTGCTACAAGCTTCTCACACCCATCCTGGTTCCCTCTTACAGCCTGGAGCATAAGAGCTTATGTCCTTGCTCTGCAACAATTTTCAAAATACACAGAAAATGTTTTTAATGCTTTCAAACCAATAGAGTTTTCCTTGCAGAATCACAGGAAAAGAGCAGAAATTTTAAAGAGGTAGAACAATGCTCTTAATAAGGAAACCTTCCTAACCCTGAATGCCGTTACGTAGAATCAGCTACACTGTAGGTTTCTAACTAACCATCTGGAAGAACGGAGAAAGGGATTTTAGATTTGATGGGGAGTTCACTAGAGACCCCCCTATAATTTCTTTTAACTTTAACATTGCATGCCCTTAGTTAGGAGTGTGGAAATCTCATCATGATATAGTAATATATGCATAGGTTTTATCTTGACATCTATCTATCTTTGCCTACAAGGTAAGACTTGACCTTATATTTCCTCTTCATGAAAAGATATTTTCTGCTAATTGCCATAAAACACTCCATTTTTCTCACAGATTTTAATATATAAAAATTTTAAATTAAGTTTCAATTAACTAAGCAGCCACATCTGACCAGAGAATTATTAAACTATTCTTCTGAAAAGATGATAAAGAATCCAAGGACAGAGGAAAGAACTCAAGAGCTGGAGAGTAGGGCACTCTGTGAGCAAAGCTTCTTTCTTCACTAACACCTTTACCAAGAGGACCAAACTACCTATGGAAGGCTGCATCTGCAAACTTGTACCCTACCCACTCACTCCAAAATTTGTTTTCTTTCGATATACCTTATGAAATCTGCTTATATGAGGCATAATATTTTAGCAAGAATCTGAAGATTTTCTTCCTAAAAAATCATTACAATCATTACCTTATATTACACGTGCAATTAAATTGATGCTTAAAGGATGTGAGTCGAAGATAAACTAATAAAAAGGCGGTATATAACTATGTTGCTGAGGGTAAGCTGATTTTCAGGTACAATATAACCCCAAGAGTTTCCACACTGGTAATCCTGTATGCAGTCAACTGCACTTCAGACCATTCTAGATGCTCACTTCCTAAAATCAGAATCATGTGATATTTTACAGCATTGCATTGCATTACATTACACACCACTGCAAGTTCTAGCTGACTCTAACGATGCGTATTATTAAAGTAAGTTGGACACTGTAGATATCACTATGTCCAAATCAATTGTTTTTGTAGTGTGTTTGATGTGGATTTTGACATAAGCATTGTTTAACAACAGTGATTAACAGCTCAAGTGTGAAACATCAATGAGTCGATAAGACTATGAAGGGCATGCCTAACAACGGGAAAATGACTGTTGGCAATACAATGTGCAGAGCATGGGCTGCTTCTGGGAAAACATGTTTATCATTCTACTTCTCTGATTTGCTCTATTTTCTGTTTAGAAAAAAATGACTCACTGTTTAGAAGCAAAAAGCAATGATAAACATAATTCAATTTAACAGCCCTGAATGCCAGAACATTTTAATTTAGCCATGGATGTTTTCTGCTTTCACCTCTTTTGAGTTCAACATTAACTTCTTCCTTTCCATTTTTGCAGCTTGGGGAAAAAGAAAAAAAAAACACAAAGGAACAAAACACAAACAAACAAACAAAAAAAACCACACCAATCCCAAGAAGCTCACTACATTATCCTCAAAGAAATACAAAAGCTATCAGATATGCTTAAAATCAAGACTATAAAGTAGGTTTTCAAGACCTGGAAAATTATTTAGCCCAAATCAATATCAGAACTTTCTAAATCAGAGCCACCGTTAGAGGAAACTGCATCAGAAGAGTAAGGCCCTTGCTCCCTGAAAACCTCAAGGATGTTACCTTCAAGAGAGCAAAGATATTGCCTGACTTGTTTATAAGCTTGTTAGGGAAGTCTCCCAGAAACAAGATCATATTCTTTATAGGCTGCCTGTGTTTACACTTTGGAAAAACACAAAGGAGCTAATTCATTCTTGCCAAGTGTTCCTTTTTAAAGCATGCTGATTTCAAAACAAAACAGTTATTGAAACGTATGCGTGAGCCATTCCAAAGGAACTGGTCACAGAACCCCAGATCATCAACTGAGCTGCAGAGTGGCTCACAAGAAACAAAGATGAACCCAGAGTGCTTAGCTTGTTCAGAGAGCAGCAACAGACCTGGATCTGAGGAAGACACAAGAACTGAAGTGAAGGAGGCGAGAGTGCTTCAGATCCCACATATTGGAGTCTTAGGCCCCAAAATGCATATGCTTAAGAAAGAAGCAATCATGTCATCCAGTTTCCCTGCAGTCAAAGGAAGGGGGAGTGGAAGGACCAGCGGATCCCGCCCTCTTATCCGGTTGTTGATCTAGGGCTGGAGTCCTGGAGAACTTTCTTGAGTAGCACTAACTGTGCAAAAGTTCACAACTACGGGGTGAGACTCCGTCCTCATTGCACACCGACCTCCACCCCCCTCCCTCAATCAGTAAATGTGTGGACAGATTTTAAAATGCAACAACGACAAAGCGACTCGCAACTTGCGAGCAGGCACTCACCCTGGGCTGGGGCGCCCAGCCGGCCGCCGCCCGCCTCGGCCCCGCGCTGGGGCCCGGGAGCCAGGGCTTCGCCCGCGCCGGACATGGGCCGCTCCACCGAGCCCGCGCCGCGCTGCCGCCTAGCTCGCCGCCCCCGGGGCGGACGCGAAGGGCTGTTAGGTGGTGGGTGCAGAGAACTGACTGCTTCTGTTGGGGGGGAAAAAGTGTTTTCAGAGACCAGCACGCCACCCCTGCAGGACATTCCCTGCCCCTCCACCTCCCTCCCCCAAACCCCACCCCAGAGAAGTTTTGATTTGAAACCCGGGAGGAAAACTGCTACCCCGCACGTTGACAGTGGTGGAGTTGGGGGGCGGGGGAGGGCAGTGGGAGGGAGGCACTGAAAGGGGGCGGGGAAGGGAGACTGGATTTGGAAGCGCGGGGAAGGGGACCAAACCCCTCCTCCTTCTGGCCGGGGAGACCACCACCTACCTCGGCATCCCCCCCCCCCAACTCTCTCAAAGCCCCTTCCTCCTTCTCCTCTTCCGCCCGGCAAAGTTAGCGAGGATCCAGCAGCTTCGGCATCTCACCCCAGTGGCCTGGCAGCAGTGGCGGCCGCCCCGGCGCGTCCCTCCCCGCCTCCCTCAGGCTCAGCCCAGACACTGCAGTGGCTGCAACTGCGCCAGTGGCCGCTCTTCTGACTCCGTGCTCTCCGCCCTCTCTTTCCAGCCAGCTCAGTCCGGCCAGCTCCCCAGGAAGGGGGCCTGTTCCCCTTCTGGCTCTCTGTCCCCCTGCCACCACTCCTCCACTCCTGAAACACTTCTCCGTCTGTTGCTCTTTTTCATCACATCCGGATCAGGAGGCCTCGAACTCTTGGCGGGCCGCCCAAGGCTGGGGGCGGTGCAACGTGGGCTCCCTCGCCCTGCACTGTCTGGGTCAGGAGGCCAAAGCCGGAACGGGCTGGCTCCGGGTAAGGGGTTTCTCTAGGGGCTGAGAGAAAGGAGGGAGTTGGCTGGTCCTTGGCTGCCTAGGCGTTTTCCTGCCCAGACTTACCCCATTCCCTCTTCTCCCAGCCTTTCTTCCCAATTCTGTCCCAGACCCACTGAAGATCTGGGAACTCCCTGAGTGAAGGAGAAACCTTTAGGGGGGACAATGCAAAACAAAAAATATAAATATTTATCGAACTTTCCTGATAGGATAGTAAAAGTGTGGTTTTGAAACCCTGACCCTTAGCTCAGTGTTTAAACTCTATGCCTCTGAAGTTACCTTTATTCTCTTTTTCAGGTCTTTATTCTGGTCCAACAGGAACGTGGATCAGTAAAACCAGTTGCACTTGCTTGAATCAACTGGAGGCATCCAGGCAGACAAGGTTAATGTCCCAGAGGACGCCCTGGCCCAGGGCCCCAAGCCAGGCCTTGCACAGTGAATGGCTTCGGTGGCAAGATAAACCTGTGGTCGGAAGTAAAAAGCCAACTAAGTATCAGGCGTTCTGATTGTAGCATAACCTGATGAGCCTAGAATAACTTGTACGAAGCAATTTGCAAGTACAAAGTACTTTAATAATATATTCAGGTAACTTGTTCTTTCATTGCAAGCAAAATGCAGAATTCATTTCTAGAAAATTAGAACCAACTCATGCTTTAAATCTCTAGGCCAAGAGAGGAAATCAGTCATGTTGTCAACCTTGAAGAAAATGTACACTGGATGCAGCTTTCTAGGTGTATCAATAACATCCCAGGAATTTCCTTTCTTTAAAAAACCCACTGGAATTGATTTCAACTGATTGCAAAAAAAATCCATTTCTTAACTTGAAAGTGCCAGTGCAACCCAACCTACTTTCAGTTAAACCTGAAGAACACAGACTTTGAAGTTGCTGATGACAGTGAGGTCAAACTCTACATCCCAAAAGACAAATGACATTTTCCCTAATGACCTATGCCTAATTTTTTTTCTTCTGTCTTTAGTTTAGACATTTCAGAAACAGTGTGCATAAAAGTGCCTTCACTTTGCTGAAAACTTGTACAGGGGCCTGGACTCTAGAATCTGCTTGATAGAAGCAGATCAATTCTGAGGATGACTGCAGTTCCTTTAGAGAACAAACGTTTAGGAAACATCACTGTCTACTACAACATTATCTGCAATCAAAGGAACAGGGTAGGAAGTAGCCACTCGGAAAGATTGTGTTATCCCTTTTCTGCACATTTCCTTGACTTCTTTTTTTTTCTAATCCCCTCACAAAGAGGTTACAGTCCATGAATATCAAGACGTTCTACAACTCTTCTACAAAGTCATAGGCACAATAAATATTTATTAATTTCACACGGAGTGCTTAATGTTGCACACATGGTAAGGGATTCAATAAATACTTCTTTTTTTTTTTTTAAATTTTTTTTTTAACGTTTATTTATTTTTGAGACAGAGAGAGACAGAGCATGAATGGGGGAGGGGCAGAGAGAGAGGGAGACACAGAATCGGAAGCAGGCTCCAGGCTCTGAGCTGTCAGCCCAGAGCCCGACGCGGGGCTCGAACTCATGGACCGCGAGATCGTGACCTGGCTGAAGTCGGACGCTTAACCAACTGCGCCACCCAGGCGCCCCAATAAATACTTCTTGAATTTAAACATTTTACTTTTTAATGAGGAAGGAATAAAATTCAAATAAAAATATTAGGAATAAATGAGAGCCTGTGTTATAGAATCACCAGGATGGTCACATGCTGTATCTTGCTCAGCTGTGTGACTTTGGGCAACTTAGTCAAACTCTCTATCCCTTTGTTGCCTCATAAAGATGATAAGAGAAACTCTTCACAGGGTCCCATGAGGGATAATAAGCTTACTATAAAAAAATAATTATAAAATAAAAATATAAGTGAAAAACATAAGTCTCCTATAGCATTTGGAATAATGTCAGGTATGAGGACAGGGGGTCAATACCTGAGCATTATACAGCAGAAGCATTTGGATGGATTACACTGAGCATGGCATGATGACTAGATCACAAGGGCCACATCAAAATACCAGGTGTCAGGGCTCGTGGGTGGCTCAGTTGGTTAAGCACTGTTCGGCTCAGATCAAGATCTCACGGTTCTTGAGTTCCAGCCCTGCATCGGGCTCTGTGCTGATAGCTCGGAGTCTGGGGCCTGCTTCGGATTCTGTCTCCCTCTTTCTGCCTCTCTAGCTCTAAAATAAACATTTTAAAAATATATACATCAGTTATCATACATACACTTTATAAATTTTCTGTGTTCTTAGATCAGCCCTACCAATAACTTGCCAGGATTGCACTGCTAGGATTTAGAACTCAGATCTATCCGTCTTCAAGGCTATCTTGCTTCTTTAGGTAAACTCAGGTCTTCTCTCTGGAAGGTGTAAGGGTGGCATCTGATAGGCCAGAAATTAAGTGTGGGCTCGTAAGTGTTCCCCAAGCTGCCCACTTACCCTATCCCTTGCTGTATTTGTTCAGTCTGATTAATCGCTTAGCTTGGTTCCTGACGAGTGGCACTCCATGCCCTCTTCTTTCATGTAACAAATACGTTTGGAGGTGGAAGGCACTGTTGCGGGTGCTGGGGACGCGGCAGTGAAGATGATCAATGTGGCCACTGCCCTTACGGAGTCGCAGCCGAGGAGTAAATAGGGATACACAACCACTTACAACAACAGTTGCTGAGTGGCAAGGCAAGACAAGTTCTGGGATGCTAGGATAATAAATAAGCTAACAGGGAGATGTAGTCTGGTCTAGGAATCAAGGGAAAGGTCCTGGAAAAAATTATGTCTCTGCTGAGACCAGAAGAAGAAAGTGAAAAGGAAAGGAACAGACTGCTCTAGGTAGAAGGAGCCATGTGGGAAGAGGCCTGGAGGATGGAAGGGAGCCAAGCATCCTTGAAGAACTGAAGAAGTTCAGTGTAAGGGGATAACTAATACAAGGGAGGCAGTAAGAAAGATGGAGCTGAAGAGAAAATCAGGGGCCTTACCAGCCTTGAACAAGGAGGCTATATTATCCAAATTTCCATTTATAAAAATCACTCTGGAATAATGTATGAAACAACTTGGAGGCACCGAGATTGGAGCTAGGGAGTCCACTAAGATGGCAGGGGAATGAAGCCAAATAGAGGCAAGAGGCGGGGAGGAGAGGAATCCAAGGTGACTTCCAGGTTTCTGCATCTAGGTGGAGGCTGGTAATACCACCCACAAAGATGGAAACATTTAGGAGAAGCAGGTTTGGGGAAAGCTGCTGAATTGATCACGCAGATGATATAGCCTCTGAGGTGCCTGCAACACACCTAACTGGAGTCATCCAGAAGGTTGCTGGATAGGGATTTGGAACGTAAGCACATAGATGGTTCTCCACTGACTGGGAGCTCTGAGTGCCCAAGAGGAATATGTAGCGTAAAAACAAAAGGCTTAAGACACAGCTATGCACTGAAACTCAATACAAAGGTGTCCTCACTGGCCCCACTCCCTTTCTCCACACCCTTCCCAATGTCATCATAATACTGTTATCTCCCTGGCTTGAGACCACCACTATTTAGTCACTACTACCACCACTGACCCACAACCCCAGATGCCCATGGGTATCACATGATGGCCTTTGTTAAGCCAGATTTTGCCATGTCTCCTACTATAGTAATCTGGATGGGTCGAAACTTTCCCTGGGCAAGTAAATGCTCTGGCTCAAAGCCCTCTACCATTAAATCTCAATGTGTGGGATGCTTGCGTGGCTCAGTTGATTAAGAGTCCGACTCTTGATTTCAGATCAGGTCACAATCTTGTGGTTCAGGAGTTCAATCCCTGCATCTGGCTCTGTGCTGACAGTGTAGAGCCTGCTTGGGATTCTCTTTCTCTCCCTATCTGCCCCTGCCCTGCTCTTGCTCTCTCACTTTTTCTTAAAATAAATAATTAAAACTTTTAAAAAAGATATTTTAAAAATCCCAATGTGTTTTATACCCATTTCTGCCTAGTGATATGCACTAGTGATGATCTAATGTGAACGCATTGTGAAAAAAGTCTGACACGAGCTAAACCGATAAAATGAACTAATTAAATGAGTTTATAAAGCATCATTATGAACTACTCAATGTCCATCATTCGTTCAGCATTCATCAAACATTTATTGTGCTATGTACTGTGTCACAAGTTCGGGAGCTAAATATTTTTATTTGAGGTCTTGAAAAGCACCTAAATTAGTTTTCACTTGGGCAGAGGAATAGTGGCATAGCTCAAGTCAAAGTCAATATCCTTATGCAGTTATCTAAAACACAGTCACACAAATGGGGTATGTAATTGTGCATGCATCCCAGGGGGTGCCCAAGACGATTCTCTGGAGTGTGAGAATATGAGAAAATATTCTAATATGAACATTTATATTTTTGTTTTATTATTTGTAAATTTGATTTTCGAGTATGTTTTACAATGTATAAAACACATTAGTACAAAAGCACTTGTGTATCATTTATAAACATACATTAGGGGTCCATACTAAAAAATATTCTATCATTTGCTTTGTAAAAAAAAAAATGGTTTAAATGCTTTACATCATTCAAGGTACGTTCATTCAGTCATTCCCAGATTATTCCAAGGTTAGTTTTTCTAAAAAACATATATACCTACCTAATTTATGTCAATGTGGGACTCTAGCAATCCCCAAACCCAGGGATGCAAAAAATACCCGTAAGCCTCTAAATAGCAAAAATAACCTTCATGATGTTCACATAGGGCCAACACAATGGCCATCGACTTTCTCAAACCCGACTCTTTGTGTGTGTGAACATAGACTTCCTAAACAAACTTTATTTTCTATTGTGTTAGCTCACAAAAAAATTTAGGGCGCAGGGGCTTTGAGAAAAAGACATTAGCTAAGGGAGCTATTAGGTCAGAGAAAGTGACAGCAGAAGAAATGGCAGATGACAGGTAGGGAAGATACAGGAAAATAAACACGTCATAACAGTGCCTTTGTGAATTCAGCCCAGTGAAACAGTGAATGTTCCTAATGAGGTACCTAGGTCATTAAGAAAAGATTCAGTTACATTAGTATTGCATTCTGTCTTAGGGAAGCAGTTCAGTATTTTTACATTTCAGGAAAAATTTCACCAAAAAATGTTCACATAAGAAAGAGAAAATGTTGCTACTTGAAAGAGTATCTTTCACAGAATTACACTTTTATAGCTGCAAGGGAAATGAGCAACCCCGATTCCAGGCCGATTTGTTTTAACTGTGTTTCTCCACCTCCTAGTGCTTTCTTGAAGAGGAGAGGTCAAGTGGACAGGTTTCTGGAATCCCATTCTTACTTCAAATAGAGCACTTTCCTCTTTTTCTCCATGACATTCTCATTGGTCCTCCCCTTAAAATTTTTTAAATGAGAAAACCGGTCCTTCTAGTTTTTAAACATTTGAAAACCACCCTCTTGTCCAACTCCTTCATTTAGCATGCAAAGAAATATAAAGACAAAGTTCATCAAGCTCAACAAGCACATACTGAGTATTCACTATATGTCAAACCATAGGCTGGGCACTTCCTCTATTCAAAAACAGAGGATGGGCACATGGATGGCTCAGTCAGAAGTGTCCGACTTCAGCTCAGGTTGTGATCTCATAGTTCCTGAGTTCAAGCCTCACATCCAGCTCTGTACTGTTAGTGTGGAGACTGCTTGGACTTGTACTCTCTCTCTCTCTCAAAATACTTAAACTTAAAAAAAAACAAAAAACAAAAAACAACAGAGGCAATAGTAGTAGCTCATAGTGGAACTCTAGGGGTAGGGAGCAGAGTAGGAAAGGGACAGTCACATAAATAAGAAGTGTAGTACAGGGTCAAGAAGAAAGTGGCACCTAACTGCTGAGGCGTAGGTGGGGAGACTCAGGGGATGTTTCAGAGTAAAGCTGACACCAAGCTAAGTACTGCTGATGAGTAAGAGTTTCCCTGTCCCAATGCTAAGGTAATTCCAGATAAAAGGGGTAATGTATGCAAAGGCACACTAGTGGGAAAGCCCCACAGAAGTTAACTGACTTGGCAAAGGTCATTTAGTGGGTTCATGACAGAGCTAGGACTAAAAACTTACATTTCTTGACATCTAGGCTTGTTCCCGTTATCTAGGTAAGTCATGTAAATGAATTCATCATTTCTAAGGGATGGTGAAGAAAGGGCATGCCTGATCTTATATTTAGGAATTCCAAAAATTTTCTGTTGTCAATATGTGACCAAAGAGCTGGGCACAGGATCTCCTGTTGCTGAATTAGTTTGACTTGTCCTTCCCTCCAAGCCCTCAGTGTCCCTTTCAGTTGGTTGACTGCTCTGGCCTGGGGCACTGGCCTTCAGGGTATTTCCTTGCTGTCACTGTACTTCTCTGCTTGTGTTTTGAAGGAAGGGAGGGAGATATTAAGCCACACAGTGGCACATGTCAGATGAGAACAGTGTGAGTGAAGACAGAAATGAAAATGGGCATATTGCACGCAGGACACAATAAGGAGACTTTTTCTTGGTAGACAGAAAGTAAACCTGGCTATACCAGGTATTATGGAAAAGTAATGAACACAAGAGGCCCTTGCAAATGATAACTGATCTGCTGAAACTATAATTGCAAGATGATTATGACAAAGACAATGAAAAGATAGTCAATCCTGGGACCTCCAATCAACTGTGGGTAAAAGGCAAGGTTTTCCTGAATATCCTCCCACTCTCCCTTATTCTCCTCTCTCCTACTGCCCCTGGCACCCAAGCACTTGGAGCCCCAAACTATTTTCTTGCTACCCCAGTTTCCCAGCTTTAGACTCTGTACAAAGAACATGCCAAAATTTAAAGGAATGAATTCAAGTTGATGTATTAAACACAAAAATATAAATAACTCATAGAATGAGGACCAACAGTCCTGTTCCTATGTTAATAGTACCCCAAAAATGTATCCAGGCCCATAAGGGGACAGAGACAGGTTACTTATTGCCACATTATTTTGGTGGCGGGGAGTTGGGAGTCTGCCTGTTACCGCCATCCCTGGGAAAGCAGGAAGTTAATGGGGTAGATGTGGAGCCTGGGAGATTGTGTAACCCTTAGAAGAAACAGATTATATGCACAAGTTAGTGAAAAAATCAATCTTTCAAACATTGTGTAGTGAAAATAGTAAGAAACAGAATGTAATTTTCTCACAGCACCAACTAATAATTAAAAATATGCACACACAAAACAGCATACACATAAGCAAGGGGACTTAGGAAAACACCTTACAATGGTAATCTATGGAGGGTGGGGAGGAAAATAGTGAACAAGGATCAAAGAGAACATATATTCCCAAACAAGCGTTATGTACAAGAAAAGGAACTTGCAGACCAGTGATGATAAAGTGCCATGTATCAAGGTACTGATTAACTCACTTCGTTCAGAGGTTCACAACAATGACAACTACTACCACTAATAGTATTAATAATAATAGACTTACCTGAATTTGTATTTGGTGGATTATCAGTGCAATAAAATGACCAGAAGAAACAAAGGTGTTGTGGCATATATATTGGGGGAGGGGTATCTTAAAATTATCCTTAAAATCACTACAATTACAATTACCTAATTTATCTGTGTTAAAGGTCAGCAATACCACGATACTTTGGCTACTTCAGCCAACATATACAACGGCATGTTTTCTTTTCTCACTCCCCTAAGGAGTGTTGTCGCCGGCTGATTGGTGGCCTCTAAAAAGATAGTTCTACATCTGAATCCTCAAACGTGTGAATGTTTCATTGTTTGGTTTAAATGGTCTTTGCAGACATAAATAAGTATTTGAAATGAGGAGATTATCCAGGTAGGCCTTCATTTCAATGCCAAGTATGATGGTTATTTTTAAGCGTCAACTTGACTGAGCCATGGTGTGCCCAGACAGCTGATTAAACATGATTTCTGGGTGTGTCTGTGAGCGAGTTTTTGGGAAATGTAAGAATTTGAATTGGTAGACTGAGTCAAACAGGTGAACCTCTTCAATGTAGGTGGGCATAACCCAATCCACTGAGGCACTAACTCGAAGAGAAAGGCAGAGAAACGTTGAATTAGCTGACTGCTGTTTGAGCTAGAACACTGATCTTTTCCTGTATTCAGCACTCCTGGTCCTCAAGCATTCAGACTCCAACCGGAATCTGTGTCATTGGCTTTCTGGCTCTCAGGCTTTCAAACTACACCACAGGCTTTCCAGGGTCTCCAGCTTACAGATAGCAAACCCTGGGACTTCTCAGCCTGCATCCAATACTTTGTAACAAACCTCCTTATAAATATATTATAAACATATAAATATTTTTATATATAGACATATATGTATGTAGATGTATGTGTATGTATGTGTGTGTATGTATGCAGAGAAGGCACTATAAAGGTGGATGCAGAGATTAGAGTTAAGTGGCCACAAGCCAAGAAAGCTGGCAGTTACCAGAAACCAAAAGAGGCATGGCACAGATTCCATCCCTGAGCCTCCAGAGGAAGTTCAGCCCTGTTAACAATTCCCCCTCTGTAAGAAAACAAAGCTTTAGAGAGCTTAAATAAAGAACATGTGAGTACCGGTTATATCCTGGTAGTACAGAATTATTTTCTCAACTGCAAGATGTCAGGTACTCTGCTACCTGCTGGGATGCAAAGGAAAGTAAAGCCTTCTCAGAGCTGTAGAGCCCTGGGGCAGGTAGACATTCATCTCACGAGCACACCCATAAATATGGAAGGACTGATAGTGGTTAGTGAGGAAAACAATGGGTGCTGTGAGAGTGGGTAAAGGGTCCTGGAATTAGAAATGAAGTCTTTGCTCTAAAAGAACCTAACAACAGGGAAAGAATCAATAAAGATGAAACACGGGATTCATACTAGGAAGTAGCAACTGGCTCCTGTGACAGAGCCTAAGAGGCGGCACCAAAGCCTGTCTGGAGGGATAAGAATTTCAAGAATGATACTGGTTTGGAGAAGAGCCTGAATGAGAAGAATTCAACCATAGGAAGAGGGGAAGGAAGGTAAAGCGGGCACATTTAGAGAATTCCAAACCCTGCACCTGGTTGTTTTTTTTTTTTTGTATTTCTTATGACACATATGTCTAATCCAAAACAAGACCTCATTTATGCATTCCGGAATCTTTTAATTCATCTCAGAATTCTGTAAGAGGGATTTCTAGATTCAGTTTTTTCAATTTTTATTAAGTTTTTAAATTTTAATTCCAGTTAACATACAGTGCAATGTGTTAGACTAAGTTTTTTATTTTAACTCTCTAATAATGAGAATGTTTAATTTTCCCCAGATGATGAGACATCAATCCATCTGAAGTATGCCCAAAATGCTATTGGCTATACGGTGCTAGCAAAATCTACCTGGTATCAGGAAAAAAAAAAGTATAGTTAGAAGGCTCATTTGTATTTACACCATAAACTGCACCACCGATGCCACCAAGGGAATTATGTTGCCCAATGATGTTGCTGGAGTGGGACATTGGTTACAGCCCCTTGGTGTCATTTATCTCTTTATCCTACAGTCTCTACTATATATTATTATTATTATCATCATCATCATCATCATCATCATGTCAGTTAAGCGTCAGTCTCTCTCTCTCTCAATAGTAAGTAAATAAACATGTTTTTAAAAAGTGCTTTAGGGGCGCCTGGGTGGCGCAGTCGGTTGAGCGTCAACTTCAGCCAGGTCACGATCTCGCGGTCCGTGAGTTCGAGCCCCGCGTCGGGCTCTGGGCTGATGGCTCAGAGCCTGCAGCCTGTTTCCGATTCTGTGTCTCCCTCTCTCTCTGCCCCTCCCCCGTTCATGCTCTGTCTCTCTCTGTCCCAAAAATAAACATTGAAAAAAAAATTTAAAAAAAAATTAAAAAAAAATAAAATAAATAAAAAGTGTTTTAAATGTTTATTTTGAGTGAGAGAGAGAGAAAGAAAGAAAGAAAGAAAGAAAGAAAGAAAGAAAGAAAAAAGAAAAGAAAAGAAAAGAAAAGAAAAGAAAAGAAAAGAAAAGAAAAGAAAAAAAGAAAGAAGAGAGGGGAGAGGAGGGAGAGAGAATCCTGAGCCCAATGTGGGACTTGATCTCATGAGCTGAGATCATGACCTGAACCAAAATCAAGAGGTCAACACTCACTGAGCCACCCAGGGGTCACCCCTACAGTCTTTTACTTTTTAAACCCTAAAGAACAGATCAGCTCTCCTGGGTCTGTCTGCAATGAAGGAGGAAGCGGGTATTTGGAAAGCCCACTACAAGTAAAGGTAATTTTCTAAACAAGAGAGAAATATTGGTGCTTATAAAGGTATAATTACAAAGTTATTTCAAAATAAAAGGAAATCTCTCAATCACATAAAACAATCATTAATGCCAAAGACACTAAGAAAGAGATGGTTGAAACAAACCATTACAAAATGAGACCATGAGATTTAAAATTGCTAGAATACCTTCGGAATATTCTATTTGGTCTGTACTGAGACCCAGGGCACTCTCCTTTCAGATGCTAGCTGACAGACATGGTCTATGATCCTTCAGCATTACAGACACTATACCTCTTTCATATAGGATGTGAATACCTTCAGAACCAGAAGGAAGTAACTTCTTAGGACCACCTGGATTTTTTTTCTGTGATAAATCAATTTTTGGAGATGGTCTGGGATATTCTTAGCATAGCTTTTTAAATGCCATTTCAAAAATTGAATATAATTCACAAAGTAAACATAACTACTTTAAAAGCAAGGCTGTGGAAGACTCAACTCAAATTATGGTTCTCATTTTTAGTTTAGCATAACAAACATAAATCACTTCTTTTCCTTGGCTCTGTTCATGCTTTCCAACACTCAGTGGTTCTTAAGGAGCCACATCTGCCCCCAGCTCCTCAAGCTCATCAGAGTAGACAATGGGCCAAGGGACAAGGAAGACTTTTGATTAGAGAATTTGAAACATTAGTCCAAGAGAAAGATGAAAACTGTGGTGTAACAGTCAGAAGTTTGAAATATGTCCCTAGTGGCCTTTAACCCATGGCACCGGATACATAAAAAACAAAAACAACAACAACAAAAACCCTGCACATTTTAAGTGAGATGAAATGGAAGAAAACCATTTTTTTAAGTCTCTGATGAGCTTAACATCATTCTTTTTGTTTGTTAAAATTCCTCCAAAAAGTAATAACCTCTAGTTGTTAGAATCTTGCTTCCAGGATTATGGATGATACTCATAACTATAGTACAATTTTTATCTATGCGTATGTAGTTTAGCAAGTTCAGTAGAAGCCCAATGGTCATTTCAAAACATTGAATGAAAAAGATAGTTTCTTTTCACATTGCAAGTACTTTTAAATATTTTTAACATTTATTTTGAGAGAGAGAGAGAGTGAGCACCAAGGAGTGGCAGAGAGAGAGAGAGAGAGAGAGAGAGAGAGAGAGAGAGAGAGAGAGAGAGAATCTCAAGTAGGTTCTGTGCGGACAGCATGGGGCTCCATATCAGGAACCCTGAGATCATGACCTGAACTGAAATCAACAGTCCGACACTTAACTGAGTGACCCAGGTGCTCCCACATTAGAAGTATTTTTAAACCATTTTGGCTCCTTAGCTATTTTAAGTGTACAATAGTACTGTAGTTGATAAATTTTAAAATATCAGTATTTTAGAAAGCCAACTTATAAGTAAATTATTATTTCCATTGGTCTGGGAGGAGTTCTGTTAATGAAATATCAAGCCAGTAAGTAATCAATTGCCCACACAATCAAGTTATAGCTACTATTGTATAAAAACTATTACAATATACCAGGCACAAATTTATATTTTTGAAAATGATCCAGTTGACTAAGAAAATTGAATTAAAGTAGTTATTTAAATGTTTCCTTTAGTATTTAACTTCACAAATTGTAATGCCAACTTAATCATCTATAACTTTGTAACATTACTTCATTCCTCTGTCAGTGTTTATATCATGCACTTGTAACTACATTATGAAGATATATTTAAAGACTTGTCTCTTTACTATCATGTAAATCTCTCAGTATTATTAAATAAAAGAATGCATGCGTACCAAAGGCCAGAATACATACTTAGTATTTCCTATGCTAGCCACATTAGTAAGTATCTGGGCAGGCAGCATTCTAAGATGACCTTCAATGATCCTCACCTCCTGTGCAGTCCTTTGGCTTACCGAAGGGCTTATCTGGTGACTTGCTTGCAATGAGCTGACTAAGGCAAAAGTGATGGTATATAGATCTTCCATGGTCAGGTGACAAAAGCCTGAGAATTCCATCTTGCTAGCACTTTCTCTCTCTCTTGCTGGCACTCACACTCTCTCAAGGCTCTATGAATAAGGAACTGTTGGGGGCCCTCAGTCAACAGCCCTCAAAGAAGTGAACCTTGCCAAAAACCTTATGAGTGAGCTTTGAAGCACTTCCTCCCCAGCAGAGCCTTTAGATGAAATCACAGCCCTCGTGGACACCTTGACTTCAGCTTGTGAGAACCATGAAGCAGTGAACACTTGCCTAGATGCATTACCCACAGAAACTACAAGTTAATAAATGGTTGTTGTTTTAGCCATGAAATTTCGGGGTCATTTGCAGTGTTGATAGAATAATTCAGCAAGTTTTTTTTTTCTTTTCTCAATCCACAAAGTACAACAAAAGAGCATTCAGAAATATAGAGAACTTAATTAAGCCTTGGCAATTGCCTTAATGCCCAGCACTTAGGCTGATGTTCCAGGAACAAAGCATCACTGCTCCTTTGGTTCTCAATCCAAATAAACATGAGAGTTGTCCTTCAGCCAAAGGTTAAATGTGGGTTTACTCTTAATGTCTGCATTTTTTTCATCACGCTGATAGGTAAGTAAGTGCATTCCTTTACCTCCCTACAGCATCAGATATTCTGATTTTTTAAAATTAAGATACATAATCACATAGAATTATGTATGTTTAGAGAAATTTTGACAATTATATACATCTATGTAACCATCACCCAAAACATGGAAGAAAACTGTGTCCACTGATGAAGAAAAGGTGATACAGGTATATACACATGTATGCATATGACACATACAAAGGAATATTATTCAGTCATGGAAAAGAAAATCCTGCCATTTGTGACAACTTGGATGGGCCTTGGGGGCATTATGTTAAGTGAAATAAGTCCTAGAAAGACTAATACCATGTGGCATCACTGATACATGGAATATTTTTGTATATTAATTTATTTAGAGAACAAGTGGGGGAAGGGCAGAGAGAGAGGGAGAGAGAGATTCCCAACTAGACTCCACACTGCTGGTGCAGAACCTGGTGTGGGACTGAAACTCACAAACCATGAGATCCTCACTTGAGCCAAAATCAAGAATCGGACACTCAACCGACCGAGCTACCCAGGTACCCCTATGTGGAACACTATTTCAAAAAAGCTGAACTCATGAAAACAGTAGAAAGGTGGTTGTCATGTGCTGGGAGTAGGAGAAATAGGGAGAGGTTGGTAAAAGGATACAAATTTCTGGGTATAAAAATAAGGTGTGAGGGCCCAATGTAAAATATGACAACTACAGGTAACGCTCTACTGTATACTTGAAATTTGCTAAAAGTAAAACTTAAACATATATAATACATATATAAATCTATATATGTCAAATATATACACTTGGAGTGATGATGTGTTAATTAACCAGACAGGGTGTGTCTTTTCACAACGAATATACGTATCAAATCACCACGATGTACACTTTAAATATCTTATAATTTTGTAAGTCAATTATACTTTAATAATGCTGAAATAAGAAAAAAAAAGCCCATACCTTGCCCCCCTACTGAAAAAACCAAAAATTAAAGGAGACAGACATATAATTCCACACATGTAATTCCTCTGTTTGTAAATCTAGAATAAATGATGATTTTGTAGAAAAATATTAACTACCAAAATTAACACAGTGGAAAAACAGATCAAACCAGTTGCCAGTAAAGAAACTGGAAAAGGGATTAAGAATCTACTATTGAAAAAGGCACCAGAATTACACAGGTTCATCACTGGCTTTCATTTAACCTTCAAAGAATAGACAAACTAAATGCCAAATACACTATTATAAACTGAAGAAGGTGTAAAAGTTTTCTATACCTTGTGTAAAGACTGAAATAACATGAACTCCCGAAGCTAATAAATATAAATAATAGTACAGATAAAGCTTACTTATAATACATTAAAATTTTAGATGAAGTTATACCAAATACAATCTACCATGTGGCAAAAGAATAGTAGTGTATGAAAAAAAATATTTATTTTAAAATTTTTTTTTTTCAACGTTTATTTATTTTTGGGACAGAGAGAGACAGAGCATGAACGGGGGAGGGGCAGAGAGAGAGGGAGACACAGAATCGGAAACAGGCTCCAGGCTCCGAGCCATCAGCCCAGAGCCTGACGCGGGGCTCGAACTCACGGACCGCGAGATCGTGACCTGGCTGAAGTCGGACGCTTAACCGACCGCGCCACCCAGGCGCCCCTATTTATTTTAATGTTGCAAGGATGATTCTGTACTGAGAAAGCTGTCAACTTAATAAAATATGTCAAATAATTTAAAAAGAATAATGCCAAAAAAGCATTTGATAAGTTCAATAGTCATTACCTATAAAGGCACTAAGTAGAAGGAATTGAGAAAATTACTTAAATACAATAGCCTCTAATAAAATCAAGAGCAAATATCACTCTCAATAGCTAACACTAATAATAAAAAGTATTAAATACTGTTATTATTTAATATTTTCCTCAGAGTCCAGCAAATTTAACACAAATGAAAATTAAACAGTCAGTATAAACATGATGGGGAGTGGTTGTAAAATTCTCTTTTTCCTGAAGTTGAATTGTATACCTAGAATTATAATAGCAAAAACAGTACATGCTGTAACAGTAATGTGGATAGATATAAAATATGTATGTTTTTTGAAATCCAGTAACTTTTCTTTTGGCAATGAGAAAATAGAAATGGAAATGAGGTTGTTATTCCTTGCCTAATAACAATAAAAAATATGAAATCACTAGAAATAAATTTAAGAGAGACATACGACCTATATGAAGAAAAGTGTAAAACTGTACTAACAGCGTAAGAAAATCTGAACAAATGGGAAGACAGAGTAGGTTCCTAGAGAAGTTTTAATGCTATAAAACGACATTCCTCTTAAATGTAATTTATATGTTTAATGTTTTTCTAACTAGAAATCCAGTTGCATTTTTTTTGTTTTCTCTATAATTTGGGGTAAAATAATCTTAAAATTAATATGTAAAAATAAATACCTGAGATTAGCTCTATGCCCACCCCCAATACGATAAAGAAGAACATGGAGGGGGGACTTGCCTTACCACTTAGCAGAAATTTCTATACAATCACAGTAATCAAATAATATGGTATTGACAGGAATAAAGAGAGATTAGTGGAACAGATCCAGAAATAACTTGTAAATATGAAAAACACTGTATTTCAATTTAATGGGGGAAAAGATTATTTAATAAATGATGCTGATATAATAAATTATCTTTCTAGAAAATTAAGTTATAATTATTTTAAGCCAAAAGGCAAACAATTTCAAATGGATTTAAATGTAAAAAATAAAGTGATATAAATCTTAGCAGGAAACTAAGCAGTTACATATATAATATATAGGTGAAACTGCAACGATAAAGGAAACTAAAGTATTTATATAGGACGTGGTGATGGGAAACAACAATATCCATTGTTTCAGGGAACACTACAAATTACAATGCTGGTGATAATAGGAGAAAAAAAATGCTTTTAAAAAGTAATCTGCAACTTTAATTAAAATGAAAAATTACCTCCACCACTCTACCCATGACAACCCCTAGGAATCTATCCTATAGAAATATAATTTCCAGTAGGTAAGGATACATGTACAATGTTATTTATGGCAACACTGTGCTTAGGGAAAATAACTGAAAATAATGTAATATCATTATTAAAAGAGTCATTGAATATATTGTGCCATGATCCATATCATAGACTAGTATAAAATCATTACAGAGAAAGAATTAAAGCTCACTTAAAACACTTCCCAGACTATTGAGCTACAAAAGCAAAATACAGACAAATATGTTTAATATACTATTAAATACAGCACATACCGAAAAAGAGAAAAGTCTCTTAGGTAGAGACGTAATTATACACGTATGTGTAAATGTATTATATAACCTAACTTCTATTGTTAAACTCCAGGAGCACCGTTCATGCATGTGAAGCTGTGTATATGATGACTGTGTATTTTTGTGTGTTTGGTTAGAAACACCAATATGGATATTATATGCATATGGATATGGAAACAGATACAAACGTAGATGTAGAGGGGTTCCTGGGTGGCTCAGTCAGTTGAGCAACTGACTCCTGATTTTGGCTCAGGTTATGATCCCAGGGTCGTGGGTTCAAACCCCACATCAAGCTCTGTGCTGAGCATGGAGACTGCTTGAGATTCTCTCTTTCCCTCCATCCCTTCTTCCCTTCCCCACTCTGCTTATACTCTAAAATAACCCCACAAATGTAGATGTAGATAGGAGATAAATTTAAATACGATGGTATATACATAAAAAATATAGAAGCATAAACTTTGGTAGCATTATTATGCTATTATGTTATTAACATTATTCTGAGTGTGGGGAGGATGCAGAAAGTCTTTTGAAGGACACAAAAGAAAAAGACTACACCTGAACACATATACACACTACCTAGATGCCTAATTTTATGCCACCTATAAATTTCTATCTGCATGTTATATAGATGTTAATAAAAAAGAAAAGACAGAAACTAGTTATTTCTGAAACAATGAGATCTAACATTTATGGAACTTCTACTTAGGTCTTGTGCTTAGCACTTCATCAGCATCAGCTCATGGAAGGAATCCTCATTGACTGGCTATGTAAATTCAACTCATGAGAGGATTTCTCAATTCTTCACCCCACTTTGTTAAAATCTGAGTGATTATTACTTTGTTTCTTGTTCATTCATTCACCTGACCTGTGATGGAGGACATCGATCACTGCTTAATAAAGCAGATATACCATACCTGCTTGCATATTATCTTCACTCAATGTTCATCTTCATTCTTTCCCTCATAAGCACTCAACATTGCTAGGGTCAGTTAGGAGTCTTTGCTAGTGAGAAATGCATAATAAATGCACACATATAAAGAAGAGCCACTAGAAATAAGTAGGCAATAATTTGGTAGTGAATTCCAAATTAAAACATGCTGTTAGGTCTTCAGACAAGTTACATGATGTTACTATGCATGAGAATTTTTAAAAAGTGGGTTCTGTAAGTGATTTTGAAGACCATGATCTCTAAGATTTCCTAATTCTACCCCTTCTGCTCATGAATATTCAGATTTGAAAAATCTATGCTCCTTTCTATTTTTATCCTCTAACTCCTGGCAAACGGTAGGTATATATTTATGTATATTACTTCTCCATTGTTGCAAATTACTCCAAAACTTAGTGGTTTAAAAACCGTAATATTTACTATTTAATAGTTTCTGTAAGCTAGAAAATTGGGCATGGTTTAATTGGTTGCCCTAGCTCTGGCTCTCTCAAAAGGACGCAGGCATCTCAAGGCTCCACAGTGAAAGATCTAATTCCCACCTCACTCATGAGATTACTTATAGAATTCAAAACCCAGAACTAATATTCTTCCTCCTTTTAATTTGATTAATTCTTGATGAAATAAAAAGCCATAATGGATAATCCCACATCTCAAGAAAGTGCAGTTGCCTCTAGGAACACTCAGGAGCCTCTAGTATCTAAGGGTGACCTCCTATTAAACATAAGCAAAAAGTTGGGATCCTCAGCCATATAAAGAAATGAATTCTGCCCAACCGCCTGAAAGAACTTGCAAGCCGATTCTTCCCCAGTAGAACTTCTAGATGAGAGCTCACCCAACAGAAACCTTATAACTCTAAGCACAGGATTCAACTACCCAGTGCTTGGACTCCTGACCAATGGGAACTGTGAAATAATAAATATATACATTTTTTTTTATGCTGCTAAACTTGTGATAATTTGTTGTGTACACTGAAAATGATTACATCCTGGATTCTTGAAAAAAAATTTTTGAGACAGAGAGTGCAAGTGGGGGAGAGGTAGAGAGAGGGGGGAGAGCCCAACACAGGGCTTGGTCTCACGCAACTGTGAAATCATGACCTGAGCCGAAATCCATAGTTGAACCAACTGAGCCACCCAGGCACCCCTAATTATTTTTCTTGAAAATAATTTGTATGGTTTTTTGTATGTCAAGTAATCACAGATTGTATCCTGGATATTGAGTGTTATATTGCAAAGACTCTGCATTCCTTTATATTCCTTTGAATATAGGAAATTTGATTTGATTCTCTATATTCCTTTGGGTATAGGGAAATTGATTTGATTTTTCAAACTGAAAACTCTGCCTCAACTATAGTATCTCAAATCTCAGTTCCGCTTTCCGGTTTTTAAGTATAATTCAGATACTTAGAATTTATACACAGAATCTAGGCTTCCTCTTCTCTAGTTCTTTAATTATCATGGTTACTTGTCATTTTGTTTTACAGGGCCATCTTGAGGTGTTCTTTGATTCCTTACACCAGAAAGATCATGGTTTTCTACCGGAACTTCAACTTCCTGCCTTTGGTCCACAGCTTACAGAAACTAAAAGTCAAATCATGCCATTTCCTTCCTTCATTCAAGTTTTTACTTCCCTCCAAAATATCTCAACTTTTGTCCATTGTCTTTATCCATAGTCTTCAGTAGTTTTTTATCGTTTGTTTTGCTTTTTGCTTTTGTTTTGGCAATATTTTCTCCCAAACTGATCATGGTAATATGTGAAAGGACTAGTCCTTTAGAAGCTTATTCCCCCTTATAGGAAGCAGACGCACCAAACCTATACTTTGATCAATAGATCACAGGTGCAAAATACTAAGCATTTCATTTTGTTCAACTGTAAGCTGTATCATCCAATCTTCATCATTCTCCATGTTTATAGACCAGCTAATGTTCTGTAACAAAACACTACTCATCACTTTGCTGTGAAGTATCAATGGACTCAAAGGCTTGTTAAATTTGTCGTATATATTTAATGTGTATTCAGACTTGTACCCTAATATGTCTCTTTGTGTTTCTTCAGTATTTTCAGCGAAGGAGTATTTAAAAAACCATGTATTCTGCCTTTTGGACCTTTACTATATCTTGAATCCATAACATGTGTCTATTATTCTTCATATATATTCAGAGCATATCTTAGAATAGTTCCTTTGGAACCATTATCCAATGTATGCTGTGAACGCATATGAACAGCGGAATACATTTGCATAATATGAGTTCATATTGAATGCATAGCAATATCTTTACAAAAATATAGCTATAATATTCAAAAGCTATTTACTTAAACACATTACTTACTATTCTACCATTTATTAAATGTTATTTTTAAATTGTATAGTAGAAATCAATAGAAAACCCAGGTTTTCTGGGGTTATATGTTCAAAGAAAAAAGTTTTTTTTTTTAAACTAGATCCTTTCTGCTGGTATCCTCAAGAGAATACATCAATATAGGGGAAAGAATTGGCAGCTTTATTTGTAATGAACTTATTTTCATTGTGCTCATCACATAGCTGTTATTCTTAAAGGTTCTCTAACGGACGTCAAAGTTTGGATAAACTTCTAAAGTCCCCCAATTCTGCAAGTTGTAAATGAAATTACATTTATAGCCATTTAACAAAATCTATAGTATCACAGGTAGCTAGTTTTTCATCAACTATAAGAGCCCAAAAATTACCTAATCTCATATTGTGAATCCAACATGTCCTTTACTTTCTTGATGAATCTTTGAAGGTCAGTTGGCCACCAAGTAAAAAGAGGCAGAAGATCTGTCAATTGTGTGATTTTTAAATACCTTAAGATAGTGTTACAGGGCCATAAAATGAATGACTTCATGTAGTCGAGAAATGCCAAGGGCTCTTTAGAGAAGTATTTTATGTCCCATTAGTACAATGAAATCAAATTTCACAATAGCACAAAACAAAAGAGACAGACCTCTGCATTCAGGCAGTGTGTTAGCATGAGCATGAAATCTACGACATCTAGTTGGGAGACTCCAATTATGTACAGTGTACCAAAGTTACTTCATAATCTACATAATGTTGTTTTAGCCAGTAGTCACTATTGTTATTAATAGGTACTTATGTGATTAATACAAAAATTAAACATTTGCTACTAGGCATTTAATACTGTCTTAACTAAAAAATAAACTGTCACAACATTCAAAAGAAAGCACTCTTAACCCCCAAATTTTCCATTCATAAAGTAGCCTTTTCTTAAACATGACCATATTACTATTATTATTAAAAGTATAAAAAATATCTGTAGAAATGAGTATTGAAAAGAGGGACAGAAACAAACAATGATGCCTACTCTCTCTACTTTTATCCACCATAATATTAGAAGTCCTAACCACAGCAATTAGATGAGAAAAAGAAATAAAGGTCATCCAAATTGGAAAGAAGTAAAACTGTCACTATTTGCAGATGACATCATTTTATATGTAGAAAAGTCTAAAGACTTCAAAAACCTGTTAGAGTTCATCAATGGATTCAGTAAAGTTGCAGGATACAAAATTCCTAAGTAAGAAATCAGTTGTTTCTATACACTAATAACTAAGTAGAAGAAAACTTAAGGTAACAATCCCATTTACAATTACATCAAGAAAAAAACATAAGGGATTTCACTAAGGAGATGAAAGACCTATGAACTGCCAACTGGAAGACACTGATGAAACAAACTGAAGAGGATCCAAATAAATAGATATTTCATGCTCGTTAATTGGAAGCATGAATATTGTTAAAATGTCCATATTATCTGGGACACCTGGGTGGCTCAGTCGGTTGAGCCTCTGACTTCAGCTCAGGTCATGGTGTTGCAGTTGGTGAGTTGGAGCTCCATATCAGGCTCGCTGTTGTGAGGCTCTCAGTACACAGCCGGCTTCCTATCCTTTGCCCCCCTCCCTCTGCCCTTCATCTGCCTGGGCTCTCTCAAAAATTTTTTTTTTAATTTTTTAACGTTTATTTAAAGAGAGAGACAGAGCATGAACGGGGGAGGGTCAGAGAGAGGGAGACACAGAATCTGAAACAGGCTCCAGGCTCTGAGCTGTCAGCACACAGCCCAATGCGGGTCTCGAACCCATGAACTGTGAGATCATGACCTGAGCCGAAGTCAGACGATTAACCGACCAAGCCACCCAGGCACCACAAAAATAATTACTAAAAAAAGTCCATATGACCTAATGTGGTCTACACATTCAGTAAAATCCCTAACAAAATGCCAATGGCATATTTCATTAAACAACGACATTCAAACCTAAAATTTGCATGGAACCACAGAAGACCCCAAATAGCCAAAGCAAACTTGAGAAAGAGTAACAAAGCTGGAGGGGTCTTCCTTTCTGATTTCAAACTATATTACACATTCATAGTAATCAGAACAGGATAGTATTAGCATAAAAATAGATACATCAATCAATGAAAACGTATAAAGAACCCAGAAATAAATCCAGTCATGTATGGTCACTTAATTTATGACAAAGGAGCCAAGAATATAGGACAAGAAAAAGATAGACTCTTTAATAAGTGGTGCTGGAAAAACCAGACACCCACATGCAAAATAATTGTTATTTTATATTAATATTATTTATATCAGACACAGAACTAACACTAGTGGATTAAAGACTTCAAGGTAAAGCCTGAAACCAAAAAAAGCTCATAGGAAAAAAAAAAAAACATACAGGGTAAGTTCCTTGACATAGGTGTTGGTGATGATTTTTTGGGTTTGACACAGGAAGCAAAGGCAACAAGAGCAAAGATAAACAAGTGAGATCACATCAATCTAAAATGCTTTGTAAAGCAAAGGAAGCCACCAACAAGAACAAACAAACAAAAAGATCAACAAACAAAAAGATCAACAAACAAAAAGATCAACAAACAAAAGATCAAAACAAAAGATCAAAACAAAAGATCAAAACAAAAGATCAAAACAAAAGATCAAAACAAAAGATCAAAACAAACAGAAAAGATCAACATACCAAATGGGAGAAAATATTTGCAAACCATTTATGTGATAAGGGGTTAATATCCAAAATACATAAAGAACTCCTACAACTCAATAGCCCAAAAAAAAAAAAAAAAAAAAACTGATTAAAAAAAATGGGCAGAGGTTCTGAATTGGTATTTTTCTGAAGAAGACATGTACAGATAGCCAACAGATTCATGAAAACATATTCAACATCACTACTCACCAGAGAAATGCAAATCAAAATCACAGTGTAACTTCACACCTATTAGAATAGCTATTACCAAAAAGATAAGAAATAACAAGTATTGGTAAGGTTGTGTAGAGAAGGAAATCCCTATGCACTATTGATAGGAATGTAAACTGGCTCAGCCACTATAAAAAAAAAGTTTGGCAATTCTTCAAAAAATTAAAAATAGAACCACCATATGATCAGCAGTTCCACCTTTGGGTATTTTTCCAAAGAAAATAAAAACATTAACTTGAAAATAAATTTGCACCCTCCTATCCATTGCAGCATTATTTACAAAAGCCAAGATGTAGTAACAATGTAAATGTCCATTAATGGATAAATGGATAAAGAAAATATGGTATAGATATACAAAGAAATATTTTTCAGCCATAAAGAAATCCTGCCATTTGTATCAATATGAATGGACAGTTAGGGAATTATGCTAAGTGAAATAAATCAGACAGAAAAAGACAAATACTATATAATCTGAAATGTAGAGTCTATAAATCAAAACAAAAACCCAACTCAAACATAGAGAAAGCAGATTGGTGGTAGCCAGAGGTGGTGGGTGGGGGGAGTGGGTAAAATGGGTAAAGGGGGTCAAAAGGTAAAAACTTCCAATTATAAAAATAAATGGGATGTAATATACAACATGTTGATTGTAGTTAATGCTGTATTGCTTATTTTAAAGTTGCTAAGAGAGGAGATGGTAAAAGTTCTCATCATAAGAAAAACTATATGGTGACAGATGTTAACCAGACTTACTGTGGTGATTTCACAGTACATAAAAAATATTGAGCCATCATGTTATACATCTGAAACTAATATAATGTTATAGGTCAATTATATTTCAATAAAAATATGAACACATAGAGAAATGTGTTCATAATACATATTTTAAAGAAAATAGTATTTATTATTTTTACATGTATTTTATTTATTTAAATTCATTAGTTAACATACTGTGGAGTATCGTTTTTAGAAGTAGAACCCAGTGATTCATCACTAACATAAAAACCCAGTACTCGTCCAAACAAGTGCCTCCTTAATGCCCATCACCCATTTAGTCCATTCCCCCCCCCCCCCACCCAACACCCCTCCAGCAACCCTCAGTTTGTTCTCTGTATTTAAAAGTCTCCTGTGGAAAACAGTATGGATTATTATGTATCCACTGGGTTATTCTTCTTTTATCCTAAATAGTTTATTCTGTTTTCTTTAAGCTAGTTGATTCCACTGGACTAGATTTAAAATTCTCTGTTCAAGTAAAATCTTCCCCAACATCATGTGTAAAAGTAGCTTGGTTTACATTTTATTGGTTCTTGTCAACTTCCTCAGTTTTTGGCATAATCCTTGACATGTAGTTCCAAGGAGTTGGAGGGTTTAAACAATCGGTCTGGAAAACAGTACAAGAGCCATTCAGCTCTTTCCTACAGCTGAGGGTATTTCCTTTATCTTGCAAGGTGCCTGGTTTGTGTATAGACTCTGAATATTCACTAATGAATGAAATTAATACCTTGAGGTGCCATTCTCCTCTAGTGTCATGTAGACTAAGCCTTATATATCCAATTTTGAAAGAATTGTTGGGTCAATAGAAACCTATGTGGTATATGAAATTGAATAGGAAAATATATTTTTCAGAAACAGTATAAAACAAAGATCCCCATATTAGGTAAGAGTCATGGACAGCATGATGGGAGATGTTGTTTGAAGTTCCATCTTTACCTAGCAAGTTTTTCATCAGAACCTGTGTCAGTGGTACCTCATCTGTAAAACTACCTGCCCAGAATCAGTCAGCTTGTAAGTTGTTTTCAGCAGCAAAATTCATAGACTAGTAAAATCTAAAATGTTATGGAGTATTTAATTGATGAAAAAGTAGATACCCTCAGTTATTCTTTTGAGCCATTATATACTTTTGAGGAATAAATATTCTCTGACATTCTCACCTTAGTTAGGTACTATGGACTGTCACATACTCCACTGCTTCTTCTGAATTTCCATGATTTTGCTTGTCATCCTAATATTTAAGATATAGTTCAATTTCCTATTTTAAATAGAAAGGAAAAGATGAAATAAATGATAAAAGTAGAAATGAAAAATGGGGCAAATTTTTTAATTCTTACAAAAATAGGTTTCTATTCTATATAGAAAATGGTAAAATTCTGCAAAACTAGATATAGACAAATTATCTTTTAAAGTAGAAACTCACCAGGCAAAAATTGAGATAGAGGTGACATTATACAACATGAGAGTTCCCGGAGAGTATGAACCATGTGTTCTTATATTTCTTTCATTTAAAAAATTTTCCTAGAATTTATCTCAGTATTGGGCAAATGTGCTCAGTTAGTACATGTTGATCAAAAACAATGAAAATAAAAAAAAAAGATGAAATTTGGACAGGATATAATTTCAATGTCTGTTCATCATATAACGTTTAGTTCACAAAGCATCAAGGCATGGGAAGTGGCCCAAGTCAAAGTAGACTCCATGCTCTCCCACGTTAGAGAGCCATCTGGAACACAGAGTATATCCCCTACTAGCTAAACTATTGAAAAATAAATGATATCATGTAGTTTACGTAACTCCTTCTCTTTCCCATCCCCATTTCCTCTCCCCCACTGAATAGCCAGAGGGGAGTGGGAAAGGTAGAAGAATTCAGAATAAAGTAGTTCCATGGTCGTCTAATATTAAGTCAACTGGCAAAAAGTATACTGGACAACAAGGACGGGGACATTTTAAGAAACGACAAAGTCAACAATTCTTATTACTAGAGTAAACCCACATGAATAAAAAGCAAAGAGAAACACAATAATACACAGCCCATCAGTTGTTAATTCCCCACTAAAAAAAAAAAAAAAGTAGTAATTCAAAGCTAAGTGGTTGGACCAAGCTAAGTGGTTGTGATTTAGTCTATTTCTTAACCATCTGGAATTTCAACCCTGATTCCTCAAGCTCCTTAGTGTGTGTGTTCTTCCAGCTGCTTTGTGAATCAACAGTCTTCCTTTTTATCCTCCCCACTTCCACCATCTTACAAACACTCCTACTCCATACTTAGCCTGCTGCAACAGCTTCTCTTCTAGTCTTCCTGGACTTGCTTTTCTCTGTTCTAATCCACTATAAACACCAAATGTGGATTAAATCTTCCTGAAACCTTGAATTACTATGAGTCTCTTTTCTGAAATTTTCTGTGTAACTACTTCATTTAAGTTCAGAACCCTCAATCTATCATTCAAGTCTCTGACCTCACTCTCCTTGTCTACCATTATCTTGCTCTTCTCTACCCCAGAAGGATGCTCACCATCCCTCTGGCATTCCATGCTCTTTCCTCAGTGGTACCCAGGGTTGTGCTGTACCTCCAGATAGATTCTTTTTCTACTCTCCACGTTCCCAAACTCTGACTACACTACTATTATCACTGATCACAGAACTTCCAATTTTCTTAATCAGAATACTGAGAAAGAAGCTGTGTGTGAACATTGAGAAGACCATCAATGGCCATTGAGTTCAGAAAATGCTTTCCAAAAAAAATGAGACTGGAAATAAGTAGCAGAAGATGGGCAGAATTTGAACAAGGAGGAATAGTTGCAACTCCTTCTCTTATACAGAGAGGCAGCTTGGGGAGATGGTAAAACCAGAGGGATCTTAATTCAGAATGTCTTGGTTCAAATTCTGTTCTCTGCAACTTACTCTCTGAATCATGGGCCACTCACTTGATAGGAATCTGGCTCAATTTTCTTCTCACAGGGTGATGACAAGGATTCGTCACACTTAGTAAATGTAAGCTATGCCCGAACTATTAATAACACAGCAAAACCGTATTGGTGATAGGATATATCAGGATTATCTTGAATAGATGAATTCAGGATATGAAGTGAAAAAAAAATGGATCATAAAGAATAAACATCCTGGGAGGTGAAAAGAGGATCCAAGTAATGCACTCATCAGGAGACTCTAATATCGTGGTCCTTTCCACTAGACTCTTTCTGGACAACTTCATTAACTCCCATCAGCATGCCACAAAGCCAAGCACATTGTAATGACAATTAATATAATGGTAACAATGGCTTACTAATTAATCAAACCTGGGCATGGGAAGCTGGGTGGCTCAGTTTGTTGAACATCCAACTCTTGATTTCAGCTCAGGTCATGATCCCAGGGTCGTGGGATTGAGCCTGGTATCAGGCTTTGTGCTGAGTTTGGAAACTGCATGGGAGTCTCCCTCTCCCTGCCCCTCTTTTTAAAAAATTTTTTTTTAGATGGGTAAAAATTTTTCTAAACTTTTTCTGTATAAATTCATAATCCCCACAAAAATCTTAGTATTTATTTTCCCTATTTTCAAGGTAGGGAAACAGAATGCTCAGAAATTTGTTATTTGCTTATGCATACAGGCTAAACATTTGTAGAATTTGGTTAATTGGATGGTTCCCATATTTCAACCTCTGGCAGAAATCTCTGCTGTAAACTGCAGTTTCTAATTTTCAACTTCTGGATGGATATTTTTCAAACTTAAAATTGAAAATGTCCATACTTAATGTAGCTTTCACCCTCATTTTTTTAAGGGGTTAACAGAAAATGGTCTCTCCTTCTCTACTACCATAATTTTCTTCCTTTCTTTGGCACTTGCGACATTATGCCTTCAGCTGCCCTGTATTGGGTGACACAGACCAATGTGGAGTCAGCCACCTTGAGACAAGTGAATGCAGTCTTTTTCCCCCCATGGTGGGCCACTGTGGAGCAGACACTGGGGTAAAGAATACTTGTAGCAGAACATAGGCTGGCTTCTCAGAGTTCTGTTTTGCTGGGTTATATTAAAAGGGATTTTCTGTCTGCTTCTATTATATGAAGGAACTGAAGTAGTGACCAATGTAGATAGTGCAAAGGACTCAAGTCCTTGGATTCAGCAGAATCCTGAAATGAAACTGTATGAAGAGTATCATAATGTAGATATATTGCAAAGCTTTCTATTTCAAAAGATCTGAAGGTTTTCCCAGATGTTTCTGGGTTAGGTATATGTATTTGAGGTTTCAGATATGTAAAAAACTAGTTCTTCCTCTAATTACACTTCTTAGCTAACTTCATTACTAACAATGCCAGGTCCATATTTAAGTCTCAGGGGTGCTGGGAAACAGTGAAATGGGATTCATAAAAAATTTTTTCTGGATGAGAGAAAGAGAATGAATCAACAGAGGAGAGGCGCAGAGAAGCAGAGAGGGTGGGGGGTTGGTGGGGGGGAGGGGAGGGGGAGGCGAGGGGGGGAAGGGGGAGGGGGGAGGGGGGAGAGAGAGAATGAATCTCAAGCATGTTCTACTCTCAGCCCAGAGCCTGCCACCAGGCTTGATCCCACGACCTGAGCCAAATTCAAGAGTCAGACGCTCAACCAACTGAGCAACCCAGGGGTCCCCGTAACAATTTTCTATTAAGACAGAATACCTCAGTAAAAGTTAGCCATATCATGGATGTTGCATGTGTGTATTTCTTCTATAGCATCTAAGCTTTTTATTAGGGGTAAATAACTCACACCTATGCTCTTATGTGACTAATACAAAGTGATGGCGCTGATGTGTAAGCTACAAACTAAAAATGTTTCTGCATAGATACACTAGTTGAAAAATGTGCATTAAGAGAAATTATTTAGGGACAGAATATAGAGTTTTAAAATAACAGAATGTTTGAGAAAGCCTAAATGAGAGACAGGGGGTAAGAAGAAGATGAGAAGCCAAAGCAGTAGTTGGGCGGGGGGGGGGGGGGGGGGGGCGGGGAATCAGTCATGTCCAAGGACAATTAGGAGCAATGAAATGTTTCCTTACACCCTCCCCTTCTTCTCTCCGCTGAATCCTTTGGGGATTGACAGATCCCTCCCCAACTCTGTATGGTTCATGATGGGACTTCCAATCACTATACACTGCCTGTGGTCACAGGGATGGATGGGACTCAAGCTGTGAATATCTATATTCTTTGCCAAACAGAGAGCATCCCCTTCTACTAAGAGAAAAAGCCCAATACACAGAAAGAAGCCGATGGCAGAGATGGGGAGATGACAAAATTTGTTAGTTTATGGATTCCTTTCAAACTAAGAATACACATTTGCCTGTTCTTCCTAGTTCTATGAGCCAATGAATTCTCTTTTTGCTAAAGCAAGTATGAGTTGGGGTTTTGTCACCTGTAACAAACATCATGGTTAATATAATAAACAATGACCACAGGTGTTACATATGTTACTATGAAGTCAAGGCAATTACAAAAAGATGAAGTCAAGAGATTGAAAAGAGAAAAACAATCTTTTGACTTTTAATCTTTATCAGTGATCTCTGAAAGTGTAATTT
The DNA here is from genome assembly GCF_022079265.1 of Lynx rufus. NCBI lineage: Eukaryota > Metazoa > Chordata > Mammalia > Carnivora > Felidae > Lynx > Lynx rufus. The sequence goes on along the minus strand of NW_025814856.1, from coordinate 134,018,252 downwards.
CATTTTACTACTGAGGATAAAATCTGGTTTTCAAGTGATTTATTAAACCTCTAGAACTGGAGTAATTTTTGCAAACTTTTCCTTCATCTTTACCATTCCCCTCTCCACCACACATATACTCCACCATTTCTAGATCAGTTTTGTTCACAAAAATAAGTTCCCAGTACTATAACCCATCTAAATTAATGTTAATAAATAAAGCTATGAGCTATATAAGAAATTTAACTTTTGTTCAGTCTAATTATTCAGTTCAAGGACTAGGAAAGTAGTTCTGCCTTAGAAACCTATTTTTCTTTTAGAAGGTACTTAACATAAAGCTTATATATGGCAAATACACATTCTTTGAACCCAAAGCATCACTGGAAATTATCCTGATAGAACAAATATTAGTGAATTAATGTAGAGTATCAAATAGCTTCAGTTGATATTTGTTAGAATAGTACCCTAAATATAATAGACAATTCATCTCCATATAAGCTTCAACAACATGGAGACTAGAAATCTTACAGGAGAAACAAAAATACATTCAAGAACATTTAGAGAAACTATTTTTCTCAGCAGGGACTGTCATGGTGAAGGAAGAGCTGACCCAAAAGTAGGCTAATGTGCAAATTTAATAAATCCTTCACATACAATACTTTCTAGCTTGGATCTAAATCTAGATTCGTAGGCATGTTATGTTTGTGCTTTCCAAGTGAGAATTAATCCCACCCTTCCCTTTTATTTCAATGACTGATGACCTTCTTGAGCCATCCCCTTGGAATATTACAGTTTGGTGTATGTTTATTTTCTGGCCCTTAGCACCCGGGTTATGTACTTTTAACAGAGAAAACTCCATCTGAGAGCCAGGGAGTAAGCTTCTTTCTCTTTGTTACAATTGTTACATTAAGAAATTACAAAGTTTGATTGAATTTTTTTAACACATTGCAGCAAGTACTTGTTAAAGGAGGAGGTTCCTGGGTACTAAGAGCATCTATTTAAAGACATACAATGTCTGAATTTCAAATGCCTAATTTTCTATTAGAACAACACCTAGTTAGATTGGACATGACTCACCCAAACAAATTGAGAGCAAAGAATAGAAGACAACAACCAGAAACATTCTCCAACATTTATTCTTGGCAATCCTTCTTGTTTTTATTAGATCTATCTGTGATCATCTAAGGACCACTTTTCTTTTTTTAACCGTGCCCGGAAATATTTCATTTTTAAATAGCTTAAGATACAAAGTGGTAGCATTGTACCCCTAGAAGACCTGAACCAGGTCATGAAAGGCTGACTCGGCTACGGAATTAGAAAGCAGGATCTGTTATGCACTTTGAAATTTAAAAAAACTGACAATTTAAAAATGTCATGTGCTATTTTATTAAAGATATATACACTACAGATAAAGTAAACTTTTTATCAACCAGTATATCAAGAGCTAAGTATTCTCAAAGTGAGGTCCTCTCAGTACCTTCCTAATAGAGTGAAATATGGTAAAATGAAAAATGTATTAGGTTAGAAAATAAAGCATTGTACATATAGGCCTATCCACAAAATGTAAAACTAGGCTAAATCAAACAAATGATTAGTGCCAAAGAATTTTACCTTATCAGAATTGGATAAAGCTATTTTGTGCTAACTTTGAAAGGTCTCCAAGGCAAATTGTTGAAGGAAAGATGTAGAAAAACATACATATATGGAAATTTAAGTGCAAAGAAAACAATGGATAAAATACTCCCAGATTCTTACCCATGTGTCTGTGGTTCTATCAAATGAAGTGATTAGACACAGGAATTGGCGATAGAAAGTTGACCCTGTACAGCTTTTTTTTTTGCATTATATTCAATCATTTACATTGAAATTTTAAACAATTTTTAAAAGTACTTGAGAGCGTGTGTGCAAGCACACGCACACAAGTGAGGGAGGGGCAGAGAGAGAAGGAGACAGAATCTGAAGCAGGCTCCAGACTGTGAGCTGTCAGCACAGAGCCTGATAGGGGGCTTGAACCCAGGAAGTGTGAGATCATGACCTGACATGAAGTTGGACACTTAATCAACTGAGCCATCCAGGCACCCCCTGAAATTTTATTTTCTTGTGATTTGGGTAATTATGTTAATTTTTAACCAGTATCAGACTTTAGCCACGTAATTATCTTATTTACCTATAAATACATACCTCATGGCAACTTTTATAAAAGATTCTAATACTTTATAAAGTTTAGTTCCTCCAAGGAATATGCAGATGTGTAAATAGTCTTTAAAAATCTTATTACAGGCTACATCTCCTTCATATTTTGTACTTCCCCAAGGGCCTGGTATAGTGTTCTATTTAACAGTCAAGATTGTTGATTGACTATCAAAAATTAGGGGGAAAAAAAGCCTGCTGTGTTCTTAAAAAAAAAAAATGTGAGGGGCGCCTGGGTGGCGCAGTCGGTTAAGCGTCCGACTTCAGCCAGGTCACGATCTCTCGGTCCGGGAGTTCGAGCCCCGCGTCGGGCTCTGGGCTGATGGCTCAGAGCCTGGAGCCTGTTTCCGATTCTGTGTCTCCCTCTCTCACTGCCCCTCGCCCGTTCATGCTCTGTCTCTCTCTGTCCCAAAAATAAATAAACGTTGAAAAAAAAAATTAAAAAAAAAATGTGAGGAGGCTTTTAAAATGAAAACAAAAAAAAATTACAGATTTTAAAACTTAATTTTTAAGATAAAAAACTCCTGATGGGGATTAAGGAGGGTACTTGTGATGAGCACAGGGTGATATCTAGTGATGAATCACTAAATTCTACACCTGACACTAACATTACACTCTAGGTTAACTAACTGGAATATAAATAAAAACTTGACAAAAGTAGAAGAAACAAAAACACAGTAACAAAAAGATCATCAACTGCCAAAGAAGAGTGGAAACAGAAGCCGCAGTGGCAGCTCCTACATTTATTCATCCACTTAACAAGTAATGATTGAGCGCTTACTCTGGACTGAGCATGGTTGAAGGCACTACAGATTCAATGATGAACAAGTCTAAGTTTCTGCTGTCATGGACCAGGCACACGGAGATCAAACACCAAAATAGTACTGAAGATCCAAGAAGCCAAGAAAAAGGGCAACAGGATGGCATGATGGGTTACTAGCTTGGCAGAGGCTGGATCAGACCTGTGCTGGGCCTGGCTGTGAAGTGAGGTAGAGTTCCAAAGTACTCAACTGTGGCATAATGAGAACTTCAGGGGAACTGTGAACGTCAATGGCCTCCTCATTGAGGCCAGCATATAAAAGGCAGACATTGCTGGCCCTGTGGTCCTCTGACTCAACTCATCCCTCACTCTGTTCAAGTGACCACTGAAATGCAGGTCTTTGTGACAGCAAGGTAGGCAACAAGGATACACATAGTCACTACCATGGTTCCCTGCTCTTCTAGAAGATCTGCCCTGCTGGTTTGCTGGGTCAGTGATAGAAATTAAGGAGAAAGAAACCTTAAGCCAAATCCCTGTTGTTATTCTTAGCAGTCTCTGAATTTAGATCATTTGTGATCTCACAATTCATCAAAATAGACACATTTTTCATTATCTGATTTTCATTTCAAATTCTTTTCATGAGACTTTGAATAGACGGTATTAGGCAAGGTCAAAATCAAGAGATGTCCAGGATACAACAGTTTTTGTTTTTTTGGTTTTTTTTTAGTCCTGATATATTTTTTTAAATGGAGTGGAAAAGCAGGATTACAAAAATTTTGATTTAAAAGAGTTATATGTAACAAATGAATCCTTTTAGCACATAAATAGATCTTATGTGTATTTTGAAATACAAATATCAGAAGTCTCAGTTTGATCACTTCATTCACGTTGACCTTCACCTTTCAAATTAGGCACCCCAAAATGTCTGGTTCACATTAACTCTCATTCCACTTACAAAGCCTATGCATATCCATTGATACTCTTCTTAGTGATACTCTAAGTTATGCCAAATATTCAGAAATGCTCCAAATGTTGCCTTCTGAAGCCATTCTCAATAAAAGAAAATGTTAAGTTTTGGCTCTACTAAGGAAATTCTAGAAATCAGAGTAGTCTAAAGAAATGAATTGATTCAGTACTCTTTGAATTACTGGGTCCCACACACAAAACCATGGACTAGAAGACTCTTGAAAACTTTCTAAAAATACAGATTACCAGGCACTGCCGACAAGAATTTTTAAATTTATTTAGAGGGGGCGAGAGGCACAGAGAGGGGGCCAGAGAATCCCAAGCAGGCTCCATGCTGTGTGGAGCCTATTGCAAGGCTCCACCTCATAACCGTGAGCTCATGAGTGGAGAGACATGAAGAGTCAGTCACCAGTCACCCGACTGAGCCACCCAGGCACCCCAGGAATTTTAATTCAACACATAGCAGTTGAATACCAGGCAACTCTGTCTTTTAAAACTCTTCACTAATTTTAATGAAAGAACAGGTTTGGTAACCATTATGTTTGACTAAAAGCTCTTCTATATACGTTGTTTTAGCTGGCCTTTTGTTCTAGTTACATTTTAGTATATCCTTCTGGTCTTGTTTTCCTAAGCATACATCTTTTGTAACATAGTCACAATAATACTAGGACTCTTGTTTTTGTAAAGTTGAAATGTACCAATTTTTAAGATTTTTAAAAAAATCTAAGATATTGGATTCTCAAAATGGTAACGTATACAAATAGTTTACTGAAGTATTACATTTATAATTCAAAAACAGAACAGTGGTACCAATTTCCAATAAACAATATAACTAAGACCTTTAGGTTGGAATTTTTTACATTAATAAAAACTTTGAAAATTCTGCTTTTGAGAATTGCGTCTTGATGTTAGCTAAGTCTAGCAACTCCAAGAAGCTTTATAAACAAAATGGAAGGTATAGAATTCCAACTGCTTTTTTGTGTTATAGGTGAAAAACCTTTTGGCCTGACTTTAATAACTTTAAAAACAATTTAATGTAAAAACACTATAATTCATGAACTTGAGAAAGCGGTTGGTAGTCTTTTACAGAAGTTCTGAAGTGGGACATTTAAGGAATTCTATGTGGACAATGATCTGACCTACTAAAGAGGCCATGAAGGAAGTGACTGAGTCTGATTTTCTTTCTTTGTAGGATTATCCATTCCACATTTTTACATGTGAATAACCACTTTTCCATTTTATTACTAACTGTTTAAATACCATTTGTTAAATTGAATTTCATTCCTCAACAACTATGAAAAAACAATGTTTTTTTGGTTACCGTTGGTAACCATTACCATTGGTAAATGGTTACTATTAGTTACCAGTACCAGGGTGAGTAGTATCTTAAAATCAATCTGTCAACAAATGAAAAGACAACCTATCAAACAGGAGAAAATATCTGCAAATTATATAGCTGATAAGGAGTTAATATCCAAAATATATAAAGAACTCATACAACTCAATAGCAAGCAATCTGATTAAAAAATGGGCAGAGGATCTAAACAGGTATTTTTCCAAAGAGGAAGACAGAAGGCTAACATATTCATGAAAATGTATTCAACATCCCTAGTCATTAGGGAAAAGCAAATCAAAAACCACAGTGAGATAACACCTCACTCCTGTTTTAATGGTTATTATCAAAAAGATAAGAAATGTCAAGTGTTGGTGAGGTTGTGGAGAAAAGGGAACCCTCATCAACAGTTTGAGGTAATGTAAATTACTTCAGCCATTACGGAAAGCAGTATGGGGTTCCTCAAAAAATTAAAAACCTAACTACAATGTGATCCAGCAATCCCACTTCTGGGTATTTATTCAAAGAAAAGGTAAACACTCACTTGAAAAGACAGATGTACCCCATTTTCACTGCAGCATTATTTGCAATAGCCAAGATACAAAAGCAACCTAAAGGGGCTCCTGTGTGGCTCAGTCAGTTAAGCCTCCGACGTCAGCTCAGGTCATGATCTCAGGGTTTGTGAGTTCAAGCCCTGCATCAGGCTCTGTGCTGACAGAGCCTGGAGCCTGTTTCAGTTTCTGTGTCTCCCTCTCTCTCTGCCCCTCCCCTGCTCGCACTCTGTCTCTCTCTCAAAAATAAATAAACATTAAAAAAAATAACCTAAGTCTAGTAATGGATGAATGGGTAAAGAAAAGGATATAAAAATTTTATATATTTAGTGGAATATCATACACTCTTAAAAAATGAGATCTTGCCCTTTGTGACAATTTGGATGGACCTTGAGGGCATTATGTTAAGTAAATAAATCAGAGAAAGGCCCAATGCCATACAGTCTGACTTCTATGTGGAATCTCCACAAACAACCAAAGTCACAGATAGAGAACAGAGTGGTGATTGTCAGAGATGGGGTAAGGACCAGGTAAAGGGGGCCAAAAAGTACAAACTTCAGTGATAAAATAAGTCATAGGGATATAAAGTACAGCAGTGACCATAGTTATGTTGACTACAGTTAACCATAGAGTTTGGACATTTGAATGTTACGAAGGAAATGTATCTGAAAAGTTCTTAACAAAAAGAAAAAAGTTCTATGTGTGTGGTGATGATTGTTAACCAGACTTGTGATGACCATTTCACATTATGTATTATTGAATCATTCTGTTGGATACCTGAAACTATTATGTCAATTATACCTCAAAGAAAAATACTAACACACACATCCCATTCTCAAAGATGCTGTCTCGAGTCCAAATTCTAATTTTAAAAGCTACCCAGGTAGTTCTAATGTGCAGTCAAGGTTGAGAACCACTGATCTAGAGGGAGACAGATACACATAGAAGATTCAAAGGACTTCAGAGGTCAGTGGCCCAGGTTCAGTATGTAACTTCAGGATGTCAGGGACCCCAGCTCCCTGTCATCTTTCATCTTGTTGCTCTCCCATGACCTACACTGTCCAGATCATCTCACTGCGCCAGCTCTGGCCAGCATGTCCATATTCCAGCCAGAGGGTGGAAAAGGACAAACAGTGGGCCCTCACTCAATGATAAAACATCTAACAAGTTGCACCTACAACTTTCCCTTTCATTGCATTTGTCAAGACCTAAATACACTCGATCACCCCTAGATAAGAGAGGTGGGAAAATGTAGTTTTTATTTCTGGATAGCATCTGCTCAGTCAAAAAAAAAAAAATCACAAATTGTATCACCATAGGAAAAGGAAAGAAGAAAGGTTATCGAGAAATAACACATAGTTTCTTCCTCAGGAGGTTAAAATTCTACTGTAGTAGGTTAGGCTGTGCGTAATTAATGGGGAAATAGAGATTACCAGTAGAGTTTCTGGATATGCGTGAATAAAGCTGATCTTGCCAATTTTCTCTCCACTACAATTTCAGGATGATAATTCCAAATATTCCAGTGTTAACTATTAATGAAAACTGTTAGCCCCCAACACAGCCCCAAGATACCACTTCACTTTCAAGGAATAGGAAATCGAAGGGAAAGTAGGAGTCCAGGCAACAAGGATTCCATCCCAAATTCCAAACGGTTTTTCCTTCTTATCCACCTGCCAACATGATAAATATGTGAGGTACTTTTCCTATATTGTCTCTTCAGTGCCAAGATTAATTTTAATTCCAATATATTCTGTGAAAGGCATCTCCTGGACTCTCTGAAGATGCGTGTGGGAGATTCTGGTCTTGAGAGCTAATTTCAGCACGTCTTAAGTGTGGTTAACAGAGGCCAAAGACCAAACTGAGGATATTTAAGGTGATGTATCTTTTAAGATAATGGCAGCCAAGAATGGGAGCAATTGGCTGCAACCAGAGCCCATTTTTTACCAAATAAACCATGATGGGTAAGAAAGAGCCTGGTATAGAACCACACAGGTAGAAATGCACTGATACTATTATCAAATAATAGTATCCCCAAAAGAACGCTCTTTCTCATAGGACAAGGGGCATCTGATTTTTTTTTCAACATAAATCAACGTCTGTGAACATTTTATCTCATTTTTAAATATATGTATCTATTTTTTAAAAAAAATAATTTTTATTCATTTTTGAGACAGAGACAGCAGGCATGGGGGAGGGGCAGAGAGAGAGAATGAGAGAGAGAGAGAGAGAGAGAGAGAGAGAGAGAGAGAGAGAATCTGAAGCAGGCCCCAGGCTCTGAGCTGTCAGCACAGAGCCTGATGTGGGGCTCAAACTCACCAACCTTGAGATCATGACCTGAGCTAAAGTAGGACCCTCAAGTGACTGAGCCACCCAGGCGCCCCTAAATATATGTATATTTTTTAAATACAAAGTGGAGTAGTAGAGAAATCGGGCAGAGTGCTTGAGCCAAGTGATTGAAGTTTACATCAGCTGCAATGGTACAAACAGATATCAGGTGCCTAATGTTTGCCGAAGGACACAGGGTCACTGCTGGGTTATTATTGGCCAAAAAACAAGGAAATCATAATCTAAATCTAATCATGAAAAACATCAGTTTTCTTCAAATGTCAAGCCACACAGAACACCCATATTCTGTAATTTCTAATGCATGTAAATAGTCTTGATCAGCAGTCTAGAGAGCCTGTCTCTTCTAATTACTCTTCTTTTTCAGACATTTCTGAGTTATTCTGGGCCATTAATGTCATCCTCTTTATATATCCATTTTCTTAATCCTGATAGAGAATCCAGATGGGACCCAAAGACTCCATATGATCCTTTTTTTAATCGACATCCCAGGACCCACCTCATCCCATCTAGGAATCTTGCATAGCAACACCTTCCCAAGTTCCTCTCTCACCAAGAGAACATTGTTGGAAGTTGCAAGTTCATAATTAATCGTGGGTATTGCTCAAAGCATATCAGATGTCTGAATGGAGAAGTGGAGAAGGTCCTAGGATATAGGGGAGCAGTGTCTAAAAGAGCTAATCTTGGCTATCCTAGGAGAAGGGAAGAAAAAAATCAGTGGAAGTCAAACTTGTTAAGAACACTAGAGATACAGAAGCAAACGTTTGCATGTTCTAAAACCATAGATTTGGAGGAGAAAAAAAGGACAACTGACCCAGGACATGACATTTACCTGAGAATCTGCTGTAGCTTCCTCTTCTTTCATTCAGTTTCTTCCTCGGGTGAGATTATCTGGAGGAGTCACACATGCATCTTGAGAAACACCTTTGAAGGCTCAGGCACTGACCTTCACCTACTATCACCACTTCTGCAGGCAGAAGAGACATGAACTACAAAAAAGCCAACCCATCCCTGTCCTTTGCTGCAGGAGAGACTCAGGAGCAATGAGCTCCTACACAAAGACCAAACTTGAAGTTTCTCCTTCGCTGTCTTCAAGGGCTCTCTTCTCCCACAGATGCCCAAAAATTCAGCTACAGAATGGACATTGTGTGGTGATCTGCCTGTCCTACTAGACACATGCAGAGCAAACCCTGTTACCCAAACCCTGAGTGAAGGTGGAACTCAACTCTCATAAATACACTCAGGAGCCCTCATACTTAACCCTGGCCTCACCTTAGAATCACCTGGAGCACTTAGTTAAAACCACACTGATGTTCCCACCCAGACCAACTGACAGAACCTGTGGGTGAGGGAACAGGTGCTGATGGTTCTTAAAACCACGTACGATCCTAGTTGGAACTGTGGGCTTCTCCAGCTTCTAAAGCTCTACCATACATAAAAATCAATCAGATAAATGTTAATCAAATTCACTGTGGTGACTTTTTTTGCAATATATACAAATACTGAATCATTATGTTATATACATAAAACTAATATACTGCTATATGCAAATTATATCTCAATTAAGAAATATCACCTTGAGATAAACAAATAAAATACAAAGAGAAGAATTAGTCAGGATCAAATCCTCCCTGGAGCTCTTAACCCTAGCCCAGAATGTGACCTGGATTATTTGAAAAATATGACTCTTCTAGGAAGGCCAAGCCAATGAAAATAACACTTAGAAGAGATTCTAGGTCATATATATATATATATATATTTTTTTTCTCTGCTCAAGATCTAGGTTACACTTCAAGAAGAGGAGCTAATCCTTAAGAAATTAAAAAAAGAATAAATGAGGGGCACCTAGCTGCCTCAGTCTGTAGAGAATGCAACTTTTGGGGTTGTAGGTCTGAGACCCATGTTGGGTGTAGAGATTACTTAAAAATGAAATCTTTAAAACAAACAAACAAACAAACATAAATAAATAAATGTGGTTAATATGAGGAGAAAAGACCTCTTAAATTACTTTCTAATGGTCTAGGCAGTAATAGCTTCCCTGTTTACAGAATTTTCTGGGACAGGAACAGGGGGACAGAAACATGAGGCTAGGGCACTCAGCTATGTTCTCATTGGAGTTTTGCAGCAGATAAGAAACACATTTAAGATCACTAATGATTCCCTTAAGTACAAGGTTTGAATGAAGATCTAACTTCACACGCACAAACTCTTTTCCAATGATAGCACAAATAGGATGTTTTAAAAGACCAAGAGTTCTTCCATCGAATCCAATCATTTAAGTATGATTGAACATTTGAACGCCTACTGCACCCCAAATTTCAGTTGAAAGACTTCATAGTACCGTCCCCTCATGTCCAGATGCCTCCACCTGCACCTCTTTGCAGTGCACCCATGAAATACACCACCAAGACTTCAAAACATGCATTTTTCATCCAGATGTTTTAACTGCATGCAGGCCCTATCACTGACTATTAACACTGATGATTGAAGAAAGGCATTACTTTTCAGGGTGAAGGTCAAATTTAGATTTTTTTTTTTTTTTGGTCTCTTTTCATTTTGGTCTTATTTCATTTTATTCTGTACTATCTTTTGACAGGAAAATGAAACAAAAGGAAAGGAAGTTTATACACATTTTATTTTAAGTTACAGTTTATATGAGCATCAAACATGAGTGTTTTATTTAATTCTTTGGGTTGATACCTTTCTGGTTTCCTGAAATATAATATCCATTAATCCCTGTTTGCAGACACCTTGAAATATTTATTGAATAATACAATACAGATTCTAAAACATAATCTTCTTTTATGAATACTGGCACAATTTCACCCAGCTCTGTGGAAGATTTAAGAAAAATGGCAGGGCAAGATCAGACATTGTTTACATCTCACCTCCAGCAAGATATAACTTTACTCTTGGCTGACCTTTAAGCAAAAGCAATGGTTATGTAACCAAGTAAGCTAAAAACTAAACAGGAAAAGTCACAGAGCCGGGAATGAACTACAAACTTACACTATTTGTTAAACTGAGATTTTTATCATGTTGCTCAAAGAAACACTAAAGTTTTCCAAATGGAAATATGTGACCGAGATTTTATCTTTGCGATCTGAATGTATACATAAATATTTCAGTATTTAAAAGAAGTTATTTGGGACTCTAAAATGCATTGCAGTATTTCGTAATGGTAAGCAGTATTACTGACAAAAATGAAAGTTTTGAATGAACTGCATTCTGTCTTCATGCAAATATTGGTTATAAGTAATGTTCATGCTACATTGTTCCTAAAACATACATTCTGAGGTGGTTCTTAAGCAGATTTATCTTTGTAAAGTTTTAAGTACAGCTTTATCAAAGGGCAGAAGAATAACTTCTTAAAATCTCTTTTTAGCTTTATTATTTGCAGCATATAATCAAGTTAATAGTGGCTACGTTTTATGTTAAATAGGGAAAAAACACAACATTCTTGCCAAAGAGCAAAAAGAAATTATAAATAAATAAATAGCACAACCTAGAAATATTCTAAGGTTTTGAAAGAACTTATTTTTAGTAATACATAAATATCTTTAGCAAATTAAAGCACCTTTTTGATATCCCCATAATTGAGTATCTTTAACTTTTTTGTGGAACCGAATAGTCACCTAACAAATTTTATATTTTATATGCAATAGGATCTTTAATAAATCTATTAGTACTTTTAAAAATTTTAAATCATTTAAACAATGAAGCCATAGCATGAAATGATTTTAAAGGAATATGAAAAAAAAGCTGGATAGTAGGAAGTAAAACAAGCATTGAAAATGAACTGAATAACACATTGGGTGCTAGATATTTGCGGAAGAACAGGACACAGATTGCTTACAGTCTAATTGGTGAGATGCAGACAAGAGATAACAATTAAAATATAGTGAGATAAGTAGTTTAACAGAGGAAATCCTCTCCAAGTACCTTGTAGGGGCACCTAAGTGAGTCTTGGCAGAAGAATGGTTATTGGAGAAGAATTCTTGTTTAAGGATAAACAATAAGCTGAAGGGAATATAATTCATTATCAAAATAAAAGTGATAGGACTAGAGTATCGGACATCAGAAGGTGAAGGGAGAGGCTGAAGAGGGAGGCAGATCTAGAAGAGCCCTGTAGCTATGTAAGGAGCTGAAAACATCTTCTTTTAGAAGATGTTTCAGAAGAAACAGACCAACAACCACACCAAAGTGTTTTTGAACAGGGTACTGGCATGATTGTGTCACCTCTCGGGGATGATCTTTCTGGTTGCATTTGGAGAATGAATGGAAGGAGTGCAAGATCAAAATCAAGAAGAGTCAGGATTGGGAGCTGTATTAGGGTTCTTCAGAGAAACAGGACTAATAGGATATAGAAATTTACATAAGAGGAGATTTATTAAAGGAATTCCTTCACAGGGCTATGGAGGCCAAGAAGTCCCACAATCTGCTGCTCGCAAGATGGAGAAACAGGAAAGTAGGTGGTATAAATCAGTCCTCATTTGAAGACCTGAGAACTGGTGGGGCAGGGAGTGTTGAGACATGAGAACCCAGAGGCACAGTGATTATGGGTAGGATCACTGGTGTAAGTCCCAGAGTCTGAAAGTCTGAGAACCAGGGACTCCAATGTCAGAGGGCAGAAGATGGGTGTCCTAGCTCAAGAACTGAGAGAGAGAGAGAGAGAGAGAGAGAGAGAGAGAGAGAGAGAGAGAGAGAATTTACCCTTCTGCCACCTTTTATGTTCCACTCAGGCCCTTAATGGATTGGATGGTAGCCATCCAATGAAGATAGAGCTCTTCACTCAGTCTACTGAATCCAATGCTAATCTCCTCCAGAAACACTCTTACAGACACACTCAGAAATCATATTTTATCAGCTATCTGGGATCCCTAAGCCCTGTCAAGTTCAGATATAAAATTAACAATCACAAGAGCCTATGGCATTAATCCACGCAGGCAATATAACAGCACTGGGTAAGGAGGGAAGAATATGGACTTCTGAGCTACTTAGGAAGTACTGTATTAATTGTGCTCAGTAGGGGAAAGCAAAATGGCCATCGCCTTCACTGAAATAGGAACATGGAAAGAAAATCAAGTCTGGGGAGGGAAGATGATAAATGCAATTTTAGACATGCTGCCTTTCCTTTGAAAAACGTGGCTGTGGATGTCAAAAGTAATTGGATACATGGGAAAGTCTGGATAGACATTATGGAGTTTAGACATATAAATGAGATAAAAAATTGTCATCTTTCCCAAATATACATATGCAATTGAAAGAATACCAACATCTAAATGCATTACATATAATATTTTTACTAAAGAAATAATATTTTAATCAGAAAGGTAAATGATGATGTGACCAGAATACCCTTTTGGGAGAGGATTTGGAAGGTGTCAATGATATTAAAAAAAAAAAAAATAGAGACAGCAAGTGGGTGAGGGGGGAGAGAGAGAGAGAGAGAGAGAGAATGAGAGAGAGAGAATCTTAAGCAGGTTCCATGCTCAGCACAAAGTCCTACGCAGGGCTCAATCCCAGGACCCTGGGATCATGGCCTGAACTGAAATCAATAGTCAGGCACTCATCCAACTAAGCCACACAGGTGCCCCGTGGTATCCAGTTCTATTTTTCAAAAAAAGGAATACAATAGGATTAGACTGAGGAAGAACAAGGTAATAGGGTAAGTCCAGGGTTTGCCCTTCAGTAAACACACAAGACCTGGCAACAGTTTTGAGGTTGATCTTGCATTTCATTTTTCTGTTTGTTTGTTTTTGTGTGTGGAGTCAGCTGGTTTTGGTAAGATCACTCTGCTTTTACAGATTGTAAGGCAATTTGTATTAAAAACTGGCTGTAACTATCTGTTTCCCGTGGAGGAAAGATCCATAAATTACAGTTCAGGTTATTTGTCAGTTATGTAGTTTAAAAATTCCTTGGCAGATAGGATTAAAGTGTGAGAATTGATCCTGAACTCCAGCTGAGGGACTTGTGAAATTATAAAGATAATATGTTCGCTACAACATCTCCTGCTGCCCAATTTAAAGGTACTGGGTAGGAGGTCAGTGGAAAGGAAAGACAGTTGGATGGCACTATTTGAAATGCTTTAAATAAATGTTTTGTAAGAGACTAACATATTGTGTAAAGGAATGATTTTTTTTTTTTTTTTTTTTTTTGGCTAAGCAGAATCTTCATCCAACTGTTTGATTTATGAATGAGAGATTTCATTTAGAGTCTTGGGTCTGTCTTCTGGTCAATCTAGTTTTTAGCAAAGCATTCTTCTTCATGGTATAATTTTTAATGCATGGTCTAGTGTTTTTTTAAATGACTAATAATAAAGGCTTTATATTTTCTTCCTACTTTTTCCTCAACAAAATATTCTGGGATCTAATAATTCTCACATGGAGAAACTTGCTTACAATCTTCTGCAGGACTAATTTTATGGGCATATTTTCAGCTCAGAAGCAGTGCTGAACCTCTTCTAGATCCCAAGGTTGTTATACTATAAATTGGCTGGATGAACCAGAACAAAAAAAAAAAAAAAAAAAAAAACAAAAACAAAAACAAAACAAAAAAAAAACACGACATCTCTGAGTTTTCCTTGGAACAGCCAGGTTCTGGAACCAGATGGTTAAATACACACAAAAGCTGAAGTTGCTTGATTGATTTGTTCCAGAAGGGTTTTAAGTACTTAAAAAGATACAGAGAAAAATGCATAGCATAGCAAAATGTGAAGCAAAATAAAAATAATTTCCAACTTGCAGGAGGAATGAAAGAAAAAGACCGTGATGGAAGAAAAGAAGAAGGAACCAGAAATGAGGGCAGGACACAAGATACATCCACTTGCAAAAGATGAACTCAAAATGGGCTCTAAGCTTGTAATATCCAGGGAAAAGCTGTATTTAATTATGAGGTTGACAGTATCTATGAGGAAAAAATGAAGCATTAGTGAAGTCTGCCAAGTTTTGATTTGCAATCTGAGAAGAGATGGGATCCTTTATAAAGGAATGAACAATAAGTTCCCATCATTACAGGAAACATAGCAAGGAGTTTCCCTCACCATGTCTAATGATATCCCTCATAGAAGCAGGGGGCACAGTGCCTATGTTGTAAGAGACATCTCAGGAGGGGGACAGAATTAGGTGTCAAATGACCAATACAACTCCTAGTCAGGAAACTATATCACTATAGTTTATTGAAAAATAGATGGTAATAAACAGTCTGGCATGCAAATTTTTTATGTTGTGATTTGTTTTCTAGCTTAACAGACAGGAATGGCCAAAGTTACAAATCCCTTGAAACTGAAGGATGCTGGAGTGGAAAGCGTGCAGGATTAGAGTGAAAGCCTGAGTTTGAGCTCCGTGCCACTTCTAACGGTATGATTTGGCTGTGTCAGGTCATGGGTGACCCTAGTGAGACCCAGTTTTCACGTCTGCAGGAAGGGGCTAATAATACCAATTCAGGAAGTTTTTTTTTCAAGACCAAGCAAAATAACACTCATGAACAGCTTTTCATTACATTATCTGAAGTATTCTTTCCTTTCTTTATATTATCCGAAAGATCTTTTATCTAGATTTTGAAGATGTATTTCAAGTATATTGCAACTTGTTTTGTAACATATACAGCCACATGATAATTTATGTGAGTACACAGTTATATATATATGAACAGGGGCCTACTGAAAGATAGTTTAATTGTTATTATTAATAATAATGCCCACAATTATTTGAGCTCCTAGAATGTGAAAATCAACTAGAAAATGCTTGATGGAAGCAAGTAATATTACTCTACTTACTTTATAACTTGTGAAGTTAAAGAAATACAGTTACTGAGCTGGGGTAGGAAAGGTGAAGTTTTTCAAAAGAGAAGAGGGCAAAACTGAAAGAAATTCTATGATGGACAGGGAAAAATATAAATACAGAAAACGTCTGTTACACAATAAAATTAGACCCTTTTAAGTTATTGGTACTTGTTGATATCAGGTGTAGAATTCCTTTACAAGAACATTTTGGAAGACCAATTTTTAAATTTTTTTTAACGTTTATTTATTTTTGAGACAGAGAGGCAGAGCATGAATGGCGGAGGGTCAGAGTGAGGGAGACACAGAATCCGAAACAGGCTCCAGGCTCTGAGCTGTCAGCACAGAGCCCGACACGGGGCTCGAACTCACGGACCGTGAGATCGTGACCTGAGCTGAAGTCGGCCGCTTAACCAACTGAGTCACCCAGGCACCCCATGGAAGACCAATTTTAAAAACCTATGCTTGGTATCTGGTAGAAGTTTTCAGGTAATTTGTACAGCATCCCATCTGTAATGTTCAAAACCCCAGCGAGCCCATTGCATGCTTCTATGTCTAACGTCCACCATTGAGAGGGCCAGGCAGCACCACGGTTTTGTACCAAGGTCCCCCAGTGACTAATGTAAGCTTTAGGGTGACAGTAAAAATCATCAAGCATGACCAGTTCTGGTCATGTTGTTGTTGTATATATTTTAAGAAGAATTCTTTTTTTGTGTGTCAAATTAGAAAGTTAGCTTTTAACTTTCTAATTTTAAGTGATCCCAAATAAAAATTCATCTTTATATAGATTAACAACTGCTTATTAGAACAAACACCATTTGCTTTGTTTATTTATTTATTTTTTATCACATTGTAGTCCAAGAAAGGAGAGAAGCAGAAATAAAGATCTACCTTGCTTTCTGTCCAAGCTTTACGAAAATCCAAAGAGACAACCCAATAGAATGTTGAATAATAAAAATCACTGAAGATGCTAAAAAACACTAAGACATTATTATGTTACCTAGACCAGCAAGTGGGCCCATGAGTTTATAACAAGCTGAACTAATCGTATTAGTTTGCTAGGAGTACCTTAGCAGAGTACCACAGACTTAAAATAACAGAAATTAGATTTTCCACAATTCTGGAGGCTAGAAGTCCAAGATCAGGATGTTATCAGGGCTGGGTTTCTTCTCAGGCTGCTCTTATGATTTGCAGACGGCTGTCCTCCCTGTGTCTTCATATGGTCCTCACTCTGTGACTGTCAGTGTCCTATTTCCTCTTCATATAAAGACGCAAGTAATACTGAATTAGAGCTCACCCTAATAACCTCATTTCAACTTAACTGCCTTTTTGTTTTCAATTTAATTGCCTTTATAAAGAACTTATTTCCAAATACAGTCACATTTGGGGGTACTAGGGGGTTAGGACTTCAAATATGAATTTGGGGAGAGGGAACGCAAGATAGTAACATTAATAAAGTATAAATATAAAGAAAAAATGGTACCATATGTTGTAGCTTAAATATTAAAAAAATAAACGTTAAAGACAGTATTGTAAACATAACATAGTAAATATGTATCACTGATAATTTAATAATTTTATTGATTCATGATCTTAAAATGCTGATCATTTTGCTTTTATGTTACAGTTGTAAAAGCTGGCTGCACAGGAGATTGGTTTTGCATCCCTCCCAGCATCACCCAACCATCTTTATGTGTTTATTGCTAGGAGCTGAGAAGCAAAAGGGAAAGAATGTACAGACCCTAAGGATTTAATACCTAATTGCAGCAACGGTGTGGATGTTTAAAAGAGAAAGAAGAATAAATAACAATACAAGTTTGCATGTCCTAAATTCCAAATGGAAGATTATCTAGCTTTCTGATTCTGAGGTTGTAACTGCCAGCGCTGTGTTGATTTCTAAAGGATTTCAAGAGAAAACTAACATTATTTAAATATGCATATAATTAGTGGAATAGAATTTCAGAAGAAAGAACAATAGTGATACACCATTTTAAGGCCCCTGATTTTAAATTGCTTCCATTTCATTTGCTTTTGAATGACGGAGAAACAGAATGTTAAAAAATTTCCCAATTATTTAAAAGTTCTATTATTTGGGGCCCATTCAATTGAAGTTTGTTATATTAAGGAAATAATAATTAGATAAAACGATTTTTTTAACTTAGTTGACGTGAATTCAGTAAATACATTGTCACTACCAAAGAGAAAGCAGGGCTGAATTATTGTGACTAACGGAATCAAATTTAATGTCTTTTTATTGGCATAAAGATTTGGCCTAAATCTACTCCCTATTTCACTATCAAAAGTGGAAGGGACATTCATTTTGTTCTATGTGTACAACTATAAACAGAAGTCTCTGATGGGGTGGATAAAAAATACAAGAATACCTTATAATGGTCACAGTATTAAAGTATTTGATTTTGTGGGCAGAGGAACTTAGAGGAACTAAATTAGATTTCCTGTTAGCATTTTAGTACAGTAAATGTAAATAATGTATTGGCCTTAAGCATATAGTTGTAAGCATACAGGGAAGTGGTGCTGGGTAAGGACTCAATGCTCAAATTCTGGAATCCAAGCCCCTAGACGTGACCCCCCCCCCCAACTTACTACTTGCACGTCGTTGGGCAAATTACGTTTTCTTCCTAATGCCTTAGTTTTATCATCTATAAATCAGGATAATAATGGTACCAACCTCATAAAATAACCATGAGGATTTAAGTTAGGGAATACATGAGGAAAATGCTTGGCACACAATTAACAATAAATGCTAGTTATTATTGGTAGCCCATAATTTAGAATATATGTTACATTTTGCTTACAGTTTTTAAGCAATGATTTAAGCTGTTAAGCAAAAACCTCATCAGCACATTAGAATCATCTGAAGATTTTTTTTCTTAAGTTCTACTATCTGGCATTACCCACTAGAGACTTTGGTTAAATTGTTCTCAGGTGAGACCCAGACATCTGTAAGCTTTAAATGTTCTCCAAGTAATTCTAACATGTAGTCAGCTTTGAAGAGATCTGGTCCAAATGAGCCATGCAGATATGTAGCACCAGACAGCTCTGGAGAAGCCTTTCCAAACTGTATTCTGCATAACCATGGTCCACCAAAATGTTTCCTAAAACAAAAACATTTAAAAGTAACTTAGGGGCGCCTGGATAGCTCAGTCGGTTAAGTGTCCAACTCTTGATTTCAGCTCAGATCATGGTCTCACGGTTCGTGAGATTGAACCCCACACTGGGCTCCATGCTGACCTCGGAGCCTGCTTGGGATTCTGTCTCTCTCCCTCTCTCTTTCTCTCTCTGCCCCTCCCCTGTTCATACTCCCTCTCTCTCAAAAAATTAAATAAATTTATAAACTAAATAAATCAAAGTAACTTGAAAGCGATAGATCCAGAGTCAACTAAACTTGATGATATATATATCTCTTGAAGATTCATTTATCACATTAGCATTTAGAAGATCTGGGAAGTCCTTCTTTAAGTAAATTTGTTTATTGCTGATTAAGCCAGATTTCCTTGCAATTTTTTGTGATAAGGAAACATGTTATGAGGAATATTTAACTTATGGCTCTGTCACATTGTATTGCCAACTATCACTACTATTTGCTACAATATCAATTAATTAGTAATTATGTGATTGATATAATATTTATTAACATCTGGTAGTTCCAGTCCCTGTTCACGCTATTTGGAGTTAAAATAAAAAGGCATTGGGTTTGGCCATTATAATCACCTGTGGAGTCTTTTTTTTTTTTTTTTTTTTTCAATTACAGGTACCTCACCTTCACATCAGACCTGGTATTCAAGGAGAGTAGAACTGCCAAGGTGCATTCTTTTTTTTTTTTTTTTTAATTTTTTAATGTTTATTTATGTTCAAATGAGAGACAGAGTGTGAGTAGGGGAGGGACAGAGAGAGGAGACACAGAATCCAAAGCAGGATCCAGGCTCCGAGCTGTCAGCACAGAGCCTGACGTGGGGCTCAATCTCGCGAACTGTGAGATCGTGACCTTAGCCGAAGTTAGATGTTCAACCGACCGAGCCACCCAGGCACCCCGAACCAAGGTGCATTTTTACCTTGTCACTGAGATTCTGAAAATGAGCTGGATTTGGAAATCACTGATCCTAACCTTTCATATTAAACCAATCTAGTTCCAATCTATTTTGCAAGTATCAACAAAGAAAACACAGCTGGAAAGTATGGACCAACTCTGGAAAAAGGACAGAGACAAAAAAGAAGAAGTAGGACAGCACTACGGAGATGCAGTGGAGCTAAGCCACGTGCATGTGTGAGGCATACGTGGGTGCCTGTGTGTGTGCGTGTGTGTGTGTGCATGTGTGCGTGTATGATGAGATTGTTGACACTGGCTGGAGAGAGAGCAGAAAAAGAGGTACACTTCAGATCCATCATGGGCTGAGGGGGAGGGGGAACGGAATTCTGTCCTTCATCAGAGAGTGACAACAAACACTTCCTGTTCCTTAGCTAAAGGTGCTGAGGGGAGTAAAAGAGGAGGAAACAGTGCAAGAGGAATGTGGGCACTACAGACTTGGGAAGTGAATGGTTTAGGACAATGTACTTCACGCTTGTTCTGATGGCAGAGGAGTTAGGGATCATTTCGCTTTTTGAGGAACAATATAAAGTAGTGATATAAAAGGATATATACACATATTTCCATTTCTACACATATATACCGATTCCTGGTAGAAGGAGGTGATGGAGTGCAAGATAAAGACAAAGGAAAGAGTTTTTGAGAATGTTATTGTGTTTCTTTGAATACAGCTCTATTAAAGGGATCCTGAATATGTACGATCTCCTTACATGTAGAATAAAAAAAAAGTCCATCTTAAAGAAACAGAGACTATAATGGAGGTTGCCAGGGGTTGCGGGGGGTGGGGTGAGGTGAGGGAAATTGGGAGATGTTGCTCAATGGCTACAAACTTCCAGTCATAAGATGAATAAGTTCTGGGGATTTAATGTACAGCATGGTGATTACAGTTAACAATACTGTATTATATACTTGAAAGTTGCTAACAGAGTAGATCTTAAATGTTCTCACTACCAAAAAAATTATAATTGAGGTATGGATGCATTAACTAACTTCATTATGGTCATCATTCTGATATATAAAATATACTATGTGTATGTATATATACACAATATATTATACACCTTAAACTTACACTATACATTATGTTATATATCAATTGTATCTCAATAAAGCTGCCAAGGGAAAGGTGGGATCTTGCTGGGTCCCAGTTTTTACATTTTGGGCATTTCTTAGAGGTTTGACTTTTAGGTGATATGCTTAATTTCATACCAGATTAAGACATTATTTTCTATACTTGAACCAGAGAAATGCTCCACCTTATTATTGGAACTTTGAGGGAAAAAAGGTACCCAATGTCTGAGTATTAGGTGTTTGGTCCTAAGAATACAACCTCAACATTAGAGAGACATGGTAGGTACAAAAGAGATAGTGGAATTTCTATTCTGGGGGGAAAATGTGTATTTAAGACTGTATTTTTAGGAAGAAAACCAGATTTGTATGATATTACTTGTAACTTTCAAAATTCACTTATGAAGTTGTGAAACAAAAATTAATTTTAACCTTGATCTCTAAAACATATAGTATCAGAGCTACTCAAATTGGTTTAGGGATGCTGCCCCATACTTCTGCAGAAATGGAAGGCCTGGGACATAGCTGTCATCTTATGGTTTACAATCAAACAGGGTTTGGGGCTGCTCACAGTGGGCTACTCCCTACCAGAAAAAGAATTTCAGGCAACACCGTGCCTGGGTTAGGAGCAGAGTCTTAAAGTCGTGGGTAGCTCATGGAATACAAATGCTACAAAATTGTTAGGTCTTGAGAGCTGAGAAATGGCAGAGATTAGGTGAGGGTTTATTTGAGAAGATTCTCTGACCTCAAGTGATGTGACTTGCTTTCTTTGAAAGCTTGTACCTAGAACAAGTGTATAGCAAAGTGGACAGGGGCTGGGATTTATAGCTGCAAATCAGTTGGAGTATGAAAGTGTTCCACCTCTGTGTGCAGTATAAGCTTTTCATCAGCAAGCAGAACACAACTTGAAGGACAAGTCTTGTTCCTCTTCAAAGTTGAAGAAGAAAGAAATTATAGCCAAGATTCATTAAGCCACCTTGGACTTCTCTGTAACCCAAAAGGATCTCTCCAATTATCTCTGTGACTACCTTGGCCACACACCAAAACCAAGTTTGAATGATGAATCTCAGGGTCAAAATGCCAGAAAGAATCTGATGGGCCAGAAGGGAATTCCAGTCTCTAATAGCTCAGGATAAGTTCATTCTCCAATCTTCAAATAGAATTCTCTGAAACCCTAGAGCAGGCCCAGTTTTGGATTGAAGTCTGAATGTCTTGATTTACTTTCATTATGCAAGAGTGCATCATAATGAAATTCCCTATAAGCAACTGGCTACTTGCCCTAGCATTTAGTAGACATAAATCACAAATGAAGTAAATCCAGTAATGACATAAACTGCATATGGAAAAACATTTTTAAATTGTTATTTAAGGGATGAGGAGAGCTGAGGGGTAACAGAGAAGCTGTGGGGACATGACAAGTGTGGAAGAAACAAGAGGGGGTTTAAGAGACTATGCAGTGAGCTCTGAATCAGGGCGCATTTCATGTTCTCAAAGAGATACAAATGAAGATTGAATCTCCATTAATGCTTTGGCTTGGGCCAATGTAAGACACACAATTTTGGAGCTTGTCTCTAGATAATAGAAGACTCCCTGAGTCCCATTTACTTTGGAGAAGCACTGGGTTAGGTAGATGCTTCACATGTATTACTCGACATCCTTTTCAGAACAACTTTATGAAACAGAGATGACTGTAGCATATGTTATTTCCACTATGCCAGGAAGTCATGAGTCATTCTCTGCTGATGTGTGTTTTTTGTCATGTCTAACTAGGAACAGACTTTCAGAAGCAGGTGACATTAGCTATTAATTATTGTCAGAAGTAGCAGCTTAATAAAAATTAATACCATATATATTTGGTAAACATTGTTATTCAGGTAAACAACCCTAAAAATCTCATTCAACAGGTCAATTCACTCAGCTACTTTGGCTGCATTTTACAGCCGACTAAACTTGACTGGAAACCATGATAAAATACTTTTCAAAAGAACTAAACATTTCACAGGGCACATATAAACTTGTTTCTGGTCAACTCATTTCCATTATTAATATGTGTGATTAAACTTTTCACAGGACTAAATGCCTTTTCCATGTTGTATAATGAAGCAACAAAACATTTTAAATCAAGCACTTTTTTTTTCAAGGGCTGGAGCAGTTACAAGGCTTTTAGGGAAAACATAACCCTTCCAAAAGATACCCCTTGGGCCCACTCCCATGTATAAGTGGGCTGGCCCTATGAAGGAAAACACCCATTTTGAGTTCTTCAACTTCTACAGCAGACTATTAATTCTGCATCGCCCATATCTGGTTGGCCTATGAACTCCTCTCATTGAATTACACAAAGAAATAACTTAGGAATTGACTTCCATTCTATAATTGCATAAAACTTATTTGAGATCACCTGTCCATCTCTCTAGATTCTCTAAACCTCACCATCTAATAAGCTGCATTACCAGAAATCAACATGCATGGACTGTATTCTTGCTGCTCTTTAAATCATTGTTGAGTTGTTGCACAAGGTATGCATACACCTGGATTCATGTTCTCAAGTTCTCCACTTACTACATTTGTGACCTTGAGAAAATTACTCTCCTTGAGCCCAGAGAATTTCAGAAATTCAGTTTAGTTCCATAAACATATTTAGAATATCTATTAGGTACCATGGTTCATGTCAGGGTTAGGTATAAAACATTTCATTCATTCAATGACTCAATATTTATCTTGAGCATTTACTGTATGTTAGGCATTGTCTGAGGGATGGAGATACATTTTGGAACAAGGCTGACAACTTCCCTGTCCTGGTAGCTTGCATTTGAGTAAAAAAAAAATTCAGAAAGTAAATGAGAAAACCAAGAACTAAGTCAATATAAATTGAGGCAAGTGATAAGAACTCTGAAGAAAATAAAGCAAAATGAGCAGGTGACTTTGTGGGAATATGGCCGTTTTAGAAACAGTAATCAGGAAACCTCCCATCCAGGAAGTGGACATTTGACAGACATATGAATGATAAGAAAAGACGACCAAGAAATCTCTGTATTTAAGTATGTAGTCTAACAGAAGACAGAGGAACAAAAGGGTAAGTCAGTCCAGTAAGTGTTAGTGTAGAGGTATATATATAGAGAGAGATTTTGGAGGAGGATGTGTTCAAGCAATGTAAAAGTACCTCACCGGAAATTATGCGCAGATAGGTATTCACTGAAGGTGATTCATCTTTTCTCTCTTTAAGATTTAACATGATGTCCTTCTTTAATCAATATAAGAGAAAACCACTTGAGCCTTCATGATGACTTCTAAATCAGAAAAACCTGATTGGTTTAATTGGCTGTCTAAGAAGTATATGCTTTCCTTTTTGAGACAAAAAACAAAAACCAAACGACATAATGCCACAAACTACGCTTTCCTCTTGGCTTCTAGGACTAGCTATGGTGCTTGATTTCTGCCATTCACCTCTATTTCTTCTTGGGCCTTCATTTCTGTCTTTATTGTTATTGAAATGTAAGCTGGCTCTATTTTTTTTCTATAAAGGCAACAATGCTTTTAAAATTAAAAACAAAAACAAACAAAACATGTTCACCACTCCAACTATTTTTGTTTCCAGTAGTTTGAAGAAGTGTTTGGTATTTCAATTGGAAAAATAATCCTACTACTGTCCTTTTCTGTGCAGGCCTCATCTTCAGTATCTTGGGTATAACAGTAGTGGGATGTTTTATTAGATAAAATCACTTTAAACCTAAAGTCTAATGACTTTACCATTAGACATCTGTTTTTTTAAGCATACAATCTACAGTAAAATTCTATCAATGCAATATTATTGAAGTAGAAGGCAATATAAACCATTAATAAATCTGAAATACAGACTATCTTTAAACACATGTATAACTTCGTGAGTGGTTAAAAACATGCACTTTGGACTTACACTCCAAGGACCAAATATTGTTTCCTGCACTTACTGGTTAAGCCTTGGTGTGTGTTTCAATATCTCTGGGTCTCCTCTGTACAGTGTGAGAAATAACACCTACCTCATAGGAATCTACTGAGGCTGAAGACATTATATGTATATAACAATGTTTATAAAATACTTGGTACATAGCTAGTGTCCAAAATAGAAATTATTATTCAGATTTCATATCAATTTTATTACATACTCTATGGAATGATTTATGTGCTGGTATATGCTATCAGAAAGAGATAAAGTCTTCCAAGATTAATAATTTTTGTCAAGGATTATAGTATGCCAACAACCAGGCTTCTCAGACTCTCTCAACCCTATCATAATTCAGCCACAAGCAGCAATAGCCCGGGCCAAAACAGAATCTAACCACAAAAATCCTATCATATCCATATGGTCCAAAGGAGGCCAGGGGACTATCGGAGAAAGGCCAGGGGTTGGTGGTTTTAGTGTGAGGAAGTGAAGCTATTAGACTAAAGACTAGCCTAGATCTGCAAGAGATAGGTGAGATGTAAGTACTGTCAGGTAAAGAGATGGATCTAAATCTAGGAACCAGATCATCTGAAATCCACATGGGCACATGAGCACTCAAGGGGAAACGGCAGCATTTGCTAGGCGGTGGGGCAGGTGATGGGGCAGGTGTAGACTGGGATAGGCTTGATGGGGCAATGGGCTAGGGAAGCCCCAGTAGAGAGAACCAGGTTCAGGGAAAGCAATTCCAGTCACAGCAGGGATTCAGGCATGAAGGCAGGAATCCAGGCAGCAAGTCAGGGGACTTGAGCCAGCCTCCATTCAGAGCACATCTTGTAACTGCTCCTCTTTTCCCTCCAAAGGAAAAGACACATTTCAGAATCTAGCGTGAGGTTAAATGGTCTCAGCAGTAAAATTTCTCAGTAAAGGATTAGAAGCCCAGTCGCTTAACAAGTCACACCAGATGC
This sequence comes from Lynx rufus, assembly GCF_022079265.1. NCBI lineage: Eukaryota > Metazoa > Chordata > Mammalia > Carnivora > Felidae > Lynx > Lynx rufus. The sequence goes on along the minus strand of NW_025814856.1, from coordinate 133,992,293 downwards.
AGAGACAAATTTAAAAGCACTTAGAGTAGTTGCTGTATAAGTAAATGAGACACAATGGTTTTCATTCAATCAGGATTTTGCCCAGACAGTATACACAGCAAGGTGAGGTTGGTTAATTTTCTGATGCCTGTTACTTTTTCCTGGTAGTTTAGTACTCATAGATTCACATTATAATTCTCTAACTTGAGCCTGATGTATAAAATGTTGAGGAGTCAGATTATCATCAGAAAGCAGAGGTAACTCCTTGGATGGCTGGATGGCAAGAAGTCTCAATCATTTTTCTATTTATACATGTGCAGATAAAGAAAACTCTTAACCACCTGAAAGACTATCTTCTGCCCAAGGAATTTTGTGTTTATAATCCGACATTGATAAAATCTCCGCAAGAAATATGTTTACTGTATCTAGTGACTGGAATAGAAAGGACTAGAAACTGTGGGCCCTTTGGCGAATATACAGCTAGAGAGATGATGGATGTCTGGAGCAGAGAAGCATCTGTTAAACTAGCCACAGTTGACACCCTGTTCCAGCACATAATGTTTGACACTTACTCACAGGTTACTAAAATGATTATGTGCTCAAGAGTGAATCCATGCCGACAAACCAACCTTTCGTTGATGATGAAAAGGGAGCCTGGTATTTTAGAGAGTGATTCAAACTTAAATTCAGCTTTAAAGTTAGTATACTTTACATTAATGCAAACAAGAGAAATGAGACTCAACAAATTGATAGGCAACATTTTTTTGTTCTTTTTATGCCGGCAGCAATCAAATCAAATTAGATTTAATAAAAGCTGACAGTACAGTGTGATACAGACTGTCTAAGTGAACCATGATTTACCAATTCAAAAAATACTGTAATCCTATTTTAGTTAAGGCAAACAGGAATGCCAGAAAGCCTTGACATGTCAATGAAGCAAAAAGAAATATAAGAATTGTCATATTTCCTTAAAAAAAGTAATTAATTTTTTTAAATTTTATTCTAGAGAGAAAGAGCACATGAACAGGGGAGAGTGACAGGTGGAGAGACAGACAGACACACACACACACACACACAGAAATAGAGAGAGAGAGAGAGAGGGAGAGAATGAATGAATCCTGGGAGGCTCCAACTCAGGGCCAAATCGGGGATTGATCCCATGACCCTGGGATCATGACCTGAGTCGAAATCTAGAGTCAGATGCTCAACTGACTAAACCATCCAGGGGCCCCAGTAATGAATTCTTCTTAAATATTGTCTTGTAGGGGTGTAAACAGGATTGCAACTTTGATTATAAGGGGACATCTTTTAACCACTAGCAGAAACAACTGAACATAGTAGATAGAACCCTGAGCCTCACTAGGACAAAGGGAGGTCAGGTTTTCAAGGGTAGAGGTGGGAGTAACAGCAGTACAGCCCCCTTAACTTTCTAGACAAGGATGAGTTCTGAGTTCAGGAGCCTGAAGCCCAACAAGATGGTAAGGTGTTCTGACAATAGGTCTAAGCCCAGGAGGATGACAGGGAAGATCTGTCACTTGCATGGTTTGTGTATGGGCCACCCTGGCAAGACTGTCCTCCTGAGCTCTTGTAACACATCTTAGGGAACAAATGCTTGGTGCTGAAACAGAATCAATGATTTATAAGGAGTCTCATTTAAAAAGCTTTAACAGGGCCGCCTGGGTGGCTCAGTCAGTTAAGTATCTGACTCTTGGTTTCAGCATAGGTCATGATCTCATGGTTTGTGAGTCTGAGCCCCACATTGGGCTCTTCACTGATGGTGTGGAGCCTGCTTGGGATTCTCTCTCTCTCCCTCTCTCTGTGCCTCCCCAGCTTCTGCTCTCTCTCAAAATAAATAAATAAACTTAAAAAAGTAAAATAAAAACAAAAAGCTGTTACAAATTAAAAATATATTCTTATTCAGCTAAAGAGTTGTACATTCAAACATTTCAGCATTTTTTCCTATTCTTGCCATTATTTAAATTGATGTGCTCAAAGTATGAGAAAATGAAGGAGAGCTGAAGAGAGATTAGCAGCCTGTAAGAATGCCTAGATCATCTGTTTCTTTAACTCACACTTTTTCAATCGACTCAAATCAAGGCACATTTATTGTATTTCCAATAAATATTAGGGTGCAAACTGTGATTTTTTGCTGTGGAGGAAGTTTTGGCTAGTAGAGGGAGAAATATAAATGTGGAACAATACAACACAGTGGCACAACGTGCTGTTTTGTTGGAGGTCTGCGCGTGGGACCAAGACCGTTTGGTGAGCTACATGGCTATTCCATGACTTTGCCACCAGTGAGAAACACCAGGGCAACTGGAAAGTGGTAAATTGTTCCCACATCTCGTTTAGTACCTCTTTATTTTTTCTAGTGGCTCTCAACCTCGAAAACCCTCATTGTCCCCAACTGCACTCCTCTTTCAAGGTCTCCCACAGTTTCCGTCACACTTAGAACAAAGCCTAAACTCCTTTTTTTCCGGTTGATAAAGCCTGTGAGATCTAGCCTGGACTTTCTCAGGTTGTTTCAGTGATTCATTAGATTTCAGCCACACTGATCCTCTAACTCAACGCCTCTCAAACTTCAGTGTGCATATATAACACTTGGGGATCTTGCTAAAAATGGAGACTTTAGGGGGAACCTGGGTGGCTCAGTCAGTGAAGCGTCTGACTTCAGCTCAGGTCATGATCCCAGAGTTTGTGGGTTCGAGCCCCACATCGGGCTCTGTGCTGACAGCTCATATTTTGGAGCCTGTTTCAGATTCTGTGTCTCCCTCTCTCTGCCCGTCCCCCGCTCATGCTCTGTCTCTCTTTCTCTCTCTCTCTCTCAAAAATAAATACTTAAAAATTTTAAAAATTAAATATAATAAAAATGGAGACTTCTGTTCCGTAGGTCTAGGGAAGGTGACAAAATTCCTGCATTTGCAAATAGTTTCCAAGGTGATGCTGATGGTGCTGGTCCTGGAAGCACAATTTGAGCCACAGAGTGCCAGAGGACTGGGGCTCATTCCAGATACTGGCAGGCTGCACTTAGCACCTTGAGTAGCAACTTTGTTCTCCCCTTAAAAACACAGTGCTTGTTGTTTCTACTAGGAACTTTACTCCCCAGATCTTTCTGTGTCTAGCACCTTTTCTCATGCAGATCTCTCTCAACCGTCAGCTCCCCAGAAGTCTTTATTAATCACCCTATCTAAAATGCCCATCTGATTACTGATCTGCAAGACAACCAACATTTTCCTATTTTACTTCCTTAATTATACTTGTCACTCTCTGAATTTTCTTTACTTATCTCTTCATTTCCTTATAAGTCTGCTGAGGCAACAGCATGGCCTGTAGTGTTCAGCCCAGAATCTTAGCATGTAAAACCATGCCTGATCCACAGGGCTGGCTGGCTTCATGGTGCAAAACCTGTGCAACTGCACTTGGCCTCCTTTCTGGTTTAACACTCCACTGTCACCAACTAGAAATTCATAATTTTCTCTTTGAGTTTGTGCTTTCTAACTGAAAGGCAATGGGACAATGGTGTGTACATGAGCAGAGGAAACACACTCCATATATATGTTCTCTTTTCTTTGCTGCCCCTTGTCATGTTGTGTTTGTGATGCCCCATGAGCACAGAATTCTGATGGACCTAATGTGTGGATGTTCAATACGACTTAAAGTTATTACAAGGTAAGTGTGTTACAGCCATGACTAAGTGGGAAGCTGAGAGCCCTAAGAGGCCACGCTTTCCATTCAAGCCAGAACTTGCCTCAAAGCCACAAAGAACGACGGTGTTCTGTGAGGTAAGAATTACCAAGGAACCCTATTATGTTCTTTCTTACTCATGTTATTTTCCTAGCCTATCAGTTATACAGAAAATGATGCATATAAGTAAAGGGAAAAAAAGGGAAATCCATAGTTCTTTTTCCATTCGGTCCTTCCTTCCTCCGGACAAAGGTGGAGAGTATTGGTAGAAGTGCACATATTAAGAAATGAAGTAAAAAACATTGTGTTAGTTTTGTACAACATCTACTTTTCAGTAAGAACAGAACACGCATACACATGCATGAGCTGTGAAATATGAATGGTGTAACTTTAGTGAATCCAGATGCTAGTTAAATGTGCTTATATTTTCATTTAAAACTCATTTCACAATATAAAAAAATGGATGCAAAAAATTTAAAATTTGAATTTTTTTTCTTACTTAGAACAATAAATTGCAAAAACAAAAAGAAAAAGCCATGATGCATCAAAAAAGAGATCACTAAAGAAAGAAAAGACTTTATATTTAATGGCAATTTTTCCTACTGCTTGCACAAGGGAGCCCACAATTTTATTTTCCACCGGGGCCCAAAGATTATGTAGCCTACCCCACTGACTCATAGAAGCCTTTGTTGACAGAGTAAAATTGTTGTGCATTGACTATGAGCCTGACACTGCGCGAAAGCCCTTTACTTGGATGATCTCATTTCTTCCTAACAATAACCTTGTAAAATGGACGTCACTGTTATTCTTTAATAGACTAAAAAACCAAGTTGTAGGAAGATTAAGTTATTCAGCCACTACCTTAAAGCCTAGTAGTAAGGAAACTAGGGTGCAAACTAGGCATCAGATCTGTAGAATCCCAAAGCCCTGTCTCTCGGTGACTCTGATGCAATTCCTGCCGGAAGCCTGGCTCATTCCAGCCCTCCCGTGGGCTGTTGGGATTCTCCCAGAGTGGGCTCGAGGTTCTATTGCAAACCAAATGAACCAAGACTGCTGAGCCATTTCTACCTCAATCTGAAGGACTCTCAGAAGGCTCTGGTGCTGTGTCCACACCTAGGTTATTACAAGGATCCATGTAAATAATTCATGACTAAGTGCCACACACCAATTAAGCCCAGAATTTCCCAGGGTATTTCAGTATTTTTGTCTGGGGAGAATGGGGGAAACTTTCAACCTTATTTGGACATCTTATTTGGCCCTCCAAGATGAAGACCATTTGATTAGGGTCTTTTAAGTATTTCTGGTTATATTCTGGAGCACCAATAAACAATGTCTTTTAGCAGTTTTAATCTTCTTTGCCCAAATCTCACTGGCAAATATGAATGTATCTTTTATTCATGGTGTTGAATAAAAGCCTCTGCCTGGATATGCATGGTGTTTAAAATATTTTAAATAATGTTCACTATGGTAACAATATATTTGAAGTTTCTGTCATTTGGACATTAAAACGTTCAATTAGAGGATGAAATATAGTACCACACTCTTGAGCATTTAGTATTAATGAAAGGGGAAAAAAATCAGCATATGATCGTATATCAAACATCACTTGCTTTTATTTTAGTATTTGTGAGAGGATAGAATCTATTTATTTAACATATATATGATTAAATGTATTTTACCATTATAGTTTTTAAATCAAATATTTACTTTTAGTATGCATTTTTTGATAAAAGTATTCATTACTATAAACCCATTTCGTGATCAGATCTGTCGTAATAGGTTTAGTAGGTATAATGGGGCCTAATCACAGGCACTTACCTTCACTCTATTTCAAGGTGCAGAGCTCCAGATAATTACATGGTAACACTCATACATCACGGGCTGTAAAATTTTCAAATACTTCTAATTTTGTTGGTATTAACATCCTCAAATATCTATATTCACTTTTTCCTTATTCAGTATAAAACCTATCATAGGTATACAATTTAGTAACAGAGCAATTTGGATAGCCTTTAATTTGGAGTCGGAATAGACTAAATCACTTAATTGTAAACTCTAACTTTTGAGTTTTACTTTTGTCTGTTAGAGAAGCCCCCTGACTTTGCTCTTAATAGAAGCGCTTCAAAGCAATGACAAGAGAAAAACTGTTAATTCTCATAGGTTGTTTCCTTATTTGTAAGATGCAAGCACGTCGACTTGACTTCCAAGGGATTTTCCTTCTCTCCAATTCTAGGTTAATTTTTTCTCCTTCAATATGAACCAGACATTATCTCACCCTTCACTTTGCTTTGGCTATCAATATCACTTTTGGTCATTTAATTTGCTGAAAAATACAGTAATTTACCAAAATAAAAGTACCCATGTTCAGTATAACCCTGTATCATTATTTAGGTAAATAAATATTTTTGTATTGTTTTGATATTTACCTCAATTCCTTACTTCCCTCTAGACAGGAATATCTTTATCGTGTGTGGTACTGTTTTTTAAAAATGTCAATCTCCATCTACTTTTGTCATAAGATAGGAAATTTTTCCCTGTCTCTTGATTAATTACATGATACAATTAATCTACATTAGATTACAATTAATTACATGATGTAATTAATCTACACATTTTTGGTTATCTCAAGAGAAAAGAATAAAATTTTTGGTAATCCCAAGAGAAGTATAAGGCACTTTCATAGATAATATATTCTCAGGGGAAAAACAAAAGGTACATTATGACACCAGAAAAGTTTGTGTATGCCTGTGTGTGCGTGTGTGTGTGTTGGAGAGACAGGGAAAAAGAAAACAAAACACTAAGAAAGGGAGAGAATAAGGGAAAAATATGCAAAAAAAAAAAAAATCACTCTCTCAAAACTTTCCAAACTGAGATTCAAGATGTTGCAATATATCAGTGAATGCCCTTCCTCAGTCTCATAAAGTAAAACATGACATATACTTAGAAAAATAATCATGATAATTTCCATATTTCTCTGAGTATTTAGTTGTTCTCAACCCCGGCTGCATATTAGACTCATCTGAAAAGCTTTCAAAATTTTTCTAAGCCTCACCTCAGATCAATTAAAATCAGATACTGGGCGTGACTGGACATTCCCAACTGTTTTAAAACCTCCCTTAGAGATTTTAATGTGCAGCCAGGGTTGAGAGCATTGATTTAGAGTAAACCCTATTACACAGTGCAGCAAGAAATATGTATTTAAATTTTAAGTGAGAGGGCCATTTTTTTAAAGAGTTTGAAGTCACCTTACAAAACTGATGATATATTCTGTCCATTCTTCAATTATGACCCAAACCAGAAATCAAAAGTACCTGAGACCATGCTGAGCGTGTGGGATTACGAGTCAGTGATCATAGAGCAGCCTTGAAAAGAGTGCGTGCCTTGATGTGCACTGGCCCTCTTTCCACCGTGGCCATCACTCCAGGTAAGCTCCGGAGAACCAAACCACCCTGCCTGGCACGGGCTCTTCTTTGAGCTCTCTCTCTCTCTCCTTTTTTTTTTTTTTTTTCTGTTTGAAATGGCTAAATTGAGGTAAAAATGTAATATTCATGTGATACATTGAAGTTCCCTAGACTGGAAATTTTTATTTCTTTGCCAAAGGAAGCTAGAACAGTTTGCAGGCAAAAATATTAGAGTAAAAACTGCCTCCGTTTTTAAATCCCCCTTTTAGTTGGTTTCTTACCAGACCAAAGTGAAATGTGACCTGCAGCTTGGAGGTTGCTCCTAGAATTAATAATCTCCAGGTGTATTCAAAACCATTAATTGCCTCTGAAGGGAGCAAAAGGAGGCTTCCCGGAATCCTGCTATTGCAAGGGGAGATACTGAGCTCAGTGTTTGCTGCTTCAGTGGGTTTCTATGGCCAAGGTGTTCATGTTGCGCTTAAACTATGAAGCTTGAAAGGAATAACTTGGGCCGAGAACTTTGTTGTACCAGCATGAATGCACTGAAGGCCTTGTAAAGAAGGTTGTTTGAATTACATGTATGTTAAACAGTTTCAGAAGAACTGTTTCCACTTTCCGTTTTTGCACAATAAACCTTAAATTGCACTTTTGACTACTGAGCTGAGTCTTTCAACTTGCTTTTTTCCAAAATAATAAATCCCCCTAATGATGACTGTGCAGCACTGTCACACACTGACACAGTCTATTTCTTCAACCCCTATGTCATTAAAAGATGCAACTTACTTATTTATGATGATTAATAATAATGAAATATGTATGAAGAAATAAATTATACAAATGCTGCACTGTACATAATAGGGAGAGATACAAATGGCCAGATCCTGATTACCCGCACCCACTACAAACAACAGACAGTGGAACGTATCTCTCCAGCTGATTTTCCTCTGCGGTCAAAACTTAGGGAGCAGGATATGAGAAAGTTGGAAAGGTGTTTTGACAGGTTCAAATTCTTTTTTAATTGTGGATTTGTAAAACTCGACTTCTCCCCCACCTCGCTTTTACTGTTGCCTTCACATCACATTATCTGAGGCAGCCCAGAACACTCGAGTCAATGCCATCTGACGGGATGTGTCAAATCTTTTGTCTTAGCTGACACAGAAATATCATGTACCCTCCTAGTGCTTTTCCTAAATATCCATAACTTAACATTTAGGATGTGTGTGCTGAGCAGGGTAAGTGAAGGGGTGTGTTTCTTGGTACAAACAGTGTGGGTGGATGTGAAATGGGGTCAGATGGTCACCAGGTGATTGGTTCAGAGACGGATCATCACCCTAGCGTGCTTACGCACACCCGTCATCATTCAGGTGTACCTGCCTCCTCCAGTTAGTATGTTTATTCTTAGGGAAGGGAATTAAGATATAAACAAGGCCGAGTCTCCTAATTTTCACATTTGATAAACAAACAGGATGCATATTTTTAAAAATACAAGTCATTGCTTCTACAGAATTTAAATAAGTTCATACCTTTGCTAGGGTTGAAATTCCATAGGCTGGTTGCTCAAGTTCACAGAAGGCTGTAAGCTTTCTCTTAACTATGTTTTGCAGTTCAGACACAAACAGTGACCCCTTCACCCATGAGAGGATCCTGTCACCTTATTTTCAGAAGACCTGCTTTAAATTGACTGGTGAAATTCCCCATTTGGAAAAGCTAATAGAATCCGGAAATACCCAGAACAAAAAATAAGACTCTTACTTCAGTCTCCAACAGGGTAACATGTTCAACCCGTAAGACCCTTGAGGAATAGTGTGACCATTTCTAACCACATCACTGGCTGATCATGCCCTACAGGCTCATTGCTGTTTTTAGCTATTTTCAAAGCCTTTTGTCAAATTAATCTTTTCAGAGACGTTACACACACACACAACAGATGTTCTTACAGATAAATTATGTGACAGAGAGAGAAACATGACACTTTTAGGAGATAAATATTAAACCAAGTCAAAACAAAATACGGAGCTGACAATCCCTGTAGTAATTTCTGTGGTAATGGAAAGCCCTGATTATTTTGGATTCACTTTTGTCAGATGAAGTTCATAAAAAAAATTAGACAATTCGCTATAAATGAAGTCAACTTATAACTGTATTTATTTGTGATTTTATTGATTATTGTCTGTCCCTGCATTAGAATGTAAACTCTTTGGGAACAGTTATGAGTCTCGCTTTATTCACTGGAGTTTACCAATACTTAGCACATAGTTATTTCTCAGAAAATTGAATTTAGCAAAAACATAAAAAAAGAGAAAAAAAAAAACTCTCCAAAAAGGAAAAGGGCATGTGAAACTTCTGTTTTACAGTATCAGTGGCTTATTTGAGAATTAGATCCACCACTATGTACTTCTAACACCCTTTTATCTGTCATCCCAAAATAAAACTCGAATATGTTATGAAAATGTCCTATAAAAGAATTAATAAGTATCCTGCATTTATCAGAAGGCAGCAGTATGTAAATAATCTATTTTTATTGTGATCTAATTCATAGCATTTTAAAGCTCTGGGAAGAAAGCTGAATGGCCCACTATTTTATGATTCATCTCAATTTAAACTTCTGAATTTTTCTGTTAATCTACCTTAATCATGTTATTACTTGATTAAACCTTTTTACCTAGCTCACATAAAATCTAAATCATAGAAAAAACAAATTTGAAAAATAGATGCCTTAAAATAAGAAAAGCCACCATTTGATAGTGGTTATTAAATTTATATTTGCATAAGTTTCATTTGGAATGATTGTCCAAAATATAGATGCTTAGGTTGCAGAGCCATTAGGACTGGACTGGGGACTTGGAATATATATTGTGCTTTAATTTTTTTTTAATTATTTTTATTTTTTGAGAGAGAGAGAGAGAGGGCACGCAAAAGTGGCAGAGGGAGAGAGAGAGGGAGAGAGAGGGAGAGAGAGAATCTTAAGCAGGCTCCACACTCATGGCAGAGCCTGACACAAGGCTTGATCTCACCACCCTGGGATCACGACCTGAGCTAAAATCCAGAGTCAGACACTCAATTGACTGAGCCACGCAGGCACCCAAGGGAATCTGTGTTTTTAACTAGTATCATACCTTGATCCCTAGGTATGAGAAAATGGCACTTACATATTAATTGTGGACACAAACAAAAATCAAGTAAACAAATGTATAAATTTAAGGATTTCAAATGGTGGTTAGTGCTCTGAGGAAAATCAAACTGAGTGCTGCGGTCATCGTCCTGGAGGAGGGGACACACTTTGCACAGGGTGGCGACAGAGGAGTTTTACAGAGCCGGAGAGAAGAAAAATCCTTTTAAAGTCCTTAGGCCAGTTCCCTCCACAGAGCTCTCTCCTGCTGCCACTCTCTTGTCTAATTCAAATATTTGGATCATTTGGACTCTCCTTTTATTGCATGCCTTTTCTCTTGGATTTTTTAATATGCATGGTAATTTTTTAAGTTGAATACCACTTTCACACAAAATGGCAGAGGCTCTTGATGATTTTGTCTTTCTCAGCTAGGAAGATAAAATAGAGGCTTTATCTATCACCTTAATCCATTTAGTTGCTGAACAGAGTTGAGTCTGTGTGGAAGTTTTGGTAGCATGCCCTCAATCTTGGGTTTGCTTCAATTCTTTAGGCACAGTCTTCCAGGAATTCCAATGGAGAGCCTAGTGGTCTACCAGAGCTCCTTTCCTTACAGGTATTGGCCCTTAACCTTTGTCACCTGCACCTCACAGACTGCCAACAACTCCACTCTGCTTTATAGAAAATTTCTGTATGGCCACTTAGCCTGTTGCCCTACACAACTTTAAATGCTGACAAATGCCTTGAGAGAAAAATGGCTATGTGTCAGGCTCAGTTCTCTTTCATCCCTGTCTCTAGGATCTATGACTCTTAAGCCTTTCTACTACTGCAACACCACCAAAAGCTTCCCCAGTTTTCTTGCCTTCTCTGCTCAAGGAAGACTAGGTTCTCACACCTTTGCTCTGTGCCCAGGATCAGCTAATTCTTCTAGGGAAAGGTTGGCTGAATAGTGCAAATTCATTTTCCCCTTCTCTTTAGAATCCTGGCATTTCTAGTCTTTTGCCTGAGCGGTTCTTCGGTTCTGCCTTTAGAGAGATGTCTTCCGTATGATGGTAGGCTTGTTCTTGGCTGAAGCACTGATCTGCTGGAAAGCACTGCCATACACCCAGAAGGGGAAGTCTCCTGAGACATTATTTTTATTATTTACTGTCGTGTAACAAATTACATGAAAACTTTAGTGATTGAAGAAAAAAATAAGCATTCGTTATGCCACAGTTTCTGTGCATCAGAAATTCTGTGGGTTAGGAGCAATATAGCTGGGTGGTTCTGGCTCAGAGTCTCTCATAGGACTGCAGTCAAGATGTCGGCCTGGGCTGGAGGTTGGGCTTCCAAGATGACTCATCTCCATGACTGGCAAGCAGGTGCTGACTACTGTCAGGGGGCCTCTGTCCATTTTCACATAGGGCTGCTTGAGTGTCCTCATGACATGGCAGCTGGCTTCCACCATAATGAGTGAACCAAGAATGAGCAAAATGTACATGGTAATATTTTCTATGACATAGTCACATTCTTTTTTTTTTTTTTTTGCAATATCCCATAGGTTACACAGATCAACCCTATTAAATTGTGGAAGGGGGTACACACAGAATAAACCCCAGGAGACAAGAATCATTATCAGTAGGGACTATCTTGGAGACTGGCTCCAATGATATTTAAAAGAAAATTCCACATGTATTTAAGAATTTGTTTTGCTGCAGTAATAAATCATTCCAAAATAACCACAAAGTTTTGCCTGTGTGGGTTGGTTGCAAATTTTGCCACTGTCTTTTCATGCACCATCCATATTCAAAGACCCAGACTGAAAGAGCAACCCCCAGCTGTGGTACGCTTTTTTTTTTTTTTTAAGTAGGCTCCACAGTCAATGTGGGGCTTGAACTCTCACAACCCTGAGATCAAGAGTTGCATGCTCTACCGACTGAGCCAGCCAGGTGCCCTGACATACTGTTTGTTCTTCTGACAGAGGAAAAGGAGAGCAAGAACCTTAACACACAGTGGCTCTTCAATCATTGTGGCATACAGAACTACTGCTCGCTTCATTGGCCAAAGCAAATCATATGGCCATCTCAAATAACAATGAGATAAAAAGCTTTCAGACAAAACAAAACAAAACAAAACAAAACACAAATAACAAATAAAAATGAGGCAGGGAAGAAGAGTCCCCTGATACGAAGGCATTATCTCATGGCAATGGTGCGGATATTTAAGGGAAATGGAGAATGAATAATTAAAAACAATAATAAAATTTACCACAATGAGTACATACATAACAATTCATATAATAATCAATTTCATTGAGAAACAGCAGTCCAGGGGCGCGGGTGGCTGTGTCGGGTGAGTGTCCAACCCTTGATTTCAGCTCAGGTCATGATCTCACAGTCGTGACATACAGCCCCATCTCGGGTTCTGTGCTGAGCATGCAGCCTGCTTGGGATTCTCTTACTCATCTCTCTGACTCTCCCCCACTCTTTAAGGAAGTAAGTAAATAAACAAATAAACATTACAAAAAAGGAAATAGTAGTCCAGTTGCCATGTGTATAGCCCTACTTATAACATTAGCCTTAGTCCTGAAGAAAAGCAAATGGTCAAATGATTTCTACTGTTTTAGGTTTTCTCATTCTTCTCATTTTTAGTCATGTTTCAGTGGAATACTTTGGACAGTGTAATGATTACCAATCCGCAATTCCATTCTTTATTCTACTTCATAAACGTAGTATGAATCTGATCCAATTGTAAAGTAATCAAATGACATTCTAAAAAAACTAGGTGGAGAAACAAACTCAAAACAATCTAGAATGTCTTAAACAATTTCTGAAAACATTAAGTATCGATCGTGGGAAAAAGCTGGAGCCAAACTTCATAATTTTTTAACTTACTATTGTCCTAATAATTCAACATTACCAGCAAATGAAATTAATCTTATAGTAATTACCTTTAGGCCTAACATGTATAATACGTCCATTCTCTGAAAGAATATAACAAAATGATTATGGATAAGAGTCTATCTAGAAATTTTATTTTTAGCATCCAAATTAGATATTCACAGTTTCTATTGTGCCTGGAAACAAGCTGACAATCATATTTTAAGACCATGTATTCTTTTTAAAAAATTTTTTAAAATGTTTATTTATTTTTGAGAGAGACAGAGACAGAATATGAGTGGGTTAGGGGGCAGAGAGGGAGGGAGACACAGAATCTGAAGCAGGCTCCAGGCTCTGAGCTTTCGGCACAGAGCCCGATGCGGGGCTCGAACTCAGGAGCTGTGAGATCATGACCTCAGCAGAAGTCGGCCGCTCACCTGACTGAGCCACCCAGGTGCCCCTAAGACCATGTATTCTGATCTGGGGTTGCAAAATATGGCGACCATAAGCGTATGTGCCTCAAAAGAGAATAGATTCTTATTAAGCCCTACACAAAACATAAAATAATACTGGTGTCTAATATCCCCTTTTCAGACATATAGTTCTACTTTCCTTGTTTAGGTGTGCCAATTAAAATCTCTTCAAGAGCTGAGGTGGTCTTGTGAGTACTGGAGGAATTCTACACTAGCCTTGGAATGAAGCTAAAGAAAAATTAGAAATTTCACAACCACATGGAATAGAATGAATTATCACTTGATAAGGTAAAATTTAACTGTGCTAGCCCACAGCTATGTGGTTTAGTTCAGCTACCATTAATAATGTTAACTGTGATCATATTGCTGGGTTCTAATGAGGTCTCTCTCAGCCAGGTGAGAAATTGTTTTCACCATACAACCTGTCAAAATGGTAATTTATTAATCATTTCACCAAAATTTCAACATCAATTTTTTTTAGCGTGCAAAAAAATAAACACATCATCTAATCACATAACCCTCCCCACCCCATATCTGGACACTGAAGTTCATGTAGCTTTCTACCACTAATAGTACTTGTGCCCAGAGGTACAACCTTAGACACATCACTTTCCCACCAGGAACTGTAAGTTCTTCAGCACATCCTAACATTCTGTCTTGAAAATTCGATTTTAAAGGAATGTGGAATGAACTTTCTTCATCTCATTCTGTACATGTAATATGCAAATTAAGTTTTGGTAAATAACAATTTCCCATTGACTTATGTCATAGCTTCACACATAATTGCAGTTTAATCAGCAGGGACACCTTACATGGAAGGTTTAGATTTCTTTGCCCACTACACTTTGTTGAGAAGATTGGTCTGCCATGTAACAAGAGAGCTAGTATTTAAAGAAATCCATTTTTTTGGGGGGGAAACCCTTGGAACACAAGCTGTCACCCTCTGGTTCACCACTTTTACGTGTATGAACTTCCATATGTCTTGCTTTCTTACAAAAAGAGACACCTCTAGTTAGTTTTAAATACAAAACAAATGCTTAGCTGTCTTTAATAACTGCTCTTATTAAACCACAATAATTTTCTACTACGCAAATGTTTAGTGTTAGTTAAAAAGTAATGAAGGGCTGTTCTATAAGAAAAGCATTATAATTAATCTTTCCTTTAACAAAAGTTAAATTAATAACCATAATTAATACACAGCACATTTTGTCTGCTTTCTTATAAAAAATGGACATCCATATCCTCTTATTGTTTTTGATGAGATGAGCTAAGGAGTTTCTCCAGAGGATTAGTTTGCCCAATGTGCTTCTACATGATAAAAAAAAAAAAAAGGAAAAACTTCACAGTAGAGAGCACTTTTAAAATATGTATTAGCAGTATTCTCAAAATATTCTGTAAGTCACTATGGGAGCATTTCCTTCAAGTTTCTGTGCATAAATCACTTTGCATGCTCTCCAAATATCAGAGGAAGAGATGTCAGCAAATAGCTTCCCAAATACAAGATATTTTTGTAGTTAAATATTTCATTTCTGCATGAGTGGCCATGAACGTCTATGGATTTACTGGGCATTTGTAGTCTATGTGGCACAATAATAGGCATGTAAAATTGGAAATTATCTTATTCAGATAAAAGATATGAGAGTAATATGAGAATTATCAACAAGTTTAAAATACTTTATGTTCGTTTTTATTACATTCAGAAGTACTCTACAGTAAATGTCTCTAATATAAATTTTCTTTCTTCTTGTAAACTCAAAGAACACAGGGCTATGTTTCATTACAAGCATCAATAAAGGTTGATATATTGGTGTTTTTCATTTAAAAAATCTTTTACAACTATACTTCCTCAGGAATCTGGTTCATATTCAAACTTTCCCTCTCTTTTCCCATAGTTAATTATTAATTTTTCAATTATTACTATTTAACAAACATGTATACTATGCTCACCTTGTCCTAAGGACTTCACATATGCTAATTCATTTGATCCTCATGACAATTCTGTAAGGTAGTTGCTCTCATTTTCAGCTTATAACGGTGAAACTGGGATGCACAGTGGTTCAGTGACTTGCCCCAGGTCACACAGCTAACAAATGGTGTACCCGGACTGTGAATCTCAGCAGTCAGGCCAAGAGCCCATGGCCTAACTATTTATAATGTGCTGTCGCTCCAGTGATGACCTCAGTTAGGTTGCAAACCTGGAAACTGATGGTTTCATTTCCTACTGGTTGTTGTATCTGCATCACGATATCTACTGAACCCTTAAAACACATGAGAGAACAGGTGGTCCATGATGAATTTTCAACTTCAAGAACAAGTATTCCCACTGCTGGGTGGTCAGAGAGCCTGCCTGGCAAGAATACACCTTCCTATAAAGCCACTGGAAGGTATCAAGCTTGCCTGGTACGCAGGAACCACAAGCTATTGTAGCACAAACTAAAAGCAAAGCTCTATTTCCTTTTTCCACACAAGGAATGCTAGTTTCCCCTAGAAGGGAACCACAGCTAAAAATTATACTTTACTCCTACCCAAAGGTTTTTTATCTTGATTATCCTATAAATAGCAGCAGGTAGTAGTATTTTCATTTTATGGAAGGAAAAATTGAGACAAGGTGAGATCTTATTACAGAAAGGTTACTCAGTTAATTGGTAGGAGAGGTTTTCAGTGACCTATAAAGCACTTAAAATGAGAAGTAAAATAGCCCTTAGTTCCTGTAGTACTCTGGAAGCATTTAAAGCCAGACTTTCTCCTATCTATATTTGTGACTATTTGCATCTACTTAGGAGACTTTTATTTCACCAGTATTATGTTTAGGAATTAAAAGTAGAGGTTACGTGGTGTGGCTTCTGGATACCAAGAATATTCCCCCAGCCCCTGAAGGCTCCTCCCTCGGTTTTCTGATATCTATAATTTAAGATTCTATCACTAAAAATTCAGGCTTATGGCTAGTAGGTGGGGAGCAGGGTGTGAAGGGAGACATAATATGGTAATACTAAATATTATTCAAAACTTACACTTGTGTAGATCTCTGCAACGTGATTTTTAAAGGGAGAAAACTGAGTTAGCAGGAAGTCACTAGGAACCCCAAAGGAAGTTTGCTCTGAAGAGAAACAGAAGTGAAACCGAGAGAGAGCCCAGAAGGCAGTATCGAAGAACCCAAAGAGAAACTGCCTCGCTTTTGTTCTACGTAAAAGACAATCACAGCGTAAGCAGGCAAAATCTAATTGACCTTTATTAATTGAGAAAGAATAGTCACAGTAATTTTAACTACACAAACCAATTTGTTTAGTATTAGAATATTAAATGCAGAAATGGAAGATCAATCATTAAAACTATAAATAAGCTTACATAGTTGAATACAGGTGCAAATCAAACCCCAGGCCAGTTGCTTCTAAAATAGACTGAACAAATTATGCCAAACACTGTGAACAGACAAACCAAGGCAAGTACTGCTGAAACACAAAGGAGGCTCCAAAGTGCTTCCATTGCTAAAACATAAAGTACTACCTAGAGCAAGCCTGGAGTCCTGCTACGGCTCTGCTGGGGAAGAGAGTCTAGATGTGGGATAAAATTGTCTGCAAAAAATGTTTCTTTTGCCTAATTCTTGAAGGCAAAGAATTAAATGATAGAATAAGTGTGGTGTGGACTAAATAGAAGGAGCCTTGGATTTGAAATTCATTCTGCAAGGGTAGAGAGTGATTTTTCTGGTGCAGTAGTCTCCTGGAATTGCACTTAGCCATCCAGGAAAATCAGCAACCATGATCATTCCAAAGCTATCGAGTAACAGTCCTGGCAGAGGACAAAAGGTATATTTACCTGTTGCAAGAAACTTTAAAGGTGGGATATTTGTCTATGTGTCACATATTAATCATATTTGACTGTCAAGAACTGTGAAGAATCTGGCGTACCTGGGCGGCTCAGTTGGTTGAGCCTCTGACCTTGGCTCGCATCATGATCTGGCAGTTCATGAGTTCAAGTCCCACTTCATGCTAGCTGCTTTCAGTCTGTCAGTGCAGAGCCTGCTTCAGATCCTCTTTCCCCCTCTCTCTGTCCCTCCCCACTTGCACTCTCCCAAAAATAAATATTTTTTTTAAAAGAAAGAATAAAAAAAAAAAAAAAAGAACTGTGAAGTGTCTGAAATTTACCCTACTGGCACTTGAACAAGTTAGCCTGCCACAGGTTCATAGATCCTAGGAGAAGACAGGAGGCTCCTGGGTCAGAGACAAAGAACCATTGATTAGAAGTAGCCAGAGCATCAGCATTTGTGCCAGCTCCCCAAGCCTCAATTCCTCAGAGCAATGTAAAGAGGGCCAGGTGATGCCTAAACACACAGTGGGCTGTTACAGGAGGGGAACCCCAAGCTTATGGAACCCCAAACTTTTATAATGGACAGTAAGCCTGCCTGACTTTTGCCAATAAAGGAGACACTATCTTTTACATTTAAATGCTGTCTGCCATATAAACCTGTTTGAAAAGGTAGTGTAGAACAAAGGTAATCAGTGCCTCTGGTCATAAGACACAGGCAGAAACAGAGATCCAAAGAGAATTGTCCCTAGTAAAAGGAGATAGCTTGTTCTCTTTTCTATTTAGACTTCCTAATCTTTCAGTAATATTTATTCAGATTTTTTTTGATTCAAAAATATGAGGCCATAGAAGAGAAAAATCAATCAGTAAGGAACTTCCAACAATAAAAATGCAGACGCACTGGACCTTATGATTCTACCCCAATCTAGTTCACCTCCATTGTGGAGCAGGATGTTTTTGACGTGGGATGTTTTCGGTAAAAGTGATGCTACTCCCAGCTCCTGAGCTGGTCTAAGACTGAGATAAACCAATTAGCAAAATCCATTTCCCTTGCATTGTGATTGGTTTTCATAACCTACATTTTGAAGTTAATCAGTATACAAGGCATTCTCACAGAAACAGAGATTCAGCTGGGGAGAAGAAGGGTAGGATGACTCACTAAATCTTTTTTATGGTTTAAGCAAGTTTAAATTTACAATGCAACTAGAAGCATCCTATCAATACAACATGATTCAATAAACCAAGGATGGGAAGAAAAGATGATTGTTAATTTCATTGCTTATTTTTCAATTTGCCTCTTTTTCTTTCGGAAAGGATGAAAGCAAATGACAGCATGAGTACACATTTCAAACAAGTGGTCCTGGAAACTGAGTTACCTCTCACAAAAGAAAAAAAGATTTACACATCAAAATACTTAATTTATAGTTATCCCCCTGAGAAAAACTTTAGAGATTTTCAGGAACAGAAAATAAATCTCCATTCCTTTAAATTTAATTCTAAACCCATATTCCCTTCCACGAAGAGGCACACTACACCCATTTTGGTCATTTTGTCTAACGTATGAAGGATTTGACAAAGATGCACTCTGGCCATTTTACCGTACCTCTAGATAATCCCTCAAATCCAAGGCAAAGGATATGCCATGTTGGAATTTAATATATGAATATTCTTTGTTTTTATATTCGAAAAGAATATCATTCCAGCATTCCTTCTTTTTACATGATGGAGTTTTTAAGTTAAATTCTTGGTATTGAAAAGATCTTTAGGCAGCTCAGAAGCAGTTTCCATATTATTAGAAGGATTAGGCAGATCCCAGATACAAGAACAATGTGTTCAGTTTAAATTCAAGGGACACAAGTGTCCCTATAATTGCTTACAGGAAAGGAGATGCAGTCCATGACCACAAATCCAAAGATCTAGTAATATGAGTATAAATAACATTAATTTCAGGGTGGATCCTACCACATTCCTCTACAGGCCATGCAGTTACTGAACTACAAGCATGTTAATTATTTACTTACAGCTGCTTAACAGTCGGCATAATTACATGAAAGTTTTCTTTTTTCCTTCATCTCTAGAATAACAATGTTTTCAAGAATTTAAAAGATGAATGTGAGCAACTGAAGACCAGCACCAGGATTTCTCGGGACTTCAGTCTCTGAAGAAATTTGTTACTAAGAATGATAGACACAGGAGTTTCAAAAACTGATCTTCTGTCCCCTGAGCTCCAGAAATCACGTTCTAATATCAGAAACCATCAGAAAAATTTAAAGCCTCCCAGATCCAGTATCTTAGGATAATAAGCATTTATGCCATTTGCCATTTTAAAATAAGGCAATACCTATAAGGTATTTAAAACAGTACCAGGCACATAAAATACTAGTCAATAATATTAACTATCATTATTATTACTGGAACAGTAATACATTGGAACAGATATGTGATCTTTAAGTTAATCACACTTTTTGAATGGATTTTTATTAAAATTGAACTCTAATGACACTATTTTTAGCTCCCTATTCATCTTAAACTTTTATTACTTTATATACTATTTATAGGTTCTTTCCTTAAATGTGTATATAATTTTAAATGGCATTTTAAAATAGAGTCAAGTTTATAATATGGTGCTAAATAAATGCTCAAAATGTTAGTTTGTGTATACGGCAAGATGAGATTTTCATTCTTCTGTCCATTTTCCTCCTTTGACTTTCCCACCACTGATAAATCAGTAGACAGTATTATGTGTTAACCTAGATATAGGCTGTGAGAGGTGGTCACTATTAGTAAGAAAGCTCTTTAAATGCTTTACAGTTACTTCTCTTGGATAACTGGAAAGACTTACATGTCCCTCTGCAAGGAATAAAAGAATATACTGCAGTGATGCCTGGGTGGCTCAGGTGGTTAAGAGTCCAACTCTTGATTTCAGCTCAGGTCATGATCTTGTGGTTCATGGTTTGAGCCCCATGTTGGGGGGTTGACAGTGTAGAGCCTGATTGGGATTCTCTCTCTCTCCCTCTCTCTCTGCCCTTTCCCAACACACTTGCTCACACATGCTCTCTCTCTCACTCTCTCTCTCAAAATAAGTAAATAAATAAACCTAAAAAAAAATCTACTGCAGCCATCCCAGCATGTGAATAATGCTCACAACCTTCAACTAGATAGAGTTAGGACTTAGGGGTAAGGGCAGAGGACCAGAGAAGATCAAATGCAATACTAGGGAGAGCAAGGAGAAGGAAGGACACCAGAAAGCAAATGGGCTTCAGATGCCTATCCAAGGTTCACCGTATAAGAACCACAAAGTGACTTGATAGGGCAAATGATGGAACATTTTGTAATATTCATTGGACTGTGTATTCATAGCCAGATTATTTTCTTTTCATTGCACTGCACCTACACATTCTTCTAGATATTATGCACATAACTGAGGCTTAACAACCATAAAAAGTCATTGTTTCAAAAGCTGAAATTGATTTTTTTTTTGCCAGTAGTTTCTCTGATCCTAGAAATGAGAAAGCAGCCATTTTCTCCCTGTAAGAGTTGTGTGTTTTTTCCTAATGACAGGGATACAATTCATTTTGTTAAATTATCAAATAATTGCAAAATAACAATAATTGTTTCTTCTTGCAAATGAAGCTCACAGAGAGATCAAGTTCTTCCAAAACTGAATTAATTATTCCTGCTTTCCACTGAGTACAGCAACTAAATAGATTATCCTTAGATGGCTATTTCATGTACTGTATTTATTCTACAAAAGCAAAACTGTGAAGGAAACAATTTACCAGAATCAAACACTGTTCTCTTCATCTTTACTTTCCTTGTTGGCTGTAGCATTCACAATGTAATGGTTATATTGTCAAGATTCCACTAGATTGTAATTCATTTTCCCCCTGTTACCCAAGAGCCTAAAAGCAAATTCCCAACAATACATTAAGAGGCATAAAACAATTCTTGAAAAAAGAATTAGATTAGATATGAAGCAATCCAGGAAAAGTTGGAGATGGGGAATTACACTTATCAAGTTGCACATAAAGAAATGTCATTTGTGAGATCTCTAAGGAATCTGTGGTGGCTGTTTGATACACTGTGCCTAGGATTTGTCAGGTTGCAGCACAGCTCTTGGATTCAAAGAAACAAGTGTTCACTTATCTTGTAATGCTGGTCCCAAGATGGACCAATCTGTCCACCAGTGTTTATCCTTCTTTCAAGGTAACTTCTCTAAGTCGGTTTTTCCCGAATAAAAGCTGATGCTGAGCTGCTATATTTCTTCATGTGTGTGTGTGCATGTGTGTGTGTGTTCAACTGAGTTCTTGGCTCATGAATATGCCTCACCTTTTTCCTAGGCTTTTCCACAAACTTATTGATGAATAATGAAGTAAGCCATAATTAAATTTGCATTGTCTGGATAAGAGGCATCCAGATAATTCAGATAATTGAAATCTACTCATAATCCTTAACCCTCATGCTGTCTTTCCTTGATCCTGACCCTAGAATGTGCTAAAAAGTAGTAAAGTCGGTTTCATCTCCTCATTGTTTTAAGCCTGTCTGCTTTGTAGCAAAGCCTCTGACAAGCAGTGAAATCATCTAAGAGGTAAAAAGCTTAAGAGAAGAGGAAGAAATGCCAGTAATGTCTAAAAAAGGAGGCTTTAAAAAATTAAAAAGTTTTCTGTAATTTAAGCTTTTTGCTACCAGGCAAGGGCCTCACTTTGTTTGTTTAGGTGTCTATATCCTTTATAATGTTCACATAAGACTTTTTTGGGAAGGAACCATGAAAGTACTGGAATACCAATCTAAAGGAATACAAATCTCAAAAGTCCTCCTTTCAAAGTTTTCCTTTTACCTTTTGACTTCCGTTTTTTGTTCTCTTTTATCATACTTCAGTCTTTAAAGAAAAGGGGTGGGGCAATCAATCAGTAATCTCAAAATGGTACACTGCCATTTACTTGGATGCTAAAACATTTCCAAATACCTTCCACTCTAATAATGGAATGAGACAATTACAGTTTTAAGAGTTCTATAACTCTCATTGCTCTAGCGGTTTTCCAAATATTTTCATTATGTGATAGAAAATGGCTTTCTGCTCAGTATACCAGATAAATCTGACCATGAAGTTACTTACAGGGTAACTGAAAGGTGTTGGTCTGTGCTTTTATTGCTCTATTTATAGAATTATGGCTAACCTAACATTACCTTATAACTCATGAATAGATTATACAGTCTTATATTTCTTAAAACCTGAATTCTTGACCGTGTGAGAAATTAAACTATTCTACAGTTTAACGATTTGGTTTTACAATAATCTCACTTTAAAGAAAGAAAATGTTTACACTCAATGGCTGCCCCAACCATAGACAATTATCTCTCCTGTGTAAAATCTAATCACAACCTTATAATTTTAAAAAGTCTGAGCTAGGGGTCCCCAGATCTATACCCTTTCAAAATCGGGGTGCAACTTTCTCCCTCTTTGTACTGCTATTATTCAGGGAGTGCCCCATGGCCAGATGGTAGATACAAGATGACTTCTGTATTAAAAAAAAAAGTTCCTTCTTATAGATCACTAATTACAAACACATTTCAGTTGTTCTGTGAGTTAAAAAAATCAGCCAAGAATTATTTGAACTGAATGACATTGCTTCTAGTTGATGCCAACTTAATAAAGAATTAAGAGTGGGGAACCTGGGTAGCTCAATAGGTTAAGCGACCAACTCTGGGCACAGGTCATGATCCCAAGGTCATGGAATAGAGCCCTGCATCAGGCTCCATACAGACAGCATGGGATTCTCTCTGTCCCCCTTTCTATGCTTGGGATTCTCTCTCCCTCTCTCTCTCTGTGCCTCCTCCTCCCTCTCTCTCCCTGTCTGTCTCTGTCTCTCTCTCTCTCTCTCAAAATAAATAAATGAAGTTAAAAAAAAAGAATTAAGGAAAGGGGGGCCTGGCTGGCTCAGTCAGTAGAGTATGCAACTCTTGATCTTAGGGTTGTAAGCTCAAGCCCCACGTTGGGTGTGGAGATTACTTAAAAATAAAATATTTAAATAAATAAAAAAGAATTAAGGAAAAAGGAGAAGACAGAATGAGTTCAAAATCTGGCTCAGCCACTTATAATTTCTATGATCCAGACAAATAACTTTCTCTCTATATACCAAGCATATCCTACTTTGCAGAGTTGTTCCAATGATTAAACAAGATCACGTGTGAAAAAGTTTTAGCAGATGGTTTTTATGTACCAAGTGGCTTTTTTTTTTCCTAGGGTCCACTAGCCCAACTAGTGCAGTTGGGTTGGAGTCATGACAGGTCACTCACTAATTAATATAGTACAACATAGTGTTTTTCAAATCCCCAGGAATACACACAGCCTCCAAGGAGTAGGAGGCATGAATCATTTTAAAAGATTGATGTCCAGATCCATTATTTCTCTATGCACTCTCTTCTAAACTTGACCTGTTTACGAATACTCCTATGTATGGTGAAGATAGCAAGGGTCTTTTTCTTACAATTCTTTTTGGATTAACTCCTCCAAGTTGACAAAAAAAGAACAAAGAAAAAGAAAAAAAAAGCCTTCCTTTCACCTATCACAAATTTGTTATGTTGCTTTATTTGATAGTTAAATGCTCTGGGTGTCAAAGGGACAAGTTGAAAAATTGTCACACAGACTGTCCTTTATTCAAGATACCATAACAGCCCCATCAATCCTACTAAAAAGGTGCATTTCCGATACAAATTTACTTGTTACAGTTAATGATAAGTTATCAAAATCTGTAATATATTTTTTGGTGATTTAATCAGTTTACTACCAATAATAACAACTCAATCAAAAGGAATCTTTACCACTCAGAGCTTTACGGCTATAAGAAATTATTTAAAATTCAATTTTAATTTATATTCATATTTTTGATGCACAGAGTATGAGAGGGTGATCAATAAAAGACTTTCAAGCATGAAAAATGTTATATTATGATAACATTCTGGGGAAGTAATATAATAAAAGTACAATTGCGAGCAAAAAAGAAAGAAGCGTTCATGAATTTTTAAAATCAATGGTTCTGGGCACCGTATCACCATGGCATTTAGAGTCCCTTGGAAACTTTTAAAACAGTGATCTAACAGTTACATTTTTAAATGCTAATATTTACAATATGTGGGAAATTACATCCTTTTCAGTCACTTATACTTATGATTAAAAATGTATAAGATGGCACATAGCTAAAAATAGTTTCCCAGTATACATAAGCAATGCAAGCTGGTCAGCAGACCCTTGACGCAGAGGTTAAGAGCATGGACTTTCAAATCAGAGAGAACTGGCTTTGAAGCCAGTCTCGGCCGCTTGGTTTTTAATGAAGCATATTCAACTAAACCTTCTCTGAGCCTCAGTTTTCTTATCTTGGAGCTGGAAAAAAAGAACGGAGACAAAACCTGATCGAATTTAAGAACGTAATATATTTAAAGTGCTTAGCACTGTGCCTGGCATTAGGCAGCTACCATCATTATCACCATTATAACTGCATGTGAGGAAGACAGAGAAAGAGAGCCCTCAGGGCAAAAAGAAATGAGGAAGATTCAAAAGGTAAATGTAGGATTTAAGTCAACATTTCTCCGAAGAAAAAATGATCTACAAATGGCCAGCCAGCACATGAAAAGATGCTTAACATCACTAGCCACTAGGGAAATGAAAATCAATACCACGATGAGATACCATTCGCATCCACTAGAATGACTAGAATTAAAAACAAATTAAAATGAAAGAAAAGATAAGTGTTAGAGAAAATACGGAGAAGTTGGAAATCCCTCATACACTGTTGTTGCAAATATAACATGGAGACGCCATTGTGGAAAACAATTTGGCAGTCTCTCAAAAAGTTAAACATAGAGTAACCAGGGCGCCTGGGTGGCTCAGTCAGTTAAGCGTCCAACTCTTGATTCTGGCTCAGGTCATGATCTCGCAGACTGTGAGTTGGAGCCCTGCATCGGGCTCTGTGCTGAGCCTGCTTGGGATTCTCTCTCTCTCTTCACCTCTGACCCTCCCCCACTTGTGCACCCACACCTCTCTCTCAAAATAAATAAATAAACTTTAAAAAACCCACAGAATTACCATATGATCTAACAATACCACCCTTAGATATACATCCAAATGAATTAAAAACAGGTACTCAGACAAATTCCTGTACACAAACGGTCAAAAAAGCACTACTCACAGCAGCTAAAGGTAGCAACAACCGTAATATCCATCAACAGACAAATGGATAAACAAACTGTGGTATAACCAAATAATGGGATATTATTCAGCCATAAGAAGGAATTAAGTACTGATATATGCTACACCATGGAAAAAGGTGGAGAACATTATGCTAAGTGAAAGAAATCAGACACAGAAGGTCACATATTATATGACTTCCTTAATATGAAATATCCAGAATAGATAAGTCCAGACAGACGGAACACGGAATAGTGGGTTCCAGGGTTTTGAGGGACAATGAATAGCATATGACTGCTTAATGGCTACAGGGTCTCCCTTGAGAGTGATGAAAATGTTTTGGAACTAGATAGAAGAAATGGTCGCACAACACTGTGAGCATATTGAACACCATGCAGATTTGAAACACTGTCTCTTCTATGTTGTATGTTTTATGGCAACAACTCTTCAATCATGATAATGAAGAAGATCACTTGACTCCAGTGTTTCCATCCAGAGTCCAGGTTATACAGCAGCAAAGCTAAACCTCTCCCACTCTTAAAAACACCCGGTATGAGCAGCATCCTTGAGGCTTTGGTGGCCAAAGCACAGCTGCCATCTCCAGCCTTGAAGCCACCCTGCAGAGAGGATGAAAGATGATGGTACTTCCACGATCAAAGATTTAACCTTTCCCCCGTATTGTAAACAGTCATGCACCTGCACCAAACCCATCTTGAGGATTGTAAAGGGGCCAGTCTACCTTTTAAGAGGCAGATGGCATTCTTCCCTCCAAAACCACCTCTTGGGTCACAGGAAGAGCTGACAGAAAGGGAAGAGGCCAAGGGGGAGGGGGTTGAGGAGCACAGGACTTTTCCCAGAAGACATGGCTTAGAAGTATAATAAAAGGAGACAGGGAACAAGGATACAAATAACTGGGTGCTTTAGTTACCGGATGCACCTTGCTGTGGAAGCTGACCCCTCTGTGGAGATTCCTGCACGTGGACTCCTGCTTCTCCACCGGCTATCTAGGTAACTTGAGGCAGGTTGCTTAATCTAGGTAAGGTTCAGTTTCCTCACATGTATAAAATAAGGATGATGAGAAAATCTGCTCCCAAAGCATTTTATATGAGGATAAAATGAGATAATGCAATTTTCCTACAAGTTTGCCTGATGCCAACAATCACCTGTGGTGTTTTATAAATAACACATTCCTGGGCCCTCAAAACAGACATGAATCATAGGGCTCAGGGGAATGGCCTGCGAACTGTATTTTGAATGCCCTCCTCAGATGAACTTCCTCAGAATTTCTTATAATCTAGCTAGAATGGGAAATAGCACACCTCCTAGGTTATGAGCATTCAACACTGTTAGCTATCATGAGTATTTGAGATGATTATTTTGGTGGTTAAGGCTACCTTTTATATTAGGCTTCCAGGAAGTCAAAATCATTAATCAAAAATGACAACGTTTCCATATTATACCAATCAACTTGACCATTTTTCCCCATCAATAGACTAAAATTAAGAGCAAAAATTAATAACAACGTAAGCTTCTGAAAAAGCTTAATAACAATGTAAGCTTCTGAAAAAGATGACTGCACTGTCAGCAATTAAAATAGCCATTTGAGGGCTGTTTCCCATTTGGCAATAGGGGATGAGGTAGAAATTGTAACAGATGAAAAATCTCTACCAGCTTCCTAATTAGATTTCTCATGAGTCAATGATTATTTAAGTACCTTCGAAAAATAGTAATCCATTGATCTGAGTGTATGCTTATGGCTTACCTGATTGAAAGAGAGCCAAATGTTCCAATTAGATCCAGTTCATCTTACTACAATGGCTTTTCAACTTTTGATTATGGTACAGAGTAACAAATACGTTTTACACTGATGTTAAGACAGATATCTGAAATAATACTTAACCTCATGTGCCCTTATGACATGTCATGTATTTGGATAATTATTCTATGTTCCTTTTTTTTTCCTTCTTTAATGCTGGCTAGTTGCAATTCACTAATTTCTTTGACAACCACTAGTTTATCCCAAACCACTAATGGCTAGCAACCTAACATTTGAGAGGTATTGACCTATAACATACACACCAGAATTTAGTGTTTTCATGGTCTCCCAAATTGTGAATGAAAAAATAACTTGCTTGGATCAAAAATAAGCCAGAGATTGATAACCTTGGTTTGCAGGTAACCAAAGGGAAGAGATGAACTGATAATTTAGACCTTAGCAAAACTTTATGTTCTCATCTGGATCTTTCCTATTCCAAGCAGGTGGATACAACCTGGAACTCTATGTAGGAAGCTAAGTTATGACTCCTTGCAGCTTTGAAGTTTATTATTAATTACATATAAAAACAACTGAAAAGGTTCTTCCTTGCATGTAGGTATTCTTGAGTGTGAATTTATTTATTCATCTATTTATTTATTTATTTATTTATTTATTTATTTATTAGTGAGCTCTACACCCAATGTGGGGCTTGAACTCACAACTCCAAGATCAGGAGTTACATGCTCTACTGACTGAGCCAGGCAGGCACCCCTGGACTGTGAATTTAAATATCAAAGAGAGTTTATGAAAATATGATCTGAGCAACATGTTCTTTGAAAGGAAATGGCAAAGGTGTGGAAAAGGTTGTGACTTTATTATCGCATTGATAAAAAGTTGGCTCCTTTGTTTTATTATTTTATTTATTTTACTTTTTTCCCTTTCCTTTCATAAGCTGTTTGTCCTAGGATTTGGCACAAAAAAATTTCCAACATGGTATGGTAAGTGACAATGCTATATTTTGCTGTAGTAGAGGGTTTTTATTGTTGCTAATGCAATAATACTAACAGAGAACACAGGGAGGAGGTTAAGTGGGTGGGCTTTCAAATTAGTTATACCAGGGTTTGCATTCCACCTCTCCACTTACTGGTTACAGAAACATAGGCAGTTTTTAAAACCTCTTTAATCCTCAGTTTCCTCATCTGCAAACTGGGGATAATGCACAATGCAGAGGGGTTTACAAATTCCTTGAGATAATATACTACTACAGCACTCATCACAGTAACACTCCCGAATAAATTATATGCCACATGAAAACTGTTGGATAAAATTATGTGACAAATCAGTTTTTCCGCATTCTGTACTTGATAATGAAAAGATTTATTTGGAGAGAAGTAAATTAGCCAACATCTACTCTCTGACCAAGTGGGTTTCATTGACTCAGGCACTTGTATTACCTCCCATTGGGTCACCTGGATTTTATAGCCAGAGTTTTTCTATTGTTAAATCTGAAGGCAGCTGGCTGTGAGTTAGTTTAATCAGTGTAGTTGCTATAGGCAAAAGTACTCACTGTGCATATGTATTCTGTAAAGAAGAGGAATACCAATGAAGAAGTCACTGATCAGTGGCAAATCATATAGTATGAATATTCGCCAAACCAATTTGATTATTGGGTCAAGGCTTTAATGGGTATAAATACTAATTTTCATAGAGCAGAGAGTAGATCTCAGTTTTTAATTAAAATATCTCTGATGCATAGTATAAATATTAAGAAAATATTAGGGAATCGTTCATTTATTCTTTCATGGTATGAAAACATTATGTAATGATTCCCCCTTTCATTCATTCAAAGTAAGCCAACTTCTAGTGCTCACTTTGGAAGCTCATATACAAAGTAAGCCAACTTCTGAATTCCAAATTTAAAATACAGAATACTTATAACAGTTGGTGTTAGCACTAGAATTATTACCCACTCTAGAGGTAAACTGTAATGTCACAATGAAACAATTTGCCATACCTGCTTATTTAGATCCTACTTTGGGTTTAGGTACAAGGCAGATATCTACTTTGGAAGTAAAAGTCGGGGTGGGGGGACCCTACAAACATTGAAGGAGATTTGTCAATATGGGCCAATCATTAAATCTGAAATAAAATTAGAAATAAACTTTTTTCCGGGTGGCTTCCACCTAGTGGCTCAGTTGGTTAAGGTCATGATCTCACAGTTTGTGAATTCAAGCCCTGCGTAGGGCTCTGTGCTGACAGCTCAGAGCCTGAAGCCTACTTCAGATTCCATGTCTCCATTTCTTTCTGCCCCTCCCCTGCTCTCTCTCTCTCTCTCTCTCTCTCTCTCTCTCTCTGTCTCTCTCTCTGTGTCTCTCAAAAATAAATAAATATTTAAAAAATTTAAAGAAATTAACTTTTCTTTTTTAAAGAATATATATAGAGAGAATAAGATAATAAACACACTTCACACCCACATAACAAAACCTAAAGTTTAGCCATATTTTCTTCAGCCATTTTCAAAAATACCAGTTTCACTTGAATTTTTCTATGGGTCTCTCTTCCATCCTGTACTCCTTTCTCTTTCAAGAGGTGAGAGAAAAAGAGAGGAAACAGCTCAATTTTGTGTTTATAATTACATGAACATTTTAATACATTTCCTTCAAGAATATGTAAACTCTAAATGGAATAAAGACCTAATGTGAGACCTGAAACCATAAAACTCCTAAAAGAAAATACAGACAGTAATCCTTTGGACATAGCCTTAGCAGCATATTTATAAATATGTCTCCTCCTCATGCAAGGGAAACAAAAGCAAAAACAAACTATTGGGACTACACCAAAATAAAAGTTTTTGCACAAAGTAACCATTAACAAAACATAAAAGGCAACCTACTAAATGGGAGAAGATATTTGCAAATGGCATACCTGATATGGGGTTAATATTCAAAATATATAAAGAACTTAATACAACTTAACACAAAAAAACCAAACAATCCAATTAAAAAAATGGGCAGAAGACCTGAACAGACATTTGTTCCAAAGAAGACATACAGATGGCCAACAGACACATGAAAAGGTGCTCAGCATCACTAATAATTACCAAGAAAACGCAAATCAAAACTACAATGAGCTATTACCTCACACCAGTCAGAAAGGTTAGTATCAAAAAGATAGGAATTAACAAGTGTTGGCGAGGATGTGGAGGAAAGGGAACTCTCATGCACTGTTGCTAGAAATGTAAATTGGTGCAACCACTGTGAAAAACAGCATGGAGGCTTCTCAAAACATTAAAAACAGAAATGCCATATGATCCAGTAATTCCACTACTGGGTATTTACCCAAAGAAAACAAAAACACTGGGGTGCCTGGGTAGCTCAGTGGGTTAAGCATCCGACTTCGGCTCAGGTCATGATCTCATGGTCCGTGAGTTCAAGTCCTGTGTTGGGCTCTGTGCTAACAGCTCAGAGCCTGGAGCCTGCTTCAGATTCTGTGTCTCCTTCTCTCTCTCTGCCCTTTCCTCCTCATGCCCTCCCTTTCTCTCTCTCTCTCTCAAAATGAACATTTTAGAAAAGCAACACCAAAAAACCCAAAACACTAATTCAAAAAGATATATGCACCCCAATGCTTATTGTAGCATTATTTACAACACCCAAGATATGGAGGCAACCAAAGTGTCCACTGATAGATGAATGGATAAAGAAGTGGTACACACACACACACACACACACACACACACACACACACACACCAGAATATCACCAGCCTGAAAACAGAATGAGATCTTGTCATTCATGACAACATGGATAAACCTAGAGGGTATTACTGTAAGTGAAATAAGTCAGATAAAGAAAGGCAAATACCATATGATTTCACTTCTATGTGGAATCCAAAAAACAAACAAATGAGCAAACAAACAAAAAGCAGAAACAGACCCATAAAAACAGACAACAAATTGGTGGTTGACAAAGTATAAGGTGGATGAGGGGATGGATGATGAAACAAATGAAGGGGATTAAGAGGTACAAACTCCAATTATAAATAAATCATGGAATTGAAAAGCACAGCATAGAAAATAGAGTTAATAATATTGTAATAACATTGTATGGTGACAGATGGTGACTACACTTATCATGGTGAACTTTGAGTAATGTATATAACTGTCAAATCAATATACTGCACATCTGAAACTAATATAACATTGTATGTCAATTATACTTCATAAATAATTTTTAATACAAAAAAAATGCATACATGAGTAGTCCCTAGTACTGCATTTTTAAAAACTTTACTAATTGTACCCCTCAACATGCATCATTCTAGAATATATTTTTACATTTGCTAAACATTTTCAACATTTTAGCCATGTTCATATAGATAACTTTAATTTACTTATTTAACCTCTATATATTATTTCACATAAGAATTACCACAATGAACAAATACTACTAAGGTACTTGGGTTATTTCCAAAGTTTTACTTATGAAAATATTTTTATTTATTAAAATAAATTTTATGATAAACAGTCAAGAACAGAGATACTGAAGCACAGAGTCTGAGAATGTGTAAATTTCACATTGACTGGATATTGCCAAATTACTTTCCAAAATGGTTTGGGAGTTCTTATTTATCCACATCTTGCACAACATTCGGTATTGTTAGATTTTATATTATTGCCTACCTGTTGGATATGAAATTATATTTCACTGTTTAAATTTGTATTTTTGTAAGGCATTTAGATTTCTTGGAGAATTGATAGGTTTCTTTTGTCATATCTATTTATATATTTTAGATATTATAGATATATATTAGATAATATATATCTCTTTAGATAGATTATATCTATATATATGTATATTCATATCCATCCTTCTATCTATCTAAAATCTGTAGTGGGGCACCTGAGTGGCTCATTAAGTTGAGTGTCTGACCTTTGATTTTGGCTAAGGTCATGATCCCGGGGGCATGGGATGGAGCCCCACATCAGACTCTGCACTGAGCATGGAGCCTGCTTGAGATTCTCTCTCTTCCTCAGCCCCTCTCCATATGCCCCTCTCCCCAGCATACACACTCTCTCTCTTTTTCTCTAAAATAAAAAAAGAAAAATCATTCAAAAAATAAAAAATAAATAAATGAGATCTGTGGTTATACTAATTACAACCAAAATTACAGAGGGAAGCATCAAGACTGCAAAATCCAAGATGTTCTTGAGTATCCACATTCAGAGCAATCTGTTTTATATACAAGTGCATCATGTTTTTACTCCACAAACTCACCCTAGAATCCCTCAAGGTAGACCTAGTGATACATGAGACAATATGCCTATACACTTGCCTACCATTTACTTAATTTACCTGACTTTTTCATATAATGTGACCACATGAAAAAAGGAGTCATTTAACCAAAGCAATAGTTAAACCAATAATTCTCAAGGAAACCTGCTCAACGCTGCCAGTCTTTAAAGGCATTTTAGTTCATCTGACTCTTACAGGGAAGAAAATAATGTGACTATCTTCCTTAACTTGCCTGTTTCATTTCCATGACTTGGTAACCTGTACATGTTGTTGTGAAATCAAAGGCTTAATGGTATTTAATTCTACTAAGCTTGACACATGTTCCTTCTCTAATGTGGTCCATTTTTCTTCTAATCAACAGAATCCTATAATTCTATTCAAATTCTTGTGAAAAAACATCTTGCAACAAATGTTTCCTGTTATTTCTGTAAGCATATATTCCTAGGAAAACTGGTTTGAATTTTTTTCTCTTTTTTTAAAAATTATTTTCATACAAGAAATTTTTGAAAAGCCAAAGGAAATATAAACAGGAGCAGACATGAATAGTACATTTATAACAAGTACACTATTTTGGATATATTTTATTTTTGTCCCACCCAAGATGTCAACATATTAACTTTATTTTCTATTATCTCTATCGTTCAGTAAGGTCAAAATCTATCTTTTTAAAAAAATCATTTTTCTTTTTAAAAGAAAGTCTGGTTCCCTGTTAAAACTTATAAACATCCGTTCAGGTTCCTGAGTTTTCTGAACAGGTCATTGTCCCCGCATGTGTCTCCCAACTTACTGGATATCAGTCGTCTTCTTCATAAAATGGATATAAACATCCCTGTGAAACTAACGAAACCACATTATTTTTACAGTGTATAAGAATTGCTAAGCTTTTGCCTCTTTTTTTTTTTTTGATTAATTTCATGCCTGACTCAGTCAGAGATTAGGCCTTGACACAGGTTATAATTAAATATTGAAATCATGAAGTGCAAGAATGTTTAATTTTTAAAATATGAGTTTTAATTTACCTCATACAGAGAATAGCTCTGGTCACCTGCGGAGATGCATTACACACTACATTGCCTAATGTAGGATGCCTGAATAAGGCTGAGCATACAGTTAAAGTAAACTAATGCAATTTACTGAACAGCAGTCAAATATTTATCCAGTTGATGAAGCAGACTTTATGTGAAACTCAGACAATAATTAAAGAGAAGCCTTGCTTAAAACATGCTTACTCCAGTTTTCACAAATACGTTATGTCCTCTTTGCATCTTCCATTTTTCTGAATATTTCCGTGTATCTAAAACACCCCATGACAATCATTCTATAGCATCATATTTGACGTATTTCCTGATATTTTACTGTATTTTAAAGCTAGGAAGGTAGGTCAATTGCAATAGCAGCCCCGATTCTTCTCCTTCCTATAGCATATCTTTGGCAATATGACTCTGCACTTCCTTCCATTGAAGGTGGAGTCTATTTTCCCCACCATTTGAATCTGCCTGGCTTGTGACTTAATTTGGCCAAAAGAACATGGTAGCTGTATTATGCCAGTTCAGAACCTCTGCCCCAAGAGACTATATGCCTCTACTTGTTCTCCGAGAACCTGCCTTGGGTTCAAGAAAAGGCCTAGACTGCCTCGTGGATGATGAGAAACAACATAGAGGCCATCATATATTGGTCATCTCCCAGCCACCCTACTGTCTTACCACAACGAGTACGGTTAAGTTGGGCCAAATTCAAGCTAGGTTGGCAGAACCACCTAGATTACTTGCAGACTCATGAAAAGGAATGAATGGTTGCTGTTTTAAGCCCCTGTATTTAGGATAGCTAATTAAATAGCTAATTGAAGCAGGATTTAGAGGTCTAATTCAAACTCTCCATCTTACAGATGAGACAACTGAGGCCCAGAGAGTTTAAATGCCTTATTTATATCTACACATTGTCAGTGGCAGAACCAGGTTTAGAGACTCCGTTCCCCAGCTCCTCAGCCAAAGCTTCTTCTATTATGCAATACTGCAATTCTTTTTATTTTATTTTTTTGGCAAGAGAGATCAATGAATGTTGCCAAAAGAACTGGAGTTTCAGCATAATAGCATTTGTTAAAAATAATTTTAAGGGCTTTATATATATCTATTACAGTCATATTTTAGATATTATCTGACAGTATTCTCAGATCCCTTTTTCTAAGTTATGTGAAGAGAATTACCAATGACAGAATGAAGATTGTTTTCAAGTGGAGTAATCCTATAATTTTCAGTCATTGTGATATTACCATTAATCCTTACTTTTGGAATATTTCAATGCTAAAGTTAACAGACATCTTCTCGGAGCTTTGTTTAGCAGAACTCAAATTTTCTGTGAATTTCATTGCATCCAAAACTATCATCTGGAAAATTACTAATAGTACATCAGAGTCATCCTATATTAAATATTCCATATAATGAACATTTAAGAAACCCTCAAATACTTACATTGTATAAATGTACAAAGGCTAAGTCCATCATGCCATGGGATGGCATGTTATGAAATCTTGTTCAAATTTGTCCTATAAAATTTTTGATAAATTGTAATAAAAACTTCTCTACATTTATAGTCATTATACCTGCAATGTCTTATGTCCTGTAGCATTTGTTCCCGACGTTTAGCACATCCAAGTCACCTGGACAACTTGTTAAATCATAATTGGTGGGCTTCTTCCCCAGAGTTTCTGATTCGATAAGCCTGAGCTGAGGACTCAGGCTCTGCATTTCTTTTTTTTTTTTTTTTTAATTTTTTTTTCAATGTTTATTTATTTTTGGGACAGAGAGAGACAGAGCATGAACGGGGGAGGGGCAGAGAGAGAGGGAGACACAGAATCGGAAACAGGCTCCAGGCTCTGAGCCATCAGCCCAGAGCCTGACGCGGGGCTCGAACTCCCGGACCACGAGATCGTGACCTGGCTGAAGTCGGACGCTTAACCGACTGCGCCACCCAGGCGCCCCATCAGGCTCTGCATTTCTAACAAGGTCCTAGATGATGCTAAAGCTGCAGGTGGGGGGACCACAGTTTGAGAACCACTGCTCCATAGTTTTCAATAGTTGCTGAGATAATTGTGAATAGTTCATCTTAGAATACATCTTACTACAATATTTCAGTGAAAGCTAAAGGAAGTATGTAAACTATATTCACAATTTGCATTAGTAACCGAATCACACAGTACAAAATCCTGTCAATCCAATCAATGAGACAGTCACTTCACTGAAGAGTTTGAACAGCCTTGGGGTGCCTGTGTGGCTCAGTCGGTTAAGCATCTGACTCTTGATTTCAGTTCGGGTCAGGATGTCAGGGTTCCTGAGATAGAGCACCGCATCAGGTTATGTACTGACAGTGGGGAGCCTGCTAGGGATTTTCTCTCTCCCTCTGTTCCTCCCCTCCTTGCATGCTTTCTCTCTCTCTCTCAAAATAAATAAATATACATTTAAAAAAAAGTTTGAACAGTCTTGACTTTGGGTTGAGACATGTCCAGAGTCTGTCCACAGATCAAAAAAAAAAAAAAAATTGCATACTGTCACAAGACCCATAATATTTGGAATGTAGGCACATTAGCTCAAATGGTCATCCTCCAAAGGGAAATAATTTGCCTGAGTTTTTATAAGGTAAAGAAATACCTACTTCTAATTCACAGTCTTTTTTTTTTTTTTAATGAGAGTATTCACATAACACTTTCCATGACAGCTTCTGCTTTCTATCACTCAACTCTTTGTGAAAATAGTCCATTTTTGGCTTAGTAACTGTATGTTTGGGGTTAGTCCAAAAGTGAACTTCTTGAAAGGTTTACAAAAAAAAAAAAAATCAGTTGTTTTTAATTCCTGGCTGCTTCAAATAAAGAAAACAAACTATGAAAATAGCAGTGGGATTTTAATTGCATTTTTCGTATTTAAATATCAGATAACTTCCTAATGGCCCTTTACATATCGGTGTCCTCTACAGAAATCCCATACCTGCTTAAATTTGAAAACACAAGTGAGATTAGAAGAAGACGGGTGTCTGCAAATGTCCTCAGAGAAAACACACACAAAAGCACATGTGTGTCCCAAACTCCTGAGTGTGCACATTTAAGAGGCGCCAGCCGACTCCATCTTTCTTCTTCTGGTAAACATGCCTCACTGGGTATTCAGAGAGCTTGCTTCATGAAGGGCCTGTGCAGTATTGTTTATAATTTTTATCGGTGTGGTTTTCTCCCACCACCTACTTAAAAGCTCATTTTTCCCAGTTTCTGTACTTTTTTGAATCTCCTTCTCTTATATGAAAAAAAAATGCAAACTGAGCTAACCTGAGGCATTGGGCAGAGAAGACTTTCATAACCTTTCTATTTTTAACATTGAACATTGTCTTAGTGTATACTTCCCTCATCCTTTAAGCTGATGCTACATAAAGGGTGAAAGTTCCCGGGTACCTAACAACACACAGGGGTTCTCCTGAAGTGAGAGATTCCAGATGAGGAAAGACTACTCAGGGAGGGTTAGCCTGATTCTAAACATTGCTTTCCTGTTCCCAAATTAAATGGGTTCTTTAGCAGTTGATTCTGTTCACATCTTTTTCTGATGTTGAGGGATATCTTTTTTTTTAATATATATAACTTATAGACAGTGTGTCTCTACTTGTGTCATTATTAGATATGATTAAATGTCTTCTGTTGAGATATTTTCATTTTTCATAGACATGGAATTTCTAGCTGCAAATGTTTTTGATACTTTCATGAATATTTCCCAATTAACTCCAACTTACAGTTATCCTTTGAACTCATGTGGCTTCTATTTTTGCTGTTATTTTTTCTTATCTATTTTATATGATCTTGTGATGTTGCCAGTTAACATTTTATGGAAATGGGTTCTATCTACCTAATTAAATTTTAAGTGCCCTGAGGACAGAGACACATCACTGTGCCTCCTACGTGGAGGACACTCCACAAAAATGTGCTGATGAAGGACGGGTCACGGATGGTTAAGTCAATCCTTTCATTTGAGGGTTGAGGTAGCTGGAATGGGGGAGAATGAACTCAAAACACCTAAGGAATGGTTTCCCAACCTAGTTCAGGATTTTTTGGCCAAAAGCAACCCCAGTATAGGAGGTTGGTTCTTACTGGGAAGAGCAACCTAGCCATGACCTACAATGATTATTTCTGCCTGAAGAAATGACATGTTGAAAGAAATGGAGAAAAAACTACCATGTAACAGGTAAAGTCACAGCCTAGCCAACTGGTTCAGTCCCCTTTAGTGAGTTCTACTGTTCTGTATGGTAGGAAAAATTGTGTACACTCGAAGGAAAGCCTTACTCTGAGACCAGGAATGCATAAACACATGCTGAATTTGTGCGAGGAGGAAGCTGTAAACAGGTTAAGGAACTTCATTTACGCCAAGTCATCACCCCCCACCCTCAAGGGACTTGAGTGCACAAGGCACTCGTTATACTTTATGTCAGGAACAGTACCTGTCCTTGTCTGCTCCTCAAATTTCTCTTTCTTGTTAGCTATATATTGAAAGGATTTTCCCCTTTTAAAATCAAACTGCTTATGGTTGTAGGCAGAAGCTGCAGGCAAATGGACTAGTCATTTCTCCATGAAAGGTCAAGCTCTCCTATGCTAAGAACTTCTTCAAGGAGCAAATTAAAGCATTACTACAATGTGCATTAATAAGTACACATAAGAGAATCTTTCAAAAATTTTCCTGATTTTCAAGTTTACTCCTCCCCACTTGCCCACACCCCCACCGGCCACACACACCTATTTGTACAGGACGGTGGCTTAGCGCTTACACCAGCACATATGTGTGTTGTGGGATCATGTAGGTATTATACCTGGAACTGGGTAATGCAGGTCCAAGATTTGGTTCTATCACTTACCACTCAGAAAGAAATGTGTTTGTGTTTGTGTGCATATGTATGTTTACTCCATATTTTGTATCTATGTGTCCCACTTAATAATTTGTTTTTCTATGTGTACTTTCAGAATTATCATATGCTCCACTGTTATATGAAATACACAAGTTCATACCTATGAAAACAGTATATATTGAAATAGAAATCTACACTGAAGCATGCCAACTGTTTAACTATGCATACAAATGCCACAAAACAATTTAGAGCCCTAAATGAAGAATGTTATATACAAGTGAAACAACCACAGGAACAGAGGTCAACAGAAAATAATTACACTCAGGAGAATTTGGACAGGACATCAACAAAGAGCACAGACCATGAAATCTCCAGTGACCCAAACAGTTGCAAAATTGCAACCAAGAGCTGTAACTTTCATCCACTGAGAAATGCTTTTGTCAAGCTTGATAATTTTCTAATCCTCACATTCTGGCATGACTTAACCCAGGTGCTGGAATGAGCAAAGTTGACCGACTCACCTACTAGTTAGACAAAAGGAAATGTGGAAGTATCAACTATTCTTTCCATATACGGGAGTATAATTTCAAATTTCAAAATTTGTGCAGCCAGTGTGGAGAAAGAAGAGCAGACATGGGGTCAAATATCTCAGTCCGGGCTACCAAGCTACACAACTCCAGAGAACGCCATTTCTATCACCACAGACCTATATCCTCATCAAGTTGGCCATAAAGAGCAATAAACCTATACAAAAAGACTTGACTTTGGTTCTAGGTCTATACCCGCCACTTACCAGTCACATGAACTGGTCAAATCATCACACTTCCCCAAATATCTGTACCAAACTTTCTTAGGTTATTCCATGTGCTCTGGATCCCTTTGACAATCTTTTGGAAGTCATAGATGCTTTCTCAGAATAAGGCTTTTAGTTGCATAAAATGATACAGAGGATTTTGAAGAATCAACTAACTTTTTTCTGACGTAGTAATAAACATGCTTCTTTATTAGCATACTAAAGATCAGTATCAAGAGACAGGTCTTGATAAATAACAAATAATTTGGAAGTACTGATGAATGTAAATAATATTTTGAGATATCTGCAACAGCTGTAATGTGATATGAAAATATCTGTCCTATCTACTAAAGACAAAATGTCTTTGGCTTACATCTACTAAAAAAGTAAATGCAGAATTTTGGTTAAGGGTTAGTAAAAATGAGATGTAATTCTTTTCTGCATTCAAGTTCAAGGACTCCCTGAATTTTACCCATTGACTCCAGGTTAAGAACCATTGTTTCTTACACTTTAATGCAAAATAGGGAAACAACACTTGCCCTCCAGAACCCACTGAGCTTTGCCAGGATCAAATTAAATAAAATTAATTCAACAACTATTAAATAGGTGAAATCTATATGCCAGGTACTGTCTTAGCATCTGGGATTCATCAGTGAGCAAAAGAGACACTGTCTAGTGGAAAAAAGTTTTATTTGTGTACAATAGACTTTAAATATATGTTTAATAGACTATAAATATTAAATATATGTAATGTCAGGGGATGGTACAGAAAAATGATAAGGGAAATAAACCAGAGCAAAGGTATACAGGAGAGATGGAGGGGAAGCCACTGTGCTAAGGTGCCATGTAGCAGAGACCCAAAGGAAGTGATCAACAGGGAGCTATGGACTCGGAAAAGGTGTCTACAAATAAAGTTTTCAGTATAACCTTAATCTGGTCACAATCAATTAGCAGGCACTAATTTGTAATATAAGCCAGCATTACTAAGCAGGAAAATAATATGTAGACTTCCTGTTAGAATTATGAATTTTTATCAGGATTAGTATATACATTGTTTTATAGCCTTACTTCAAAAATTTGTTTTTTTCAGTTTTACTAAATATACAATTTTTTTAGCACATCTTATTCTCCACGCTCAGTGTGGAGCACAACACGGGGCACGATCCCACTCTCTCTCCGTCTGCCTCTCTCCCTTGCTTGTGCTCTCTCTCTAAAAACAAACAAAGAAACACATAAGTTGCTAAAATATTTTAGAAAACTGCATTAACTGAGAAAAGTTTGCGCTGCTTTCATCAGGGAAAATGTTCAAAGAACAAAACGCTGAGCCATGAAGGAGTCAGAAAAAGAAAAAAAAAATTCCTGACTAGGGAAAAGAGCCATTTGAGAATCCCATTGAAAAATTAGAGTCTCCATAATCTTTCTCTTTTTAATATCTATTATGATTACCAAAAATTTAAATTAAAAACAATTTACAAAGCTAATCAGAGGTACAAAAAAGGCACTCTTAACATTTTTTCTACAATTTAAGGAAAGCAATCCTGGATGCTTCACTGTAGGAGAAGCTTTAAGTGCAGTGTATTGAACCGTAGGTTAATCTCTGAAAAGGCCAGAGGCTTCATAAAGTAGATAAGAGTAAGTAAATGGGAAGAACACAGTGATATCTTTTAAATCAAAGCTGGCAAATTTTAGAGAGAGAGAGACTAAAAATAAAAATAAAAATAATTAGAATCAACTTCTATCTTAAATTATTTTTCTTTCTGAATGTTTTCTTGCTCCTAAATTACTCTTCTCCTCAGGAGTGCACTATAATAGCTCCAGTGAAAGATGACAGGAGTCTGAAGAAAAACAATAACAGTGAAGATGGCTGGAAGAAAATAAAGAATTTATGTGATAACCAATAATGGGAGAGGGGCAGATGGGGCAAAGGTGGACAGCCAAGGGAAAAGTCCAGATTAGTTTTGGTTCCTGTCATGGATGCCAATTGGATGGTATGTTATAAATAAGAAAATGAGTATAAGAGAGAACCAGAAGGAAGGTAGTGAGCACAAATGTGGAAGTGTTGATTATTAACTTGTATTTTTCAGTGTTGAAATACTGGGAGATCCAGATAGCAATGACTACAGGCAGTTGCATATAAAGCTCTGGAACTCAAGAGAGAAGTCTGGAACTTAGGAAGAAAATGGGGCTAGAAATAGAGCTTCAGGAATCATCAGCGTCTGGACAAAGACAGAAAATTTCACCAAACACCGAAGGTATGCCCAGAGCATGGAGGAGGTAAAGGTGACTTTGGTGGAGAAGTTAGAGAGACCTAGGGAGCCAGGAGAGCACAGTATCAGCTGCACAGAGGTCAAATAAGGATTAGGGATGGGGGGTAGAAGATGGAGGGGTCAGTACATTGGTGCCTTTGCATTGGAGCTTTTGACAGAACAGTTACATTGATATGGTGGCAGACAGTCTGAAGAACACGGGGTAAGAAGTTAATAGGAAGCTAAAATCAGAATATAACTAATTCTATTCATGTACTTGCTGGTTAAGTGAGAGAGAGAGAGAGAGAGACAGAGAGAGAGAGAGAGAGAGAAGCTAGATGCCAACGCACAGTCAACAAATGGAGAGGCCAAAATTACTGGGAAAAGAATAATTGATGGCTAAGTACCTAAAAGAAACAAGAAGGGATAGGACCAAGAATACCTACAGGGCGTGGGCATTAAAGAGGAAAAGCAGGAGCACCACCTCCAAGATTAAACAAGCAGTGGTTCTTAATGTGAGCAGAGAACATGTTGTAGACTTATAAGGGCAATGGTTTTGTCTGGCAAAATGACTGGACGCCCAACTGGCACTTAGTAAGTGGGACTAAAGAGAACAGAAATCTTGCAATTCCTGAGACACAATGAAGCATTGTCCCACGTCCCATACAACTATCAAATGCCCCAAAGAACATTCATGTAGGTGAACAATCTGTTTGTAAGGAAAACTCTGTTGTACAATAAGCACCAAGTGCCTCTGAATGGCTTTAATACATGTAGATTCTCCAGGAATACAAATACCATGTAATTCAAAGGAAAACTGATTTAGGTTTATTCAGATCTTTACCAAGAATTTGTCATAAATTCAGAAATACACATGATCAAAAGAAATACAGTTAGCATTATGCTAACAGAAAGAAATCAAACACAAAGGACGCCTGGGTGACTTAGTTAAGTGTCTGACTTTGGCTCAGTTTTCTATCTCACAGTTTGTGAGTTCAAGGCCCTCACTGGGGGCACTGACAGCATACAGTCTGCTTGGGATTCTCTCTCTCTCCCTCTCTGCCCCTCCCCCACTCATGCTTTTTCTCTCTCTCTCAAAATAAAAAAAAAAAATAATAAACTAAAAAAAAAAAGAAATCAGACATAAAAGGCCACATATTACATGATTCTCTATATGAAATACCCAGAATAGGCAAATCTAGAGAGGTGCTTCTGGAGTTGATGTTTTAGACCTTCTAAACCTTTGGGGTCTACACAGCATTCCTAAGCAAGGGCTAAAGCTAAGCTGGCTGACTAGCTGGATTCTGGAGACACACGCCATTCAACTCAGTGGGAATTTTCTGAAAATAAAAAAAAAAATAAATAAAAAAAAAAAGATTAGAAATTGGCTTTGAAAGGGAAAAGAATATGCTGAAGAATGAGTATGTTACATGCAAAGTCAAGGCCTAATATCATCTACCAGGTCCTGCTAAAGGAAGAAAGGAGTGAGTTACTGGCTGAAGGTTCTGTAAGAAGACCCAGGTTGAAGTGCCTTCCATCATTCAGTCAATAAAACCATACTGAGCTGCTGCTGTCCCATGTTAGGCCCAGAGCCACGCCAGCTGCAGTGCTAAGGCCCAGGGACAGAAAGATGAATGAAATACTTAAAGTCCTCAGAGGAGTGCTTGGCCTTGTGAGAGAAAGCAAACAATGAGAAACAGGAAGTGAATACCAATGCTAGATTTGAAATACTCTAAGGCCTTTACTACAACTCAGAGTGTGGTCTGAGGACCAGCAGCATTGGCATTCCTGGGAGCTGTTAAAAACACATAATCTCAGGCTGCAGTCTACAAACCAGAACCTGAATTTTATTTTAACAGGAACTGTAAGTAATCCATATGTATGTTAAGTTTGAGAAGTGCAACTCAGGGTGGGAGCCTGGGGGATTCAGCTTTGGGCTGGTCCATAAAGGAAAGTTCCAGATTTTGACTACTGTGTTTCTTTTCTTCAGGGCCTCTGCTTTTCATAAAAGTCCCTTGGTATATTCTTAAAAACTTCCACCACCTGTAGTCACCTAATGACTATATTAAACATTGCTTTCCACTCTAGGAGGCAGTGGCCATTTATTAGCATTATGAAGTATTCTGACCAATAGGTGATGACTTTGATATCAGGTTAACTGATTAATTAAAGGTTGATCCAATTCCCTTGACTGGACTCCAAACCCTATTTCCCATATGTGAACTGAACATTGGAGATACAAACATGTATTATATGGCCCTTGCCTTCAAGAGTTAATTTTTTCACAAAGACTTGATTTTAGTTACCATTTGGTCTAGGTAAGAATGCCTAGTCACTTCCATGATGAATAAATACTTGCAAATTCTTTACCAAACCCTGGACTATATAGTTAGGGTAAATATACATCTTGCTTTGCCAGGACAGTAACAATTTATTCTTATTGTTCTCAAATAGTTATCCTTCTTCATTCTCAAAAACATTATATTTGAATAAATTTTAGGAGCACCCTATCTATAGCTAAGTGATGGTCATTGAGGAACACAATGGTTACTGCTTTGAAGTTGACCAAGAGAAGGAAAAGGATTGTGCTCTTTAGCAGGGAGGTTATCACCAACACAATGGGGGTCAAGGAATAGACCACAGGAAATAGTCGTCATGTGTTGATTTAAAGGGAGAGATCCATTTGTTTTACTCTCTCTCTCTCTCTCTCTCTCTCTCTCTCTCTCTCTCTCACACACACACACACACACACACACACCATAAGATCTGCAA
Organism: Lynx rufus; assembly: GCF_022079265.1. Lineage (NCBI taxonomy): Eukaryota > Metazoa > Chordata > Mammalia > Carnivora > Felidae > Lynx > Lynx rufus. The sequence goes on along the minus strand of NW_025814856.1, from coordinate 133,948,080 downwards.
TAGAGATGGAAAAAGACTGGAGAACCAAATTCACCACATCTTAAGAGTATATTGTAGGACCGTTAGAACATTAGAGATTGCCAAAAAACATTCATCTCCCCACCAAGGCTAAATTAAGTAAAAACTCGTTTGATACCACGAGTCTACACACTGTAGTACTATTTACCTTCCCAGGTTAACAATATATTTGAACTTTCTCTTTCATCTAGTTTAGTGAGTTTTAACCCTGTCAGAACCAACAGCCCCTTTTATGATACAGCTTTTGCAACATTTGCATTAATATACTGATTTTAAAAATTCATAGGTGTGGAGCCTGGATGGCTCAGTCGGTTAAGCATCCGATCTCAGCCCAGGTCATGCTCTCATGGTTTGTGAGTTTGAGCCCCATGTGGGGCTCTGTGCTGGCAGGTCAGAGCTTGGAGCCTGCTTTGGATTCTGTCTCCCTCTCTTTCTGCCCCTCTCCTGCTCATGCTCTCTCTCTCAAAAATAAGTAAACATTAAAAAAATTTAATTCATAGGTAGTATAACTCACCTATAAACATAATAGTAAAAATCAAAGTAATGCCCTAATACTAATATAAGAAATAAAGTAATATTCAATGAAACAACATGTATTGCAATATGTAAATCCTCCAGTGTGTTTTAATGAGCCAAATACTTGCTGTTCTTTGAAAAATCAATGCAAATGGGATAGCTACAAGAGCAGAAAGAAGGATGTGTACTATTAGTGAGTTATCTTCTATGCCCTCTGCTCTCACCCTTCACCCCCAGGAACCAAATTTTGTCTCTTCTTCCCTCTATAGATCTCTATTTTTCTATTGTCAGTGCCTCTACCTTAATTCAATCTCCATGATCTTTCTCCTGATTTAGAAATCATTCCTTAACTAGTGTTTTTTTAGACTAATATGTCTCCTACACCATCCCCCTTTTTCCCCTCATCACACAACTTTCAGAGTTTCCCTAATTATTCCACTCCACTCCCGAAAAATTGTAAATGATTATCACGTCCTAAACTATACATCCAACCTCCTCTATGGTTGCCAGCATACTACTAGACATTCTGCAACATCCCTATGCTTTCCCTTCTCTGTGGCTTGCCCATACTGGTCTTTCTCCTAATTTCTATGTCCCATTTATCTATTATTTAAAATCTTCCCCTGGGAACAATTCCATTCCTTTTGCCTACATAATAGTTTACACACACCTCTATTTTGACACCTGTCATATTGCATTTTGGTTCCTTTCTTATCAATCCAGCTCCTTCCCACCTTCCTGGAGTCAAGCTCCTTAAAGGCAGGAGTTAACTTGAATTACTTACCTATAAAACATGAGGAATGAACCAGTGGTCTGGTACAGAGTTGAGGCTGATTATTTGTCAAACGAATGAGTAAACTAACAAATACATGAATGAATTAAAAAAGATTATCTCTGAAAGTACTGGATTCTTAAGTTAATTAAGTCTGCCTGTGGGGGATTTATAGTCAGCAACTTTATCAGTCTTTGACTTGGCTGGCTTCAAAGTCCAAACAGTCTAATAAATGAGGCCCAGAAAAAGTTAAGGAAGTTGCCCAAGGTGGCCCAGCTATGAAGACAGAAAAAAAAATACAAATGTAAATCACACCTTCTTGCTCTTTTCAATGCAGGGTGTTTACCCCTGGAAAGCAGCAAGCAAGAATAAATATCTAAGAAATACACTTTTTATAGATGAGAAACTTTGCTATGAGATCCTCGTGAACTTCTTTTCTTAATGCTATACTGGCACATAAAAGATTCAGTGTGCACTGGGGAGATGCTGCAGGATGCAGGAAGTTTAGAAGACGAGAGGAAAAAAACCTAACAAGAGGAGGTTTATTCTGTAAGCACTCCACTTCATTTTTGGTTTGCAGAGCAAAAGAAAGGCTTTTGAGAGTCACCTTTAATAAGCATGCGTCATGTTAATAATCCAATCCATGGATCAATAAAGGCTGAGGAGATCTTTGCCCAGTGGCATTATTAATATCCTTTTGGTCCTGAGGGGGGCACAGTCTTCTTAGCTATCGCTTAGCTGAACTCAATGTAAACAGAGACAATAAGCCCTGTGGTTAAATAGGTGGTCCACTACTAGGAGCTTTGCATAATGATGATAAGTAGGAGGTTCAACAGAGTAGGAGTATTCTTGAGGGGGGTGCTCAGCAACTCCATATTTTCAAAGCTGACTAATCACGAGTTTGATAAACCTGTTCAATATGATGCATGCTTCTGTGTTAACCAGGCATTCCTTTATGGAAGTCCTTACTCAAAGGATCTATTTGGCCCTTTAGACACACTCGCATTTACGTGTTCACTCAGAGGTCCACTTCTCCTTGCAGCTGGCTGCACTCTGCTTTCATTAAGCATCCATAGTTCTGGGCTCTGACATGTGTGTTGTATTTATTAAGCACATATGCAACAGGCCATTTAAACGGATTAATCTTATTTAACCCTCCCAACAACCTTATAAGGCAGGTGTCATAGTCACTTCCATTTTAAAGATGATGAAATGGAAACCTTATGGGTGGAGTATCTTCCCAAGAGCACACAGATACAGCAGCCGGGTAGGCACTTGACCCCATCTCTAACATGAAGTAGGTATCGGGTCTGTAGATTTCCCCACCGTCCCACCCTTGAACACATAGGAGGAGCTCAACAAATATCTGTTGGATGAATATATGTGCCACACAGTCTCACAGTTTTCTGACCTATCCTTGCCTACATCTGCCCCAGTGGAAGTTCAGAATGCCTCTGCACTCCATGACTAAGATAGTCTTTGCTAAATGAAAGCAGTAATGAAAGAGGTCGGGAGGGGAGAGTGGTTTTGCTAAGGCCAGTTGGAGGATAGAAAATACCTGATAAGGAATAAGTTTTCCCTCCTAACTCCTTGAAAAATTTGGGGTAGCGTGTCTTCTCACAGGGAAAGGTGACTACCGCTGAAAGCAGACTGTGGTCACTGGATTAAGTCAGGCCCACAAACAGTCTCAGGGCACCATGGCATCACCATTTCTCACCCAAGACAAAAAAACACACTCTTGATCCACTTCTACCTTTTAGAAACCTCTTCACTGACGTCTGTGAAATTACAGCTAATATGTGAAGCCCTCCATAAGGACTGAGGTTAAGCTTTGCTTTCGTTTGTTTTATTCCCAGATATAATTTAGTGGGTGTGGAAGCCAAGCTGATCTGAATTAAAATTCCAGCTTCAAAGAAAGCAAGCTGTGTGGCCTTGGGCAAGGCACTTGACTTCTCTGAGCTTCAGCTCCTTTCAAATTAAAATGGCCTGATGTTGCTTGCTGCACACACTTATTATAAAGATGATCGTACAGTATAAGGAAGAGATCTGGCAGCAATTTCCAAGTGCCTGGATTCAGGCCAACTGCCGGCTCTGTGACTTGGAGCAAGCTTTATTTACTTTTCTCATCTGTAACAACTACAATAATAGTATTGTTAAATAAGAGACAATATGCCCAAAATGTAGCCTCTCGTGCTAAGCCCACATGGCCAAACCAAGACTTAATACCTAATGCCTAATTTAAACACACTTTCACCCTCTCCCAGGAGTGGAATCTTAAAGCAGTCAATCTGGAAATATCTAGTCACCACTAGTGAGGTAATCTGCCTGGTAGACCCCTATTATGCCCTACAGGAAGGTGACCTTGCCACAGACAATCCCCTCTTTGCTAGTAACTTCCTCGTCCTGCCCCCTTCTGCCTATAAAAACCTTTCATTTCGTACAGCTCTTTGGAGCAAATTTTGATTTGCTAGATGGGGGTGCTGCTCCATTCTTGAATTACTGAATAAAGCCAATAAGATATTTAAATTTTACTCAGTTTAGTTTTATTTTTAAAAAAGCCATCAAGTTTTTTTCTTCTCTCCTTAGTTCTGACATCTTTACTGTGATGGCTTCCCACTTATAGACGAAAGATAAGTAGTTTTGGCAACACATTCAGATGTGGCCTCTCCCACAGAGAGAAGGGGAGAATCCCTTCCTTATATCTTAGAAACAAGAAACCCAGTTCTCCTGACTTCCCAGGACATTGGCCTCACTTCTTACTGTCCCTCTTCCCCGCCCAAATTCCAATCGTAGGTAAAGGGAATGGGACATCCTTGATTGGTCTAGAACACTCAGAATTTAATTAGGGCCTCCCATTCCTGATTGAATTCTGGTTTTGCCAGCAAAACAAAGTAGGGAATTGACATGGGGGGAGAACCCCCACGATTCTTACACCCAGTATTCCAGAGGACACTGGGAGAACTCTGGACTTGCAGGCCAAGGCTCTTGGTCTTTTGCCATGTGACTTTCACCTAGGGGGAAAAGTTATACTTGACACTTACAAGAAAGCTATATTGTTATCAGGGGATATAGTTCTACAAAGCTTGGGCCAATCCATCTCCAAAGGGCACAACAGCAAAGGGGCTTTCATAACATGTCACTATGGGATTGTGGAAGGAATGGTGACCTTGGCAGTAAAGGTACCTTAGCTTGAATCACAATTCTGGCACTTACCAATGGGTTCGTTGGCCAAAGCAAGTGTCTCTTAGAACATCAGTCCCTTTATCTGTAAAAAGTGGGTAATAATATCTGCCTTGGGGTTGTTGCGAGGATTCAGATAACATATGTGAAAGTATTTTGTAAACTGCAAATCTCAATACTGTGTAATTGAAAGGTATGATTATCTAATGAACCAGTCCGTTTTACCTCTGCATGTCCTACTTCTCCAGCCGTTTAAGTCTTGTTTTCCTGCTGGCTCACCAAAGTAGCTTCCTGCTGTCTCATTACCACCTCATGTTTAACATGGCAAAGATCAAGATTTTAATTTTTTACTGGAACACACTCTTCTCTTTTCAACTCTGCAGTCCCTGTGGGGAATATTACTCCAATGCCAATCACACAGGCCCGAGTCTGAGCCTGTTTTAGAACCTGCTCTTTCAATCTCTCCCTTTACAACCATGAGTTCATTAAATCTCGCCACTTCCTACACAGCTTCTCTAATCTCCAGCCTTTTGCTCCCCCTAAAAAACAAGTATCTAGTGCAGATTCCTGTCATTTAACACATAAACCTTCTGCAACCTTTTCACTAGCTTTGCTTCTTCAACTTTATGTGCAATCTCCCCAGACAAGATTTAAAGATGAGAATTCCTACAACATGACATCTCTTCCTACATGCTCTACAACCCTAACCTGGATGTTTCACAATAGTGTAGATTTCAGAAGCTGAAGGAAAGGGATGGAGAAAGCAGTGGAACAAAAGTGCTGAACACAAACTACGCATTAGGGACTCTAGTATGTTCCTTAAATACATCATCTAATTAAGTCTTTGCAGAAATTCTATGAGTTAGATGTTATTAAAGAAGACAACAGATCCAAAATGGAGTCACTTGTGCTAAACCCAAAGTCACCAATACCTTAATACCTAACTTACACCTAACTTAATACCTAACTACACCTAACAATTACACTTTCACCCTCTCCCAAGAGTGGAATTTTAAACCAGTCAATCTGGAATTACCTGGTCAGCACTAGTGAGGTAATCTGCCTGGTAGACTCCTGCCATCCCCTAAAGGAAGGTGACCACAAACACTCTCCTCATCATGGTAACTTCTTTGTTCTGCCACTTCTGCCTACAAAACTCTTTCATTTCCTATAGCTCTTTGGAGCTCCTTTCTATTGGCTGGATGGGACACGGCCAATTCATGAATCATTGAATAAAGCCAATAAGATCTTCAAAATTTACTCCGTTGAATTTTGTCTTTTAACAACTTGGTGATTATTTTGAAACTTCTGCTTTGAAAAATCTTGAAACCTTTCCTACTTGACTTAACATTGGGTGAAATAATACATTTCCATTGTTTAAGATAATTTAAGCTATCAAGTAGATGATACCTTCCTAAGTGATAACATAGGCTTGAGCCTTTATTTCTGCAAATTAATTCCCAGACCTTTGACAAATTGAGACCCTAAATGCAGTGATTTCCTCACAAACTTTTACCGGGACACATGATATCAATTGCTCCTTCAATAAAATCAAATGTAGCTATTTTTTTGTCAACAATGACCACAAAAATGTGGATATAACCTGTTTCCTATCTCTTTTATTAAGCAAAGTACAAATCGGAAGGCAGGTGTCCATCTTGTTATCTCTCATCTTCCTGAATAGACCTTAATAAATATATATGACAAGCTAAGAATATATATTCTTATGGACTTATAGACATTGTTTGATCCATCCTCATGAATTTGGAGAAACTATAGAATTTATAACCTTCTCCATGAATGACTGTGATCACTTGCCCCTCAGCCTGTGATGACAATTTTTGTCCCAGGAGAACCTGATTTTTCTTTTTTCATTCCTAACTCTTTGTCTCTCTCTGCTTTATTAACACTCTCTTAACAAATGTTAGCGAATCTAGAACTATGAGCACAGACAAATGCTGTCGTGGGGGAACCAATGAGCTAAGGATTGCTGTGAAACATGCCTAAAATAAGTGGCTGGACTTCTTCCAGGGGGCCATAGGAAAAGAATTCCACCCCAAGAAAGTGTTTCTACATTAGAAGTGCCCTTACAGAGGCCAAAGCTTCTGAACACTTCATTTAATTTAACAAATAGCGGATTGTTTCTATTCACACTTGCTAATATTAAACTGCACAAAGGAGAAAAGAATAGAAAGAAAATCTTATTCCATGTATTGTCCAAGTGACTTTTGGTGAAGTTTAAATAATAGCTGATGACTATTTATACTAATATCATTGTTAAATCTAATAATGTGCCAATTTTATATTGTCTAGATTCACTTGTATTCAATGTAAACAGTGCCTGTGAGTGATGTGAATGCATTAGCATGGTGTAAATGATATTCATTATATATGAACTGTCAGCTCTGCTCTAGGACCCTTATGATAATGAGATGTTGCTTTTCCTGAAGCTTTCCCAGTGAGTAACCATTTTTAATAAATAAAGTAAAATATGGATCCCTAGAAGACTTCATAGTGCTTTCATTGAGAGTTTTTTTTAAAGTAAAGCATGTATCTCAAAAGTAGAGTCCTTCATGTTGCTTAATCTAGAAGCTATTTCTGTCCTGTTCTTTGGAGATTTTTTTTCATTATAGCTGCCCATCATGGTCCTTTTAATGGACAAAGTTGGAAGCTGAATAGCTAGATTACATTGTTACGATTTCTCAGCTGTTGGATTTCCCTTGTTGGTTGGAAAGAAAAAAAAAAGATTTTATTTCATTTTGAAATGTATAAATGATGCCAAATTCCTATTTGAAGTTGTCAGACTGTGATTACCAGTAGAACTATAACCTTACTTATGCAAATCACTAGAGTTCATGGTAAGTCTGACATTTACAGAATTAATGAACTAAATAATTAAGTGACCTAGTAAGTGAATTGGTAAACCAGAACTATTAATCTTTTAATGAATTCTTTACTATCACTTAAATAATAAATTTTTTGCATAATTTTAAAGGATTACAGTAAAGAAACATTAGAATAGGAAACCCATTATGTGAAGGAACGTTACTTTTATAAATCCGTCATTATGTCTCTTTTTATTGAATTCATTTCTATTCAGGTTTAGAAAAGTGGCAATTCCTATATTGGTGACTAACAGTCCCCGACTTCGAAGTTTTTTTTTTTCCCCCTCACTGAGACAGAGGGTTTAGGATCATTTACTGCTTCAAAAAACCACAGCCTAAAATGAGTAATTAGCATACAACTATAATTTCAGAAATCCCCTATTTGATGGTGTGCATCACATGTGTTTCAGAATTTTTAAGCTCTTGTAGGTTAACTAGCACATAAAAGAAGGCCTTCGCACCAGCTGTCTTCAAAAAGCATTTCTCTCTTCTCCACAAATGACTCTTTTTACCTTCCTTTTCAAATACCTTTAAAAAAAAAAAACTCAGATCACAGCTATTAAAATAACTGAACTGCACTAAACACAACGAAAATTTAGAACATTGAAATGTCCAGGGTTATATCAGTCAATAATGAAAGAGAAGTAAAAAGGTTAGATTGGGTCTTCAGTATCCATACTAGTTGCCTGGAAAGGGACTGCCCTCAGTAGGTCAGGGATTATTGAATCACAAGTATTTGGTAACTTTCACTAGAAGGGAAAAAATTCAAATGCTTAAATGAAAAGACAAGCTAGTAAAAGTGATGACTGCCATATTTTTTTTTAATCCAGATGAAAGAAAAGGCTGATGATTGCTTCAATCAAGCGATACATATTTATTGAACAACTATTACGTACTTGATACTGTCCTAGGTACAATAGGACATACAGAAGAAGAATGTGGTCCACAAACTTGAGATCATAATCTAAGTGAAGAGATTCAACTAAGATACACAAACTATATCAAGTTACATAGGGGTTGTACACAAAATCATGTGACACAGATTCTACATCTTGTGACCTTTTAGGCTGAGGAGATACATATAAGTCGTTTTAGCCAGAAAATCTTCTGAGCCTCTGTGAACCTCTATTTCTGGCAATATGGTAGGCTACATATCCTGAAAACCTTCCTGATGGGGAACATCTAGAAATTTTGTGTAAAATATAATAATAAAATTATATATATAAATGCACAGCTGAGGCTCAAATAAATTAAAGGAAATTCCCAGGGTCTCATGATGAAGATTTTTTTTTTTTTTTTGAGTAGACTTCACTCCCAGTATGGAGCCCAGCACAGGGCTTGAACTCACAGCCTTGAGATTAAGACCTGAGCAGAAATCAAGAGTCATATGCCCAACCTACTGAGACACCGCGGCACCCCTCAAGATGAAGAATTTCCAACCAGAATGGTAAACGAAAGCAGATTCAATGGCTACTCTTAAGAACTTGCCAGTTTTGATTATCAAGAGTCTCATAAGGATAGAATAGTGCCTTGGGCCTTCACAAAGAGCATGGACCCACACATAAAGCTGGGACCTTCAAAGGGCTAGACAGCCAGTGAAATCGTAGATTAAGAAAAAAATCCTTCCACTGGCAAATGGAGGTGAAGATGAGGCCCAAGTCCTGGATAAAGCCTCTCCTGAAGATTTGTAAATTTAGGATGGCCTTTCTTCTGATTTGGGGATCAAATTCATACTTCTTTCCAAGTTTGGGAAATCCTAAGCCAAGAAATAACATAAATTATTCCCAGATTGATAGCCCTCCAGTATGCTCAGCAGAAGCCTGTGAGAGACTTATTTATCATTTAATCCAGGTCCTGAAAGATCCCCCAAAATAAGATGCTGCTGGATTTGGCTCACAACAGAAAATTACAAAACATGTAAGGAAATAAGTTCTTCGGTTGTAGTGAAACTTGAGCCAGAGAAGATTGATTTAGCAGGAAAGAAGATGGGGACCCAAAGTGGGAAGATCACATGGTCTGGGGCCTGATATGGTGAGGAAAACAAGCATAGCAGAGAATAAATCGTAGAGAAACCTGCTCTTATGTTTGGCTTGTGGCCAAGTATGCATTTTAAAAGAAGTTACTCCATCAAATCAGTGAAAAAATGACTTAGACCATGGGTCATGTCTAAACATGGTCTTACTTCACTTGACCAACTTAAGTGTTCTGACTGGTGATCTAGGAAGTGGACAGATAGATAGATAAAATTATTTTGATAAAATTGATATTGATTATATTGATAAAATTGATAAAATTATATTGATAAATATAGATAGATAAAATTATTTTCCTTTGGCACTTTTAAAATGGTCCACTTGGTTTGAATACTTTTGTTACTTTTTGAGTTTGCTACTTACTGGTCAGTAGTTGTCTGAACCAAAAGATACACAAGTGGCTGATAATCCTTTCTAAAGAAAATTAAGAGCCAGGTAAGCGTATCTTCCTGAGGACACAGCTCTTGGGTTTAAGCAACCTAAAATTTTTTGCCTTTAACTACCCAACTTCCCAGGCTAGGGGGTAGGATCATTAAATATGTTCGTGTCCTTCAGATTGTGTCTTACTACTCCAGGGAAAGTGTGAGAGAAAAAGAAAACAACACCTCACCTTAGCGCTTTGCACAGAGAAAGCATTTAATACGGATTATGTTAACTAACTGTTGTCACAAACTATCTCTCAAGGCCTAAGGAAAAGCCAAGCCATTTCATGCACAGAGGAAGATGGTACCCAGAGCAAGATCAAACAAGGCAACTGAGAGAGGCTGCCAGGAGTAATGGCCCCAACTGGATCTTGTCCTGCCGTGGCTGGCATGAACTGAACAGTCTGTAAAGCTTTGTTAGATTCAAAGGGTCTTTTCTAGAATATGGCAAACTATTTATTCCACAGAAGACAACTTACAAGGCATCGCATGAAAAAGTAAACACGGGCTCTACTGTTAAACTCAGGTTTGGTGAGAGAACCTATGTACAACACAGCTGCAGGCTAGCTGGCTTCAGACTGGGCTCCAGGGCTCTCCGGGGGAATTTCACCTTCCCACATACTCATGGGAACTTAAACTTTAAAAAACATCCTGTGATACCATGTTTTTCCATAAAGTACTTTCTTCCTACAATATTTTACTCAAATTAGGAAACTTCTCAAACAGACTCTCAGTTTCATTTAGTCATTTACTTGAAATTCGCTGAGAAGTTAGTGTTTTTAAGTCACAGATGTCACTGTCGCCACAGATATCTTCACAGTACATAACACTCTGTCCAGCTCAAATTTTACAGGGGCGTACAATCCAGTTGTTTGTTTTTTTTTTAATGACTATTGTGCCTGTAAACATGAGAGTCACCTGCTAGAGTATATATTGCCATCCAAAGACTCAGGCAAGAACTATCAGCAGGTAAGGGAAGACATCTGATAACTTCTCATAGGTGAAAAGAAATGTTTTTCATTTCACTGGAATCAGTATTAAGCAGGCATCACAGGAAGAGCTACACAAAAATGTTAACATCAGAAACCCTACAAACTTGACAAAAACTATCTTTACAAAATCACCAATCCCATATTTAAAATATATGCTTTGTCAAAAATATGTAGAACTCAGAAGTAATCAAACAGACCAAGAATGTTTGCACAAGTGTGTATGCATACTTAACAGATGTTTATACCCTCAACTATTTTAACAGAACAAGAAGAAAGAAAAAAAAATCTGTCAAGTCATTTTGAAGATTTAATTTTTAAGCCATCATTCTGAATGGCTCTTTAAAAAGCTGAATTATCTACCCTGAAGTTCAAATCGGTCATTAAGTGTGATGTCATAAACACAATGTTTCCTATGATGTTCTAAGACTTGGATCGTAATTGCAGCTGTACCAACAAAAGGAAGAAGAAAAAAGAGACACAGTCCTACGAAAATAATCCTTGGCATGAAACCACATCTTTTGTGGGCACTACATTTGACCACAGTCTAGGAACTGTCTTTATGATTAATTCCCAACTCTGCTGCTGAATCGATCATGCAGTGATCTGCATTGATTATTAAGGTGACTGAAGTAACCGAATCAGACATGGCTTACCAGTGCAAATTAGCTAATTCATCAACACATAAAGATTTCAGGAGAAATGCTAGTGATTGTCACATATCACCAGCAAAGGAATCAAATCTGCTAGGCCCATTTAACTGACGTTTACTGTATTTTTAAATAAATACATTTTACCTGGGAACCACAGACTTGATGTCCTCCAATATAGTAAAGACCTGTATTTAATCCTCTGTCACTTAGGTATAAATCAAAAGCTGGCCTTTTGGCAGCTGAAATGTCTCTCGGAAAAATCACTGGGGTGCTGTACTCTTCTAATATGACCTGCTAGTTAGTTACTACAAGGTTGCAACTTTTGGTCACCCTAAAACAAACCAAACTCTAATTGCAATGGACATCCATAATCAATTTCCCGAGACCAGGAGCCTAATGTAAATCAAAATTAACTTAGAAAGATCCACTTGTACTTCTATCCATTTCTAATAAAACCTTCCAGGGCTTAATACTACCCTTCAACTAGATAAATTAGAAATGATAATTTAGATCTTAAAATAAAACTTGGTCCGATAATCAGAAAAGCCAAGTTCTGAGTCTAAAGAAAAATTACAAAGAAAAAAGAAATTGTAACAATGAATATTTAAATGTTTCATCCCATTCTGTGCTACTTTATAGTACATCATGTGTCTGTAAATGTGTACATCTCTTGTATTCTGATACGTAATTTAAAAAGAAGAAAAAAATGCCAGAAAACCATGATAATTTAGCAAATCCAACATTACTAAGAAAGCCAGAAGGACTTTCTAGTTGGTTGCCGGTAAATGCAAAGATTTGGGTTTTGAAGACACAAGCCCAACAGGAACGAGCATGATCTGAGCCGATGGATTCATGGGAATTTTTCTCCAAAGCACCCGGCACCTGGTCCGTGAGCTTCCCACTTTGTGAGGTATCGCTCAGGCTCTAATGACGCCACATTACACAGGTCTCGAGGCTTACTGCATGGAAATACTTAAATGAAAAATTTTGACCTAGTGATAAATTAAGAGACTCCAATGAGCATTGTTTGGAGAAGAGCTACTGACACATGTTTGACTTGTTTTTGAAAAGCAAATACAGCATATGATTCAAAATCACTTCCGACAGCAGCCAACAGCCAACTCTTTAGACTGGCTCAATTCAGCATATGTTGGGACTCCCATGCCGCTCATGTCTTCAAAAAGAAGCTCTTCAGATTGGCAGTGAGGGAATATTTCCTTTGAACGTTTAAGTAACATGTAAAGATAGAAAAAAAAGATATAAATGCTAATAATTAAAAAGTAAATGAAAAATACCCAAAGCAGAATACTTGAAAAGGCATGGTAGATTTTTGCATTCCCAGAAAGTGGCAGCCAGATGCATTAAGCTCCCATCGACATTCTCAGCTTTTGCTAATATTAACAGTGGGGTGTACACAACTGAGAAGAAATATCAGGAACATTCTGGGAAACATAAATTTGCACAATTAACAGGAAAAAAACTGCCTGATTATTCCAGAGAATTTGCCTCATTCTCCATTTTAGGGAACAGTTCTAAACAGAGACTTAAAGAGAGGAAACCATGAGGGGGACAGGGCAGGACGGGAGAACAGCGGGGAGGACATCAACATTATTATTATTATTATTATTATTATTATTATTATTAGGTATATTAGAATTTAGAAACAGTTTATCACATTATGATTTAATACTTGGGCTTTGAATGGGGACAGCAGTATAACATACACTATTCTAAAGATGATAGCAAAGAAACAAATAGTCCTTTGTGATTATCTCTTAAGACTGATAAATTTGAGGGGCGTCTGGGTGGCTCAGTTGGTTGAGCGTCCGACTTCAGCTCAGGTCATGATCTCACATTTCGTGAGTTCGGGCCCCGCATGGGGCTCCGTGCTGACAGCTCAGAGCCTGGAGCCTACTTCGGATTCTGTGTTCCCCTCGCTCTCTGTCCCTCCCCCACTTGTGCTCTGTCTCTCTCTCTCTGCCTCTCAAAAATAAAGAAAACTAATTTAAAAAATTTTGAAAAAAGACTGATAAATTTGAGAGGCACCTGGGTGGCTCAGTCAGCTGAGTGTCCAACTCTTGATTTCAGCTCATGATCTCATGGTTCCTGAGTTGGAGCCCCGCGTAGGGCTCTACACTGACAGTATGGAGGAGCTTGCCTGTGATTCTCTCTCTCCCTCCCTCTGCTCCTCTCCCCACTTGCAATCTCCCTCCCTCCCTCCCTCCCTCTCTCTCTCTCTCTCTCTCTCAAATAAAAATAAAAACGTTAAAAAAAAAGACCAATAAATTTGAAATCCTATAGTTTTTCCTTGTCAGTGTACCGGTAACAATGATAAAAACAAATATATCCTCTCAGCATTTTTATACATTATGTTTTATTTGATTCCATAATTGCAAATATTCTGCTGGTTTAGTAATGTATCTAAGCCTTACACCAAAATCTATACATAAATCGATTTAAAATAATAAAACCAAATTAAGAACTGAAATGTTTAACCTTCAAAACTTCACTGAGCGTGATGACTGTGTGAGATAAGTTTGATTTATGAGCTTGCTGCCTCGTTATGTCAGAGATCCTTGCTTGGGAGATTCTGGGACAGTTTCTTCTCTAACTAGTCGGCTTCCAGAGTGTTTCTGAACAACAACCATTCCTATCAGCGAGGAACCTTCGCTGTGAGCTCACTTACAGCTTTAATTACCTTTAAAAGTCAGCAAGACAACATATGAATGTTCACTTCTTATTAAATGACTCTCCAGATGTAAGGCTTTTAATCTTTTTAGAAGGAGGCTGGCTTCACTGCCATCGAGAATTCTTATTCAGGTGTAGGCATGACCTGCATAAAAATTTCCCTTTGCCCTTTTGGCTACCCAATAAATATCCTAAGGACAGAGGTAAGGATAAATTAGGAAAATCAAATCTAGAATGACTGGAAAGCCTCGCTGCTGTAAATAATGAGAAAAAAGAGATGTATGGGGAGGCCAACAAGTGAAGCTGTGAAGGTCAGCCCCAAGAAACACCTTCCATCTCAAATGGAAGGTGTGTTCTTCCATCACAGAAAACCATCTTAAATAGAAGGCTGATTACGCAGCATGTGTTCCGATTAAAGTCATGAGGCATCCATTCATTTGTCCTTTTATCCTAGAAAAATGTTTCCACCATTTACCAAGTACTAGATACTGTCTATTCAAAATTAGTAAGACCCTGGAGGCACATACACACTTGTGAGTATAAGGACAAATAAAAAGAAAGTCAGACAAGTGGGGGAAGGTTGGTGGTAAGAGAGAGGAACAGGGTCTTAAGCAAGCAAAGGGAGGAGCATCTAACTCAGCTTACAAGTGACAGGGAAAGGGGCCTGCTGGGCAGACTGCTGGAATTAACCAGGTAGAAGAATAGAGGAAAACTGTTGGTGTATTTGGGGAAGGTGAAGAGGAAACAGTGTCTAAACATTCCCATGTTGCTGGGATGTGATATGTCTGTCAGTGGCCTAGGAAATGTTTCCTGAAGGCATCAGAAAGCCAAGGATTGAGAATTTAACAAAGAAATGAGCCCTTCAGGATTTGTTTTAGAAAACAACCTGGCTGCTGTGGAAAGGATGAATCTGAAACAGAATCCTGGTATGAATGGAATGAAAAGCATGCATTCCAGAGCCAACAAAGTCCTAAACTGAGTAGCTGGGGCTGAGATGCTGAAGAGGTAGAAGGGTGGGATGGGCCTCAGGGAACTAATGGCTGGTTTTTGTGAGAACCCTCAGAAAGCTTTGATGATGACCCTTCACCTCTGCCCCTGTCTTTGCTGGGGAATCTGGAAGGATGATCTTTTTTGCAGAACCCAAACTCCTTGAGCACTGTACTTCACTCACTCACAGTGAGTACCCTTTGCTGGGACCACAATCCGTTCCTCTCTAATATCTGCCCCCAAATCTTGGAACTTGAGTTCTCTCCTTTCCACCCAAGATGCCACAGCCTTTCCTGAACACATCTTTGTCTTGACAGGAAAAGGTCCCCTCTTATCCCCAGAATAATTCTTAATCTCATTCTCCGAGATAATTTCCTCAGAGCTCCCTTCTCCCTCATGGTCTTTTTCTTTATAAAAGATTTCTTGCCTTGGACAATTCTTTCCAAATTCCCAGTGTTGCTGTAATTTGTCAATTAAGCATGTCCATCCCACGAGAGTTACAGTCGGAGCTATTTGGGTCGGCCTGGCTTCAAGGTTGAATTCCCCTCCCTGAACTGCTCTTTTGAGGAAGGTCCAAAACTAGATGGTAGAACCAGACCTGAGAAATAGCAGCCCTACAAATCACAAGACTTACTGATATCATAACACTCCTCACCTTGATTCTTGGCCCAGAATTTCTCTAAGGTCAACAAGAGTCCCAGAGTAATCAAAAGAAACTTGTAATACCTAAGATTTAGTGACAAGTTACAAGGTGCCAGGTATTATGTTAAATGCCTCAAATATTTTATTTAACCCTATTATAATTCTATGAGGTATGTACTGTCGGAGGCTTAAAAATTAAAAAGGTTAAGTAACTCAGCATGCCTCAGTGGCTCAGTCAGTTAAGTGTCTAACTTTTGATTTCTCCTCAGGTCATGATCTCAGGATTCATGAGATGGAGACCCACTTTGGGCTCTGTGATGACAGCTCTGAGGCTGCTTGGGATTTTCTCTCTCTCTGTCTCTCTTTCTGCCCCTCCCCATGCATGCTCTCTCTCTCACTCTCTAAATAAATAAACATTAAAAGAAAAAAAGTTAAGTAACTTGCCCAAAGTCATGCAGAATAACTTAATTTATAGCCCTTCTTCTTCATCTCCTGTAATTATCCTCTTTAGTCTTTAGTGAGAAAACCTCATCCTATATATTCATCTTTCTGACAACTCATACAGATTTTGAGTGGGTCTATATAGCCATCATTAGTTAAGTTAAATATAACTCAGAGGTTTAGTTCCCTTGTTACTTATTCAACAAACTCTTAGTGCGTACTTGCTACTCTATGCCAGACAGTAGAATTCAAAGATGAACAACAACTTTGCAAGCTTACAAGAACTTTAAGCTTTTCCAGTGTGGATGAAGATTACCCCACAAGCGTAACAATTTCCAAACCACAGCAATAAATGGGGAGACTTCTATACATGGCATTGGATGGAATCTAGATAATGGACAGATAATTTGGGTCTCTTTGCTCTGCCTTCTCAAGCATGTACCTTCCATATACCTTATCTCTTCATCAACTCTCTAGTTTTGCCAAAATATACTGTCAATCTGGTCATACTGGTGGCTTAATATTCAGTTAAGAGCTGACAGCCAAGGAGTTTGACTACATATCTGATTTGACTGAACAAACCTGACTCTTAGGAAAATATCTAAGAGCCCAAGGGAAATTCCAGAAGAGCCCAATTCCCTTGGTTGCAAATAGCCAGTATTTGGAAGTTCTACAAAGGAATTATTATTTTCTCCTGCCATTTTGAAGCACCCCCTGTACATTTATTTTGGAGTAGAAGCCCATTATCAGGGTCCCAAGCTATGTTCTTTACAGAGCTATGACATATGGAAGGTCTTCAATAAATGCTATTATTTTTAATATTAACGGTACGAGCAATAATGAGAAATAGTCATGACTGTACATGCTGCCTAAGGAGAAGAAACTATGCTGAATATCCAAGAAAGTAATTATAAGAGTGTAGTTTACTTTAAATGAATTTATTCATGTTGTCATGTATTTGCTTTGCTTGTGTTTGCACACTGCAGCAGGCTATAGTCCCAAAGTCCAATACTAATAATAAAAAAAAAATACAACTCAGCCTTTGACTGATCTGCAGATAGGGTGAGGGAAATGTCTGGGAGAATCAGAGATGGGCAATTGGCAGAGAGAAAATCAAAATTGTTCCTAGGCCAGGAAATGTGCCTGACAGACAGACACATTTACACAGCGACGGCCACATTTACACAGCTTTACCCTTTCTCCATCTGCAGAGACACCGCCTCCCGGCTCAGAGAATGCTCACATCTCAAGTGTTTCAGACTGAGCTAACAGACCTACCACATTGTCCCAGGCACCCGAAATCCTCTCTTTTCACATACTTACACAGAGCACTCAATCTCCTCCTTCAAAGGAGGCATTAGGGAGCAGAATATAAAGAGTGAAGAAAGGGGCGCTTGGGTGGCTCAGTCAGTTTAGCATCTGACTCTTGATTTTGGCTCAGGTCATGATCTCACAGTGCGAGTTCGAGCCCCACGCTGGGCTCTGTGCTGATAGGGCAGAACCCGCTTGGGAGTCTCTCTTTCCCTCTTTCTCTGTGCCCCTCCCTCTCTCTCTCAAAAATAAATAAGTGAACATTTAAAAAAATAGTGAAGGAAAATGGGAAAATAGTTACCCAACTATGTTTATGTTTTTCTGAAATGAAGACCCGGCAGACACTGCCAGCTGCATGGCATTATCGATTTACCCTACCCTGCATAAATGGACAGTGAGAGAAAGAAAGGCAGGAATGCATGGAGTTAAAACACGCAATCAGTTTCCCTTGCTCCTAGGGATGGCTATGATGACACAGTGATGGCCGTTAACATGTCAGAAAATATTTGTTAAGGATTTGGGGGAGAGTTTTTGCTTTACCAATACAAGGTCTTCTTCCTTCTTGCTTTTTCTTCTTGCCTGGAATGCAGAGAAGAGGCTGAACATCTAGCAGCCTCCTCGGGCCCATGAGGCAAGGTGTAAACACAAGAGTGACAGCTGCCTGTTAAAGAAAGGGGAGCAGAAAGGTAGGACATTGGGCGTTGATGCCAACTGACTTATTGCTAAAGGGGAAAAATAAAACCCTATTTGGTTAAGCCAATGTTACTGTGTTCCTATTACATTTAGCTGAATCCCAGATGATACACACGATAAAAACAAAAAAGAAAACAGAAAGACAAACACATCTGTGTATCCACCGTGAAACTGCGTCTAGGATCTCTATCATGTGTGGTTCAAATAAAGGTTAGGAATATTTTAACTGTATTCACTGAAGGGGTGTCTGTATGTGTTGTCATCGTTATTCTGATCTCTACCTTCTACTCAGGGTACAGAAGCCACACGTGGCCACATAAATAGCACAATGCACTTCAGTTGAGAAATTGAGCATACATGGAGATCTTAACCTACCAAAACCCAGGAGTGGTGGGTCATATCCTGGGCAGATGGGGAGAGAAGGCTGAAGAAGTGAACATACATCTTCACTAAGGCTACTGGGACTCCTTTGCGCTCCCTCAGGGGATAATTAGTCACTCCATAATGTGAGCAAGGCTGTGTCCTTCCCTGGCGGCTGAGCAGGGCTGGAGCGAGGGCAACCTCTTTTCTGAGTCCTTGGGGGTGAGGGTGAGGGGGGCTGCAAGCGCCCTCCTAGATGTGCTCTGCTAAAGAAGTTCTTACAAAAGCAACTTCCTGACTCCTGTCACCCAAAGCCTCCTTAATAAAAAGCTTGGACAGAGCTACGAAACCTGGAAAGAGGTAGACGTAAAGGCTTCAGTGATGGCATCTGAAATGGATGAGGCCTCTCTAACGACTAGCTGCCAAGAACAGCACACGGAAAGCCTCCACCTGTAATCCAAAGCAGCATCCGTTAATAGGTCAGCTGCGACGGACCGGACCGAGGGAGAGCGTGTTGGAGAACGCGGTTCATTCACTGCAAACTGTCACTCCAATTTAAACACAACCCCGTGCTCTTGTCTTCCCGATAGCAGCAAGGGACAGCGCGATAAGCACTCTAAGGAAAGACTGTGCCGGCCATCGGATGCTGAAGAGGCTGCTGCAATATTCAGCAGCCTGTGATGTCAAAGCAGGAGCACAGAGGCACACGGACTGACAGAGGGCTCTAACGATGCTTCAGACCGTGGCCCTGGGTAATCGGGGCACCGTCCGCTCAAGTGCCTGCACGGGAGATGCCCACTCTGAAGCCTACTAGTCATTTTCTTAAAACATGTGGTCCTTTTGATCTGTCTTTTCTGGCCCACTTTTATTAGGTTCTTAAGTACAAAAAATGTTGTCCCACTACATGAATAACAGCAGTCCAAGTAAGATGACAAATGGTAACTAACATGTGATCCCGGTAACAGGGAGGCATAAAGGAGAGGCCGTGGTGAAAAGGAGAATTCTCACTCCATCTAAAGGTCACAGGCACTACACAGCTCTCGTCAGCTGCTACCATGCAGGCCCAGGATTGCAAGATATTCTGGGTCTTTCAAGAAATGCCAGCAATTTCTAAGGAAATCTCCAAATTTTTAAACATATTTTGGGTCAGACAAAGCCTGTCTGTGGGTTGGATCCAGTACATGGATTGCCAATTGGAGATTTCATATTTAAAAAATCCAGACGTGCCTGGGTGGCTCCGTCAGTTAGGCATCCAACTCCAGCTCAGGTCATGATCTCGCGTTTGTGAGTTCGAGCCCCATACCGGGCTCTGCAGTGGCAGCACAGAACTACACTCTCTCTCCTCTCTCTCTGTCCCTCCCCCTCTCTTGCTTGCTCTCTCTCTTTCTCTCTCTTTCAAAATAAATAAATAAACCTTAAAAAATAAAAAATGAAATAAAAAATCCAAACATGTTAATAATTGTGATGAATGCCTATCAGTTTCTCTTTACATCTCAATCCCTTCTTCCTTTCCTGGTTTCCTGACCATCTCTAAATTCCGGTCCTTCCTTTTACCTCTTCTCCCTCCTCAACTCGGCTTTAATTATCAGTAGGATTGAAGTGTTACCTGCCCCAGGATTATTTGTATCTAAAGAGATAGCTGCAATTAAAAAAAAAAAAAAATCCTGCCAGAACCAAGAAAGGACTCTACAGGCAGCATTTCGGAGAGATTTGGACAAGGTTGCTCAGTGCAGCACGTCTGTTATCACACAACATAACTGTAACAACTCCTGAAGATGCTTTATTATGTGAGGGTCACATACTCCCTTTTTCATATCCAAACACAGCCACACATATTTATACACACCTGCAATAACGATGATTTCCTGAATAGCAACATAAAAGATAAAATGACACCCCCAGAAGTGGCAGATAAGACTCAGTGAATATAAACTAGTTGACATATTTTATGTGTGTTTCCTCGGCTGGGTTTCAGTTCAGTTTGTATCCACAGGAAATGTTATGATGGAAAATTCCACAACTGGCCCACAACTTACATTCCACCTTGGATCCAAGAACCAATTTCAGCAAATCAAATAGGAAATATAATACAGAAAACTTTTGGCTATATCTTCATATACAAAGTAATAATAAAAACTTTATAGCAGTGTGTTTCTTTAGAGTTTGCAAGGCACTTTCACATCCATACTCTCACTTGATCTACCAGCCTAGGTGAAGCACACGAAATACTTTGTGAATATGAGCAAGTTCCTTCACTCAAATCATAGATGGGAGACATCATTTTAAAAGTTACTTTGTAAAAAGTTGCCAGAAGCAATGCACAGCTTATTATAGAAATTAGCCCAGTGTCAATGGGAATTAAGTACATGATAAAGAAAGCATCTCAAGTAAACAGACTACAACGGTTTTAAAAATCTGTCCACAAATTCTTTACTACTCCTCTTTTCGAAAGATGGAGCTTAATTCTCTTGCCCGTGCATGAATGCTGGACTTAGTGACTCGTTTCTAATAAATAAATACAGTATTGCATGAGTGATCAGATGTCACTTCTAAGATTATGCTATATATATACACACACACACACACACACACACACTCTCTCTCTCTCTCTCTCTCTCTCCAATATCTGTCTTGGGTGCTCTCTTTCTGTCTTGAATTACTCACCCTGGGGAAGGCCAGATGCCATATAATGGGGACTCTCAAGTACCCCATAGAAAGGCCCACATGGTGAGGAACAGGGGCCTCTGGCCAACAGCCAAAGAGAAAGAAACTAAAGCCTGCCAGCAACCAAAGGAATAATCTTGAACCACGTCTTTGAGTCCCCAAATGACTGCATTCCTCACCAATAGCTTAAATGTAATTTTATGCAGAACCCTGAGCCAGAACCACCCAGAGAAGTGACCACACAGGTAGATCACTCTCATGTTCCTGATCCTCAGAAACTATGTGACATAATAAACAGTTGTGTTTTGAACTGCTAAGTTTTGGGCATTTTGCCACACAGCCAATAGATAATACATGGAGTAATAACTGGGAAGGCTTCTGGAAGAAGATAAACTTGAACCCACAGTTTTTCCTGTGGACCAGGATACATTCTAAATGGATCAAAGATTTAAAATGTACTAAATATAAAATATACTAAAGTATAAATGTAAATGTACATGCAAAATGTACTAAATTATTACCAAAGGCTATGAACGGATTCCTTTAAACCAAGGTTTGTCTACTTCAGCACTACTGACATTTCAGGCTGGATAACTCCTACTGTAGAATATTTTCTTGTGCATTGTAGGACATTCACTAGCATCTCAGGCCTCTACTCACTAAATACCTGGAAGTCCTGCCTGTCCAGTTGTGACAATTAAAAATGTTTTTCGGGGTGCCCGGGTAGCTCAGTTGGTTAAGCATCCGACTCTCGGTTTCTGCTCAGGTCATGATCTCATGATTTCGTGAGTTCAAGCCTTATGTCGGGCTCTATGCTGACAGCATGGAGCCTGCTTGGGATTCTCTCTCTCTCCCTCTCTCTCTATCCCTCCCCTACTCACACTGTCTCTCTCTCAAAAAATAAATAAACTTAAAAAAAAATGTCTTTAGACACTGGAGTGGGGCATGGGGAATGGGCTTTCTGACTATGATAAGAAGAAACACATACAAGCTGGGGAACCAATACTTGCAACTCATATCACAGGCAATGAACTAATAATCCAATAGCAAAATAGGCAAAAAAAAATAAGACAATTCTTAGGGAAAAAAATACAAATGGCCCTAAAACATATGAAATGATACTTAAATCTCATAAGAGAAATTCAAAACTAAACTGAGATACCTTCCTTAAAACTTTCATTTTGGCACCCCCACCCCCCCCCCCCCCCGCCAAGTCTAACAATACACTTTGCTCTCATGCTGGGAAGACAAGAGACATACTCTCATTCACTGCTGATGGGAGTATTAAATGGTTCCACTCCTAGAGAATGCACTGTAGTATTATCTTCCCAAATTACAAATGTATTTATCCTTTGACCCAGCCATTCTGTTTCTAGGAATTTATCTTAAACATATGCCTATTCCTGCCTCCTGCCGTGGTGACAGAATTGCAGTTAGCCCATGGCTACCCAGTGAGACAGTGAATTTCCCATCCTCCTTTGCAACTAGTGGTTGCTATGTCACTAAGTCTTTGCTAGTGGAATGTGACCAAATGAGATGTTTGCCATTTCTTGGTCTGGGTCCTAGCATGTTAGGCATGCACTTCTCCATGATCTCTCTGTTCATTCCTGTGACATGAAATGTGGATGCATCCATGATCCAGTTTCAATCATACAGACTAAGAGTTTGAGAAAAGTGGGAGGAATGAGATGCAAGGCACCTAGCACCTTGTTATGGACTGTTTGTGCTCCCTCAAAATTTGTATGTTGAAATCCTATCCCCCAATATCATGGTATTAAGAGGTGGGACTTTTGGAGGTGATGAGGTCATGAGGGTAGGGCTCTCATTAATGAGATTAGTGTTCTTATAAAAGGGACCTCAGACAGAGATCCCTCATCCGCTCTGCCATGTGAGGACACAGGATGAACATATCTGTCCATGAGTCAGGAAGCAGGTTCTTACCAGACACTGAATCTACCTATGCACTGACCTTGGACTCCCCACCTCCAGAACTATGAGAAATACATGTCTGTGGTTAAAGCTACCCAGTACATGGCAGTTTGTTACAGCAGCCCCCACGGACTAAGGTACACTTGTACGATTACCAGGAATAGACTACCACCAAACTGGACTCCCCCTACACAATCTGGAGATTGCTGCATGAAAGAAATGAAGAGACTGTATATCTGGATCTTTTTCATAGGGTATCTTAACCTTTATCCGGTTGTATCTCTGCACACATATGAAATAACATATGGATAAGGCTATTCATTTCAACATTGTGTGACATTATACAAGACTGGACACAACCCATGGTTCCATCAGTAGAGGCCTGGTTATACAAGCTACGGCATATGAAGATGAAGTACCATGCAAGTATTTAAAAAGTGAAGGAGCCCTCTCTATATTTAAATAAGTCGATCGTGGTCGTATTGCTAGGTGAAAAACACACGGTGCAAAGCATTGCTCTCTAACAGTATTACACCCCCTTGATGTTGGCCTTGACCATGTGATATGTTACAGCCGCTGAAATCATGTGATGCATGTCTAAGCTTCCTGAGACAGCATGAATTACCACCAGCTCTCCTGTTCTGGCCCTCTACCATAAGAAGAGCTTGTCTCAGACAGCAGCCACTCCTTTGGTCTCAGTCTCAGGAGAAGCCTACCTCTAGGCTAGGAAGCCTACCTCTAGCTGGGGCAGAGCAGCCTGTGTACTGAGTGAGGGAGAAAGGGAAGTGTGCTCTGAAAAATCCCTGAAGTTTAAGTCTTGTTTATATTTACAGAATAATTTAGTAAATATATAATAAGCTATCTTTTGTGTCAAAAGGAGGATTAAGGGGCACCTGGGTGGCTCAGTCGGACAAGCATCCAACTTCGGCTCAGGTCATGATCTTGCAGTTCGTGAGTTTGAGTCCTACATCTGGCTCTGTACTGACAGCTCAGAGCCTGGAGCCTGCTTGGGATTCTGTGTCTCCCTCTCTCTCTGCCCCTCCCCCACTCACGTTCTCTGTCTTTGTCTCTCTCAAAAACAAACATTAAAAAGAAAAAAAAGGATGATTAATAAGAACATATATCAGGATTCCTGGGTGGCTCAGTCAGTTAAGTGTCCTACTCTGGTTTTGGCTCAGGTCATGATCCCACGGTTAGTGAATTCCAGCCCCGCGTCTTGACCTCTGCCGTGCTGGTGGTGAGTCTGCTTGGGATTCTCTCTCTCCCCTCTCTCTGCCCCTCCCCTGCTCACACATGCTTTCTCTCTCTCAAAATAAATCAACTTAAAAAATATGTATCATATTTGCATTTATTTTCATAACCGTCACTTGAAGGATATAAAAGAAACTAATGACAATTTTTATATCGTTGTAATGACATCAGCCAAAGCTGTTATAAACATTTTGCTGTATCTACTTCTAATCTTTCATTCTGTATTTTTAAATAAAAATGGAACAAAGGCACATACTGTTTTGTGAACTTTCTTTCCCACTTAGTAGTATATGAAGGCGACTTCCCAAATTCATAGTAACCATTTTAATGTGCAATGCTCAGTTCATTGATTTTATTTCATTCTGATATATTGTCAGAAGTTCTAGCAGATGTTTGTGTAGAGCCACCCAGGCACACAAGCTATGGGATCAGTCTCCCAATGTCTTCAGGTCATTCTGTGTAACTGAGCCCAGCTCTGCTAGGACATGTGTGCGAAGGACCACGTGAGCTCTTGCCTACAAAGCCAGATCGGTGCCAGAGGCCCGTGTGTGACTCCAGCAGTGGGAAAGGCAGGAGGGATTCTGGTCATGCTTTACACTTGGGCAGTATTTTCCTTCAAAGTTTTGATAAGGCCACAGGCAAGTGTTTTCTTCCTAAAGATGATTTCTTTGTTACTATTAGATCAGAAATTTTTATCCCAAGCCAAATTGGAAGTCGCAGAGACAAAAGTTTTACCAGAAGACTCTGAGAAAACTTCTGCTTTCCCAGAGAAGAATATTTTCTGAAGGTATTCTAAGAATAGGAGGAAATTTATAAACAAAGTTTTTGTATCACCCAGCAAGGCACAAGTTCACACAGCTACAGAGGGCAAGGCTTCTGGTACCCATGCCAGGGTGTTGGCATGAAACCACAATTACTCTGTCCCAATAGCATCATACTGAACTGTATTTGTAGTTTTATTGCTACCGCACAGGTCACTTCTAATTTAGCACCTATCACCTTTGCACCAACAGTGAAAAGAAGGACATTCTGATAGCATGGATGTGTATGTTTTAAATAATATAAACTAAAATCCACATGTAACATTCATTTGCCAGGATACAGCACTGGTGTACCCAATGGAGGGAATTACTGTCAGGGTGCGTTTCTTATTCCTCTAAAGATCCAGGGAATCGACTCAACTGGCCTGGAGGAGAGGGGTCCCTGCAGACTTTCCAGTGCTTTAGAAGCCCCAAGGCAGAATTTTCAATGCCAGAAGGTGATTTCGAGGGCTATATTAGCCCATAAGCATGCCCATGAGGACTAATGAGAACACTGTAAGATAAAAAAGAAATATTATAAAAGACAAGGTGAAGATGAAACAGATTCAGACTTCTCTGGCAGGTCTAAATAATTGAAGAGCACAAAGCACAGGCTTCTAGGACGGGTTAAGCACATCCAGCTGTGAATCAGAAGACCTATGTTTTAGGAGTTTAACATTTTGGATGGTAACAAGAAGGAGGGGTTGCAAGTCATTCGAGAGCAGACAAGAGAATGCTGGATTCTTGCTCTTTACTGACAGAAGAGGCAACGATTAGGAGGATGGCTGATAAAGCTAGAAATAGCTACTCAACTAAACGAAGAAGAGAAAGAAGGAAAAAGGACCTTTCCAAAGAGCCTTTACCAATATGCTCCACTATAAGAGAGGGGGCAGCGCATTAGCCTAACACACATGCCTTAAGTTTTCTGTATTAGAACTATACGTGAGGTGTCACTGTGGGCACGTAGTTTGACCATAAACATGACTCTAGGGAAACTGTATTATTGAATTTTGTGGGGGCCAAGATTTCCAAATTTACTGTTATTCTTATATTTCAAGAGTATTCTCGGAGACATGAAACCCGAGTGGGAATAATACTATGGGGTTGGAGTAACAGAAGTAGGAGGAGCCAGGTTGCCATCACTGCCCCCATCACTTGTGGGGCCTGAAGCCCTGGAGGGGGAGAGAGGGAGTTGGGAAGAGGTAAAGCAGGAAGAGGGACAGCCTGAACTGAGACTGAGATCCTTGCCTTACACGAAAATGATGGAGAGGAGGGGAAATGCTAATGACAAGAAAGAGGAAGATATACAATTAAGACTTTCCCAGTCTCCATCCAGCAATTTCAGCTCCATTTGTCCCGGATTGCAAATAGTCAAGATTCTCTTTTGGCACCTTTATGATTGTAGCGCTGAAGGGTGGAGGGAACTGGGAAATGTGCTCCCAACGTAGGCCAGTCAAATTTATGATGTCAATCTTTGAATACCCCATGTCCAATAACATCACGTGTGAATGATTGCTCTGACCCCCTTCGCCAGCATTGTCAGTTTGACATCAACGTATTTTATAGCTGGCATCCTTAGTACATGGGCAAGGTGGCACCTGTAGTATGGTGTTTTCCTATCAAGTAATCCTATCCTTGACAACCTTCTAAAGCTCATCTGGGAAACGATGTTGTCCCTGCAAGTGTTTGGTATTTATAAGCCCAGGGCAGTCTCTGGTTGAGAATAATATTGACTGCATGATAAAGCCAAAAGGGGAAAACCTATTTTTCTTGAAGAAGACGTGTCTCCTAAAGCTGTAATAAGTTATTGGCTGGTATGAGGGCCATCAGAATGAAAACTCTAAGTAAAAGGGTAATATTTTGCTGCCATATATTTTAATCATCTCAATCAACTTTGTTGGCCAAGTAATCTTGCTATTTCTCCTTATTCTGTTTGTCTGCATTGCACTATTATTATTATTATTATTATTATTATTATTATTATTTACTGATTGAACTATACTGGATGTATACATTGCCAATCATACTTTGGAGATAGAAATCTAATGATTTGACAATTCTATAGAAGCACTACCTTCTGGAGTGTTGTTAAACCATACTTAATTCATTAATGTTCCAATGTGACAGGAGCTGTAAGTGCTAACACGACCAAGAGTGTGACATCTGAGTCAAACACCAAAGGAACTCATGAGTTCCTTGCCTCCTAGCCTGAAACCAACCAAACCGTGTTAAGAAACTAATCTTGTTGCAGACACAGCTTTTATCACTATTATTATACAGCTTCAATACATTCTTTGAAAAATAATGTATTTTCACTGCACAAGGTAGTACATGCACTGTTATTAAAACAGAATGCTGTCTATATATTTCAGGTTATCACACTGCTAAAAGATACGGATACTCAGATTGATACTTTAAAAAAAATCTCTGTCCTTTAAGGATTGGTTAAATGCCTGGACTACCCGAGGTTTTTGTTTTTGTTTTTGTTTTTTTTTCTCAGAATAATATTAATCTTATTTTGTAGTCTTTTCTTGTGTCTCCCTGCATCATGCCAAGACTCCTTCACTGCCATAACTTCAAGCCAACAAGGTGATCCCTTTCTAGTCAAGAAGATTCATGTGTGTTGTCTACCTTGGATTCCACTGCCTCTTCCTTTCCTGACTCGAATATATAAATTCCCCAACTGACCAATGTTGATTCATAGTTAGGGACATCTCTATGTCCCTATTCAGCAGGAAGAAGTTACAGAAGATAAGACCTTCCACCCTTAGCAACCTTAAAGAGTTAAGGATCAAAATTGCTCAAAAGGGGGAGTAGGAGGACAACAAAGGCAAAAGAAATGTAAATAAAATCAAATTTCCTTACAACTTGCAGCCTACTGATAAATACGTGAGACAGGCAAGAGTGACACTCCTCAAGGAACTCATGGGTGCCTTAACATTGATATTTTGCTAGAGAGTAAAAGCAATCTTAGCTTGACAATAGCCAGACCTCCAGGACCCTGCATTTTTTTTTTTTTTTTTTTTTTTTACCTATGGAAATCCCTTTAGAGACTTCTGTTATCTCTACTCTATCCCCCAACTTAAAAGTATATACAATCAATCTTTCCTCACAATCACACAGAGCAGCTCTTTCTGCCCATGGTCCCATCCCTGTGCTAAAATAAAAGGAACTTTTCACACCGAAAAATAAAAATAAAAATAAGAGTCATACATCGGAGTGTTACAGGTACTGCCTATTGCCAAAGTGTCCATTTTTCACAGGTCATAGTCAATCAAATTCAAATTATTTCCTTAAATATTTCCGATGGAAGGGGGTTCCTTTGGTCATTTCAGCTTGGACTCTTTTGGGGGATACGAACAGGGGTCACTTGTTCTCTGTTAGTTCCTCTGTGCTTACTTGTAAGCATTTACTGCATCATTTCCTCCCGTGACATTTCTTTCCACTTTGCAATTCCTGTTCTTTTCATATGAGCAGCTGCCAAGTTTTTGACTACTTAGCACCTGCCATCCACGGATCTCAACCACTTTTTAAAAATTTGAGTTTCAGTTTATATATATATATAAATATATATATATATTTATATATATATATATATATAAAATGTATAATACATATATATAATTATTATATATATACATATATATTATTATATTATTATATATGTATATTATTATATTATATTATATATGTATATATGTATATTATTATATATATGTGTATATATACATATATTATAATATATATAATGTATAAATTATATACACATTTTATAAATACATTATATATCTAATACATAAATTATATATATATATATATATAATTTTGTTGTAAAATAACATAACATTTACCATTTTAACATTTTTTAAGTGTTCAGTTCAGCGACATTAAGTACATTCATAATCTTGTGCAACTCCTACTATCTATTTCCAGAACTTTTTCATCATCCCAAACAAAACTCCATACCCATTAAACGATAACACCCCAATCCCCCCTCCCTATAGCCTTTAGTTCCTGGAAACTCCTATTTTGTTTTCTATTCAAACCACT
The DNA here is from genome assembly GCF_022079265.1 of Lynx rufus. NCBI lineage: Eukaryota > Metazoa > Chordata > Mammalia > Carnivora > Felidae > Lynx > Lynx rufus. The sequence continues at coordinate 133,918,796 of NW_025814856.1, read as the reverse complement.
TTTTGTGTATTTACTTGATAGAAAGAAAGGGGAATCTCCCCTTGTTCATGGAAGAATTGACAGCCAGTATCAGGCACTGGGGCTGGGAAAGACTGTAACCCAGGGTCACTTGTCCTCAGAACCTCATTTCCTCCTCACGCCCCTCTCTCCGTGTCCCTCTACTCAGAAAGTTGGGTCCCTGGTGCTGCCCTCTGTCTGCCCCAGACCAAAACTAGAATGTTTCATTTATACCCACAGTTTCTAAGCCAGCTCCCTCTCCTCTGGGTCCCTCTCCACTGCCACTCAAGCTTCCATTCCTACTGACAGAAGAACAGGATGAAATAACTCATCCCATAGTGTGGACAGCTCACTACATGTCCAGGTGAGCAAGAGCCTACCTGAAGCACATGAATCTTCCAGGGGGTTCATGTTTTGAGGAAGAATGTTTATGAGCACCAACTAAAGGGCTCTACCCTCAGGACACACACTAGGAGCTGAGAATGCGCTTAGAGCCCTTCGGATCAAGCAAAAATAAATCATTTCTGGGTCAGTATCTTCGGAGTGCTGTTTCCACTAGCAATACTGTAGATGGGGGAGGCTGAATCCCTATTGTGGGCGGGGTGAGGGAAGAGTTCACAGGTATAGTTTGAAGGTCCTTCCTGGACAGCTGTGGTTTTCACTTACATCTTCCTGCCAGGAAGTCATGTTTCCATCTCACAGTCACACTACATTTTAAAGAGAAAAATCCAAGTTACAAAAATCTCATTAAGTAAAAATTAGAATACCTATGTAATAAGGACAGTATTTTTCTTGCAACACTGTAGGATATATACATGGGATATATATAAGAATTTAATATTGATATATTCTATCAAAATGGTAAGAATATATTGATATATACGATAGCAATATCACACTGATTTATGTCTGTGTATATATACGTTGGGGAGGGGGTGTTCTCACACATAAAAGCCAAGGATGGGATTTTGGTGCTTCAGAGGTATGGCAAGATACCAGCTAGAAGATCCAAGCTACTGCAAAGTTCTGTCAAAGATAAAACTTTATTTTTTTATTACTTTTTAAAAAATTTTTAACATTTTTATTTATTCTTAAGAGACAGAGAGAGAGTATGAGCAGGGGAGGGGCAGAGAGAGAGAGACACAGAATTTGAAGCAGGCTCCAGGCTCTGAACTGTCAGCGCAGAGCCCGAAGCGGGGCTCGAACTCACAAACCGCCAAGATCGTGACCTGAGCCAAAGTCGGACGTTCAACCGACTGAGCCACCCATGCGCCCCAAAGACAAAACTTTAAAGCTAGGTTTTGTGGGAAGGAAAAGGAAAAATAATTTTCTACATTCTTTTGGCATATTAAGGATGAAGACTAAAAACCTAAATCATAGTTTTTACTATTAATTCATTAATTTTTTTTAATATTTTATTTTTGAGAGAGAGATAGAGTACAAGCAGGGGAGGGGCAGAGAGACAGGGAAACACATAATCTGAAGCAGGCTACAGGCTCTAAATTGTCAGCATAGAGCTTAATGTGGCACTTGAACTCACATGACCTGAGATCCTAACCTGAGCCAAAGTTGGTCTCTTAACTGAATGAGCCATCCAGGAGCCCCTTTTTCTATTAATTTAGAGAAGATAATTCTTTGCCGAAAAGCCTCTGGACACACTCCCCCAGGGGAGGAAAAGGCTATCAAAAGGAAGAAGAGCCCAAAGTTGGCCCTATCCTGTCCTGAGGCATCATCTGAGCAAGACGAGGGAAGAAGAGCTTGGAAGTTGGGGCCAGGGTGTTGCTTCCTCCTCTGCCAGTGGTGGGTGCAGGGAAATTTAGACAGTGTCCACCGATAGAAACGTCATGCAAAACACAAATGCAGCTATGCCCTGCATTCTCAAATTTTCTAGTTGCCACAGGAAAAGGTGAAAAGAAGCATGTGGAATTAATGTCATAAATATATTTTATTCAACCAATACAACCAAAATATTATTTCGACATATAATCAACATAAAATTACTAATAAGACATTCTACATCTTCATTACTGTCTTTGAAATCCAGTATGTATTCTTTTTTTTTAATTTTATTTATTTATTTTGAGAGAGAGGGAGAGAGAGCATGAGCAGGGAAGGGGCACAGAGAAAGGGAGAAGGAGAATCCCAAGCAGGCTCTGTGCCATCAGCGCAGAGCCCGATGCGGGGCTCAATCTCACAAACCGTGATATCAAGACCTGAGCCAAAACCAAGAGTCAGATACCTAACCGGCTGAACAACTGGATTTTTTTTTTTATAGTACAGTACTGCATGTTTTCTTATGATGTTTTCAACAATACTTTCTTTTCTCTAGTTTTTTAATAAGTTTATTAAAATTAACTATTTTAGGGGAGCCTGGGTGGCTCAGTCGGTTAAGCATCCGACTTTGGCTCAGGTCATGATCTCGCGGTTCGTGAGTTCAAGCCCCGCATCGGGCTCTGTGCTGACAGCTCAGAGCCTGGAGCCTGTTTCAGATTCTGTGTCTCCCTCTCTCTCTCTGACCCTCCCCCATTCATGCTCTGTCTCTCTCTGTCTCAAAAATAAATAAACATTAAAAAAAATTTTTTAAATTAACTATTAATAAAATAGTTTTCTTATTATTTGCAATAATTGAAAATTAATATTTGCATTAATATGCAAAATATGTATTGATCAACTGTTAATGCTATCAGTAAGACTTCTGGTCAACAGTAGGTTGTCAGTAGTTAAGTTTTAGGGAGTTAAAAGTTATACCCAGGTTTTCAACTGCCTGGTGCATCAGTTCAAGGGTCAACTGTACTCAATAGGTTCATGTGGCCAGTGGCCACAGTATTGGATAGCACAGATCTAGAATATCTTAAGATACGTATGAAAACACTGGGAAGCACAGCCCTGTTTTCCATGACCAAAGTGACACAGCACTAGGAGTAGGAAGGTACCTGAGGGAGGAGGAGAATAAAATGAGATTCAGGCAATGCTATGGGCCCTCCTGCCATCTTCACTAGGGCTTGCTGGTGGTTTCTACAGGATCCAGAAGCTTCCCTGCCCCAGGGACCAAATACAGACATACTGAGTTTTGAAGGAGAGTCAAAGAGCCTGGGCCAGGAAGAAAAAAGGCATTTAGGGTTGTGGTTTCAAGGTCAGGACAAATGGTCATAGGCTGCAAAGAGCAGTCCTACTTCAGCAGAAAAGACCATATAGTGCCCAGAGGGCAGAAAGTTGAAGCCTCTTCTCTCTTGTGTAAGTCAAATCCCTCCCTAGCACTTCACTTGCTCATTTATTAAAAAAAAAAAAAAAAAAAAAAAAAAAAGGATTTAGGGCCTGCTCTGTAAACACCACTGATCTTGGTAGTGGAGATTTAGAGGTGAAAAAAATTATAAAAGTCCTGTCCCTTATGGAAATTACATTCTAGCTGAAGAAGAAAAAAACTGAAAAGGAAAAACAATAGGCAAAATATATAGGGGGTTAGATAATGGTAAGAACTATGGGAAAAGATAAAAAAACAAAGCTGGATGGGAGGAGGGAAATTGGGAGATATATAATTTAAGTTGATCAGGGAAGAAGGTAGCCGAAGAAATGAAAAATGTTAGAGATGGAATTTTTTTTCTTGCTATCCAAGGTGCAGTCAAGGTCAGAGGAGGGCTCAAAATGGGGATCAGAATGCTTAGGAGAAATAAATGGCCTTATATTTGGTACATTTGTATATGGTATGATTCAACTGATTTCTTAAAGTCATATATTTACATGGAAACGAATAACAGTATGTATTACAAACTATTAACTGTGCTTATCTCTGGGGATTATGGTGAACTTACCATGATTGTATTTTTCTCCATTTTCCAGATTTTCTACAATCAACATAATCTATTTTAATCAAGGTGGTGGGCGGGAAGCCCTCAATAATGTTGTTTATGAAAAAAAGAAATAAAAACAAAAACAAAGGCAGCTTCCTTTGCCGTCTGCTAATATTTGTATAATTGAAACATCTTACCATAATGGGAAATACTGAGTTCAATATCTTTCTATATTCTCAGGAACTACCACTCCAGCAATCCATCCTTTAGATTTTTACCTGATTTTTATTTTTTAAATACATATTTGTTGAACCTGAATCTTCCCATCGCATTTTTCTGATATTCAGCATCTAGCATCTTACTGTGCTGACAGTGACTTTCCAGAAATGCTGACAGATTTCCATTGTGATGTGCATTCACTGCCCCATATACAACATCGGTTGTGACACCTATCCCAGTCTGCCCCACCACCTCTTGGTGTGCTTTCTTTTGGAAACTTCTTGTGTGGAAAAACTCCCCAAAGACATTCCAAAGAACTGCCATCTGGAACATTTAACATCGTCAGCACATTGCTTCATATAGATTTATTCGCGAGTACCATCAATGGCACCAGAGAAACAGAGCCCACTGAGAGTGGCCTCTGGAAAATTTTTTTCTTTCACTTTTTGAAAGAGAAGTCATATACAAACGGAAATAACCAGGAATGCCACTCCTTTGGAGTGATATCATTTAATGCTAACAGAACATCTTGATCTCCAATAAACCTCCGAGAATAATACAAATATTCTGATGAATGTATAAGGTTGGACTGACATCCTATTAACCTGTTGATCTTTACATTAACTTCTGTTATTATACAGGATTTTCAAATCATTTTGTTAACCGGGTTGAAAATATATGGAAGACACATGTAGTTACAAAAATGTAGCTAATATTTTAATAACTTTAATATATAAGGTACTGATAACCTATACTTTAAAAATAATTATGAATACTTGGTAAAGACTTCATTTTTTTTCTTTGTACTCTTTTTAATTGACATACAATTTATATATAACATATTAGTTTCAAGTGTACATGATTTGATATTTGTATATATTGTGCAATGTTCCCTATATAAGTCTAGTTAATATCCATCTCCATATATACTTAAATTTTTTTTCTTATTTTGAGAAATTTTGGGATCTATTATGTTAGGAATTTTTAAATATACAATACAGTATTTTAAATATACAATATACGATACTCCACCTTGCTGTATACACATCCCCTGGACTTATTCATTTTACAACTGGAAGTTTGTACCTTTTGACCTCCTTCACCCATTTCACCCACCCTACCCCACCCTACCCCACCCTAGCAATGTGTCTTTTTTTAAGGCTTATTTTTAAATGAAAAGAGCATGTTCTACTAGGAAAATACACAACTGAGAGTGACATATTATGGACAACTGAGAAATGTTTCTTGTAAATATAATGTAAGGGACTCAAGAGGCTGAGACTCCTGAATCTTCCCACTAATCCCACTTCCCTTTCAGGACTTCATACCAAGGGAGTGTGTATACAGGAAAGATTAGCCAAATGGGAAACAAATTGCCACTTCAGCAAACAAGGACCTAATGCAAGGGAGACTGGCTGAAATCATTCAGAATATCTTCTGTCTCTAGAGTAGAATTACTCTAGAAACATATGACAAAATAGAACTAGAAACATTGCCATTTATAGATAAGTAAGATTTTTAACAAAATTAAATACCCATTCATGATTAAAAACTACATTAAAATTTAAAAATTCTAAAAGCTGGAAATAGGAAAAAACTTCCTTCAACTGATAAAGGATATCTATAAAAACACCTACTACAAGCATCATAAGTTATTATTGAACGTTTTCCTTCTGATGTTGAGAAGGAGACAAAAATGACTACTGTCAATACTGTCCTGGCACTTCTAGTCAGTTCATATCTTTAAAAAAAATTCCCAGAGAAAAAAAGCTATCAATATATAAAAGTAAATTCTATCACTATACACCAACAAAAACCAAATTATAGAGTTTAAAATAATGCCACTTGAAACAGTGACAAAAAGCACTGCATTTCTAGGAATAAATCTAACAAAAGCATTAAGATATCTACAAAGAAAACCACAGAACACTATTGAGTAAAGGAAATCTAAATTAATGGAATCATATGAATTTTCACGTTAGAAGACTTACACGATTTTCAATTTTGCTCCAATTGCTATATAAATTCAATCTAGTCCCCTATAAATCGGAGCAATTTTTTGTGCTCATGAGGTGATTTTAAAATCTATATGGAAATGAAGAGGACCTGGGATAATCAACACAATTATAAACAACAACAGGCAATAATGAAGTCAGAGGGTTCAGAATACCAAAAATCAAGACTTGTTAAGCTTCAGTAATAAGAGCAGTATGATACAGGTATAGGCTTGGACAGATTGACCGTGGAACAATTTATAAACTCCAACAGTAGATCTGTCTAAATACAGTCACTGATTCATGATGCTGCAATGCAGTGAAAGAAAGAATGATCTTTCCGATAAATGATACTGGGTAGTTTGGGCATCCATATGGAGAAAAGAATGAATCTTGATTCCTCCCAAGAATAAATTACAGGTGAATTTTTAAGCTCCAAATGTAAGAATTAAAACAATGAAAATTCCGGAAGGTAACAAAAGAGCTTATCTTTCTGAACTTGGAGAGGCACAGTTTTCTTCAACTACATACAAAAAAAAATCACAAGCTATAAATCAGAAAATTGATACACTAGACAATATTAAAATTAACAGTTTCTACTTATCAAAAGAAACTCCTGGAAGAAAAAATGCAAGTCACGAAGTGGAGAAAGCGGCATGTGATATCAGTATTCAAAAAAGGACGATAGAACAAATGGAATGCTCGTACATTGCTGGAAGGAGAGTAAATTGCTACAACCACTTTGGAAAACTTAAGCCGCTTCTACTTTCACATTCAGATTCACTCCAAATAACCAGCAAAAATGTATATTGGCGTTCAGAGATATGTAAACTCATGCTTGGGGTAATGTGGTTCATACTAGCCAAAAACTGGAAACAACCTTATTGAATGTTAGTATTAGATTGGGTAAACAATGGTGTACTTATATAATGAATAATACACAGTAACAAAAATGAGTAACTGTGGCTAATTTAAAAATAAAAATGCCGCCTTAAACTATCATGGGTTTTCTAGATTTTATCAAATATGAAGTATAGGTTGGCAATAAAATGATATGAGTAATGTTTTGTGTGTTTAATAGTAACTTAGCATTCATACATTTTCAGTGGTATCTAATGCACTCAAGAGTTCGCTCCCTCTTATAAAGAACTGTATCTTACCTATATCTTACCTGTATATTACCTGTATCTTATAGGCACTTATAACATTGGAGTAAGAGAGTCGCTCTTGAATAAACAATTACAGAACTCTGAAACACAGCTTTGTTCCTTCTTGGTGAGATTTGATTTTGATTTAAATAATTACATTTTTTTTTCCGTGTGGTCTGGTTTATCTACAGGTTCATTTCATACACTGAGATTTAAAAAATAAAAGAATTTAAAGTATATAAATAACATTTTTTTCACTTATGTAGTTTCTCTTCTACATAGTGACCAGATCAACTTGTGTCCCACCAAGAGGTATAAAAGAAAAAAAAATCCATAATCTCATAAAAATCATTCAAAAAAGACCGTGTTGAGATAAAATTAAGCAGGATGATTCTCTTGTACAACTGCCTTAAGTCACAAGACTTCCTTTAAGTCCCTTGAGCTTTCGTACTCTCTGTCTGAAGAAAGAAGCCTAACTCAGGGCAAGTAGGATGCCCAAGTATCCTGCATAGTGCCACCACCCTGCATGGAGAATTGAGTGGGTAAGGAACCATTGAATTTTCCCCCTATGACTTCCTCTGGTTCTAGCCTCATTGGTCTCATTGTTGCTTAATGAACAAGTCAGCTCCAGTCCACTTCCCCTGCCCCTTATCTATGCTCTTACCATGCCTTGAAATGCTCTTGCTTTTTCACTGCTTTGCTGTTTGTGTGAATCTATCCCTCTTAGGTCCAGTTTAAGTCACACTTCTGCTCTGCCATCTTTAGTTTCTTGGCTGCCTGGATGCGAGATGTCCAAAGCAGAGATTACATCCCACACTGAAAAATGGATGGAGGTAGTGAAAGCAGTAAAAGGACTCTCTCTTTTCTGTGTTCTTCAAGGTTAAGGAAAACCTTTCCCAGAAACACCAGTCCCACCCCATTCCACCCCTTCTTTAAGTCAACTTGGCCTTTACCTCACTGACCCTAATCGCTTTGTATTCCCAAGCTTCAGTGAATCAAGGGAACGGGCAAGGCTTTGGGGGCTAGGAATCCTTCATGCCGCCCCCGAGAGGCATGTCTACAAGGAAAGGTGTGGATCCTAGACAAATGAGAGTCCTCTAAGGAAGGAAGGAGGAGCCATGACTGTGCACAATCCACCTGGTCAACTGCACTTTCCAAGCAAGTTGTGCCTATGTCAGTGTTAATGCAGCACTTCTCTCTTTGTGTCACTTTGGCACTGCTACCTGCCATCTCTCTAGCCTGTCACCACACTCAGCATCTAGGGCCTTGCTAAATCCACTGCACACCCCTGGAATCAGCCTTTACACCTAGTTGCTAAATTGAATGGCAAGTGACTGTTTATCATTATACTTCTCAGGAGTGGGAAATGAGTCTTTCCAGAGTTAATTAACCTATATAAACCCATAAAGGGCCAGCAAAAGACTTACTAGCAGGAATGCACCACTCTAGACCCCTTTTCTTCTGATCTATGCTTTGATAATTAACCAGGGATCCTGAAAAGGGCACATGTGGCTCCTCTTAGCACACCAATTCTGTGATAGTGAATTGGCTTTTAGTTTCATTTCTGTAGCCAAAGCACACCACGAAAAATAAATTTTCATTTTTCACAACATTCAGTTCAACTCAATTGTTCTAGTTACAGTATTCCTAATTTTTATCCAGCTGATTAACTACAGAATAATCCAAATACATTTCAAATTATAAATCTTTCATGATTTGGGAGATTTTATACAAATGTACGTTTGACAGTGCTAATTTAAAGCAAATATCAAAGATGATTAAACATTCTCAAGATAAGAGGGATAAACCATTGGATTATTTTATAGATTTAATCAGTGAACATCATAAACTGCTATACACAGAAATATTTTGATATTCATCTTTTCTCAAAATCATTCTTTGGGAAATGTCCAAGAAGGACTACAGAAGTGGGTCAAGCATGTGTGCACAAAACATTTGTATTCTTTACTGTGTAAACACTAATTTATTTGTTGAAATAATACACTATGAAATATTTATTAAATAAATTAGCATTCTGCTGAGCTGCTCTCCCAAATCATTAATACGGTTCGTGGTACTGATGTAGCCAGGGCTATGACTGTTTCCCATGTCTGTCTTCCAATTGTTTGCTAAGTATTTATTCACCAAGCACCATCCCCCAGAGTTTAAACTCTCCGTGCAGCTATTCTTTGGAAAGCTGGTGAAGTAAAAGGTTTTTAGAAATCATTGAACTTTCACTGAACCACAGGGCTCCTGTTGTCCAATCCTCTTATTTTACACATGAGTTTGAAAACAGGTTTAGTGTCTTGTCCAAGACCTTGGAACTAGCACTATCTTTTACGTAAGTAGAAAAAAGAGTTGGTTTTTAATGGCGAGAAAGGAGTTACTCACTAGAATTTAGCCCCTGTGGAAAGAATCCGGGGGTCTAAGGACAGGTTTCATAAATCTAAAACAAAACAAAGCAAAACGAAACAAAGCCCATATCCTTTACATTTTGTTTAAATACACATGGTCCTTTAGAAAAGTTCATCAAAGAGGAAAAGCGATAAAGAGGAATGAATCTCCACATTGACCCAGTATAAAAATTGAAGAGAAAGAGATTTATTTATTTGTCAAGATTACTGTCTGCACAGGTATTGTCCATTCACCCTCCAATGCTTAGAACCAACTGCAGGGCAAGCTAAATGCAAACAATAAATAAGCAAGAAGACAGGTAAACAAACAGCGCAAATGACAAAGTACACACGGCCGAAAGAGCATTCAACCCGTCCTCCCCACTGGAAAACGAGCAGAACGCATTCAATGGCTGAGAATATGCAGCCGCACGATGCTCTCTCAGGTAATGTGTAAATGAGAGGCAGCATCCAGGGATGGTATCCTCTGAAAATCTCAATTGGTCTCTCTATGTCTCAGATTTAAAGTAGAAAGCATCCATTTTCTCTCTGATTTCTCTACTTTGGTTAATACCGGATAACATAATTCTTTCTCTAGTCATCTCATACAATATATATATGAAAGAGTTTTCCATGTGTAATTTAATAATATTTTCACATTTGTCATATTTATGCTGAAAAGAATCGTGTATTTCTCTGGTCCCAATGGCCATGTACCCCAATTTTTGGTGTTTTATTATAGGAACTCTTTGTGAGACACATCTTTATTCTGTAGAACGCAACACAAAAATAAAATGTGAATGGAGCTATCCCAGGCAGTTATGTTTTCACAAGATTTCCAAAGAATTAGGGGTGCTGATTTTTAAAAAATGTAACTAAACACTTACAGTGAAAGCATAAATAACACCTAAAATTGCTGACTTGACATTATCTGTTATAAATTGAAGCCCTAATCAATTTGAAAAGACTCATACACACTTTTCTTTCTCAAGATTTGTTAGTGTATTTTTTTTCAAAGTACATATAAGAATCAGGAGCTATTCAACCCATTTTTATCTTCCATAGTAAGTGCTGAATTATCAACTAAGAGCGTTCTTATTTTGTTATGATTGGATTTCATGATAGTAGCTAGGTATTCCATGGGAATAGATGCCTTAATATTTATGACGACAGACAGAATTTTTTTTTCTTTTTTAAAAACACCATGCAAATAGATTTTAGGGGCACCTGGGTGGCTCAGTCAGTTAAGCGTCCACCTCTTGATTTCAGCTCAGGTCATAATCCCAGAGTTGTGGGATCAAGCCCCGTGTCAGGCTCCACACTATATGTGGAGTGTGCTTAAAATTCTCTCTCTCCTCCTCTGCCCCTCTCCCCTGCTCATGCTTGCGTGCATGCTCTCTCTCCAAACTAAAATAAATTAAAAATAAAATAATAGATTTTAACTATGAGAGAAAAATATTTTCCCCCAATTTTTCTCTTCTCTCATTTTGGGTATCTGCATATGTGATTTTTATGCAATTTAAACTGTATAAAACTTCATAACATATTTACTTCTTTTTGTTGCCTGATTTTTTTCACTTAGCATAATTTCATAAATTTTTCTCCATATATACATAATTATCAAATAAATCCATTCTTGCAAAAGCTGAGTATCAGATGTTTCAGCTGTATGGTCTTTACATCTTCATAATTATTGTCTTAATGGCTGCATAATATTCTTACACATTTTTATATCATAATTCAATTAGCCATTTTGTGATCAATAAACATTTGCACTGATTTCCATTTTCTACCATGAGTAACCCTGTAGTAAACACATACATATGTAATAGTCCTCATCTCCAGATTATTTCCCTAGGACAGATTTCTAAAAATAGGATATCACTGGACCAAGGAACATTTTGTCCATGAAAATATACTGTCAAACTGCTTTCCATTTTAAATTGTCAGCAGCAATTTGTGAGTTTGCTAATTTTCCCACATCTTCATCAACACTGGGTACTGTCATTTTCAATTTTTGCTAATAAATTTAAAATATCTTATTGTTCTTTTATGTTTTATATTACATTATTTATTTAATAATTAATGAGCATAATTTTTTTTCATATCTTGGATAATTATGGCCCACGGTATTTTCATATGGGCTTCTTGAGTATTTACCGTAAACCAAATGCTGGGCTGGGGGCTGAGAGGCACAATGATAAAGACAGAATGAATTTTGACCATGAGGAGGTCACCAAATAGAGTATGTTTCAATGTACTTTATTAATTTATAATGGAAAGCTATTTCTTTCCCTTCTTGAAAAACAACTGACATTTGCATAGTACCTCTCCTTTTTGGAAGAATATCTTTTTATATATTTTTTAATGTTTATTTATTTTTGAGACAGAGAGAGAGAGAGCACACGGGGGAGCGGGCGAGTGGCAGAGAGAGTAGGGGACACAGAATCTGAAGCAGGCTCTGGACAGAAGAGTATCTTTTTTATTTTATTTTTTTAATTTTTTAAAAGTTGATTTATTTTGAGAGAGAGCACAAACAGAGGAGGGACAGAGAGAGAGGGAGAAAGAGAAAATCCCAGGCAGGCTCTGCACTGTGAGCACTAAGCCAGATGCGGGGTTCAAACTCAGGAACCGCGAGATCATGACCTGGGCTGAAACCAAGAGTTGGATGCTTAACCAACTGAGCCACCCAGGCACCCCAGAAGAGTATCTTTTTTAAACATTAGTGTATATATACATGCTTTAAGAAAGGTTTAAAGTACAGAAACATTCATAAACATATACAATAAGGGACTACTCATTACCAAGAGTAATGGTCAAATATTAACCTTATTTATGTATTTGTGTCAAGCCTTTTTAATTTAATAAAAAAATAAATTTGAAGTCCTCTTTTTTGTCTTTTTCCTTCCCATTTCCAATTCTCCTTTTTCCTAAACAACTATTGCCATGAATTTAGTTTATATTGTTCTAGTTCATTGAATAACTATAGTTTGGTGGGGCTTTATTTACATAAATAATATTCTAGGATATCTAACATTTTACAACTTGTCTTTTCACTCTTTTTGAGACAGACCCATGTTACAATACAGATAGCTAGTCACTTCTCTTAACTGTAATACATTAGTCCATCATATAGATTTATCATATTTATCTATCTATTCCCCCGTTCAGGGACATATACAGTTTCCTTTTTTCCTAAAAAAAAAAAAAAAAAAAAAAAAAAAAGCACATGCCAGAGCATCTGGGTGGCTCAGTCAGTTAAGTATCCAATTCTTGATTTCAGCTCAGGTCATGATTTCATGGTTTGTGAGTTCGAGCCCCACATCGGGCTCCATGATGACAGCACTTTTGAACCAGCTCCAGACCCTCTGTCCCCCTCTCACTGCCCTCCCCCCACTCTCGCGCATGCTCTTTCAAAAATAAATACAAACATTTCAAAAATATTTATTAAAATTACTCTACTTTTACAGGTAGGAAAACTAAGGCCCAAAGAAATTAAATAACTCACTAATCTCCAGTGAGAAAGCCAGTAAGCAGTGGGACCAGAGTTTAATATTCAACAGTCTGGTTCCAGACTCATACCTACAGTCAGTCTGACCACTTGAAATAGTCTCATAAAACAGGAGACTAGAACTGACTCATAGAACTAGCTCATATAATTTACATATAGTGGTTACACATCAGTGTGTTTTCTTATTTTATAAAACAAAAACACGAACAGGCAGTCTAGATGTAAAGATAATTACAACTACAAAATATATTTTTATGCCTACAAAGGCAATGTCTTCTTTTTGTAGAAATAAAAATACTCACAAAAGTATATAAAAAGTATAAAAATTACTCTGTACTTCAATACCCAGATTGTTACACTTTAGTTTGTCTTTTAAAATAAAATAATAATTTTTCATTTTTAGTGGTTGTGTTCCTTCCTTTTTAATTACATCTAGGATTAAAATATTTGGAATAAAAATTATTTTAACTATAAATTAGGGAGTCACTGGTGTACCCATTTAAAATATATATCAATATGGAATTAGCATATCTAGTTAAACCAAACTGGGGGGGGGGCGATAAACCAGCTCACTTCTACTGGTACCAGTGGAACAAACCACTGCAACACTTGAGGAGAAGACAAGTCAGTAAAAAAACAAAAGAGTACTATGTTTTTGCTGAAATGGACATGAGTCTAAATTTCCAGCTACAGGCAGAATGAAGAGTGATTTTTCGCAGTTGGCAAAAATAAACAAAACTATTTGCAGATGAATTCTGTCAGCCAAACAACCCTGACTGGAAGCTTAGGAAAGAAAGATTCCTACACAGATGTGTCGTACAGAAAGCAATTTTTCCCTGCTGAGCAGGCCCATTAAGGTATAGATCTTGCAAATGTTCTGTTGTTGACGTGAAGGTGGACAAGATGGTAGGAGGTGCATATTGCCCCTTAGGATGACATAACCGCATTGTTTCTTAGTGAGTCAAATTCATGCTTGTCACTATTTCCCACACAGACCACACTCAATTGGCTTTAGAAAGAACCCAAACCAGACTCCAGGCTCTCTACTCTTTGGCAGTTCGACCTATGACTGAAGCTTCTTCCCTCACCTCACCACAGCACACATTTCTCTACTGCCAGCAGTGTCTGAGCCTACATTAGTCATTTTCAGGGCAGTCCTGATAACTCCTGTCAAAGGGCAAATCTTCTATCTGGAAGGGAGTACAACACACGATGCCCTTACCATCCATTAATATCATCTGTTGGTGGGATTTCCAGGCATTCACTTAACAAACTGTGAAGGAATGGTACAGTTGAGTGTTAGGCTTTCAAAAGATAACCAAGAAAACAAACGTCTAGATGGAGTTTCCCCAAATTCATTTTCTCCAGAAATTTCTAAATGCTGTTAGTAGGATTCCATTAGGAATTATGGTGTGCGGTAGCTTGCTCTTTTTTTTTTTTTTAAGTTTTTATTTCTTTATTTATTTTGAGAGAGTGAGAGCATGTACATTAGAGCAGGGGAGGAGCAAAGAAGGAGACAGAGAATCTGAAGCACTTACGCACTGTTAAGCGTAGAGCCCGAAGCCAGGCTCAATGCAGGGCTCAAATTCGCAAACCGTGAGAACATGACCTGAGCCGAAACCAAGAGCTGGATGCCTCACTGAGCCACTCAGGCGGCCCCGGTAGCTTGCTCTTTATAAAATCACCAGATATACCGCCGTTTTAAAAGCTGAGAAGTGTTCTACTAAAAATTAATTAATTTTTTTTGCTGAATTTACCATGAATGAAAATTATAACAGAATGTCTACCAACAAACGAGGAGAAACTTCGTTTTTGGTGGAATAAACGGTGTGTGAAAGGGGTAAATGCTCTTCGACAGGGTGACTGGCAAGGCACGAGATAGGAAGGGTTGAGACCCACTGACAAGGGTAGATCAGAATGCATATGCAACTAATTATTTCTAATTAGAAAAACTCTCCAAAGTATAAGACACAGCTTAAAAAATGTTAAAAATTAAACACACTTTGTCATAAGTAATCATGTTGAGTGTTGCTTTTCCTGATGAGGTGTAATCAGGATGTGATGGGGGAAACACACTAAAGTTAGCATCAGAAGTCCTGCATTTGAGTTCCTGCTTTGCCACTTAGAAGCTATGTGATATATGTGAAATTTGTACAAGTTCTGTATAAATGTGGGGCATTCTTGGAATTTAGGACACTTGCAGGGCAGCAAAATTCTTACATGTCCTCCCAAATAAATGAAATGTGCAGAGTATCTTAAAGATTGTTCTTATTCCCGCCCCCCACCCCCCCCCCCCCCCCGTTTGGGGCTATAATGAATAAAGCTGCTATGAGCACTTTTGTATGCTTTTTCCTGTGGACACATTTTTTGTTAGGTACATTACCAAATGTAACAAGTTTCCCATTTCATTAGATTTTCATTGTTTCTACCTCTGACAGGGTGCTAACTTCTAGCCCACCCAGTCTTTAGTTAGGATTCTTATCTATTTCTTCAGTAATAGCCAATGACATTCTGATTTCTTACTGCGTTTTAAGAACTGAAAAGATATTTCTGAACATTGTAAGAACATGTTGACTGAATTTTTTTTTTCTTAATGAAAAGGGAAAAAAACAAGTGCTCTTTTAACAATTATATGTCCACAGAAAGATCTGTATAAAAGTGTTCATTGCATCTTTTTCATTATAGCTCCAAATTGGAAAAAATCCCACAAGTATCCATCAAAAGGGGTAAATGCTCTTCGACAGGGTGACTGGCAAGGCGTATGGTGTATGTATGTGTGTGTGTGTATATATGTATATATGTATATATATATATACTGGAACATAATAAAACAATAAAAAGCTACATAAAACATGGATGAATCTCACAGATACAGCGTTGAATGGGAGAAACCAGGCACAAAAGAGTACATATTGAATAATTTGTATTTACAAATTTAAGAACAGGCAAAAACTAAGTGATCGTGATAGAAGTCAGAACAGTGATTATCTCTGGGAGCGGAGTGGGGATGACTAAGAATGATCATGAGGGCAAGATATGGGGTGCTAAAAGTATATAATACCTCATGTGGATGGAGGCTAACATAATGCAGGCAAATATTCATCTAGTTGTACACTTAAAATCAGTACATTTCACTGTATGTCATCTTATAATTTCATAAGCTTTCCTTTAATAATAAAATTTTCATCATTCCTACCTGCCTTTTATCAATATTATATCTAAATTCAAATTTATTTACTCATGTCCTATTTAGTCTATCAAAAATAAATGATTAATTCCATCTCAGCCCACATCATGCCAGGGGCTAAAGGCTTAGCACTGAATGGGGGCATCCACGGTTGCTGCCCTCGGACAGCCCAGTAGGAAAGGCAGCCGTGAAGAAAATAATTATAAAATGACATGTATGCCAAAGGAAGTACGAAACCCAGGGTACCAGCCTAATCTGGGAGGTTAGGGAAGGAAGTTATCATTTAACTGGCACATGAAGAATGAGCTGACTCTAACTAGATGAGGAATACGTGCTAGAGGGAAAAGCATGTGCAAAAGCCCTGAGGCAAGAAAAGTGTTCCCAGCATTGAAATAGATGCGTCTGGAGCTGGGAGAGTCAGGGGAAAGGTAAGCAGGGGCCAGAGAGATATTAAGTCAGTCAATGAGAATAATGCAGCTGTTCTGATACTCACGACAATTTCAAATTAGAGATTATTTCAAATTTGCTTGGAGCTCCTGCAGTCTTACATCACTGTCAACACCCAATTGATTATTTTATTGTGGTTGTCTGGTATTGAAAAAAGTCCAGATTAACATGGACAAATGGTTACAAACGATTTTTAACAGCCTAGCTAGCAATCCCAGGGGACTTCATGATGAACTAGCGATGGCAGGAGATGCTTTACTCCAAGTTTGAAATACAACAGCAACAAAAACCGAGGTGACAGCACAGGCTAACCTAGTTTGTACAGTAGGGATCGCATGATGTCAACTGCTGATATAGAAGAAAATTACATGTGTATTGTATCTTTACATTTTTAAAGACATACCGAAAATAATTTTAAAATGATATTCTAATAAAATTTTTGTAGAAACCCGGAGGCACTCACTTTGAAAACCTCTGGTGTAGCCAAAAGATTCTGACTGGAATTCTCATCTTGATCCTGTCTGTACAGATTTGGGCAAGTCACAGCCTTCCTTTCGGTCATTGATGACATGGTGCGTGTTCTGCCACTCCAGCTGTCCTGGTCTCAGGAGCTCATGTAGGGCAGACTCTTGGTCGCCTTGCTCAAAGAACATCCAGTTTCCTTCTGCAGGTATTGCGGCCAGCACTGGAGCCTGAATGCTGATTGGTCAAAGCCTCTCAAGCTAATCCCATTCCCTTTGGCCATGTGTTCATTTCCCCCAGCCTCCTTTGCAGCTCAAGATGGCCATGTGACACTTCTAGACAAGGAATTACAAAGGAGAAATATGGGAGGGTGCTTCTGGGGAATCTTTTCCCCTCTTATATAAAGAGAACACTTCACAGGAGGAACCCTTTTCTTCCTTCCTCTTTTCATCATGCTGTCATGTGAGGTGTTCTTTGTTGTTGTTTTGTTTTTGTTTTTGTTTTGTGCCAATGCACCCATCGTGTGAGCATGAGGAGAAAGGTAACAGAATTACCCACCTAGCACTCTGGCATCTTGGAGCAGCTGAGCTGTCATTGCTACCACCCACATCCAGCATTGCTGTTACGTGACAAAAACAATGAAACACTCCTATTGCCTGAGTTAATGTTAGGCATTCAGTGACTTGCAGCCAGAGCCATCTCAAATGATATAGTGTGATATGAAGTTTTTCCAAATTGAGTGGCTAAGCGAAGCCTCATGAGCCAGTCCCAAAGAATCTCACTATATTCTCCTCCTCTGCATCCATGTGGTAACATCATCCTCTAGATGACATAGCCTTATAATAAATAATTTAAGTCATTAAACTTCTTTGGGAATAAACGTGAAATAATACAAAGCACACGAACCTTGGAGCCTGACAAACCTGGACTTGGATCCAAACTCTACAAGTTAGAAATTGTGTGATTTCAGGCAAGTACCTTAGTCTTTCCAAGCCTCAGCTTCCTCATCTGAAAAATGGGGATAATAATAAATCCTGCCTCAGAGAACTGTTAGTGGTATAAAATCATCTGAGATATATGAAGTGACTGCAACACTGGCCCATGCATTGAAAAATGTTGTAAAATGTCTACTATGCTCTGCCTCCTACTCATCATCATCACTTCTTTCTCTTCTACCTGAAATTCCAGAGAATTTAAAGACAGCCGTTGCTATGTCAAATGTCATTCTGTATCAGTCTTTCTGATTCCTAAGAAACAGAGGAGATAGGAGTTAAAATCATTCAGAACGTACTAATAAATAGAACTATTATTTTACTAGGTAATGCTTTTAAAGGGTTTCAAAGTCATCAGAAGGAACGTATATAAAAATACAAGTTCTAGCACATTAACTCACATTTCCTATGAGAATTTATTTTTTGAAAGTATGAGCAGAATCTTCAGAAGTATTTTCATCTTTACTTATTTTTTAGGTATTTTCATTTTTTAAAAAGTTGATTGTTTTAAAAAATACAAGTAAATTCTTATCACTGTACTTGTTTATGCATGATTAAGAAGACTAACCAGACTGATTTCCAGATTTATCTTTTTTATTTATTTTTCTTTATGTTTATTTTTGAGAGAGAGAGAGAGAGACAGAGCACAAGCAGAGAAGGAGCAGAGAGAGGGGGGACACAGAATCCAAAGCAGGCTCCAGGCTATATGCTGTCAGCACAGAGCCCGATGCAGGGCTTGAACCCAGGAACTGTGAGGTCATGACCTGAGCCGAAGTAGGACACTTAACTGACTGTGCCTCCCAGGTGCCCCTCCAGATTTATTTTAAATTGATGGTTTATGGGGTATCAAACACAAGAATTATTATAACTCCTTGCTATAACACAAAATATACAGTTTTATAAACAAATTCCCATGTGTCTACTTTAATTGCAGTCCTGCCACCAGAAAGTTATTAACAATTATAACTTTGGTAATTAAATGGCCACAATGGAGAGTTCCTTTATATCCCAAAATACAAATCTTAAAAATAATCAATTAATTCCTAGCACTCAACTAACTAAAAATGGCTTGGCCCAACTACACAAGGTTGATTGACACTATGTTGTAACAGTTGCTGGGTTGAACGATTCGGTCCAAGGCTTGGACTAGGATGTTATTCAAAGGAAACACTTTTGATGTCTGAAATTAGCTGATAAGTAATATCCAGACACATTTTCCTCTTATTACACTGGAAGGCTAACACAGGAAAAACTCCTTCATTCATTCACTTATTCAGTAAGTTGTTTTTTGTATTTTTGTTGTTGTTGTTGTTGTTGTTTTGAGAATGTACCATGAGACAGGCACTGTATTAAGCCCAAGGGACCCAAAGGTGAATTAAAAGGACAGGGTAATTGTTCTCACAGAGCTTACCTCAGCCCCGTGGGGACATGGAAAGAAAATAGTTTCCATATGTTCGAGTGTGATATGGCCCAGTGGGCAGTACAATGTACTGCAGAGAGCTTGCTAGGGACACTTAAGCTCATGTAGGGGAGGGAGGGACATGGAAGCTGAGCTCTGTAGTGTCCAGCAATGAATCCAATTGGAGAAAGAGGGGGAGGGACAGAGTGGGGAGGCAGTAATCCCGACAAATGAAGCACACAGTTTTGGGAGTGCAGTAAGAGCTGTATACAAGCCTTACAGGGAGGCGACAGCCTAGAGTTTCTTACTGATCTTATACGAACTAGAAAGTACCCTCTTAGACATCAAGCCAAGGATGCTGCATAAAAGGACCTCTCCTTCTTAATTTCCACAAAACAAATGTATAATCGCCACAGAGAAGAAGAGAGACTTATTTGGTACTGCTGACCAAGCACAGTACCCCATCTGTGTGGTTAACACAATTAAATATAACTAAGCATTCATGTTCTAACAAGGGCAACGATAGCAAACCTATGAAAAGCTCTACCTCTGTTAAGGGATAAGTAAGTGACATATGGATAGGATGACCATACCTCCCAGTTTCCCCAAGACAGTCCCAACGCACGCCCACGTCCCTGCATTAGTATTAATAATGCCTCCATTCACTCTCAGGAGTAACCTGGGTTGGATGATAAATTAGATCCCATGGATCCAAAAAGGGGATGGTCTCTATAGACTAGACTGTTGGGAGAGGTTTCACAGGACCAGTGGGATTTGTAGTGTGACTCCACAGCAGGGTGGGCGTAAGAAGAGCCAGTTACAGCTGAAGATCAAATGCAAACCAAGAAGAGGTACCTGCTGAGTGCTCACCATTTCTGTGAATGAGAAATCTATTCATTCATTCCCTTACTCATTCAACAAATACCGACAGAACACAAACTCCACACCAGGCACAATTGTCATAGTGTGGGGTTGGGGGGAGAGGCAGAATTAAAAAAAAAAATAATAAATAAGTAAGCTGGATGTTTTCAGACAGTGATAAGTGCTCTGAAGAAAATCCAAAAAGGTGATGTGTCAGTGAGTACCTGGAAGGTGACTGCTCTAGACAAGGCTCTCTGAAGGGCTGGCCTGTGAGTTCTGACCTGAATGAAAAGAGGCAGTCACCCATGAAATGATCTGAGGAAGCATTTAGGGCATATGGAGAAAGATGAAGGCCAAGGCCCAGGTGCAGGGCTAAGCTTGGTCTGTGGATGGCAGGAGTGATCAAGGGGGAGAGTGACAGTCACAGGATTAGGCAAAGCAGGTGAGGCTGGGCATTGCAGCTCAGAGGAAGTGTGCACAGGATTGCAAGTGCAAGGGGAAGCCATCTGGACAAAAAACAGGCAAGTGACTTCACCCGAATCATGTTTTAAAGAGGTCACTCTGGCTGTATTGTGGCAAACAGAATGTCGGGGAGCAAAGACGGGGCAAGGAGACCATTAGGGACAAAAAGATGATGGTGGCTGCTTAGCCCGGACAGTTGCAGGGGCAACAGGTAACTGGATCCCAAATATCTTTTGGAAGTAAGCTGCCAGGGTTTACTGCAGGTTTCCTGAGGCCGAGAAGGTGAGGAGTGAGTGGTAGAGAGAAATGAGGAATCATTCCTGGATTTGGCTTAAAATTGCATGCATAGTTCTATCACTACAATTACTGAAATGTACATGCCATTCTACTTTCAAGTGCCCATTCATATTTTGATCAAAGAGCAACTAACCCTGACAATGGGAAATGCTGATTCAAACTATGAACTCTTAGGACAAAACCCACGTCAAAATTCATCTTTTCATCTCCTATGGTGCCTAACTGTGCCACTGCACAATAAATGCTCAAGAAAATAATAATAAATGAATGAAAGCCTTCTATGTGAATTAGTCTAGATATTTCAGAAAAACATCTAGAGGGATATATGGTAACTCTGATTGCTAAGCAACTAGTTCATTTGTTGTCTCATTTGTGGTTCATTTACACCTTTAACACATATTTATTTCCGGGTTACTTTGTGCCAGGCATTGCGCTAAGCACCTACTTAGAGAGTGCCAGTATCAGGGCAGAAAAAAATTTGATGACAGCGAATGACAAAGGACTATGATCTGGACTGAAAGTCAAGGAGGGCTTCCCTGAGGAAGAAACTCTGCAGCAAAGTGCTGAAGGCATAAACTTGGCAAGAGTTAAGTTCATGCAAAGAGAGGACCAGAAAGAAGCCCTTTGGGCTGGAGCAGACGGGCCCTGGTGGCCAGTGACGAGATGTAACTGACAGGAGCCAGAAGCAGCCTCTGCAGGGCCTTGTAGGCAGGAACCACTGAAAGGTTCAGAGCAGGTGAGATGTGACGAGGTTGCATTTTGAATAGACCAACCTGACTGCTGGTGGTAAACAAGGAGATTGAAGGAGGCCAGCCAAAGGGTGACACCTGGTCACATCCTTTTTGCAGCCAATTAATATTCTTCACCCAATCTATGAATGTAACAGAGTCTGAATAATTGTCTTTGGAGAGCTTTGGACGAAAAAGGAGGAGGAGGATGGGGAGGAGGAAGAAGGGGGAGGGGGGAGGAGGGGAAAAAAGCAATATAGGCAAGAAGCTCAAATATTTGGCATGTAATTTCAAATACCTAGGTAATATATTCGAGGCTTCTCCAGATATCCAACTCCAGGATAAACTTTTTGCAATTTCACTATCAATGAAACAGCTAAGAAAATGCCGTTGCTTTTTTAACTTTAATTTTAAACTAACAGCCTTTCCCCCCATTCTAAGAGTAATGCATGGTCACTATAAAAATTTTAGGAAATGAGGGAAGAAAGCAGGAAAAAAAATACCTTTAGTATCTCTCCAAAATAGCTGCTATTAATATTTTATTATGTTTCTTGGCATACTTTTTACTAAGCTTTCTCCTCCTCCTCCTCCTTCCCCACAGATTTGTTATCACACTGTCTATATGATTTTCTTTACTGGTCTTTTCACTTAATATTATAACAGAAGCATGAGAAATAAAAACTGTCTCTTCCTGACTATCCAAGATCTCAGGTAACCCTATTTCTCCTCTTTAACCAAGTATGTGGCCTACAGGTGACAAAGGATGAAGTCCTGGTCTCCTGTGAGTCCCAGCCTTGGCAAGTCTTCGGAATATTTATTTATTTCCATCACTGACAGAACTGATTACCCATTACCTTCTCAAGGAATTGCTATCCCACTGGAGAGGAGATGTCAAAAGCTACTAAAAATTTCAGCAGCCAACTTCTTTTACATCACTGAGCTGGCCATATACGTCATTCAAACAGCTGTACTGTGATACTCCAAGGACAGAATCTAAGCGTGTCATCATTTCCAAATGTTAGAATGTTAATGAATCCATAAAGTTCTATATACTTCATTGTATTTACGAAAATGGTTCCAGTTTTAAGAAAGGGTTGCCAGCCAAATGAAAGACATCCTAGAAGCCCTTTCCCTTGTTGGACTTGGTGGATTGAATAACAACATCATTTCCTTTGCCTGAGAAATAAATGAAATCACAGTATGCTAAGTTGCACATATTTTTCATTAGCACTTAGCTACCGTGTCTATACTAAGATCCATTTATCTCGTACGTTTTTTTTTTTTTCTTTTCAGATAAAACTTCCAAATGCTTACATTTCACTGCATATTGGTTGATTGGATAATTTGAACATCAAAGGAAACTTTCATTTAATATAAGCCGTAAAGTTGTCTTTTGCTTTATTAACTCTCGATCAATAAACAAGCAATTTGGAAATGTAATCAGGAAATGCTTCCGATTGGCTGACAATGTATCAAAGCCAGGCTTCAAGGCAACAGCAGGCTGTAACAAGCAGTTTATTACCAGTAGCTGTTACTGACATTAGTCAAAACCAAGAAAGATAAAATGGAATAAGAAATGTAATGCTGGAGGAGCCTTGGGCGCTGTGTTCTCTTCTTCCTTTTGAAAACTGCAAGCCTGTCTTTGATATGATAACAAATATAAACTGTTTAAAAACACCAAATGCAGAAAAACTGAGCCTAGCCTGTCATGGAGTTAATCCATTCCAGAGTGACACACAAATAGTGTAACATCCAGCAGATATATGTTATGGAAATATTTTGAATTGGATTTACATGTAGTGAGCAAATTGGAACTTTTGATTTTTGCCAGATATTGTAATATGCATGTTCTCATATTAACAGAATGTAATCCTATTTGAAGATAATGAGTTTTCAACAGGCTCTGCAATTGGAAGCGACGTGAAAAAAATTGTTTGGTTTTTAACTAGAGATGGGAGAAGAGAATTCGACCCTAAATTTGCAAGGTAGCCTCACTTTTATATCAGTCAGCAGCATGTTATTTTGCCCTCGGTTACTGCTTACCAAGAGATTTCTGGAATTGACGCGTTTTAGGCTTTTCCCCCCTTTATCTCTGGACTGTCCATCGCCATAGGCAAATAGCAAGGAGTGGAGCACTTGACAGGGATTTTTCTTTGCACACATCACTTCTTATAGTCATTCTAGATGGTCTATGCATATCTTTCAGACAATTAAAACAGGAGAGGGGGAAATATCCTTTACCTTTGTTGGTTTGGAAACTCCTTTAGATATTGAACACAGATTCACAGAATTATTTTTCATTGCATTCAGAACATGATAAGCCACACTGATAGCAAAATCAAATAGACTTAACACAAAGGGGAGATAAAAAGAACCAAGAAGGGATTCTATTTTTTATTGCTTTTGGAGGCATCTCTGCCTTGGCACGTTGGGCATGCTGAGCATACGTGCCTTTTCATCACTATGTGAGGAGTTTCCCCTCAAAGAGCAGTCAGAGATCTCCATATTTCAAAATAAATAAAATACATATTGTTTGAGGAGGCTTTCCTTTAGGGGCCTATAGATCGAAATGAGTCTGTGAGACCTGGCTGGTGGATTGTACCAGGGTTACTGACCATAATTTCCATCTACTCTTTTTCCAGTGTTGAGGCGCATTAGATAGTAATTTTCTCTGAATAACTAGCTGGCCACCTGCCCAATTTGCCCTCAACATCTAAACACACTGAAGCATTATAAAAACTCCTCTGAGGTAAATGGTCCTTAATTTGGTGTATGGGTACTTAAGACTTAGTTTGATTACCTCACTATTGAGCCATATGCTATGCATCTCAAAACATTCCTTTTGTTTGTTTGTTTGCTTGCTTATAGATTCAGATGTATTTTATAATTTAAAAAAAAACTATGCATATGCAGGGTTACAATTTTTTTCTATTGTGACAACTCCTATAATGATGAAAGCAAAACCTCTGAGCTGATTTGGTCAGTTGGTTTCAAATGACAGCTGTGTTTGAATTGATTTAAATCAGCTGAAATTGTCAATCATTTGGCATATTACAAATATTAGGAAAAATAGTTTAATGAATGGCTGCAATTCGAGATTCTCATTAGATTTGACCAAGCAATTCTAAAGTGTCTTTACTTATAGTAACCTTATTTTTTCCCCTAAGGTACTTTGAAATCACATTAAAAAAAACAAACAAGATATTTTATTGGATACTGATGTCATAAAATGTCACACATCTGTTAAACATCATTATAGGATATTATTTGTATTCTCTAATTCTAATGATAGTTGGATTTTTAAAAACTCAGCTTCTGATTCACAGAGAAGGGGAAAGTTTCATCAGTACTCTTATGACCTTACCAAAACTTAAAATGTTTGTTCTTTCAGAAGTAGCAATAATAACAGTCTCCCCAGCTTTGTGGTGCAAGACTGAACAAACAGTCCAGACTTAGCCAAAGACATCGTGAGGAAGAAGTATGTACCACCAATGATGAACGCAGCCAGAAACAGAGATAATGCCAACATACATTTATCCCTCCCTTGTTTCTGATGCTCACTGTGCATACCACTTAACATATATGAATATCAGTGGGAATATGTGAAAGTCAAAAATTATTTTAAGTAGATTTATCATTCATCTAGTAATACCTGAAGACTACATAAAAGAATTCAGCCGTTTAACAGTGCTAGATTTCTTTTGAGATTGATCCAAAAAAATCTATGTGAGGTTATTTATATCACCTGCAGCTTTGTGCCTCTACACAAAATGTGGGAATATCAATGTTGAAACAAAACTTGAGAGAGGAAACATTAGATATTGTGAAAAGAATAAAGAATGTCAATTGCTTCAAGACCAAGGGCAGTGCAGTGCTAGAGAGAGAGAAGAAGCACAAATGGTGTCATTTATTAGTTCTAGAAGATTACGTGACGTTTCACTGCTTTCACTATGCTTAATAGAGAGTGAAGCAATTTGTTATGAAAGTGGTTTGTCTGGGATAAGAAGGAGTGTTGAGGCAGTGGCTATGAAGATTACTTTGCAATATTACTTTGTAATATTCTCATTTGTGTATGTAAGAAATAAAGAACATCATCGGTTAACATTGGAAAAAGTACTGAATGAAAAGTATCAAAGTATTGTTTTGTTTCTTATTTGTGAAAAAATAGATATATAATGAATGGCATGATCAGTTCACTTAAAGGAGCAGAAGTCTGGAAAGTGGTCCCTTTGTAAAACAAGCCTTGCGATTACATCACTGGTTCCATTAATTATGATGTGAAGGTGCAAATGGTGAATGGGGCTGCATGCTGTAACTCACATATAAAGTCGCAAGGGTCTAGCAGATAAACATACAAAGAAACATGTGAAGAGGACTGACACTACAAGACACATATAGTATAAAACCTGACATTCTAAACCTAGATAATAACTGAATATGCACAATTTAAAAATATTGGAGGTCTGGGTCTTGAGGGTCTGAGAGTGCCATTCACTGTAATGAAGAGGATGAGGGAGGAACATAGGTTTAGGGGAGAAATAAAAATTTACATTTTGGACATGATATTTTAAGAGACTTAAAAGTCACTGAGGTCCTAATGGTAATGTCATAAAGATTGTTGAAAACATGAGAAAGGTGGTCAGAGGAAAAAGCTGGGAGATATATATATATATATATATATATATATATATATAGTGATCAGCAAAGAGCTGAAGGAGGTCATCAAAGGAGAGGGGGTAGAGGGAGAAAAGAACTCAGAATCAGGCCTGGAAAAATTCCATATTTAGAGGTTGATACGGAAGAAAAGCCAGTAAAGGAAAATGAGGAATAAAGCCACAAGAGAACGAGGCTGCTAGATTCAAAAGAAGAAACAGAGAAAAGAAGACATTGTTGAGTGGTCCTAAGAGCTCAGGAAGAATGAGGACAGAAAAGTGTTCACTGGTTTTGATAGCATGCAAGTCTTTGGTGTCCTTGACTTGAGTGGTTTTCATAGCCAGCCAAGGTGGGTACCATATCAGAACAAATTGCCTAGAGTCTCAAGGGTGAGGAAATTGCATTGCAGAGAAATTGGTGAGAAGGTAGAGTTCTCTATCTTTTAATATAGGAAACAGAAGAGAATGTTTATATGTTGGTAGAAATTATCCTCTGCACCAAGACTGATGTTACAAGAGTAAGATCGTTACAGAAAGAGAAGTAACTGAGAATGTGAGGAAAAATGGGGTTTGGTTTGGCTTGACGTTGATAGGAATACTACTTGCTTCAGACTTAACATGGATAGGGGACCATTTGCTTCATTGTCACAAGAGGGAAGAAGGCCATGATTGATGCAGGAACACTGAAGACCTTTATTTTCAGATCACCACCAGTATCCCATCGAAACAGGGCTTATTATCATTCTGCCATCGTTAGCACCTGTTATTATCACAAACAAGTCATTCTCAAAGTGCAGCCACAGATCCCTTTTTGAGCTCTAACAGGAGTTTCCAAAGTTGAGGTCAAAACTATTGTTATAATGATACTAATTTTTTTTTTTCTTTTTCACAAGGCTGACATATTGCACTGATGATGAGTAAAACTTCTGGCACCTTAGCACAAATCAAGGTAGCAGCATCAAAGCATACCCATAGTCATTATGTCTTTTACCACCACACATTCCCAGTATATCACACAAACAAAAGAGCCAGGTTCACTTAAGAACGCTCTTGATGAAGCAAGAACAATTATTAATTTAATCAAATCTTTATTAAATTAAATTATGAATTTTTAAAATTAATAACTTGAGTACATGGATTTTTAATATTCCATGTGATGAATTGAGAAATATACATAAAGCACTGTTGCTGCATACTGAAGTACAACGGTGATCTCAAGGAAAAGCACTTGTGTGATTACTGTGAGCTTAACTCAACACCTTTTCGTGGAACACTTTTACTTGAAAGAACAATTGTCAGAGTAAGTATGGTTATTCAGATGTGGATATTTAGTAGGCATTCTCTCAAAAGTGTCCCAAATATCCTGTCACTATAGGGAAAACATTTGACAGTATTTGTTGCCAATGATAAAATTCAAGCTTTCAAGTAAAACTAGAATTTTGGAAATTTTTTCATTCATTACTGTAAGCTTGACAGTTTCCCAATATTTGGTCTTTTCTGAAGAGACTGGCAATGATATTAACATCAATTAAAAGCACTCATGAGAATATATATATATATATATATATACTATATATTTTATATATGTACGTATACATACATGTATATATACATATATGCATGTATATGTACATACATGTATATATACATATATAAAATATATAGGTGTATATATATATTCTCATGAGTGTATATATATACAAAGTATATATAAAATATATAAAAATATATAAGTATATACATATATTATATAAACATATATATTTATACAATATTTTTATTATATATATATTTAATAAAAAGTGCTACCATTTGGAAGATCTACATAACTCAATGATTAAAAATTTTCCAAATGACCAATGCATGATGATGTTACAAAATTAAGAATGAGTAAAAGATCCATTTAAAATATAAGACTATCTCGGGATAGAAGGAACATACTTAAAGATCATAAAAGCCATTTATGAAAAGCCCACAGCTAACATCATCCTCAACGGGGAAAAACTGAGAGCTTTTTCCCTGAGATCAGGAACACGACAGGGATGCCCACTCTCACCGTTGTTGTTTAACATAGTGCTGGAAGTTCTAGCATCAGCAATCAGACAACAAAAGGAAATCAAAGGCATCAAAATTGGCAAAGATGAAGTCAAGCTTTCGCTTTTTGCAGATGACATGATATTATACATGGAAAATCCAATAGACTCCACCAAAAGTCTGCTAGAACTGATACATGAATTCAGCAAAGTTGCAGGATACAAAATCAATGTACAGAAATCAGTTGCATTCTTATACACTAACAATGAAGCAACAGAAAGACAAATAAAGAAACTGATCCCATTCACAATTGCACCAAGAAGCATAAAATACCTAGGAATAAATCTAACCAAAGATGTAAAGGATCTGTATGCTGAAAACTATAGAAAGCTTATGAAGGTAATTGAAGAAGATTTAAAGAAATGGAAAGACATTCCCTGCTCATGGATTGGAAAAATAAATATTGTCAAAATGTCAATACTACCCAAAGCTATCTACACATTCAATGCAATCCCAATCAAAATTGCACCAGCATTCTTCTCGAAACTAGAACAAGCAATCCTAAAATTCATATGGAACCACAAAAGGCCCCGAATAGCCAAAGGAATTTTGAAGAAGAAGACCAAAGCAGGAGGCATCACAATCCCAGACTTTAGCCTCTACTACAAAGCTGTAATCATCAAGACAGCATGGTATTGGCACAAAAACAGACACACAGACCAATGGAATAGAATAGAAACCCCAGAACTAGACCCACAAACGTATGGCCAACTCATCTTTGACAAAGCAGGAAAGAACATCCAATGGAAAAAAGACAGCCTCTTTAACAAATGGTGCTGGGAGAACTGGACAGCAACATGCAGAAGGTTGAAACTAGACCACTTTCTCACACCATTTACAAAAATAAACTCAAAATGGATAAAGGACCTAAATGTGAGACAGGAAACCATCAAAACCTTAGAGGAGAAAGCAGGAAAAGACCTCTCTGACCTCAGCCGTAGCAATCTCTTACTCGACACATCCCCAAAGGCAAGGGAATTAAAAGCAAAAGTGAATTACTGGGACCTTATGAAGATAAAAAGCTTCTGCACAGCAAAGGAAACAACCAACAAAACTAAAAGGCAACCAACGGAATGGGAAAAGATATTTGCAAATGACATATCGGACAAAGGGCTAGTATCTAAAATCTATAAAGAGCTCACCAAACTCCACACCTGAAAAACAAATAACCCAGTGAAGAAATGGGCAGAAAACATGAATAGACACTTCTCTAAAGAAGACATCCAGATGGCCAACAGGCACATGAAAAGATGTTCAGCGTCACTCCTTATCAGGGAAATACAAATCAAAACCACACTCAGGTATCACCTCACGCCAGTCAGAGTGGCCAAAATGAACAAATCAGGAGACTATAGATGCTGGAGAGGATGTGGAGAAACGGGAACCCTCTTGCACTGTTGGTGGGAATGCAAATTGGTGCAGCCGCTCTGGAAAGCAGTGTGGAGGTTCCTCAGAAAATTAAAAATAGACCTACCCTATGACCCAGCAATAGCACTGCTAGGAATTTATCCAAGGGATACAGGAGTACTGATGCATAGGGGCACTTGTACCCCAATGTTCATAGCAGCACTGTCAACAATAGCCAAATTATGGAAAGAGCCTAAATGTCCATCAACTGATGAATGGATAAAGAAATTGTGGTTTATATACACAATGGAATACTACGTGGCAATGAGAAAAAATGAAATATGGCCTTTTGTAGCAACGTGGATGGAACTGGAGAGTGTGATGCTAAGTGAAATAAGCCATACAGAGAAAGACAGATACCATATGGTTTCACTCTTATGTGGATCCTGAGAAACTTAACAGGAACCCATGGGGGAGGGGAAGGAAAAAAAAAAAAAAAAAAAAAAAAAGGACGTTAGAGTGGGAGAGAGCCAAAGCATAAGAGACTGTTAAAAACTGAGAACAAACTGAGGGTTGATGGGGGGTGGGAGGGAGGGGAGGGTGGGTGATGGGTATTGAGGAGGGCACCTTTTGGGATGAGCACTGGGTGTTGTATGGAAACCAATTTGTCAATAAATTTCATAAAAAAATAAATAAATAAAATAAAATATAAGACTATCAATTTCCATGTAACAGAGTACAACAATTTCACTGACATATTTACAGGTTACATATTGCAATTCATGCCTAGTTTCTTCAAGAAACTACCACTTGTCAAGTTTTAGTGCAATATCAAAGAATATTCACAATTATTTGAAAAGACTAATAAAATATTTCACTCTTCTTCAACTACATATCTGAATTTTCTTCTTTATTAATAAAATAAAAATAAGATAAAAAATAATAATAAAATAAAAATAAAATTATATTTTTATAAAAAATATATATAATTTATAATATAATATAATTTATAAAAATAAAAATAAGATAAAAATAAGATAAAAAATAAAAATAAGATAAAAGAATTATCTTCTTTATTTATTGCAGGAGACTGAATACAGAAGCAGATATGAGAAGGTCTTCTATTCTGCTACAATTGAAAAATATTTGTAATTTTTTTTGCAAAGGATGAAATGATGCTATTCTCAGTAATTTTTTGTAAGATACAGTTGTTTTTCATAGCAAATATTAATCATATAAACATGAAATAGAATTATTACTTTTTTTAAAGAAGTATTTATTTATTTTGAAAAGAGAGAGAGAGTGAGCATAAGCAGGGAAGGGACAGAAAGAGGGAGAAAGGAGAGAGAATCCCAAGTAGGTTCCACACTACACGGTCAGTGTAGAGCTTGATATGGGCCTCAAACTCACAAATCTGAGCCAAAACCAAGAGCTGGACACTTAACTGAGCCACCCAGGTGCCCCATACTTTTAAATGAATCAATAATGGGCATATAAAAGATGTATGCTTTTAACTTCTTTCATGGTAACTACTTATAGATATTACCCAAATTAAAAAAAAAAAAGCTCTTTTGGGGTCCTCATTTTAAGAGTCTAAAGGAATGGTAAAACGAAGAGTTTGAGATCCATGGCTACAAACAAAATATTTAAACAGTGTATCTGGGTGGTGCCTGAAAGATTTTTTTTTTCCCTTCAGTTTTTTAATGTTTGGTCCCCCATGACCTCTATGTTTAAAACTGTGGTCCCTGATTAATTGATCCTAGTATGTCCAATGTTCAATGTTATCACATTCCAGGTAAATGCCTGTTGTAATTAAGTTGATTAGGAAGATGTGTGAACACTTCAATTTTTACTCTCATATGTTAACTATATATATGTATGTATGTTAAATTGAAAATTACAGTCCTGGGGCGCCTGGGTGGCGCAGTCGGTTAAGCGTCCGACTTCAGCCAGGTCACGATCTCGCGGTCCGTGAGTTCGAGCCCCGCGTCAGGCTCTGGGCTGATGGCTCGGAGCCTAGAGCCTGTTTCCGATTCTGTGTCTCCCTCTCTCTCTGCCCCTCCCCCGTTCATGCTCTGTCTCTCTCTGTCCCAAAAATAAATAAACGTTGAAAAAAAAAAAAAAAGAAAATTACAGTCCTTCAGAAGGTCTAGGATCTCTAAATCTCAGTGCTTTGGCTGATGCTCTGCTGGGTTATTAGGACAATGATAGTTGTGGTGAGCCAAGGTACAAGGGTTTGTACCAGACAGTGTTCTGCATTTAACTTTGATCAAATCTCTTAATTCTTATATTTATAATATGGAAATGTGATTCCATTTTTTTCTGACTTCCCTTCAGCAATCCATGTAACTCTGATAAAGATGCCAACATATAGTTCAGTCTAAAATAGTTATCCCAATAAAAGAGTTAGTAATCAAAAGCAACTTGAAGATAACTCAAGTTCTTAACCTTCATTTCTTGAATAACACAAAGACAATAGTAATAATTCTCACCACAATCACCTTGTCCCCCTGCTTCTACCTGTAGGCTCCCCAGAAAGCAGGATCCTCCTAGAACTCCACCTTGCAGAAGCATTATTCATAATTTTGTGTATCCTTCATATTATTCCACTTTACAGGTGCTCCATAATATTTTAATCATTTCACCATCAAAGGATATATAGACTGTCTTCAGATTTTGTACCTGTATACAAGAGCCTTTAAATAACATCTTTACATGTGTAACTGTAAATATCCTTGCAATTACAGTTTTGTAATAAATTCTTAAAGTAGCATTGTTGTTGTTGTTGTTGTTGTTGTTGTTGTTTTTAAATTGTCCTACCAGAAGCCTGGACAGATTTTTAATCCCACCAACATGCAGATCAATGCCCGCTTTCCCGAACCTTCGTCAATACCAGGTTCGATCAAACTTTAAAAATTTTTGCCAGACTCACAGCTTTTAAAACTAGTATCTCATTACCATACTAATTTGATTTTTGGAAACTCTTATTTTTTATTAATTAAAAAGCATGCTTCGTATATATGTTCATTGCCTATTCAGATTTTTTTTTCTGGAAATTACCTATTCATGATCACTTTCTAATGGGTTGCTAGCCCTTTACTAAATGACTTTTGAAATTATTTTCTTTACCCTATTACTTTCAAATATTTTCCCTAGTCTTTTTGTTTCTCTTTTTACTTTATTTATGGCTGCGAATATCTCTTCCCTTGAGAGCCTCCTACATAGTTCTGTGTATCCTTCATATTATTCCACTTTACGGGTGTTCCATCATATTTTAATCATTTCACCATCAAAGGATATATAGAATGTCTTCAGATTTTGTATCTGAAGATTTATTTTTTAGTAAGTAGTAAGATTTATTTTATTTTTTTATTTAACCTTTGGCTTCTAGTTTTATCATGCCTGAGAGCCCTAAACTTATTTTTTTAATCAGAATCTTATTTCCAACCTTTAATGATTTCATTTTTCTGCTCAAATTTTTGAACCAAGTAGAATTCATTTTGATTAAGGAGATAAAGCTCCAGTTTCATTTTTTTTCCAAATGGCTAGTCAGTTGTTCCAATACTGTCTACTAAATAATCCATCTTTTCCACAATGTTTTGAAAAACCATCTTTATCATACCCTAAATTTGTATATATTTTTTTCTCTCACCTCTCAGAGTAGGGAGTCACAGGTGAAGACCAAGAAACTAAGGAAGAAAGAGGATGCAATGGAAAACACAGTAGTTAAAAGAAATCAGGAGAAAAAAGGAAACAATTTTAGAAGGATACTAACAGCATCATATTCTATTTTCTGTGGTCCCAGGAGAATATTCTGTAGTTGTTGCCTGAGCCATAGAATATTGCAAGTATCACCATCCTACTCATGAGACTTGGATTCTTATTGCAAAATAGTGTAAAGAGATCAGCACTATCTGTCATCATTTCTCTTAATGTAGGATCATTAGTAATTTGGTGGCACTGGGAGAATAAAGTGTCATTAAAAGATCTTGTCCGTTTCAGGCAAACAATACATGAAACAGTGCTCTATCACCAGTGTACGCAATACTCCCCCACACACTCACACATGACCACCTCTCTCATTCTGAGCATCTCAGTCTCTGTTTGCATGGGAAGGGACTATTTTTAAAAAATTTTTTTTTCAACGTTTATTTATTTTTGGGACAGAGAGAGACAGAGCATGAACGGGGGAGGGGCAGAGAGAGAGGGAGACACAGAATCGGAAACAGGCTCCAGGCTCTGAGCCATCAGCCCAGAGCCCGACGCGGGGCTCGAACTCACGGACCGCGAGATCGTGACCCGGCTGAAGTCGGACGCTTAACCGACTGCGCCACCCAGGCGCCCCGGGACGGGACTATTTTTAACTGAAGGAGGGAAGAAGAAAATATTTTATGGTGGGTATGATGCAAAGTAAAAGTAGAGGGAGATGCAAAGGCATTATCCATTTCCAAGCACCAGTGGACTACTTTGGACCTTCTTGGACAATAGGTTTAAGATGCAGAAGTGGATGAGAGTCTGGGAGTAAGGGCAGCTGCCTCTGGGGAGCCCGAGGCCATGTGGGTTCAGAGCTGAGAGGGCCATATTCTCAGTACAGCAGAGAATCCCACACCCCGTGGTAGCTACAATGACCGGAAACCCTGGGGAGCACCAGTTGGCGGAAGCGTTCATTTCTTACAGCACTAGCCAATCTTGTCCAGAGTCCACGGTTGGCAGCATTCATAGACGAGGGAGAAACGGAGTGGCGGAAACAACAGGACAAAGGAAGTTCAATGACTGTAGCTGAATTTTGTCTTTTGGAGAAGTGAGAGGCACCTCTTCGCAGGACCTAGGGGAAAAGCTTGGGCAGGGGCCAAGGTCCTTTTAGCTCTTGCGCGGAGGCTCTCAAGGGAAGAGAGATTCGCAGTCATAAACAGTTGGAGAATGAATGAATGAACCAATCAATGCATAGCCATTTCTATAAAAATAAACCTTTTTAAACACTAAGTGGTTGACCTTGCATGGACTGAATATTAAAAATCCACCAATTTACCACAAAGTACAAGAAATACAGTCTTTGAAATTTAGAATTTAGAAATTGTCAGAGAATAATTGGCTATTTTAAAATCCTTCTGGTGGCATACAATTATTTTTTATCACGTTTTTAACCTCCACTTTTGGGGTTTGATCACTTCCTATCATTATCTCTGAACGCGAATTTTCTAGTAATTATAAAACAGGAGACCGAGAGGTGTAAATCCTCAGCTCAGACATCCTGGGTGAAGCTCAGGGCAGACAGGACATGTACGTGTTAGGAACTCAGAGTCGATGTTGTTTGATATAAGCAGGAAGGAACTTAGGGGGAAAACATCTATTCCTTCATTTTGTCTTGGATTTCTTGGTGACTTGACATCCAAGTTAATTCTCATAAGGGAGAGAACTGGATGAGGCGATCGCCCTGAGGTTGGCTAGCTGAGGAAGCTCCGCTGATAAAGAGCTTGTACACACAGTACCTTGCTCATTCTGACAAACAATGTGGAGAAATAAAATCCAGGCCTCCCTTCCTACAAAAAGCACTCAAATAATTCTTGATACGATGTTAAATAAACATTATTATCCTGAAAAAACTAGGAGGATTTATGCAATTTAAAGAGTTATTTAGGACTACAACCCTAGAGAAAATATTCTTAACATAGTTTTATGAAAATAATGATAAAATAATGAGGTCTTTAACATATTTCTGACGTTATGTTTTTTAATATTTTAATGTTTATTTATTTTTGAGAGTGAGAGAAAGAGAGAGAGAGAGAGAGAGAGACAAAGCATGAACAAGGGAGGGGCAGAGAAGGACACATACACAGAATCAAAAGCAGGCTCCAGGATGTCAGCACAGAGCCCAACACGGGGCTCGAACTCACAAACTGTGAGATCATGACCTGAGCCGAAGTTGGACACCTTACCGACTGAGCCAACCAGGCGCCCCTCTGAAGTTCTGTTTTATAAAACACTCAGAGTTAAATGACTAATATGCTAATTGACATACAGGACAGATTGTAATGCTAAAGTATGGAACAAACTGTTCCCAAAGTAGAGTGAGCATTTGATTAAGCCAGGTAAATACTGCATTCTGCCATGGACAGGTGGCACAACTAGGCACAACTGGCTGCAAGATACATTTGTTCTTTATGTGAATTATCTGAATTAACATGAATTTCCTCCTGCACAAATGGTGAATAGAGGAACAGAGACAATACAACTCAGAAAGTGTTGGTACATTTTTCTCTAGCATGAACTTTTGAAGCAAGCATGGGGGAACTCTGATACAGCCAAACAGAAAGTCTTAGCAATTGATAAAAGATTTTAAGGGATAAAAAGCTAGAAAATTATAAATGAGATTTCTTTTAATGGGAATAATTGTTGGTTGAATGGCTTCAAGAATTTGAGGCTTTCCACCATTTTAAGCTACTGGCAAAGCCACAGTGTAGGTGATGAAATTGTAAGGCTTCTTCCCTGTACTAAAACAATGGATTTACCAAAAGCCTACGCCCTAATCAGATTTTAATGAAAATAGTCTCTCTTAAAAGCAAATGTCCTCCAACACCTGCTACCTGGAGGAGAAAATACAAGCTCAACATTTTAAGAGCGCAAAGAACAAATGGACCACGATGCTTGGTGTAAATGCTCAGAGACATTTAATGATGCCAGAGTTTTTATTAGGATTCTTTAATTTGGTTTTGGTATTAAATTCATGCTTTGAGTGTCTGCCCTAATCCCTGTTTTCCCACAACCCCCTTAATCCTTAGGGTAAGATTCTGCAGACCCCAAAGTTTTTCAGAACACATATGGCCTTCTAGCATCCATGACTATACTCCACTTCAAGTAGCCTTTTACAGTCTCTTCAAGTGAGTTAATACCAGGACTACCCACATTTTGACTACGGAATTTCCTTGCCAGGAGAAAGACATTTATTTTTCTTCACAAGGCCATCTGGTTGCCAGTAGTGTGCTCTCAGAGCTGAGCTTACGGGGTGTGGGAGGCACATTTTGCTAACCTGCCCAAAGTTGCAGTACAGGTAAGGAGTTGCCTCAGTTGAGATAGTTATTCAGAGGTTGTGGGTATGTCACAAATTAATTCTCCCCACTTCTTTCTGATTGTTTTGGGAATGCAGTAAATAGGGACGGAGGGGATAAATCTGCACACTAAGAGGATTCCACTGCGGGCGATAAGGGCTTCTCTTGTAAACGCGGAATCCTAGCAGGCACTGTGTGCTCCTGCACCATTCGGTAACCCTCAGAGAAACGCTGCATTCCCTTGGTCAGGATGATCCACTCACTTTTCCTTCTCATTTCTGCTCCAAGAATGATGGCCAGTTTTACAAATGTGTGATGTACTGACAAAAACGCTCTATAGAAATACAAAGGCAACAACAAAAGATTTGTGACATAAGATAATAACAAAAACACCTCTCTTTTTAATTTCCATTAGAGACATTAAACTCAGCCACAAGGAGAATGGGAATGAATAAATGTATATTAATACATGTATTTCATGGGTGAGGTGGTTGTCTATTTCTATGATAAGGCTGGGGTCTGCTCCCAAATATAAATGTAAGATGAGCAGAAATGATGCCTGCTCTCTTCTTTGACGCTCATTCCTCCCCAGTTAAGTTCTTACATCCTTTACAGGGTTGCTAGGATCACCATCAATACACCCTCCTAAACGTTAAATCATTTATAGAGAATCAGCATAAAATAGCTCACTCTTTATAACTAATATCAAAATTGTTTGTTTTCTTTTCCTATTGCTTTTCTGAGCCATGTCTGAATCTCTGATGGAAATAATTTAAAATATACTGAGGATGTCTGTAAGTTAAAAGGATAATATAGAGATGGTTATTGAATCAGCACATTAGCTGTTAGCCTTTCTATTTGCTTATCATACAATGGGAGCTGCTGTTTACTTTTTATTCTACAAAGGACAGGCCACTTTCTGTCTCCAAACAGTTAAAGGAATTAAATGAGAAATTATTCTAAATGAACTGTACATAGTTTGATTAGCCTAGCTGAGGAATATACTTTCTGAAAAAAGAGTCATCAACACACCGAGATCAGATGCATTCTTATTGAATAACAAATTGAAGCCCCAAATGCTGCATGCAATAGCATGTGTGTGTGTGTGTGTGTGTGTGTGTGTGTGTGAGTGTGTGTGTGTGTGTGTGTGTGTGTGTGTGTGTGTGTGTATTCTTTCTTGTAATTTCTTATCAGCAATGCAATAAGTATTCTGATAGGCTGGATATTTAGAATGGGTTATTTTAAAGCTGTCCCATTTAACATCACAACATGGTAAAGAGGCTCTGTTAAATGGATCACAAATGATATATACAGAAGGACAGATTTTTATTATACCGATCACAATATAACTTATTAAGATATTTATGCCTTAAAAAAGATATTTATGCCTTAAAAGACTCCTTCTCATATATGGTGTCATTTCATCCTTACTATAAATCTGTACAGCAGATGGGACAATGGATGTTCAGATACCAAAAACTGACATAATGAAAGGATCTATTTTACAACCAAAAAGACAAACATAGGTAATTATGCAATGAATACATACATTTATATACATATGTATGTATATAGTGTGTGTGATTACATAAAAAGGTATTTAGAAATCATAAGCATAAGTCAAATATGTCTTTTATTATTATGTAATAGAGTAAAATTAACCCAATATTAGAAATGAAAAAAATCACACACAAGGGCAACAATCCCAGATTTCAAGAGGACTGAGTAAATTTTCCAAACTCTAGGGTAGTCTAGCACCAAATGTGGTTTCCTTCCAAGTTGTTGATCAGATATTGGGATATGTGAAGTGTGTGTGTGTGTGTAAAGCAACCTACAGATTCTTGTTTTCAAAAACAGGCCAAGAAAAATATTTTGAAACGAAGTTGAAAATCCAGGTATTGTCCACAAGCTTTTGCATTTTTTTTCAATAAGACTATAAGGCAGTTTTCAAACTGAGCCTTATAAAACATCCTTACTGAGAAATAAAAACATTTTTTGAGCCAATCTGTAGCCATTTTATTTTACTTTCAAAGCAGTATTTTATAATCCTTTTCACAAATATGAGAGCGGCTATATTGTATATTGGTGTATTGTTCGTGTTTTATTGAATTTTCATAAGGAAGGAAATTTTAAAAACAGAAAGGGCGATGATGTGAGGAGGTAAAACATTCCCATTGGACAGAAAAGATGTCCACAGGCACTGACCTATGAGCACCACTCAGCCTCAGGAAGTATTTCCCTGCCCTGTCTTTAAATGGTGTGTGGACAAAGAAAGCAAGACAGGGTCATAAACTAGAAGCATGTAGCATTTGATAGTATAAATGATTGACACTACAGGTTGCTAAGTATCATGGATGCTTGTCTGAGTCCTTTACTTATTTAAAAATAAATAAGTAAGTAGAAGTTAGCAAAACAGTAAAACAACAGATGTGCAAGCCCGAATTTAAAACCAAAGTCATCCTTCTTTCCTCATCTTTCCTCTTCCCTTTTCTCTGCCTGACTCCAAGCACACCTTTCCAGCTCATTACTGCAAATCATTTGAATTCCAGCACACAATGTCACCTGCTCTGTAATCTGATTACTTTATGGAGGAATTAGTATGTATATTTAATGTAGAAGGGTTTTAATCTTGATGAAAATAATCCTAAGGAACTGTGATAGGGCCGCTCATATGTCTGGCAGATATGCCAGTAACATGCTAATAAATGACAGCTGATTTATGTATCTGGATTCTTTTATTTATAAAAATAGCAAGTGGACTGATTTTTGATATTAATAATACAAGTGAATCCACTTTGATTAGACTTCTGTGGAGAGCTGTGCATATCCGGCATTACAATTAAATCTTGTGATGTGGAATGGGAATGACATGCTAATGAAGCAAGCCAGTGAGCCTGAACCAAGAGTGTCCAACATCATTATGGGATATCTTAGATGAAGAGTAATTATAAGAGGAACACTGAAATGTCATTAAAAATCTTCACTAAGAGATTTAACCTACTATTTTGTACTAATGCTGGATTTTTTTTTTTTTTTTTTAGCAACATAACCGAACACAAAGTTCCTTTTCAGAATTTACAGGAAAAGGTTTTTAAATAGGTCTGGATTTAAGAAAAGATACAATCTAGTGTCCTAATTTAATTTGGTACATCAAAATTCAATGGTGGTATGTAATTGAAATCTCTTTTTAATAATTTCAGATGAATTAGCAATTAGGGCTTGATCCGATTTCCATGAAATTTATTAAAATTGAGGGTTGAAGCCCTTGAAAATTTTTATTCTTTTCACTCCATTAGCACAATACATCTAGTTTAAATGACTCTGTCAGTTAGTATGGTACATTCCTTGTTTATTTATGAGAATTTGTTTCAAGGAAGTTCAAAAGAGGTAATGTAATGCATATTCATAAACTATACCTTATAATATATGAACGAAGAAAGCTCTCAAAGCTTAAATTCCCTCCCTTTCTGGAAAACAAATGCACTGCCCTCACCCTCAGAACCGCCTATGCTTCTGAGCGATTCTCACTTGGGCACTCCGTGTATGGGACTTCATCGTGTCCCTGGCCTCTGTGGGGGGAAGACTTCTTCATGACAAGTTGCAAGTGTTAAAAAGTGCTGTTAAAAGAGGGCATAGGAGAGCTGAAACAGTGCCAACTCTCAACAGCATAAAACGTGGACTCTGAACACTGACTCCCACTTCATAAATCCAGGAGCCCGAGTGTAAGAAAATGCAACCGAAATCACAGTACCTATCACACTGCCTCGGTGCCCAGCAGGAAAAACACAGTGCTTCTCAGTGGCAAACAAATAAATTACGCACACGCTGAAAGACCAAAAGAAATATGCCAGGCATTTGTTCCCCTTCCCCAGGCTCTTTGTGAAGAACTGCAATTATGCTTAACAAAAAACACCATAGAACTAGTTGGCATCACTCTGAGACATAAATGTGTTTCTGTTCCAAATATGTAGCATTTTCAGAATGTTTGTATGTATTATGTGCAATTTGTTCAGTGTATCATTCTGGGAAAACCAGGTCCTGGCTGGGTAATTATGGGAAGGGTAAACAGTATTTTCTGACTGTGAGCTTCCATTTCTAAAGTTGTAGCAAAAACTCTTATTATTTACCTTTTTTGAGGAAACATTACCAACACAGGCCTTGCCTATTTGCCTTCATCAAATTTGATTTTTACAAATGAGATCCCTCAGTGTTTAACAAAATGGGCCCCCTGGAGAAACCTATGTGGAAAATGGATGTCTTTCAAGGAGACTGTGAATGAATACAGGAAATCTCAGCTCATGAGGGTTCTATATACAGGTAATAACACAGACTCTCTAAAACCCTTATTCGAAAATCCTGGGGGTTTCTACTTAGTTAAATTTTATCAACAGGTCTCTGTTCTGTACCTGAACAACTTAGTGTAGGACATGTGCATGGAGCCATACTTCATGATAACATTTTAAGGGCCAAGAGAGATATGCCCATGGTGCTATGGGAGCATTGGGAGTAGACCGCTCGAATAATGAGACATCCTGGAGGATGAAACGCTGAGCCAGGGATGGCCAAGATGGGTGGTGACAGAGCAAGATTAAAAGGGCACTGCAGGCGGAGGAAAAATCATGACCAAGATTCGAGCCCCAAACCCCAGTTGTACATGTTGTGGAGACATTGGGGATGGCAAGTGACAGGGGTGGGAAGTGAATGCAAAGGGCCATATCAGCACACAGGACAAGGCAGGAGTGGCAACAGAAGGAGCAAAAAGTAGCTTGTAAGGGCCAGATCCTGGAGGGCCTTATAAATCTTGCTAAGCAAATTAGACTTTATTCTGTAAGCAATGGACAGCCATGGAAGGATTTTAAGCCCCAGAAAAGTATGGTCAGACATGCACTTTCAGTCAATCACTCACTTTCCTGCCTTTGCCTTTGCTTGTATAGCTATGCCTCTTGAATGCCCTTTCTCAGATTCAACAGATTCAATTTCCAGGAGTTTTATGACTCTAATGGAAATTCAGCAGTGTTTATACCAAAAATGAATAGCATTGTGAGGATTACTGAGCTATCACCAGTCCTCACAATGATGTTCTGTTCATCTTGTAACACTGCTCTAGCTTCTTTAATACACTTCCTATTCACAACTGTTTTAAGGATTTTATATGTTCAAAACATCAAGACATATCTGAGCTAGGCCAAATTCCAAGACAGAGAATTTGGACAAAGCTGAAGCCTTACCACTGAAGCCAATTCTACAGTTGAGCCTTTTCCCTGTGCCCTTCAGATACACAAACATTTTTGCCCCAAAACCACTCCAGAAAGGAGGAACATAAGAGGCTCAACAGGGAAATGGCTATAAATTTGCAGAGCTAAATGGCTAATGCCCTTTCCCACAACAATCATCTGATTTTAGCAAGATCGCTTCCAAACACTGATCAGTTTGGGAAGATGGACAGAAGGAGGGCAGACAGGAATGAGCAGAAAACAGGGAATAGAAAAGACAACACTGAGGAGCACCTGGGTGGCTTAGTTGGTTAAGCATGTGACTACTCTTGGTTTCGGCTCAGGTCACGATCTCATGGTTTGGTTCGTGAGATCAAGCCCTGCATTGAGCCCTGCATCGAGCCCCACATTGGGCTCTGTGCTGACAGCATGGTCCCTGCTTGGGATTCTCTCTCACCCCCTCTCTCTGCCCCTCCCCCACTCTCTCACACACACTCTCTCACTCTCTCTCTCAAAAAATAAACTTTAAAAGAAAAACACTAAGAAAAATAGAAGTCAAACACCAACACAGTTTAAAGAGCAAAATCCAACTATAGCTGTCTTACCAATGATCTTCAAAATGTCATTTTTGAGATCATTAAATGCCTAGGCTTTTCAATATGAAATATTTTCTACCTTCTCCTAATTTTCATTTTATTTATGGTTAACAAGGTAAGAAGTATGAAAATTTATTGCACTTAATTTAGAAAGGAAATGACCTATGGTGGCCTATGGAATATAGTCCAAACC
Source organism: Lynx rufus (assembly GCF_022079265.1). Classification (NCBI taxonomy): domain Eukaryota; kingdom Metazoa; phylum Chordata; class Mammalia; order Carnivora; family Felidae; genus Lynx; species Lynx rufus. The sequence goes on along the minus strand of NW_025814856.1, from coordinate 133,875,770 downwards.
CTTTTCTACCACTGGAAGGCTTTATTAAATTCTGCTTGGATTTTCCACCTGGTCTCCTTGTCTGGAGGTTCCAAGTAAAAGTTCTCAAGTACTTTCTTGATGGTGGGAGAGGAGGTGGAATGGGAAATATGGCAAGGTTTGACAATATTATCCAACTAGTGAAAATGAAGAACATAAAGAGGGAAAAAGGGAGAGGGGCAAGCAAGGAAACCCTCACAAAGGACACAAGAGCCAGGCAGACAGAAAAAGCCCATCACCAATAGCTCCAAATGAAGTACCATCTTTCTCCACCACCCACCTCTCTCTCTCTTTCTTTCCTTCCTTCCTTCCTTCCTTCCTTCCTTCCTTCCTTCCTTCCTTCCTTCCTTCTCCCACTGAATCAATCATTTATTTTCTTGAGGAATTAAGTAAGGAACTGTAATCAGAGGATATTTGATTTGGGAACTATAAGATCCAAGAGAGAAAATTTAAGTTCAAGATATATTTGGAACTATATAAACAAATGATTTCCATATATATATATATATATATATATATATATATATACACACGCACACACACACACAAAACATAAATAATATATATACATACATCAAGGGCAACACATGTGGATATATAGGAGAAATGTATATTCTCAAAACTAATTATTGCTTGTTTTTCACGATAAGTTGCCATTTCCTACTCACTAAGTGTAAAATATGAATTTTTAATTTCAGCAATAATCATTTTGTCCATAATGAGAGCAATTAACATTTCACACCAAACTAATAATATTAGTAAAAAATAGAGGAGATGTGGCCTATTTAGATTTAACTTAAATTCATCCATAAGGAAAGAGGCCCAGTAGGCCTAGCATACACACTGTATACCAGTCTTTTCCTCATTGCCTTTTGAACCCGACTTCCTCTTATGTTAATGGAAACAACATTTTTATTCTAAGGAAATGACATCAAATGGAAGCAGAATTAAATCACCATATATCAACTAACAGAAAAAAATCAATTAACCACATGTTCCCAACATTGACAGGACACTAACAAATGGCATCCCCTCCAAAAATACATTTCTTACAAATGTGTTTCCTCATCAGTAGGTATTGAGTGCTCATCATGTGTCAAGTAAACTTTTAGAAACTAAAGAATAGGATGGAAACATAAAAGGACCTTATGCCACAAAACAATGCCATATATTCATTATACCATTTCTCCCTAGGCACACTGGAAGAAAATGACATTTCTCAGTCTCCTTCCAATTATGTATGGCCGTGTGATTGAGTTTTGGCCAATAGTATGTTGGTAGAAGTGATGTAAACAGCTTTCAGTCCTGGCCCTTAAAAACCTCCCTCATGATCTGTCACCTCTCCCCCTCTCTCTTTTGGAGACCTACTATTTCAGACAGTAGAGGCTATGAGATGCAAGAGGTTCACTCCATCTCCATCAGACTGTGAGACAAAAGCACCTCTTGTGTTAAACCCCTGAGATTTGGGGGTTAGCTGCCACCAAATAAACTTTTCTAAGTTCATAATCTGGAGAAAAAAATGGTAACAATGAAAATGCACATGATAATATGGGAATGTAGAGGTAAATTATTATCTATGGACAGAAAAAGAGAAGGTACATATGGCCCGACTCTGCCAGAAATGGCATCAACAGGAGGTGCTACTTCACGCTGCTCTTAAATTCTGGTAGGAGTTTACAAATTAGAGCAACACAAAATAAGAGACTGAAGAAATGATCCACCATTGCTCTAATGTCCTTCATCATCAAGTGATGCCTTGACGTTTCCTCAATCAGAGACAACTAAAAGGGAAGGAAATCAAAAACTATTCTAAGAGCTAAATTTAACATTGTGCCAAAGCAATACTGGATTACCAGTTAGCTTGCTTAACTAGAAAAGTGATTTGTCCAGACAATACAGTCACTATATAATCTGATGGCACTTTCATTCTGATTTCATGATAAAAAGGACTGAGCAGGTTGCTTAGAAATGTCAAAACTCTCTACAAAGTAGAATGTATTGATCAGTAAGGGATCCTTCAAGCCCAGTACCTAACAGGTGCTATTTTAAAATGCAAGCTATTTCCTGATAGCTAGGTAGGTTTCAAGGTTAATGTAGTAATACCATAATCTATAGTTGCCAGGGGCAGCTGGAGCCATTTATACTGAATATCTTAATGTAGATGTACAAAGTTTCCCCCAAGATGAAACAAAAACTAAGCAGTAGAAAATCTGAACTCGTTTACTATTCAGAGAAAGTAGGGTGTTCTGTACTGGTCTCTTCTTCTGAGAAGGTGTGAGGTGAAGGCTTTGCTGTGAATTGTCAAATCTGCTTTTCTAGAAAGGATGTTTGAATTATAATATAAAGAAGAAACTGCGAATTTGGAAAAAATGAAGAAAACCATATTAGGAACAAATGAATAACATGTCAAGGGTCTTATCACTGGAGGGCAAAGGATAACCAACCTCAAAGTGCAACATATGAGGATACTGAGTTATAGGAACATAAAGATTGCAATGAAAAGATTCAGAGCATTGGAAGATCTTTGAGGAGCTTGATCTGTGGATACCACATTATAGCTCTATAAATTCAAGGCAGAAATGAATGGCGGTTCTGCAAGCTTGAGGCATAAATCATTTCTAAGGGGGACTTGTAGGGATGCAGTTAGTTCTGAGCAGTGGAGATGAAGGCAAAGGCTTTTTCCTGAATGAAGTGGACCAGGAAGAAGTGCTACTTACCCCTAGTAAAAAATTTTAAAGCACTAAGTAGACTTCAAAGTTAAATTTATGGTTATGACTTTGAAGATTTTCAACATAATGACCAACCTGTGCACTTATGTATGCTCCTACTTGAATAGAAGCATGTCAGATATTTCCAGGAAATGATGACAAAGACTAGCCCAGGAAGAGTTTTCTCTTGAAAAAATAGCAAAGTGGCCCCAACGACTTAGGGCATAAGAAACAGAAAGCTAGCAATATGATTAGGATAGTGTGCTTGACTGCACGACTTTTGTGGACTTCTACTTTATCATGATCTTCATTTTTTTCCCTCTTTCCATCACTATCACCTTATTAGCTACAATATTTCTGCAAATATTGTTGCTGAGTCCCGTTAGGTTTCTTGATACCAGATACACACGATCCACCTTTGGTCTGGAAATTAGGAAAGAAGGCAACATGAAGGCTGATGACATTTACCAGCTTTATAAATAAATTGAAATTCAAATATTAAAACATATTTGTCAATTTTTCTTTTTAGTATAAATAGATCACCAGGTGTACTTGCACAGTCTGTTTTGATCAGGGTCACATCTAACTGTTCTAGGACACAGAAATTGTCTCTCGGGTAGTACTCTTCCTATTTAAGTTTTCTGTTTCTTTTTTTTAAGTTAACTTATTTTAAGAGAGAGAGAGACAGTGGGGGAGGGGCAGTCACCGGGGGAGAAAGAGAGAATCCCAAGCAGGCTCTGCACTGTCAGTGCAAACCCCTACACCGGGCTTGATCTCCTGAACCATGAGATCATGACCTGAGCCAACATTAAGAATCGGATGCTTAACTGACTGAGCCACCCAGGTGCCCCATATTATAGCTATATACTTTTTAAAGGCAGATTTCTTCATTGACTGTCCCAACTCCACTTTCCATTGTACACCAACACTGTTCCTATGAGGATCCAGGAGAGGCTTCTAGTGTTCTGGGCTATTAATAAAGGGTATTTTCATACCTAAGAAGGGCACACTAACACCTGTGAAGAGAGACTCAGTAGAGGCTCTAGACGTGGGGAGGTATCCTGCTAAATGGGCTAGAGTCAGTGCTGGCCATGATCTACTGACAGCCTTTGCTTAACAGGAGTAAGATTAGTTGATGTGGTTTGGCTCTAAGGGCCAGGAAGTCCATGGACTCTATCTCAGCTTCTCCATGATATTTGATACATCCTTCCTTATTATGGTAGAAAGTCTAAGTGCCACACCCCTCAAGACTTTCCCTTTTAATTTGCAAGAGCATAGTTCGGGAGTCAAAGGAAACCAATGCCCCATATTTCTGTTCTAATGATTGTAATTCTCCCAACACCCAACACTATGAAGGATCTTCTGACTAGGGAAGGTTATGAGAGGAGAGAGGTACCTAGAGATTAGTATTTCTGTATTTATCTCCCTATATTTTTTATGATGTGATGCAAAGTATGGCTATCCACTTTTCTTAGGGTAACAGCATACATTTGAAGACTTTGGAATGCCAGGTGTTTTGCACAAGTAACTCCTATGGTTCAATGCTATTTACCTAAGTAGGATCACTTCTTAGGATCATAAAATATACTCCATTAGAACACGTCAGCTTTCCCTTTCTCCTATGCCAGTGGTTCACAAACTTTGCCACACATTAGAATCACCAGGAGAACTTTAAAAATCCTCCCTCATACCAATTAAGACAAAATGTCTGTGGGAGGAATCTGAGATCAGCAAATTTTCAAGATCCATGAGAAATTCCAGTGTAGAGCAAAGGTCTAGTAGTTAGTGGCAGGTTTCGGTGTGATCATCAGGTGCAGGAGCTTTCTGATAAAGGAATTAGTGGCGGAAAAATCTGGAGTAATTGGCACCGAAGGAGGCAGAGGAAGAATGAGGTGAGGAGGCAGGGCTTTAGTGGCAGATGGTCCTGGAGAAATGCGGGTGAGGGATGGGAGTAGTACCCATTGGTAGTCTTACTTCATGGGAGGAAATGTTCATCTTTTTCCCCAGGTGTCAATATCTGATTGGTTATCAATGTTAAAATAGTGTTACTGGCTGAACTGTGTCCCTTCAAATTTGTATGTTGAAGCCCTAACTCCCAGTATCTCAGAATGTGACTGTTTAAAGGAAGTTTAAAGAGGTGATTACGTTAAAATGAAGCCCTAATCTGATCTTACTGGTGCCCTTCTAAGAACAGGAAATCTGGGTACACAAAGAGACACCAGTGGTGTGTGTGCACAAAGCTATAACCACGTGAGGACACAGCAAGAAGGCAGCCTTCTGCAAACCAAGAAGGGGGTCCTCAGAGGAAACCAACCCTGCTGGTATTTTGATCTTGGACTCCCAGTTTCCAGTGAGAAAATAAATATCTGTTGTAAAAGCCACCCAGACTGTAGTATTTTGTAAGGCAGCCCTAGCAAATGAACACCCACAGTATAAAATGTAATGGCATAACAAACATTTCAGGTGCTTTGAGGCATAGGTTTTATCGAATTACCAGTGCAACTCATCTTCATCTAAATAATTATCCTAATGCTTTTCAAGCCATCATATAATTGTCTTATGCAGCAAACGCAAGCTATTTCTTAACTGCCCTGTTCTTTGCCACTCCATACGTAAGTAAATCCTGTTCAGGCTTCAAGGTCCCATTCTAAGTTGTTCTCTTCCAGGAAGTCTTCCCAGATCACCCAAATGCTCAGTTCTCCCTTCCTTGCCTGAACCCACAGGACTAGTGACGTGGGTCATAAAGTTGTCTCCCAATCATAAACTGATCTTTGACATCTCAAGTACTGATGCCACATCTGCAATTTTACTTTCCACATGTTTTGATCTTGCTTCCCCTACCAAATTATAAACTCCTTTGGCTTAAGGACCATAACTATTAATTTTCTCTATCTCCTATAATATCTGACAAGGTTCTTCCAGAAATATTGATTGATAAGTAATTAAGAGGGTTTCTACAGACACTATCACACTTTGTACCTGAGCTTAATTAAATCTCAAAAGATCAAAGACAGGATAGAAAGATATTCTTTCTATAATGGCTGTGTCACAATCAGCTATCAGCATTTTAACATTGATGAGCAGTCACAAGTGACTTTGAGACCCGTAAATGGTTATTTTCTAATTCCAAGTGAAGTTAAAAGATGATGGAGAAAAAATAAAGGTTACAGTTAGTGATTTTTTTTTTTAACCTGGACACACTCCAGTGGGCAGAAGGAAAGCATCTCCTACAAACAATACGGGGACTAGTGCTAACGACTAGATTTAAAACTTCAAAATCTTCCTAATTAGACCCTATTCTAGTACCACTTGATAAAGTTGTGTTGGAGAAACACTGTCACTGCACATTTTCAGATGACATAATCCGTCACAGTTCAGCGAGTCATAACATTAGCTAAAAAAAAATTCTAGAATCAAGTCACCATATTTTATTGAACAGTAAGGTAAAACTGAATTATTCTTACCCTGATTTTTAATGACTTTCCCATGGATCTCTGTTGTGTAGTGTGATTTTAAACACAGTATGATGATCAAGACAAAATCATTTGCTAGGGGCCAGAGTAGAAGACAGTGAGTCAAATTTTGAGTATGCATCTATACAATTCTCTTCATATATTTTAAAAGAAAGGTGCCATAATATGTGAAGCAGGAATGGTGACAATAATTGGCCCTCAATTTAAAGGTTAGCCATCAAAGTTGCCTTCCACGCAATGTATGAGCTACTGCTTACTCTGTGTACTTGTCTTTTTAAGTTTGCTTTAATAATAAAGTTTTGGGGAAGGAAAGAGGGTACTGAAAGAGTGTCAGTCTTGACTAATTTTTATTTTCCGTCTCTGTGCCTGTTAGCCATTGCTGTATAACAATTTTATAGCTACACATTCTGTAATGATTCTGAAGCTCTGAAGTTACCACATTCTCATGTTGTTTTCCATTCTTCATTAACATATTCATTTAAAATTTGCTGGGTGTAGTAAAAATCTGTCATACTCAAGGTGACTCCCCCCTTTTATCTGCCTATCATTCTGTAAATAGCTTTTCTATATCTTGGGGGGAATGTATTCAAATCCCCATTTGAGATGTCAAGACAAACAAAGCAGGTGCTTCATGTGGGATGGAGCTTCCATTTTGCTAGCCATGGTGGGCAAAGAACACTTGGATGCCAGTAGCAGCAGGGGCTTTCTAGCAGCTGCCAGGTTGAACTGCTCGGGCACAGGTGCACTGGGACCATGGCAAAAATAAATTTCTGGCATTCATTTTAATTTATTTATTGTGGTAAGAACACTAACATGAGATTTACCCCTCTAACAAATGTTTTAGTGCACACCACAGCACTGTTAACTACAGGCACTGCCATACAGTAGGTCTCTAGAGTTTCTTCATCCTGTAGAACTGAAACTTTATATTCATTGAATAACTTTCCATTTCTCCCTCCCACCAGGCCCTGGCAACCACCATTTTACTCTCTGTTTCTAGGAACATTCTAGGCACTATTCTAGGTACCCCACATAAGTAGGATCATGCAATATTTGTCCTTCTGTGATTGGCTGACTTCACTTAGCATGATGTCCTCCAGCTTCATCGTGTTGTTATATACGGCAGGATTTCCTTCTTTTGAAGACTGGATGTTATTCCAGTGTAGTATGCACCACATCGTCTTCATCCATTCATCTGTTGATGGACATTGATTTTGTTTTCATATTTTGGCTATTATGAATAATGGTATAATGGACATGAGAGTGCATATAGCTCTTCGAGCTCTTGATTTCGAATCTTTTGAATATGTACTCAAAACATAATTGCTGGATTGTATGGTAATTCTATTTTTAATTTTTTGAGAAACCACCATCCTGTTTTTCATAGAAGCTACACTATTTTACATTCCCTTCAACAGTGTATAAGAATTCCAATTTTTCTGGGATGCCTGGGTGGCTCAGTCGGTTAGCATCTGACTTTGGGTCAGGTCGTGATCTCATGGTTTGAGAGTTCGAGCTCTGCGTACGGCTCTGTGCTGAGAGCTCAGACCTTGGAGCCTACTTCAGTTTCTGTATCTCCCTCTCTCTCTCTCTCTGCCCATCCCTCACTCATGCTCTCTCCCTCTCTCTCAAAAATAAACAAAACATTTTTAAAAATTAGAAAAAAAAGAATTCCAATTCCACATACTTGTCACTTGTTATCTCTTGTTGTATGTTTTTTGGCTATGACAGCCATCCTAATAGGAATGGGGTGATATCTCATTGTGGTTTTGATTTGCATTTCCTTGATGATTAGTGTTGAGCATCTTTCATATACTTCTTGACCATCTGTATATCTTCTTTGGAGAAATGCCTATTCAAGTACTTTGCCCATTTTTTAAAATCAGGTTGTTTGCTTTTGAGGTGTAGGAACTCTTTATGTTTCAGATATTAATCTCTTATCACTGTCTTTAACAAATGGTATTGGAGAAACTGGATGTCTATACCCAAAAGAATGAAAATAGATGTTTATCATATACCAAACACAAGAACTAATTCAAAATAAACTAAATATTTAAACATAAGACCTTGAACTGTAAAATCCCTAGAAGAAACATAAAGGAAAAGCTTCTTGACATTAAGTTTGACAATAATCTTTTGGCTAATAATCTTGACAGCAAAAGCACAAGAAACAAAAGCAAAATTAGACAAGTGGGACTACATCAAACTAAAAGTATCTGCACATCAAAAAAAAAACAAAACAAAATAAAACAAAAAACAATCAACAGAACAGAAAGACAACCAACAGAATGGGAGAGTTATTTGCAAACCATGTATCTCGCATTCATCATTTGGCTATAGGGACTGGTTTCCTTACCAGGATAGTTCTGCTTCAGGGGCTTGGGCATGTTTCTACAACCTTCTCCAAGGTTCTGTGAGCTCTCCAGAATTCTTTCTGTTCCAAGTACCCAGAGTGGATTCCATCAACCCTGGCTACTACACTAAGCAGCTACTTCATGCAGGGCAATTAACTGGGCTTTGTGAAGATAGGAGTTAAAATTCTTTGGGTGCAAGCAACAGAAATCTGAATTTATTTGAAGGCTCTGGGGTAGCTTACATAATGATGGATTGTCAGCTAAAGAATTAGGCCTGCCAAGAGAAGGAATTAGAAAATTTCTGAGTCTTCACAGATTAAAAACTTAAGGTACCAACACTTGGATAAATTATTTCGAACTCCCTTCTGTTACTTAACATCATTCTGCTGAAGATTCAGTTTTGGAATACAGAATCCAGCTGGCTTCACTTGGATCTCATGCCCATTCCTCGAATAGAGGGGAGAAGGAAAGTTTATTGATGTTCCCCTTCAAGACTCCACCTATTGGGATAGTGGCAATTCCTCAAAAGGAAATAGGGATGAATTATTGGAAGAAGAGGAAATGACTGCTATGCAGCCAAAAACAAACAAACAAACAAACAAACAAAAAGGACAACAGAAACTCAAAACAAAACTGAAAGAAGAATAACAAATCAAAACCAATACTCACTATAGATCAAAGATGAGTAAGACTTTGTATCTGTCCTTGGAAAGTTTACAATTTTAGTAAAAAAGAATCTACATTCAATCTTCATTTATTATTCAATAATAAGGACACAAGTCATTGGATTCAGGGTCCACTCTAAATTAGATTTACCTTATCAAGTCTCATTATATCTATAAAGACCCTATTTCCAAAGACAGACACATGCTGAGGTCTGGATTGATATGAATATTGGGAGGATACTATTCAAGTTACTACATAGTTTGAGACTTTAGCACAAGTTTAGATTTTCACCTCAGGTAAAAATCAGCCTTCCAAATAATTTCCTCATGCAGATGCAACATTAATATATAATTCTTAGATGATCTAAAATTATTGTGACAAGAATATGTATGCGATCATTGTTAATAAGCATGTGTGAATAATGGCAAATCTTAATTCATATATGAGAAAATATCTACGTTAGATCTATTTTCTCATATACACATGATTTTTGCTATAACTGCACCCAAAGTATATTATCTGAATAATTCTTCTTCTTTGGGCACTATACAGTTTAAAAAAGAATATATTCTCTGTATTAGTTTATTGGTAACATTTTTTTGGGTTATAGAGAAAGTAAACCTAGGCAAGTGACTCTTCATAGGCTTAGAAATTCTGCCATGCTTAGACAAATTAAGCTGTTTTCCACTGATTTATGTAAAGTGTAATTAACAAATTAATACATATGAAGATAAGATAATAGAAAGCACCAAGCAATAATGGAGTTTTGTTGTGTTTTTGACAATTACTGAAAGTAATGGCAAAGCTAATCTGGTATAAATTTCTTTTAATTAAATAGTGTTTGGAATAACAATTTTTTTTCTCAATTCAATCTATCTCATACTATTCTTGTATGTTTTTCATCTTTACATACTCAGGAAGTGTTCTAGTATTGCCTCTATTTTCTATATAGCATCATATTTATTAATTATAGAGCAATTGGACTATCGAGTTAGAATAATGTTTTAGTAAGACCTGTTGCTTTAAAATCAAAAGCTATTTTCAAATGCTATTCTGTTCATTTAAAATGTTGAACATTTCCATTGTATTAACCAGTCAGATATGTTCAAGGTGGTAAAAGCTATTATTATAAAGCAAATCATAAAATAATAGCAAATGTAGGCAGCACAATTCAGGACACTGTTTATATGGAGAAGAGATACTATTTATTAATTTACTATAATCTGTATAAATATACTTGACTAGGTTATAAATACAAAAAATATAATAATCAATAACACTAAAAATTTTCTTTATAATTGTTTAAGTGTATTGAAAGGCAAATGCTATTAAATAAGTCTCCCTGCACATCATATGTTTTACTTCTGAAAGACTGAAAAATGAGGTGGCACAGTTTCTGAAATCTATTTAACAAATGAAGATACATACGAAGATAAGATCATAGAAAGCACCAAGCAATAATGGAGTTTTGCTGTGTTTTTGACAATTACTGAAAGTAATGGCAAAGCTAATCTGGTACAAATTTCTTTTAATTAAGTAGTGCTTGGAATAACAATCTTTTGTGAACACTGCCTTCTGTCTAATCCCGTGTCTCAGTCAGCTGTGGCCCTACTTGGTGCAGAGGCTATCTCGGCTACGTTAAATTATAGCTTCCCATGATTTACAATGACCATCAACAACTTTGGGTGGTCTTAGGCTCACTTACGCTTCCGGGTCTGCCCCTGAATTGACCTGGTCTCCAGTAACATTCATTCTTCCTGGATGAGACCCAGGACTAGCATAGCCTGACTGGAACTCCTCTGAAGGAGAACAGACTCCTCCAGCCTTCCCCAGCTTGATTTCACTGAATTTTTTCCAACACACCAGTCTTCTGAAGATATTCACTCCATGACCCATGGTATTTTGTAGAACATTCCCTTCAGACCCTACATTGTCTTATCAAATGCCAGAGAGAGGCTTTTTTTTCCCCCTATATGGATAGCTAAATCATCCTTTCTGGATAATAGTGGTTTGAGACTGAGATAGCAAGGTGACCATGCATAGAGTTAAATGGGCACCTGGAACATTAATGAGAACATTTTTGTTTAAATACATCTACCATGAAATGCCTTCAGCTTTGACCTGTGCCAATATATCAGTATTTCTTAACAGCAAAGTAAAACTTCCTGCATAGGTTGCTGGGTTTATCTTCAACACTTCTCTTCCTACTACAGAAAGGAATGGCTTTCTCTAGAAATTAGTCAGAATATTCCTCACTAACTACAGGGTGAAACAGGCATAGAAACAATGGAAAACGTAGAAAGCTGCTTGTTCTCTTTCCTGATTTCTCCTTCAATATTTTAATATGAATTATAGAGATCCTTAGGCTTCTGTCTCAGAAGATTTACAATTAAAAGCAAAGGAAAATCTTCTTCCCTTCCCTGTTTAAACAAACAAAAAGAAAACAGTTCTAAACTCTTCTTCCATATGTTGAGTAATTTTGTATTATGTTATTTTAATATACAATCACACATAAACATCAAATATTTTATCTATTATTTGTTCCTATGCCCTTGATTTTTTAAATATTTTGTGTCTCCATCTCACTTTCTCATGTCCTCTGTTCTTTGTAATTTGCTCAACATTTTCTTTTCACCTTTTTGCTGATTTATTTTTGCAATCTGTGTTTTAAATTTTCATCAACTCTTTTGTATTCTATGATTGATTCTTTTTCTTAGCAGCCTGTTCCTGTCATATGGATACTATATTTTCTTCAATCTCTGTAGGATAGTAATTTTTAAACTATATTTTCTTTCCTAAATTATCCATTTTCCAGCATCTGTTGTTTCCTGCTTGTTCATCTCTTTCTCTTTTATGCTGTCAATTGTCCTCAAGTGACTACAAATGCATGGTTTTGCCTTCATGCACCTGAATAAAGGAGTGGATGACCAGTCTATGTAACTGTCACATGGTTTCTGTATCCGACTCACATTCTTCCCTGAAGAGAGAAATGACTGCCAGTTCTGGCTGTGAGGGCAAGGTGTGGGGACTGGCAGACTTTATACATGAGGGTATATGGATGTCTTCCCAACTAGCCATTACTAATATCAGAAAGGCCCTGATCCAAGATGGCAACTCCAACACTAGCCTCGCTGGTATACCATCCAATGTCTTTACAAAGGAGTCATCTCCAAAAGGGACAACTTCACCTCAGAGTACACGTTTGTTTTTGGGGGGTAATTGAAGAAAATACAGGAATATTTCTGCAGTCTGCAGAAAGTGTCACTAATTGATATTTTCCCAATGAAATGCCCCATGATTTCTATACCCAATCTTCACAGAACATTCACCTCTATCAATCCAACACTTTGGGCCAACATTGTGTAGAAAAAAAAAATTATATCCCTAAAACTCACTACCTTTTAAACCAAACATCCCTAAATACACTTACATATAATTGGTAAAATCTTAGAATCACATGTAGAGGTTTTTAAAAGCTTTCAAGTGTCAACAAAAGCCATGTATATCTATACTGAAGCTCAGAGTGCATGTTACTGCATTCAAAGCAACTATTTGTTGGTAACTACACTTTTTCAGATATCAGGAAATGATACTTTCATATTTTACATTTTAAGAATTTATTACTTATATGTAGTTAGTTTACTATGTCTTAGCTACATTGTAGCAAATTGGTTGAGAGTTTTGAGTTAACACATTATAATTATTCTCAGTTTTTCGGATTCCGTGTCTCCCTCTCTCTCTGCCCCTAACCCACTCACATTCTGTCTCTGTCTCTCTCAAAAATAAATAAACATAAAAAATTATAACTATTCTCAGTCAAATAAGAAGACTGTGCATAGGATTAATATTTTCACATGGAACATCAAATTTTTCACACATGTATTCCAACGTTAATCGAAAGAGTCCTGTATTAGAATTTATATTTGGATTTTTTTCTCATCCTTTTTAAGAATTTCTATTTTATGTTTTATAATGCAGGTTATCTATTAGTATGGTATACAGATATGTAATTCAGAAAACTAAATAATTATATATATGTGAGCTAGACTAAGAAAATGCTTTTTTTTAAGTTGTGTGGTAGAAATGGGTGGTGGATTATTATACTGGAGGTTATCGTTTTTTTAATGTTGATTTATTTTGAGAGAGACAGTGGGGGGGAGGGGCAGAGAGAGACGGAGAGAGAGAATTCCAAGCAGGCTCCACACTGTCAGCACAGAGCCCGAGGCCAGGCTCAGTCCCAGGAAATGTGAGATCATGACCTGAGCAGAAATCAAGAGCTGAATGCTTAACTGACTGAGCCACCTAGGCGCCTCTGGAGGTAATCTTTCTAACTTTAACCTTGAGATCAACAGCGCTATGGTAGAAGCAGACTCAGAAATGAGAATGGGCAACAGTGGACATCAGAGATATTCTTCAGTCTATTATATGGGTTTCTGCCCTTTTTCCAAGTCCTATTCTCCTCATCTGCCAACTTTGGAAAACTCTGCTGTGAAAAAACTGCTTTTGCTTCATCTGACTTTGTCTCTCTTTGGTTCTTTCTATTCTAATTTATCCATCATTATGACCCTTTCCAGATACTTGTTTTTGGTAGACTTCTATTCCCAACTCACTCCCTCATATCAACTCTGAATTTTAGTGAGTTTACAGATTTATGATCCTCTGGATGACTTTAGTGTTATTCAAGGTGTTTGGGGAACTGAGGAGGCATGATTGTGTGGCTTGGTCCCCTCCACAAGACAGATTCCCAGACTCTGGTGAATCCAATAAGACATGGTCATAGCCTACTTTTCAGACCCTGAACCTGGAGTGCCAACAGCTATGCAAACCCAAAGAGCCAGAAAGACTCCTCCCCATGACACTCCCTTCCTAATTTGGAGGCACTATTAATATCCAAGTTATGTTTGCCAAAACTTTCCTTTATGTTGAGGAAAAATTTCTACTCTAAGGGGCTGCTGAATATCACTCTTGTGCAAATAAAAATATTTTAAAAGTCAGTCTACTGCTAAAAGGAGTACATTTATGGCAATGGGGACATTTGTAGGTAAGTTCTATGCACGCCAAATTTAGGAGCAGGCTTCAGCCTGAATGATTTTAACCTACTACCTAGAGAATCATCTCAAGGAACTATAGAAAGGTTGAGGGTACCAAACTAGAGCAGGCAAATCCAAACCTGATGCAGTGGAAAATAATCAGGAATCATGCCATTTTGACTCCCCCATAAGGATCTCTGAAGAAAGTGATGGTATCCGTTTTCAAATAAAAATCTATGGCTCAAAACCTTCTCCTATAGTTTACTCCCCACCCTAGTGTTTATTTGTGTGGATACAACCTGAATGACCTGATTCATTTCTGATTCATTTCATCTGAACAACTGCATAATCACAGTACAAGAATAGAGCCTTGAGGGGTTAAAAGGTGAGTGGAGAATGTGGGGGAGTTGCAGCTAATTTCAATGTAAGATGGGCAATTAAATCAAGTATGACTTGGTCAGCAGAACCGCATGGAAAGACAAGTGACTTATAAATAGAATTTCAAGGTGGGGGGAAGTGAAGGCCAAAATCTCTTTTCCTGTGACTGCATTCTCAATGATAATTTGACAAAGGCACAAGGGTCCAAAAATTATAGAGGAGAAAATGTCTAACCTTTAGCCTAATGTCTAATTACAATAAGAGAATGCAATAAAATATTCCAGAAAGCAAAAAATACACTCAGAGAATAAAAATCAGGGAAAATTATTCTAGTTCTGAACCAATTATTAATGAGACAGAATATCACCCAGTTGTTGGAACCTTGTTAAAGCAAAGGAAGTTAAAAGAAATAAGAGAGGAAAACTTTCAGCAGTAAGATGATTGAAATGAAAGGGGCTCCAGCCACATAAAAAAGGTTAAAAGATAAAGACCACAATTCCTTTTAGTGGAGAGCATCACACAAAGATATGGCAGAATCTGATAAAGAAGAGGCAGACTGTGGGTTAACGGAACATGTTTCAAACCATCATGGTTTCTGCTTTCTGGATTCATCATGGCTCTAGATCATCACTTGGACACTGAAATTTTCTACATGAGACCCAATGCCTATGGAGGGGTGGATAAAACAGAGCAGTGAAAGTTTAAAGCAAGATATCCAGATGGTGCTGGGGACAGTTTTTAGTTGCAAGGACAAAGCCAATTGTTATACAGGCTGCCTCCATAAGTCTTTGACACACAACATGAACATACTTGAAGAAAAATTGCTGCCTACCATTAAAAGTCCATGTTTTCTAATTAACATGTAAAGAAAATAGTCTCAAAAGGGTTATTTAGAAATGTTTAGCATATCCATTGTAGCATGTCAATTCAACCCCATGAAGCCTGATTGGCCACAGGTGTAACTGGACCATTTCAAGAATAGGGTAAGCACCTGCCAGCGGCCAGAATGAGCACAGTAACAGGAGAGAGCAAGAGTACCATGGGAGGACTGCATTGGGACTAGTGGGTTAGGAGGTTCTACAAAACCAAGAGATGTGTTAACTCAGTGGAGGAAATCCTTTCAAATGTGTGTGTGTGTGTGTGTGTGTGTGTGTGTGTGTGTGTGTGTATTAAATCATCACATACACTTAAAATATCTTACAGTATTATTTGCCAATTATATTTCAATAAAGCTGGGGGGCGAGGATACAAAGCAATCACTGACCATTCAGTCCATCAGGGCTTGGGGTACACAAAAATGCTTTCTATGGGTCGGTGAGCTATAGACCACACCTGGTCTGATGCTGAGGCGAAGTTAGTTTTGCGAATAGCTCTGACAGCGACTATCCTCTTTTCTTCGGAAGAAAGCATTGGTAACTTTGGGTCACTGCTGTCTCTAGAACAGATTCATTCACTTCGGCAGATCTGACTTGAACCTGCTTCTGGTTTCAACCATCTCTGACCACATCACCTATCACTGTGCTCTTCGACTTGCTGTTTCTAATGGAAAGGCTCAGGGGAGAGGAGGATAGCTGTACAATCAAACCAATGCTTCTACTTCATGTGTCCAAAACCAAAAAAAGCAATTTTACCAATACTACTCTGTAGGCAGGGATCATGGGGGTCTGTAAATACGCTACCCCTTAGGTGCGAAAATTCTGCCAGAGATGCGACATTTTCTGGGATATTTCCAAAAGCAGTGTGACTAGAAGGGAGCCCCCCACTGTGACATGGTGTCCAGGCTAAAGGAACACACTGGCCACATTTAGTTGAACAGTCATTGGATCTGTAAAAACAGCTGCACTGCTCGGTCTGAATGTATTTGAAATCCCTGGCCTATTTTGCATTAGCATGAACCTCTAAGAAGGTCTGTTACGTGTTGTAATTGGACCCTCAATGCATTTCAGGCTGCAATTTGACAAAAAGTATTTACTTGGGCAGTGCTGAACCAAGAGTCACATCCTCTCACCTCTTCCACTGGGAAGGGAACTGGAGTTAATGCTTTCAGGACAGGAATAGCATCAATTTGAGTATCACATCTCATACATTGATCCTTCAGAGCTTTGAACAAAGAACAGAATATTAGTCCCCTCATTGCCCAAGGAGGATGTTAACCTGCACCCCTGCAAGAGCGAGGACACCACTAAAGTCACCTTCCCCCGCTGGATGGGCCAGCTGCCAACTGTGAACGGGAACTTGGTTAGAGTAAAAGATTCTTTGTCAGGAATGTGGAAATTGTGACATTAGGGACTAGCCTGGGCTGGAGGATAAAGCTTCAATGAAATTTGCAAGTTCATTTTGGTTTATATACCTGTTGGAGCTGAGACATTAAATGCAGACGGCTTTTAATCTAGGTATTTTAAACACTACTTGATACCGTGGACTAGTGCCACTCAACAGAGAGTACTTCAAGGACAGAGCTATCTCTGAACCAGAATAAGACCCCAGGAAAGCTGATTCAGCCCAGAGCATTTGGGACGGGGTTATTTTCTTTTGTTTCAACATTCACTTTTGACAGAACTGGCTTTTCTCTTCGCCCCTGCTGGAGAGCTAATAACTTCCTTCAGGTTCACCTTACTTCAGTCCCCCACACAGGCGAGTGCAGCTGACTCAATATGCAGGTATGTGTGTGTGCTCTATTTACATTGATTTTTATCAGTCATTTGTTATCAAGATATCGAGAGAGATGCCCTAAGAAAGCAAGCACAGGAACGGGTCAGGTAAGTTAGTTTGACAAAAAAAAAACAACATGGAAGAAATAACTATGGAGCAGAGGCTGCTATTCAGTATTTAGAGCAAGTCACAGGCAATACAAAAGGAAGATTACAGCCAAACCCTCTCCTGTCTCAGGCAGTGCTATTTGTTCCTGAGATTTCTAAAGATGTGTTCAATTCCTGCACACATCTGAGAGTTCTACAACTGTGGCTAACATTGAAAATAAATAATCCAAATCAGCTTGGCCATATTAACTGTGAAATCCACTTTACTAGTGAGATAGAATTTACTTCAGGCCATATAGGTCAATAGCTTTGGAGAGGGAATTCCAAAGATGAAGGCCCTTCATAGAAAATGCTCAGCCTTCAGACCTGTGTAGTTCTAAATCAGAGGGCTTAGCACCTCCAAGCCCTCCAGCTGCTGTGAGGGCAAACCCAGGAAAGAGGTGGTCATTGGATATAACCTAAATCCCCTCTCCGCTGCCTCTCCTCAACCCCTGAAACAGAATGCTGTTGAGGTCTGCTACCTTGATTCCCCTGAAAGCAAAGAGGCAACTCATGAGGTATGGAAGCCTGGAGGGAACAAAGGCAAGTGTGAACGTGTGTGAGCTCATACTTTGGCATGATGAAAAGTAGGTACTCTTCAAAAGGTCTGCTCTGTGGCAGAGGGGCTCGTTACTGAGAGAAGAGCTTCACTGCCCACACAAAGGCAAGTAGAGAGGGAAGGGGCTCAGTGAGGTTAGAATGCAGACAATATGGAACCAGAGATTGCTGAATCTTAAAATCTGCGGGCTACGAGCAAAGTAATTTAAAGATATTGGTAAGGGCAAAGAGCAAAGAATGGACTTGGCAGGAAGATGTGTTTTCCTGTTTACTATGTGCAGGTAGCTTTTGGAAATTTTAGTGAAAAAAATGTTATCAGCCAAAATGAAAATGAATCTGGGGTAGGCAGAATAATGGCCCCTAGAGAGGTCTTCATTCTAATTTGCGGAACCTGTGGATATGTTAGGTTACGTGGCAAAGGGGAATTAAGGATGTAGATGGACTTAAGGTTGATAATCAGCTAAACCTAAAATAAATAGATTATTCTGGATTATACTCATGGTCCTAGTATAATCACACTGGGTGCTTATAAGTGGAAGAGGAAGGCAGAAGAAGGTGCTGGCTGTTGCTGGCTTTGAAGACGAACCAAGAAGGCCATGAACCAAGAACTGTGGTACCAGCAAGGAAGCAGATTCTCCCTTAGAGCTTCCAAAAGAGAACACAGCTCTGTCTATACCTTGCCTTTACTTCACTGAGCTCATGATCACCAAGTAGAAGATAATAAATTTGTGTTGTTTTCTGTCACTTAGTTGGTGGTAATTTATTAGAACAGCAATGGGAAACTAATACAGAGCCGAAGAGTTGCTTGACATGTAAAGGTGCAGTTTTTGCATTAAGCTCTGTCTGGGATGATGACTGCCAGGAAATCAACAAACACTTGAGGAAAAGAAAATGGAATTTGTTGCCTAAATGGAAGGCATGTTACTCTTTCTGCTTGGTTGGCTAGCTAGCATCCTGGTTTCATCTCCTGCATTTTATGTGGTAAACAGCTGGGAATGAGAATAACATTTAGCACTTATTATCCCAGGAGAACTAATTTTCAACACATAGTTGATCCTACACTGCTAGGTTGATCCTAAGGGATGACCTGTTAAGGGATCAACCATATAGCTAAAGGCCATTCGACCAAAGAATGGGACAGTCACCTGTCATCTTGAGTTTTCTGAACACCGGAAGCCCAGCTGGTGCAAAATACTGCTCTCTGCACTCCTGGGGGTGGGGTGGAGAAGATGGTCCTGTTTTACTTTCATATTCAGGACAAGGTTACGGAAAAAACACTGGCCATACCACTTTCAAGGTCATTCAAAAAAGTCAGTGTTATAGCTAGAAAAGAACTCCAAGACAGGGAAAGCTGGGTTTCCAAATCACCAAAACACATTCATCTGAGAAATGAAAACTAAATTAAGTTTAGGTGGCAAAATGAGAATGGAAAAATGTACCTGAGATCAAATATCCAACGTGACCCTGCTTTTCTTTTAATTTGAATGACTCTTCATGCGACATGTAAGCTAAACTATTTAGGATTTGATCCATCTCTATGAATGACATCATATGTTTTTAAATATACTGCACTATTCACAGCACATGGCACATAACTATTCATTAATGATCTACATCCTTTCATAGACACTACTAAAGTTATTAGAAAAGACTGGAGAGAGACTAAGGTGGGGTTTATTAAAGATACTGTCTCGTTCATTTGCACCCCAATGATTCTTACTACCTGGTGGCCCTGTTATATTTTCAACAAGTGGCTAATGGGCATGGTCTGGTGCTAACTGAACTTCAGGACTGAGGAGGAGCGAGTGGGTGAGCCCTGGGGCGTGGTCTTCTCTGAATGAGCAAGCACATTTTCAACACAATTGGCTGCCTAATCGCGTGTTGCAAACTTGGCTGATGTATTTGGATGTGTAAGCAATTATGTTTCTGCTAAAAGCCCTGGTTGGTAATGCTTTTGTTCTCCATTTCTTACAACTGAACTAACAGAGGGAAGAAATTGTATGAAAATGGTTTTCAGAATGTTTTGTTTTGCTTTTTAACTTTTCTTTTCAAAACATTTTTCAATTAAGCTAGCCAATAGATCCACGGTTTATTATACCTCCAAACACCACATAAAATAGATAACAAAGAGAAAAAGAAACACAGTGGGTAGTAAAAATAGTTTGGGTAATAAAACAACTTGTGATAAAAAAAAAGCCTACATGTTTGCATTAAACTACATTATTTATATGTGATTAATTGTACTGAGTATCTCTCTGTACTCAGCCTGTACTCAGCCACAGGATTGATTCTGAGTATTGAAGAGTAACACTGTGGTCCCTAACCTTAAAAAACATCTATTCAAGTAGGCCTTTCTACTGGCTAAATGTCTGAGTCACCTGAAATTTCATGAAATAATACTGTTCATTTCCAAAAGAATGATAACCCAAAACCACAGGTTCTGAATATTTTGCTTTTCAATAACCAGTCCATACCTTAGCATTCACTAAGATTTCTGCAGCCCATCTAACACATCATGTTGCTAATTAATCTCAAAACTGTTACCCATTAACTCACTGGGTGCTAAGAAAAAGTAGTCATGTTGTTGCCTCAACTCATTTGGGAAATTAGGCAGACCGCAAACAAACAAAAAAATTAAAAACAGCCGTATCTTTCACAGAAATACAGAATTCAGGTCTCTATAAACACTTGGGCTTGCAATCACTTCCTGCAGACATTGCACACAAAAGCACTTCAGAATTTCAACCTGAGAACTTATTCTTTTATTAAAATGTCTCCATGTGCAAAGCCAAACTCATGTTTCCTGTGTAAGCAGTTGTGGGAAACTATAAGCTCGACATTTGAATTCCAGCTCTTTTGCCAATGCTGCAACACTAGGGATGTCACTGTAGCCCTTTCCCATCTGATAAGTGGGGTAGGAAATTTCTCCTATCACAGACTGGTTATGAGCATCAAATATGACATACGGGAATTGGCCTAGGAGAGTGCCTGGGCGCACAGAGAATCCCCGAAGACCTACATCTGAATGAGGAACCCCCGAAACATCTAGCTTCAAAAATCAACAGGGCTCCACACCAACACTCACAGGCTTCGCAAACCAAGAGGGCTCTTAAAGGGCCCGCGACCCCCCTTTGTGGACTCACCTGCCCAAAGGTCCAGCACAGAAGCAGCCAGTAGAGAAGTGATCAGACTGAGAGACATATTTGCTGGTCTTGGAGCATTGGTCTGGGGAGCAGGCGTCTAGTTTGGTGAGAGTCCGCAGGCCCGCTAGGACGCCTTCCGAGGGAGCGGCTGCTGGGTCCCATCTTTCCGCGCACCACGTGCTGTGCTCCAGTGCGCAGGCGCCAACTTTTTTTTTTTTTTTTTTTTTTTCTTTCTATCCCTAAGCCTTATTAATGAGTCGAAGTAAGTACGGACAGTAAGATTTTCAAAATATATTTGTAAACTCTGTCAAGAAGATTTCATGGCTTTACATGACAATGGAGGTTTAGTATTGAAGGTGATTGTATGAATTTCTCTGGTGTTCAGCGTTAAAAGTATAGTTTACCTTATTGAGAACTGGTAAGATGATGTCACCTTGAAGGAGTTTTCACGGCCATCCTGGCCTTTTGTATATCTGCATGACTTTGAAGTTTGGAGGTATCAATGAAAAGAATAACATTTAACATTCACTGTCACACTTAGCAAATGAACATACACAATGAGCTTAGATTTTACTTTCGCTGAAATTCTTCCCAGTATAGTCAATTATTGCTCATAAAAATAAACACCAACTTCCTGATCTTTAAAGTGCTCTTACTCTCCTGGAAATAGCCCATGATTTTTGGAGGCACAGAAATCAACACAGTGAGTGTTCATGCAGACTTAGCTCTTACTTCCACTGCCAGACACTGTAACTAATTTTCTTGGTTGGCTTTCTCATATCATATTCTTCCCTTTTGAGTCAGAGTAATGCCATGTATCACCAGGGCTTGGGCAGGGGTGTTTTGGATTGTATAAGATACAGACTGGGCTAAAAGCCCGGGATATATCAGGGGCTGACCGATAACCTCACCAGTGGGTGGTGATTCAAGTATAGGACGTAGGCCAGGAGTCCAAAAGGCAATCCTAAGCCCAGAAGATCATTCTTAAGGAAAGCAGAGGCAGGACATCCTCCCCATGAACAAACAGAGGCATAGTGGGAAAAACATGGGCAAGGATAAAAACCACCAACAGGGGTTATTGTAGATGTCAGGATAACCAGAATGTGTGTGTAGGGAGGAGGCTGTGCAAGCACAGGGAACTTCAGACACAAAGGCAGACTCAAGAGGGACAATTGTCCTATTGAGGTTTGTGGTTTCTGGGGAAATGATTTGATGAAAAGCCAGAAGACTACTGAAGAAATTTTTATTTTCTCCTATACCAGACCATATCTGGGAGGTCGAGATGTGGGAGGCTGAGAAGTCTGATGAGGCACTGAGGCAGGCAGAGCTTTCGAGTGAAAACCTGGTATGCCTGGTGATGAAGGACTCTGGGCTCCAGCAGCTGCTTGTAACCCATCCAAAGTGGGTTAACCACTGATTGCTCTCAGTTGTGTTCATGAAAAGGCTCTTTTCTTTCTTTCCACAATCAGCTCCTCTGCTAGGAATCTCTGTTTTGGTTAATGTCTCCAACGTGCTCCTCTAATAGGATGTTCAGGTTGAAGTATTCATCGAAAGATTGCTAAAGGGACTTTTTTGGGAGGGAGGGGGAGACGATTGCCTTTTGTGGGGAGGGATTGGAAGTTGTGCTAACTTCTCATTTCAAACCTAGTAAGGGGGCTTCTGGGAGACAACGCCAAGAACTTTTCAATGTGTTCCCTGAAGTTGGGAGACTGGAAGGACTGGTGCCTGACTCTTTAATAGACAAAATTTGGTCTGCATTGGTGGGAGAGCCAGTGTGGGGGTTAGTGGAGTCCTGCCTGACTATGGCAGTAAGAGGCTGGAAAAGGAGAGCATGTGGGCTTGGTGGAAGAATCAGAAAGCAACCACTTTGAATAAAGGCTTTCTAGTTATTGTTTTTGCCTCCCAAAAGGATTCCCCCTTTAAAAAAAAAAAAAAGGCAACTTATATATAAGCTAGGCCCAGAACGAACCTCCGAAGCAAGTAAGGGCTGGAGCTTCGTGCCTTTCCTGCCTCAACCTTTTCAGAACCATCCCCTAGCCACTTACCTCTCCCTAGCTATTTTGATCCTGCTGACCAGAATGTGCAGCTGTGAGGAGGGAGATGGGCGGGGCTACGAAGCAGATGAAGGTAACCATGGTACTCACCCCGTAACACAGCTGCAGCCCAAAGCAAAGCTGAGCTACAGGAGGGCAGAGGATGTCATTCAAAGTCAAGATCAGAGTTTTGACTAAAACATGAAACTGTGCTCTAAATGTCCTATCGGGGCATCTTGTGACCTCAAGTGATAATGGAAATGTTTACTACCAAAAAGTGAGCTGAGGAGCCATGAGACTTGCCCAAGTTCTAATCTGGTACAGCAGATCATCCCACTAAATAAAGCATAGAAAGTGACCAAAATGAATTAATTACCTTTTCATTATACACTTGTAGTGATTGCTGTTCAATTTACGTTTCATACACTTGGTCACCTAAGTTGGACATCCAAGAAACACCCTAGACTCCTCCCTTTTTCTCATCTTCCACATTTCCTCTGCCAATCAAAACCTAGAGATTTTACTTGTGAAATGTTTTAACTTATTCCTTCGTCTTCATGCTAAACTCTGCTTTGGTTGAGGTCTTCATCAAACTGACTATGTTTCCTTAACTGAATCTGAGCCTCTATGTCCCCATTAAATATGCTTTGAAAAGTACAGCAATTCCAAAGAGAAAGAGTTAATGTTTTATATTGACTTCCCAACTGGACTCTTGAAAAGAGAAAGAGAAAGCTCAGTGAGGCATAGGAGGTATAAGCCATAACAATACACTGGAAAGATAATCAATGGACCACCCTCTCCATCACATGCAGGTAGAGCGAGGTGATGGTACTACATTTTTTCAACCTAATTCATATTCGTATTTCTTTTTCTTTATATTCAGGCCTTTTCCTATTTTATTTGTAAATTCATTACCTGTTTGTCAGTTGACAGGCAACCTGAGCTGGGCTGAGATCTTGATCTGAGCTAAAATTAGACGCTCGGCTCCCTGAGCCACTCAGGTACCTTGAGGGAGAGAGAATCTTAAGCAGACTCCACACTCATTACAGAGCCCAATGCAGGGCTTAATCCCACAACGCTAGGATCATGACCTGAACCGAAATCAAGAGTCAGACTCTCAACTGACTGAGCCACCCAGGCATCTCAAGAGTTGGGTATATTTAATAATACCAAACCACAGAGCATTTCTTTTTTAAAAAGGAAAACAATGGGAGAGAAAGTGAATAATATATTGATGTTGAAAAGTCAAAATTTAAAATTTTATCTATTTCTTCCATCCCACAATAACAGCCATCATGATACTACTAACATTCACTGAACAGTTCTCATGTACTGGAATACTCACGGTCACTTTATTCTCCTAAATAGGATATTTTCTTATATATTCTTACAAATAGGATGCAGGCTTATTGAGGGTAAGGCTCTCTCTTGGACTTTGTTCATGGCTATGCTCTCCCGGGCCTCAAGCATGGTCTGGTTTGTCATCGACACCGAATAAATATTTGTTGAATAAGTGAGGGAATGGACTCATTGGGCCTTCTCTCACAAAGCCCTTTGAGGTAGGCATGTTCATCGCACTCATCCGACAGTTCATGAACCTGATCTACTGAACTACGAGGCCCTCAGGTTTCTTCCAGTGGCCTCTGCATCTACTCAGACTAGCCTGTGATGACTTGCCCTCTGGCTCTCATTGTTGGTTCTACTTCTTTTTACCGTTTATTTATTCATTCAGTGTGACAGACAGAACACGTGTGTGCACACGCATACAGGTGTGCATGCTAGCGAGAGAGGAACAGAGAGAGAGGTAGATGGAGAATCCCAAGCAGGCTCCATGACCATGAGATCACCATGAGAGCATGACCCGAGCCGAAATCAAAAGTCGGATGCTTAACTGACTGAGGCACCCAGGTGCCCCTGCTCTACTTCTTTGTCTAGTTCTTGTCCCTCTCACAGCACTTTCAATGCAAAAAGGCCAAGCCAGCAGCTATGACCCACAGCTGTAGAGCCAATTAGTGGTGAAGATACTTAGGAGCCAAAATTTGTGATTCTGAGTCACCTAGTCTCCTCATTCCAAGCCCGTTTGCCCCAACCAGAACAAAGAACTCATTATTTCTTGAAGCTGGATCTTGATTAGCTCTTGAAAGCTGTGCACTTTTGCTGGGTTTTTGTTTGTTAGTTTTAACCACTGAAAAGATAATTACTTAGGTCATGATTACTAAGTTTAGTCATTAGGTTTAGATTTTTTTTTAGGTTTATATTTGTAATAAAGTGAATCAGATGATAGTAAAGCTGAAAGAAACTTTCACGGACATTGGTGAAACACTTTTTTTCCTAAACATATGAGCAAACTGTGACACAAAGGGAGAGGGAACCTGTTCAAGGTATTCCACAAAGTCAGTGAAAAAATCACAGGAAGACACTAAGCCTCCAGAGACCTAGTCCCATGCCTTCCACATCCATGATTTAGGCTGGCTGCCTCGTCACAGAGTTCATCTTTCATGCATTTGATTCACTACACACCAATTTTAGAACAGGACACGTCAAGTTGGATGAGACCAATGATTTTCTTCTACCTATTTGCTTTTTTGAAAAGTGGCAACAGGAAAAAATATGTGGCAGTTTGCTACCTACCACTTAGTACTGGAATGACTTTTATGCTCCCCTATTACATGTATTCTGTAAGGTCCTACACAATTCTCAAGTCAGAACAGGCTCACATCCCACAATTCTGTACCCAGAAAAGGATATTAGAAATTGAATGCCCACTAAGGGGATACAGAATTTTTTGAGGTCCTTATATAACAAACACCTTTTTGAGGGGGGTGCAGGAAGAGGTGAGTGGAAAGAAATTCAACTCCGAAATATAAATAATATGTTTGGACAAGTACATTGAGAACACAGTGAAATCACACTCCTAACCCAGCACCTTTCAAGGAAAGAAATCCTTGCCAACACTTCACCTTAATACCGCCTAACTGACTTGAGGAACCCGTGGCCCAGTGGAAGGATGGTGAGGAGGCAGAAAATTCTACTCTGAGGGAAACCCTGAGGTGGCTCAGGCCATCTGCCACCTACAGCCAGAAGCTGCTCTTACATACGATTGCCCTAGCATAGTCCGTTGAGAGGGTCAAAATTGAGTCTGTTCTGTCTATTTGATATGGATTTACTGTGACCATCACTGTTGGTTTCTTGATTGGGAAGAGACTCTATTTTCCTTAGGGCCTAACAACAGGCAGCACAGGGGAAGGTGGGACAGAAACTGTGTGCTGATGAGTGGGGACTGGCATGGCCAGCTGTGGGATCTTAAGAGCTACACAGTGTTCTCCATAATCACCAGAGCAAGGGCTTCAGGAATCAGAGTTCCAGAGACTGGGATAAAAGAGATTGGATCCAGAGGCTACTGTTGTAACACGTACTCGTGTCGTCTACCCCTCCATCCAGATGGGGTCTAAGAAACATGGTTAGATAAACATGACGAAGGGCAAACTGAGACTTTTCATTAAGGTAGCACTTCGGGGGTTCTCATGTAATAGGTCTTCCAGGTCCCTTCATTTAGAGGAGAAGCTGAGCTGAAAAAATGCATCAGAACGAGTATTAAATCAACATTCAATAGTGGCAGATGAGGAGAATATATGTGAGAACCAGGTGTCAGAGACCGGAAACAACCAAAACGTTGGATTCTTTAATGAGACTCACACAGATTTTCATGGCTGTTGGGAAACAAGTTTGACCTATAGAAGTATTTTAAAATTTATTTAATTCTATGCAATCTTATTCCTTTATATTCACTTTGAACTGAATTCTATTATCAAAGAGGTCAAAACTATAAATCAATGTGTGGCATTAGTAGCAAGCTTTTGATATTATTACAAGACTTTTAACATCTAGGTCCAATATCTCCAGATGAAATGTTTCTATTGAGATTCTGTTGATTTGGTTTCTTGCAGATTAGCTGTTTAGTTGTCACTTCTCTGATGATGGGCAACCAATAGAGCATCTCTATATTGTTGTAGATTTCAATTCCAAGGACTCTCAGCTTGGTGCTTACTCAAATTTTTGAAAAAAGTTTTCAATTTTTCCCCCCAAAGCTTTTTTTTCTTTTTTTTGGCTCTGGAGACTCTGTGAATATATGATCATAATAACTCTATATTAGGCGAAATGTCATTTTTAAATTTTATGACTTTTCCCCTAAGATGTCTTGTTAATTTTTTTAGCACATTTTATCTAAAAGGATTGAGAGCTTTTAAATGTTGCATTTTCTATAGCATCATTTATATATATATATATATATATATATATATATATATATATATATTTAAAGGATAATTAAGCAGGAGAGAGAGGCAGGTCAGTTGTTCGCTCCCGTGTGTCTCATGCCCCATGATACTAAAGATGTTGCCTGCCTTTGGAGGTAGGAAGAGAGTGGTGGCTCAGGGACTTGGCCTCAGATCAGCATCCTGTGTAGTGTTACAGGAACATGCTAGCTGCTCAGTGCAATCGCCCCAGGGCAATAGCAAATTGTTACTGAACGCACAGATAAATCTGCAAGGGATTGAGAAGAGAACCACAGAGCTAGTCAAGTTTCAAACTGATGACCTCTTCTATTTTATAATCGTGACATGAAGAGGTAAACAATTACGTATCGTGTCAGGTACGTAGCAGGTACATTTTCTTTAGCAACTTTTTGAGTATGTCTTCTCCTTTCTTAGCACCCTACCCTCTACAAGTGAATGTTCTCTGTCAAACCTTTTGACCTCACTGATCCTCAAATATGAAGACAGGACAGTCATTTCTCTTACATAGATGTTTTTATTTTCTACAGGAGCATGGAAAACTAAAGACCCATGAATTTGAAAGATCAGATCAGCTTCAACTTTAGGAGACTGGAGGATATTTATTTCAAAGACTCTCAACCAAACCTTCACATAAGAGTGTGGAATCAACAATATACATTTAGGGCTTAAAGTTATGGTTTTATTTCTAAAGTATGCATGTGTATGCATCCTGACTTAACACATCAGCATCAATACAAGAGGCAAATTCCCCAGAAAACTATAAACTCTTTACTCACTACTGATCTTTCCATTTACTTTCCATTCACATTGCTCCTCTTTGTGTTGTTAGTGACTGAATATAGAGAGTGAAGAGAATATATATCAAATTGGGGGTAAACCATACTTTATTATCTCTTAAAATTTTTTGTATGCAAACTAATGTTTGTTTGTTTGTTTATAGGCCAAGCATATGAAAGCATGCACGAGTGTGGGATGGGCAGAAAGAGAGAGGAGAGAGAGAATCCTAAGCAGGTTCCCTGCTGTCAGCTCAGAGCCGGGCATGGGGCTGGAACTCACCGACCGTGAGATCTTGACCTGAGCTGAGATCAAGTCAGATACATAACTTACTGAGCCATCCAGGTGCCCCTGTACGCAATTTAAAAACTGAATAATGGTGGGGTACCTGGGTGGCTCAGTCAGGTGAGCGTGCGACTTCGGTTCAGGTCATGATCTCATGGTTCCTGGGCTTGAGTCCTGCATCAGGCTCTGTGCTGACAGCTCAGAGCCTGGAGCCTGCTTTGGATTCTGTGTTTCCCTCTCCCTCCCCCTCCCCCACTCTCTCTCTCTCTCTCTCAAAAATAAATAAACACTAAAAAAAAATTCAAAACACCTGATTAATGGCAAAAAGATGTAGTTTAGGTTCTTTTCTGTCATTGGCAT